>NC_051154.1:347545175-348145175 GCF_013339745.2 Dermacentor silvarum | reverse complement strand
AAAGAGCAGCAACTTTGACAGCGAGCTACTTGTGTAAACAAGGTCTCAGCATATCACCAGAAAAAAAATGGAGGAAGATTCCGTAAGATTGCTTATAGGATGTTTAGGGTGAAGTAGTTTCTGAGAATACTGCGATATGTTACGACCAACATAAACAAAAGAAATTCAATGCACTGAAGTAAGTGCAATGCGCAATTACCTTTTAAAGTTAAGGTTAATACAGGTGGAGTAATTAAAAATACAAAGTCTGCAAAACACTGAAGGTTTAATGGCTTCTGTGCAGGAGAAAATGATAAATTAGAAAAAAAATAATAAAAGGTTAAAATATGCTTATCGCGCATTAACGCTTCGATAACAAAATGGCGATGCTCTTTATTCCTATTCAAAGCGTTAAATATGCTATCGTAGACAATTCATTAGGATATATAGTTTGCACGTTCGTTTTGCGAACTTGATAAGCAGTCGCGTCTCGCAGCAGAAGTAACAGAACCTTGAAATGAGATTATTCACCGGAATAATAATGCGTGAAAGCCGAAACCAACAGACTGCAACTAAATTGTTGCGCGTATAGCGTGACGTTGAAACGTCGGATATTATGCTGTCATGTCATATCCCCTTGGCACAGCATTTCACCGTAGTTGTATATTCTGTAAATTGCTGTGTCCGTAAAAGCATACCGCGCTACAATTGTGGCGTTTTCGTATATCGCAAGTAGTTTATACGCAACAAACCAGAAAATTGGGATGACATCCGAAAGCCAATGTCTTCTCGTGAGGGACATACCTCGTAGTAGTTACAATCCACGCAGCGCGTGTCAATAACGGAAAAGCACGCAAAAGTGCGTACTATCACCACCCGAAACCAATGTAAAAAAACAAAAAAAGAAGCGTCGCTTGGTGAGCAACTCATCGTGTCACCAAATGCCTAGAAATCACAGAAGCCAATCTGGCCTACAACTTTTTATTTGCCTTGTTCGCGTGTCGGCGCGGATGCTACGTATACCGATTGCGCAATCGACGGCTCCACTCAATTAGTTACACTGTTCGAGGCTTATTGAGCCACCATGTATAGACAAAAAAGTATCTATAAACGTTGTTTTGAGTGACCGACGCCATTTCCCAAAATAAACCGCGAAATAGCTCTCGCCGGTCTAGGCACAATTTCGACGAAAAATCGCAGCGAGCGGGGCGACGTGCGACCAACCCGTTGGTTGCAGGCGCAGAGGTGTGTGGAGGGGGGTCGACAAATGAGACGGCGATTTCCGCCGCATGCGACTGAAACCCGGAAATCACATTGCCTGTTTGCAGCAGCGTAGGCATTCCCCAGATGTTGAAAATGGCTCACCACGTGCGAGTCGCCGGGAAATCAGCACGGTCGTTGGCCGCCGGCACCGACACTTTCTTGCCACTCAACTCGTTCAGCGAAAATTTATCGCTGGTACGAGCCGTGTAAAAATGAAGAAGCAACAACGAAACGACAAAAATGAAGGCTCTCGGCACGTGCTTTAGGAGCAAGTACTTAGCTCAACGAAATATTTTATATTTGACTGTGAAAGCGGAAGGAAAGTACGTGTATAAAGAAAACAAAAAAAAACCGAGAGAGAATGTCAAGGAAAGAGAGAGTATGTGTGTGCGTGTGTATTTTGCAATAAAAGCGCTATACGTGAATAAAAAACCATGCATTGGTCGAGGGAAAGTAACTTTCAATGGCCACCGTCATCGCTTCCTAAGGTTTCTTGAAGATTTCCTTACCTATTTCTCTTACCCTCATTTTAGGGACAAGAAAAAAAAAGAGCCTAGAACAATCGGCTAAAATACCTCTGTCTCTTGGAAAGCCCTTGCTCTCATTTGAAGTGAACCTAAAGCAACCCTAAACTTCAGCAGCTGCCAGCTTCTCCAACGAAGGCGCTCTGATCTCAACGACATTCAAACCAAGGCAAGTCACGTTCACTGCAATTGTATTGACACTGGTATGTAGAATGTTTATAGTAATCGCACCTACACTTCTTGAAAGCATAGGCATGTCTACCGGGGGGGGGGGGGGGGCAAAGTATGCCATTTGACCCCCCCCCCCCCAAGTTTTGAAAGCGGGTACTTTCCGCTGCATGCTGGAAAGTCCAACAAAACTACAGCTGAAGATAAATTTTCTTTCGTAATAGAGTGGCCATGTCAGTAATGCTTTTCTTTACTACGCATCCCCTGCTTGGGCAGCGAGGATTGTCGCTTGTGCCTCCTCGGGACGTGCTGTAGCGGACGACACGCTGGATTCTCCGAACACGCTCGCGTTGCGGGGAAGGCCTGGCGCTGGGCAGTTCCCGCGCTAACAAATGTCAGCTTGCGCTACTTGCACCATGCCCAGTGTTTTGGGACCCTGTATCCGTATTTGAAAACAAAATCAGCTTATTTAACCTGCGGGTGAGGGGGAGGTTAGGATAACGCATTATAATCAGCCGGGCCCAACGACTGGTGTGGTCTACGGCATGAAATGGTTGGATTTTCAATTGCTGGAACTATTTAATCTCTGTCCGGAGACAGCCTACATAGCGTTGCAGTCTCAGTGTCTTATCGCCATCAAAAAGTCTAATCAAACCTCTTACAGGTATAACTATCGAGTTTCACTGTCTAATCACCACTTATTGTAGATATGTTTGTGAAAGTGAACACTGACTTGAATTTTTTTCTAAAGGCTTGTGTCACTTCTGAACTTGTTGATTTCATTTTCAGGCTGTTTCTAAATAAGAGCTACACTATTAATTGTATCCCAGCAGGATCAAGAAGAGCAGATGTTTTATATTTTGAAAAAATGAGGGCCACTTTTTGGTAGCGTGTATCGAAACTTTGCCCTGTGTAGGTTGCTTATGTGCTCCGAAAACAGTTACTGAATAGTCTCTTTCTCCAACTTTTTATGCGTTTCATGGCATTTATTTGTTTTCCCCCGGTATCCTCGGTGAACTATGCGGGGCATGGGTTTTTATTTATTTGAAGTACGAAAAAATGTTCTGAGTGAGGAGCAATAAATGTTTATCCTGTGTAGGTTCATTAGAGTAGTCATACTGCGGCTAATCGAAATGTTTCCTAGATTCGGAAAGCAACAGCGCGAGATACGGTTGAAATTTCGTGAAAATAGAGATAATTCTAAGCGCAGTGCGTTGCGAAACATTCACTTTTCTGCTTTTAATGCAAGTGTTGCAGATAATTACTAACCCTCGTTTTTCCATATGTTTTCGTGCATCATACGAGATTCGTAGTTAAAGAAGGCATTCTGTTTATATCTGGGGATAATTAGGGGCATGGTATGGGTAATCTGTAGGAAATGTTCCAAATGGGTGGTTTAAATGTGCATTTTCCAGTAGAATACGTATGCAGGTGGTTCAGTGCATTGTAGTCTGTTTTACGAGCGGTGCAAAACTTAGACGGCTGCGCTGGCATAATTGCAACTACAACTGAGGTCAAATTTTGTCAATATAAGGGGAACAATGCGCCAAGTTTATGTGATATGGTAAATGCGTGTTGATCAAATATAGCTTTTAAAAAATGTAACCAATTGTTCGAAAGTATCACGCTGCTGCTAGGTTTCCCAATGTCCCGAGAGACCTCTGCGTTTCAGATATTCTATACGTTGAAGGAATAAGCAGATTTTAAGTGCAGTGTGTCGGGTAGTTTTAACGTTTCTGGATTATTTAGAAGCATTACCAATAATTATTGAACCCTCATATTTTATTTATTTTTACTTTTTCATGCAAGATATACTAGGTTCGCTTGGCGTCCTCACTGAAGTAAAGGAGACAGCTTCGTTTCGTTCGGTCACTGTAAGGACAAGTTAATAGGTGATGTGTAGGTGAACTTCAGAGTAGATGGATAATTAAAGCTTTCGCAATAAATTACGTATGCAAGCACTCTTGAATATTATGAGCGTGTCTAACGAGTGGGGAAGAATTGAGCCCGCTGCCATGGCAGAACTGTAAAAGCCACCAAGACCAAATTTAGCGAAAATTGGTGGTACGCTATGGAAACTCTCTGTGCGAAGTTAAATGTGGCTGGATCATACACTGTCTTTGTAAAAAGATTCTTATTCAAGTGTTAAAGCGTGTGATATGGCAGCTATCAGCTATGCTTCCCAGTATCCCGAAATAACTGTAGGTTACAGCAGGTTTATATTTTCTGGAAAGGGGATGGGGGACATGGTAACTGCAATGTGCTACAAAATTTTTACGTTCCTGATCAAGCTAGAAGTGTTGCAATTAATTATTGAGCCGTCAATTTTCTGTCCCTATTTTCAGGCGTCATAATTAACACGTTCAGACTTTGTTTCAGCGATGTCCTCGGCGAACTAAGCAAGGCATTTTGTTCATATTTGGCAAAAATAAAGGGATCGTAACGGACAATATGTAGGTAAACTTTAAAGACAGAGGACTAATTATGAAATTTGCAGTAAATTACGCATGCAAAGGATCCGAAGCTTTCTCCATGTGTTTTCCGAACAAATGATGCATCACGTTGCTCTGGCAGAACTGTTAACTCAACCGATATCAAATCTAGCAAAAATTGACTGGGGGGGGGGGGGGGGGTCAGGGAGAGAAGGAGGGAGGACACCATAGTAAATATCATGGCGAAGTACCATGTGTGTTGATGAATAACTTGTTTTTTTTTAAATTCCAAACAAGAAGTGCTCCAAAGGATTGCATGCGGGCAAAGTTTCAAATGGCACAGTCATATATGGGCAATATTTTAATGCATGCAATATAATTACAAAAAAATTTCCTTCAAGTTTTATTGCAACTGCTCGAAAGAAACACCTTCGCTGGAAATCAGGTTGTTGCACACATCTGCTGTCATTTTTTCTAGTGAATATTGCAAGTAATTTATGTTGATTGTACTTCGTTACGTGCAACCTAGACCATACTATTACCTAAACTGGCGATACATTTAGGCTGTAGACTTAAGTAACAAGTACAATGCTTTGTTTAATTATTATTATTATTGTGTGCGCTGTACTGCTGCTACTGGGCGGGATCCGAGACCTCTGTGAGACACTCATTGCCTTTTGTTCCTGCATCCTCTTCAAATTTTATATAGTTGCCATAAATAAATCCAAATTCAAATAACTTTTCGTACCGCCATGGTTCACCATGTGTGAGAGTGATAAATAGGTCGATGTCTGTTACATATTGTAACGGAGATCGAAGACGGAGTCTTGAAAAAATAGACGCTTCTCTTTAATGGCGGGCCAGAAGAAGAGCGTGCAGCCTACGCACTTCATCGTCTTTCATGGCGCCGACCTTTGCGCGCGCCATCCCGCGGTGCGGGAGCCCCACATCATTGTGTCAATTGCCCCCCGTGCGAAAAGCGACCGTCTCGGTCGCGTCAAAAAGTTCTTTCAGCCACGATAATAAATGGAGCTCCTCAGGTGCATCTTGGCGTTCACGTACGCGCATAGTATGATTTCATGCGCACTACATGAACAACTTCAGCGTGAGGACGACGACGGAGGGAACCGGGTTCGGAACTGCAGGGGACGACTTCGTAGGTTACGTCACTGAGGCGGCGTGTAACCTTGTAGGGACCGAAATACTGGCGGAGCAACTTTTCCGAGAGTCCACGCCGACGGATGGGCGTCCAGACCCACACGCAGTCGCCGGTATTGTAATGGACGTCGCGTCGACCCTGGTTGTATCGAAGGGTGTCGGTATGCTGTTGGCTCCGGATACGATGCCGAGCAAGCTGGCGGGCTTCTTCGGCTCTTTGCAAAAACTCTTCCACGTTTTCGCTGGTCGGGCTATTATCAGACACAGGTAGCATGGCGTCAAGCGTTGAGGTGACGTGGCGCCCGTATACAAGTTCAAACGGCGTAAACTTGTAGTCTCCTGTACAGCAGTATTATACGCAAAGGTCACATAGGGTAAAATCTCGGCTCACATCTTGTGCTCTACGTCGACATACATGGAGAGCATATCAGCCAGCGTTCTGTTCAGACGTTCAGACGTTTGGCATGCTCGCCAAATGTCTTGGCGCAGGGCCGACGGCACACAAGGAGATACGTATTTGGACCGCTTCCGCAGTTTTTCCTGTAAAGGACGAACACCTTCAACTCCTTGAAGGTGCTCGATCAGCGGCAGCAGCTCATGGTCAGCGCACTAGTGCTCAGCCATCTTTACGGCGTCGACAACGCCGACAAATGGCAAGTCATAGTCAGGGTCAAAAGATGTCGTAGGGAGCGGTGCGCGTGACAAACAGTCAGCGTCGCTGTGCTTTCTTCCAGATTGGTAGACAACGGTTATGTCGTACTCTTGTAAGCGTAGGCTCCAACGGGCTAGTCTGCCTGAGGGATCCTTGAGGTTGGCAAGCCAGCACAGGGCGTGGTGATAGCTGACAGCCTTAAAGGGTCTACCGTACAAGTAGGGTCCGAATTTACTAATTCCCCACACAACCGCTAAGCATTCTTTTTCAGTGGTTGAATAGTTTTTCTCAGCCTTAGTGAGACTGCGGCTTGCATAAGCAGTGGTGCGTTCCGCACCATCTTGCCACTGCACAAGAACTGCACCGAGACCCGCATTGCTGGCGTCAGTATGGATTTCTGCGTCTGCGTCTTCGTCGAAATGAGCAAGTATTGGGGCAGCTTGCAAACGTTTGCGTAATTCATTGAGCGATTGCTGCTGCTCGTCCGCCCAAATGAAAGGCACATCATCGCGTGTAAGTCGTGTCAGAGGTTCAGCAATTCTCGAGAATCCCTCGACAAAGCGTCTATAACAGGCGCAAAAGCCAAGGAAGCGTTGGACAGCCTTCTTGTCTGTTGGTGGTGAAAACTCGACCTTCTACTGAGCCACATCGTCCACGCAACATGCCAGGCAAGACACTTCGCCTTTTGCATCCGGAAAGGACTCGTCCCTAATGAAGTAAGTGCCCTCTTCAGGCCCGTAAAACCATCGTGGGGGCATGTGAAAAGACTTTGCAAATTAATCCGCTCAGAACTTTGGCGTCAAGTCCGACTTTTTCAGGATTGGTTGCGTCTTCTGTGTTTCAAGGACCATCCTGAGTGGCTCGCGCTTAAGAAGCTCGCATCTTTGAAGCGCCTGGCGGCACAGCTCACGGAGTGCAGGTGGAAGTGCATCTTGAATGACTTGCTCCGGTGTACCGAAGACAAGAAATTAGCGCAAGATGGAAGCAATGTCAGTGTCATGGGGGACGTCCACATACCAGAGAAGATTATGCGTCTTCTGCAGAAAGGACCTAAATTCGGTGTCCAACCTGGTGTTCCCGCGCATGATCTCATTGCTGTGAATCGAAAAGGGGCCGATAAGGCTACAGATGATAATCGGGACCGCTGCCTTCTTGAAGGTGTTGACTGCCTGCGAAAGTTTGCTCCTAAAACCACGGACTCGCAGCACAGTATTTTGTTGAACGACGTAGTATCTTTTTTCAAGCGCAACAACCTGATGCTTACGCAAGCTGATAAAGAGGGGGGGGGGGGGGGGTTCGCCGTTTTACCCAAGGGACTTTACAATGAAAAAGCGTTGGCGGCGGTTAATAAGAACTTTGTCCCCATGAAGAAATGTGAAGTGCGCGTTAAAACCAAGTTTGTCCAGTTTTGTAAGCAGCTAGACCTCGGCAGGCTTGCCAGGGACATTTCCAACAGCAGGGGAAACAGCTTGAGGGTTTTTTTCACAACCAAGACACATAAGCCCGAAGTTCCGTTTAGGACTATTGTTAGTGAAGGGGGATCGTGGCAGAAGTGTGTCAGCCAGTTCTTGTTAAAGATACTCAAGACGCTTGTTGTGAACTACCCATTTCTGGTCAAAAATTCAGCCGCAGTAGCACAGTTTCTAGAGGGAAATGATCATGTTGGTTTTGGTTTTTCTGTTGACGTGCAGGACTTGTTTTATTCTGTCCCGCAGAATCAACTGTTAGTGTGTGTCAAAGAGTGCATTGAAGCTAACAGCGACGTATCCTTCCAGAACACCGCCGGCGTATCCGTTGATAATTTTCTGTCTTTATTGCAGTTTTACTTGAATTCTACTTTTCTTGTATTTGACGATCAGCCTTTTTTGCAGCGTGATGGCATCTGCATAGGGTCTTGCGTAGCCCCTATTCTTTGTGACATTTTTCTGGCCAAGGTGGACGACACACTAGAACAGGTGTTTAATGGGGGGCCGGTTTTAAAAACTTTTAGGTATGTTGACGATTTTTTAGTGCTTTTAAAAAAGCAGCCTGCCTCCACCTGCTCCTCTACTGTAGGTGAAGTTTTATCTTTTTTTAGCAAACATGGACGTGGGTTGCGTTTCACCCATGAACTTCCGGACTCTTCAATTTTACAGTTTTTAGACCTTAAAATCACGTTCTGTGATGGACACGTTTGCTGGGGATACTTCCCACGGGCTAAGAAGGAGCTACTGCCCTATGACTCGGCACATTCCAAGACAATTAAGAGAGGAATAGCGGTGATGTGTATGGAATCGGCTCTCCAGAAATCGTGCCCACATCAGATGACGCTCAGTTTTAACAATCAGGTAAGCCGTCTTTTGGCTGCAGGGTTTCCCGTCTCGGTCTTGACTGCTGTTCTTGAAACCCTCCTTCAAAAATGCAAGCGTGGAACGGGAAGTACAACGGCGGAGGATCACCGGAAGGCGGCACATAAACCTGAGGTGGTCCCCTACATCCACAAACTCTCCCACAATCTGAAGAAGGTGGCAAGTAGGCACGGCGTACCAATTTGTTTTTCTGCCCCTAACAAGCTGGGAAAGTTGTGCCCACGTATCTGCAACACCAGTAAACGTGGATGCCAGAAGAACCACCAACCGCCGTTCGTTAAATGTTCCACTGGAGTGGTGTATTGCATTCCCATGTCTTGTGGGATGTTTTACGTCGGCGAAACTGGTCGCTGTGTGAATGACCGTTCAGGGGAACACGCTCTAAAACTGAAAAAACGAGATGACAAATACGCACATATAGTTGCGCACGTTAGCAAGTGCACTGATTGTGTGGCCCGGTTAAAGGAGATGACGATTCTAGGAAAAAGTAGTGACAAGACAGCGCGCATCAGTTTGGAAGCCTACCACATCAGGAAGTTCGGTAGCAAGTGCTTCAGCACCCCTTCCCTTGCTCTCTTTGACGCTGAATTTTATCTTCTGGATGCGGCTATCGGGGGTTCAGATTAGAAAGAAAAATAATTGTTTGCGTCTTGTTGCGCCTGGTTGGCTGTTTTGCGCTTGCGTTGTTGGCACGATGTTACCCTTGTTATGTTCCCCTTTCCCTTGCTTCACTCTGGCATATATAAGGTGTGCTATCCTTCACAATAAAACCAGTTGTTAGTCAGCGCCTGTGTGTCCGTGTCTCTCTTCTTGTGGTCGTCTGTTTGCGCTGTTATCCAAAGTTTCAAGATGTACCAACTCGCCCAAAAAGAAGTATTGATGAGGCGAGAAACTCTGCAACGGTCTTTGGTGGATTGCGTATTAGGCCACCGAATAACTCTTGCTTGACACTGCGCATCAATTGCCTTAGCTTCTTTTCGTCCGGCATGGACGGATCCGCGCGTCGGAAAAGGCGGCACATATCTTCGACAAACATTGCGACGCTTTCGTTCGGCCGCTGTACTCTCGCCTGAATTGCAGATTCAGCTCGCTCCTTGCGATCGGGGCGAGTCGCATGCTCCTAACGCTCCTTCTTTCGAGAATCGCTGTGTGCGCCAATTTTGGACTACGACCGCAAAACTAATATCCATCGATTCCGCTAGTCACCAGGAGTCCGTGGACACCAAATCATCCAGGTGGGACAACTTTTTGGACCTTTATCTGCGAAAAACACTGGCGAGCTCGTGGGACGCTGCTCGGCCCGAGGCCTAGCAGCGAGTACGGCCGTGCGACCGCCGCTCAAACCATGGACACGCATTCTCAGGAGCCCGGTCGTTATTCGTGGCTACGACCCCGGACAGTATGCAAGTCCAAGAAATACAGCTGGCTGCTCCATCATCGGCCAATTTTTCCCCTCATTACGAGGGGGTACTTCGAGAAATGCGTCGCCACCGCACCGGCGTTCGCACACCTCCGACGGCGGGGGCGACGCTCACAACGACAAGCGGTGCTGCAGGGACCATTTCCTCCCTTTCTGGTGGTGGCCCCAGCAAGAATATAGGCGCACCACGCTACTCGCCTCGCATGGATGCTGACGAGTGCGTGGTCATCATCAAACCAAGGGAAACCTGCAACTTAACTCAATACAGAGGCACGGACAGTATCGGCAACGCCATACGGGCAGCCATCTCCCAGCGTAGCGACGACATAGAAGCGGACCCAAACCTCGCACATAAATACAGCCTGCACCCGATATGGGAACAGAATCTGGTCGTCGTCGGCACCAAGGAAGAGTGTATGCTGCCCATCCTCCTCGGCTTGGACAAGCTGCGGTTGACCGACAGAACCATCAACGTGCAAGCTTACCTCAAGGCAACGGACAACATGGGCAAGGGCGTAATCCGGCTGGCCAACACATTTACAACGGATTACATCCTGGAGAACACCACCCCGCCACATAACCAAATCATCGGGGCCCGGAGGCTTGGCTCCACAAACGTAGTGGCGCTCACATTTGAGCACAGCAATCTCCCAAGTTGCGTCTTCTTCCTCAACGAAGCCACCCTGGTGCAAAAAAATACAGGAAAACCAACTCAATTTGTGCTACGTGCGGGAAGCCTGGACACCGTACGGACGTGTGCCCCGCGCCCGTGCCAGAGAACGAGCGGTACGCGCTATGCGGCAAAACTGGAGTGGACGCGTCGCAACCACACGAGTGCCACCCGAGATGTGTGCTCTGTGGCGGCTCGCACCTTGCCGGCTCTCGCGACTGCCCGCGCAGATATTGCCAGCCAGCCCCCTCCAAGCCCGCAAAGCCACCGGCCGGCCAAACACGCGGACGAAGCCGGACACCGACTCGCCACCACAACGGACAGAGAGACATCACCAGCGTGGCCGGCAAAGAAACCCGCGAGAGATCGACCTCCCGGTCCCGCTCCGGGAATCGGGCGGGCCCCCCATCCAGATCACGGTCCCGGGGGCGCCAGTCACGGTCACGGTCCAAGGGGCGCCGGTCACGGTCACGGTCCAGTGGGCGCGGACCAGCTCAGCAGCACACCCGGCAGGGCCAGACAACATCCACGCCACCTGTCCTCAAGTTAACGGGACCTCAGGTGAGCTGGGCATCAGTGGTCGCCACCCTCGCACTCAAAATAGCTCTCGCAATACCGAATCGCCGATAATCGCACAGCTTCAAAGCACCTATTGAGCAGCAAAATCGAACGCTAGCCCAATTGCAACAGATAGTCACACGACAGCAGCAGGAAATTTCCCGCCTTCGACAGGAAATACAAGGAAATAAGTGTCCCCAAACAACCCCTACAGCAGCCACTTCAGCAGACTGCGAGATGTCCCCGGCATCTTCCGAGACTCCAGAACAAGACACTCATATCACCCAACGCCCTAACTCCCTGACCACGCCGACACAGGCCTCAATAGTGGACTTGGTGGACAAGGCCTTGGAGCAGAAATTAAGCGCCTTTACAGGCAACCATAACCGAAACGATAGAGCAATCCATCATGAAGCACGTCAGTGCGCTCAAAGAACGCAACGCAAAAAACTGCACAAACTGGCAATGCCGTATATCACTCAGATGCAATCAATCATAGCCAAACACAATAGGCAAGTAACTCAACTCAACGAAGGCAAGCATTGCAAGGGTGTCAAGCTCCTGTCTGGACGACGTGATCTGCCAGCTGCAGCTCTATCCATCAATCCAGACAGCGACGACGCCTCCACTACGTCACATGATGGCTAGTCGCGATCCGCAATTTACAGTAATTCAGTGGAACTGTCGCAGTTTTCGCCGTAAAGCAGCATCACTGCATCAATATATTCAAACGCTAGAATCGATACCAGAAATTATAGCTCTACAAGATGTCAGGCAACAGGGAGCAAAACTATCCTCATACACGGCTTACGCTAGTGCCGATAGTATAACGGCAGTCACATTTGTCAATAATCAATATGCAGCTTTACAGCATGACCTCGACCTCAGGGCCGCTACCTTACAATATGTATTCGTCCAATTTCTGCCACGCAAAAAATGCCATCAATCAATATACGTCCTAAATATATACAGCCGGCCTGCGGACCGACACCATACGTTTACGGAGGTCATCCGCAAGGCCAAATCCATGGCAGCACGGGCTCCTTTGATAGTGGTAGGCGACTTCAACGCCAAACATGAGGATTAGGGCTACGTCATTGAAGACGTTAAAGGGCATAAATTACATACCCTAATGACGCTCGAAGGGCTCACGTTACTCACTGACGCGGACCATCCCACTCGACCTGGCAACAGCGTATCGCGAGACACATGCCCGGATCTCACCATGACTCTAAATGCTCCGCAACCAAAATGGCTAAACTCCGAGGAAGCGCTGGGCAGCGATCATTACATCATCCATACCACCATAACATATGGTCGGCATAAAGTCCGCAATAAATCAACACACCTGGTTGACTGGCAAGCCTTTCGCAAAACGGAAAACTTTCCGTTTCACCAGCCGCCCAATTCCTATGACGAATGGGCACGAACCCTTATAAAACTCAAGCAGGAAGTTACCAAGACAATCTCAACTAACCCGGAAACACCAGCAGTTGATCAGCATCTGCTCCATCTCTGGGACGCAAGACATCAACTGACCAGACGATGGAAGCGCCAGAAGCTCAACCGCAAGCTCAGACAGCGCATCCCGGAGGTCACGGCACAAGCAGAGGAATATGCCACGAAAATCGCAAAAGAAAATTGGTTCGCCAAGTGTGACGCACTTACGGGCACATTACACACTAAATCAGCCTGGCACCTACTCAGGTATCTAATAGACCCGGAACAATTACGTGGAGCCACCCGTCGAAATCTTCAGCGGGCAATCCATGCTAATGCAGGGGACACAGCTCAACTCTTTCGAGATCTGGAGGACAAATACATCAATACCTCCGTGAGCGCTGACCACATTTCCGCATACAATGGAACCGCAAACCCCGAAATGGACCGTGACTTCACGACTGCAGAGATAAGAGTGGCAATTGACAGGATGCGTCGAGGAACGGCTCCAGGTCCAGACCAAATTACTACCACCCTTATGTCCAACTTAAGTGACGACATGCTCGAGCTCTTTGCCGACCAAATTAATAAGTATTGGCAAGAAGGTATGCTTCCGCAGGAATGGAAATCGGCTGAAATTGTCTTTATTCCCAAACCCGGAAAGTCCATCAATATTGACAACCTTCGTCCCATCTCACTCACCTGCTGGGCAGGGAAGGTCATGGACAAGGCACTTCAAATCAGGATCACTGAATACATGGAAGCTAACGACCTCTTCCCACATACAATGTTTGGCTTTATAACGCATTTATCAGCACAGGACGTTCTATTCCAACTCAAGTACGACATAATCGATCGCCCCAGCGGAGCCACGCAACAGGAGCGCGCCATTCTGGCGATTGACTTTCAGGGAGCCTTTGATAATGTCCGGCACACAGCCATCCTGACCAACTCGGCTAGAATCGGAATCGGACAGCGTACATACGACTACATGCGCGCTTCCTGCACAACCGTCACGTGACCATACGAGCTGGCGACGCAAAATCTGCCCCCATCACCATGGGGGACTCTGGCACACCGCAAGGGGCCAGAGTCCAATTCCATGTGTCGAAACGTTGGCTCCTGCCTTCACCTTGTTCTCGTGTTGCTCATCACTGTAGAAAAGTTATTCTATGAAATTATTTTGGGTGATGCGAGGCTTGACAGCATTATTTGTGCAGTTTAGAGGAACGAGACCATCATTTAAAGAAAGAAAGTAAGGCTAAGAAAATATTGTGTCACTATGCCTTTAGGTCAAAAAAGCACGTGTAAGAGTAAAGAGCTGGACCAGTTAGCTCTGGTTGCGGCTATGCATTGCACTAGCGGAAAAAAGACGCAGATGTGCAAAGAGATGATACCAGGACACATGCTAGGTCTTGGCCGCATCTCTTCCACTCGTGTGTCAGCCATCTTAAACATATTTTTAAACACATGCGTACTGAAACTAGTATATTGTGCTTTCAATTCATTATAAACGATGCCCCAATGAACGAGAGCTGTGTACTTGCTTTCCTTGCTTTCTGTCCTCTTTCCTTTGCGCAGGGGCGTAGCCAAAATTTTTTTCGGGGGGGGGGGGGGTTCACCGGCCCGGCCGGTGGGGGGCAAGCGTCTGCTTTTCTCTACGTTACGTGATCGATAATAAATATCGGTAGTTTAAGCATACTCTATACATGCATATCAAGGACATGGGACCCCCCCCCCCTCGCGTGTGCGTGTGCTTGAGAAGAAATTAAGTAAAAGTAAAGTAAGCTCAGTAAAATACAGTAAGTACGACAGGTACAGTGGGCGTTTGGAGCAACGGTCTCTCATCGCGCCACTGAATGGACCAGTCTTCCAAAACGCATCATTGAGGCGACCCACCCGATGGGAGAAGACATCGATCATTAATTGTTAATCTCCGTTAAGCGTAGATGGCGTCGTCCTCGTCGGGGCGAAGTGCGTTTAACAAGTCAAGGACGGCTATACACGTGAAAATGCACGTGTGACCAGGCTATACCTACTCCCATAGCAATAGCTTGTTCGCTGCGTCTTTGCGCTAGAAAAGTTAAATACGCGCAAAAAAAGTTTTTTTTCGAAGCTTTCGTCGCCCTGCTCCCTCATACGAGAGGGTAGCATTTCCTGCGGCAAGTGGATGGGCCGCTGTGTCTTCCGCTGTGTGCGAGCGTGCAGCCGTCATTTGCCTTTATGTCAACAGATTCGGAATTGTACAGAATATTTAACTGCACAGCATAGATATGGCATGTGTACGCATTTTAAGTAGTGCGTGCAACTCATTTCTGCTTCACTTACGCCGGTGCAAACAGGAAGCGGCCTTGTACCTCACAGAATCTCGACTGATTGGTGTACTAGTGATACAGGAATGAACTCCGGTCTTGTTCAGTGCATAGTGCACATAATTTCTCAGGACACGTGAACTCCGACGAGAACTGTCAGCGCCTGCAACAAGAGTTTACTTACGCTGTACTGCGCAAAGCAGTAATCCATGCGTGTCGTCTGTCTGTTTCGTGCATTCTGTTGCGAGTCGGTGGAATTTCACTGCTGGCATCAACCCCTTCGTGTGTACATTGCTGGTTTGGGATTCTACAACACAACAGCAACTACCAGCATTCCGTAATTGCTGGTTTTGGATTCAACAACACAACAGTAACTACCAGCCTTCTGTAGGGGCGCAATCGCAAACAAGAGACGTTTCGCGCGCAGACTAAGGGCGCGTTCACATTGAGACATTCGGCGGCTGGAGCGGCGCGGAACCCAGTTCGGCGGCGGCGAGATCCGCCGGAATAGCCCGTTCCGCGCCGATCGCTCCTGGACCGATTTTTGCGGCAGCTGCCGCCGGATTCCCTCACCGCGGGCCAATCGGAGCGCGAGTCAGAAATTCGAAAGATGGTGGCCAAGTCCGACGCGCTCGCCATGTCGCAGTCTTCAAGGCTCGTCGGGACATCGGAAATGCTCATCGAATAGGTGCGTAACCACCCCAACGTTTTCGACAAGCACCACGTGAAGCAGTACGTGACCTGACAAAGTGGCGTGACCCAGCTTCTCGCGGTCTTGCAGGACGAACCCCCCGCCACCGCTGGCGTCGTTGCTTTGGCGAATGCTTCTACGCGTCGTGCATCGCCAGCAAGGTGTACGCCAGCAGGCTTAGCATCATCGTCGTTGCAAGGAGTGGTGAAGAGCCGCAAAATAAAAACATGCCAACTCGACAGGAGAGGAGATAAGTGCGTAGTTTCGATAGGGTGTATAGAACGGCGGAGTGGGTACAGCGAACGCCTTGGCAAGCGCCCATAGGCTGAGGCGAGCTCACGGGCTGAGTAGCTGTCGTCTGCTCGACGCACAGTCTTTGTTGCGTCGTTCGCTTCGTTTCTGTCACGCTTTCTCTATTTCGTTGGCTACATTTTGTTGACAAAATCACTGTTTGCATCACCGAGTATGAAAACTAGATGCAGCAGAGTGAAACGCCTGTCAAAGCTCCATGCTGCTGCGGGGTAGGGTCTGCGACGCCACAAGGCGTCTGGCCGACGTTCCGGCGACGCCAAGCAGTATGAACGACGCGAATTTCGGCGGCAGGAGAAATCCGTTCGCTGTAGACGCCGAATTCCCCAGTGTGAACGTGCCCTAAGATCCTGCGCGAGCGCGGCCTAACCGGCACCTGAAGGGAAGCGGCGGAAATGTATACCGGAAATATCGACCACCTGGGGTCGTTAACATGCACCTAAACCTATGTAAACGGGCCTCGAGCATTTTCGCCTTCATCTAAAATGCGGCTGCCGCATTTGTTGCGCATTTGTTGCTTCAGAATGCGGCCGCCACATTCTCGCCCAAAACCTCACAGAGTGTCAAAGCCTTGACAAACCCCGTGACAGTTTTTTCCATATGCAGAAATGATTCGCTGTAAATTACCAACGCAAACGGAAGCGCCCAGGAATGAAATTGTGATAGTACCACCGGTTCCTTGAATTATGTCAGCGCGAAGCGACGAGAACAAAGGGTGGGTAAGTGGGGGGGGGGGGGGGTTGAACCCCCCCAACGTCCCACTGGCTACGCCCCTGCCTTTGCGTATTGTGTATATTCAATCCGTTCCGTCTTGCCCAGACTGCAGTCTTAAAATTGCAATTTGTGATGTTAAAAAGACACTGAACACATCTTTCGAAGCAGGGGCTAGCAGAATCTTTTCCGGCACCGAGCCCGCAGAAATAGAGCTCAGAGGTCTAGAGAAAGAGATAGAGATAAATGAGATGCGAAAGGCAGGGAGGTTAACCGGAAGGTAGATATCGAGTTTGCTACCCTGCACTGGGGTAGGGGTAAGGGAAGACAGAAAGCTAAAGAAAAATGCACACACATAGAAAGACAGGGAGATAATAAAAAACCCATACACATACACATACACACACAAAGGAACTCAGAAGCGTCACAGTCAAACAGGTCGCTTGACCGGAGGAACTTCAGTAGCACCCTCGTCGCCTTCTGGTGTGAAGACCGCATCAGCCGGCATTCAAAGATCGTCTGCTCAGAAAGAAGCCGGTCGTCGAGGCGTGCTAACTCCGTCACGAGCGATTGTCTCTTGGAGCTGTAACGGGGACAATGACACAGGATATGTTGGATTGTTTTCTCGCTGCGGCGACTATCACAGGCAGCACTGTCAGCCATTCCGATGCGGCAAGCAAAAGCATTCCTAAAAGATACTGCAAGCCACAGTCGGCAGAGACCAGTTGTCTCGATTCGAGAAAGTCCAGATGGAATGCCTAGTCGGAGGGATGGGTCCAGGCGGTGCAGTCGAGTATCCCGGAAACCTGGTGCGTTCCTCACTCATTGTGTACATCACGCGCGAATATGTGAAGCTTTGTTGCTGCATCGGTCCTTGATAGCGGGATGGGTTCCTTCACAGCATCTTCCTGAGCCCTCCTCGCAGCTTCATCGGCCTGTTTGTTTCCCATGATGCCGCAGTGGCCTGGGAGCCACTGAAAAGTGATGTCATGTCCTTTTTCTGCTAGTTGGTGATAAAGGTGCCTTATTTCCAGCACAATTTGGTCTTGTGGTCCACGACGTAGAGCGGATAACAGACAAGGCAGGGCTGCCTTTGAATCTGTAAATATGCTCCATCTTCGTGGTAAGTCTTCGTGAATCACGTGAAGTGCGCTGTGAAGTGAAGCAAGCTCCACAGCAGTCGACGTTGTCCGGTGAGAAGTTTGTAACTGAATGGCCACGGCTTTTTCAGGGAAGATCACAACCCCTGTAGATCCTTCAAGAGTTGTCGAGCCATCAGTGTAAATGTGAAAATGATCCTTGTACGAGTATATCTCGTGCAGCATAAGTAGAGATAGCTGCTTGAGAGCGGGCGACAATAGTCCTGCTTTCGTTCGAATCCCTGGTACCGAGAGTCGAAATTGTGAACGAGCCAAACACCAAGGAGGTGATAAAAGCCTCTCGGCAGGCGTATAATCTCGAGGGAGGCAGTCACGGTGTGCCGGCATCTCCTGGCAAAACGAGGCAGTGGGCCGGTCTTTCGGCAGTGCGGCTAGGTGATGGAAAGGGGCGCGGGCAATGTGCCTGATGTATGCTCTGAGCACTTCCAATGTCATATGAGTTGTCACTGAGTTATCTTGAGCTATCGCAATTGTTTCCGCCGTCGATGTGCAGCGTGGCAATCCAAGACAAACCCTGAGTTCCTGCGCCTGAGCACTCTCGATTGTACGGATGTTGCTTCTGCAGGTATTGCTCAGTACAGGTAAGCTGTACCTCAGATATCCGATAAACAGCGCCCTGTAGAGAGGTCTAGGTCCATTGCATTTGTTGCTAAGATGACTCGAGCCACCCAACTGAGAGCACAATTTCTTTATGATTGGCTAGGTTGCCTTAGGGCATGAACTAGAAAAGACTACGCGTGTACATCTAAGTTCCTTGGTGAAACTGATGAAATGAACCATGGGTTAAGCGTAGTAGGGCAGGAGGGCGGACCGGGAGCAGGTCTGCTGCTGTTCCGGGCGCAACACTCCAATTGCTAGTAGATACAGTGTTCGACCGCTGGCGCCACGCTGCGCCGCTCGCGCGTACCGTGTTTCGAGGTGGTTTCTTTCGCCGAGGGCGCTCGCGCTCGAACGCAATCATATGGTTCGTATGAATGCAACCCTTAAACCGTGGCTCTATGGCTGAGTGGTTACGGCGCTCGCTTCGGGATCGTGCGTTCACGGGTTCGAATCCCGCGCTGGCTATAATTTTTTTCTTAATATCACGCTTTTCCTTTTTTTCCCTCTCTGTTTGCCAGCGCGGTCGTTTGAACCCCGGTGCCACGGCGGCAGCCGTGGTGCCGGGCGCCGACGCGAAGCGGCGGTCGTTGGGGTGTTGCGGAGCGCAGCGTAGCAACACCCCAAATAAAATAATGTCACAGTTTCGCCCTAAGGGCGAAGCAATGAATGCGATAGCAACACAGCAATGTCATACGATGTAAGGTGAGCGGCTTTGGTAGCAATATAAATTGTAGTAAACATGCGCTGATTAAGTAAGCAGCTGTGCTGCGGCGTAAGTAGACCGACATGAAGAGAGACTCGATGACCACGAGAAGGCGCGTGTGAAATGGTGGTGTTGATGAGAAGCGCTTCCCGTGGGCAGCGCGTGCGAAGGGACACACCTGTAGCGCTGCACTGCCGATCCGGGCAGCATTACATGTGTAGCGTGCGTTGGAAAATGTGGCCCGACTATTAATAACTGAATGAACAAGCGTGGTGTGAGCGCGCACAAACAAACATGAATAGATCACACTGAATGACTGCAGACAACGACTGTCAAAACGCTGGCAGCAAGCCAATACGCTGCAGTGGGCGAAGGTACGTGCGGTGCGTGCGGTCTATCGCTTCAACAGAAACTGAGCGGCGAATGCACAGTGCATAAAGGTCAGAGCCGTGTGGAGATAAGAGACGGTGCGGTTGAGCGACGAGCGCGGTTGTTGGCAGAGTAGAAGTGCGCCCCCCCCCCCGCTCCCTCCGGCGCTGGCTTCCCGCTTCCTTGCTTGCGCGTGGGAGAGATAAGAGACTGTGCGGACGAGCGACGAGCGCGGTTGTTGGCAGAGAAGTGCCCCCCCCCCTGCTCCCTCCGGCGCTGGCTTTCCGCTTCCTTGCTTGCGCGTGGGAAATTGAGTGCGTTCGCTCTCCGTGATAGCGCGCGTCCCCGCACGCTTCCGCTGGGGCATACGGCGCGCGGCGAAGATTTTATCTATACGGAACCTCACGGCGACGACGACGGCGACGGCGGCGACGGCGGCCACGCCGACGGCAGAAATCCGGTTGAAGTGTCCATATAATTGCTATCGCAATAAAATACTGCTCCAGTCAGGTAGACTGCTCCTCTCCCTGATAGTGAGATTATATTTGGATCATCAAAACAGTGATGCGTTTATAATACCACCGATCCCAACAGCAGGCTAGTCACCACCAGCCCAGCGTTTTTTCCGTCAACGCCTCCTCCGTTCGAACGGCGGCGGCTAGAAACATGGTACGCGCGAGCGGCGCAGCGTGGCGCCAGCGGTCGAGCGCTGTATCTACTAGCAATTGGAAATACGCGTCCCGGGCATGGCCATAGCAAAGTTTTGTACCGTTCCCTTATTGATGGCGATGCCCCAGAATGGGTATAATGACCCATGTGCAGCGCGGCATTGCTGTGACCAGAGGGTAGCCACAGGCGACGGAAGCGCAGCCCTAGAAATTAGTTGTGTGCCACTCTGCGCTCAGTGTGTTCTTGCCGAGATCGTTTAAAGCAGTTGCCTCCCGTAAGACTAGTGCATGACACTAATTTAGGCTCGTGACATAGTAAAGTAGGGTGTACTATTCCAGACTGTATTGCGAGTTGTGCGTACTTTCTGCGCTCATATACCGGCACCTTCCGTGGTCTCTCCCAAGCCTAAAAGATATTGTGGGAAAGCGCAACCTTCGCGCCGCCTTACCGGCGTTGGAACGGCTATCATGATATTGTGCCATAATAAATGACGCAACACGACATGAAGCTAGTAAGAAAAAGTGCCTTAAGTGCCTTGTTGACTCCAAAGACACAGTGGTTTATTAAGGCGCCACATTCTTTGCCTACCATCCCGGGTATGTCGTGGCTGCTGCTGTTGTCTGCTGCTGGGTCAGTTGGTATCCCGGCGGATGTATTAGTGTATATGCATACGAAGATTTATGTGCGCCGAATGCAAGTACCAGCAAACTCTCTTATATAACCTCTGCATGCTGACCGACAAATAAGTGTCATAAGCACAATCTGCTCTGTGTAATAAACGGAAAAATAAGTTTCTTCATAAAACCTGAACTTTATGGCAAAGAGCCAAGACGTCCTGAATGTAGGATATGTATGGTTCAGTGGACGTCTGAGGGGGGTGCGGATATATAGCTCTTTCGTTGCGGCTGCCTTTCGACCCATGGGCTTCCCAAACAATGCACTAAGTTTTTCTTTGAAAGTGTCCCAACTTCAAATGTCCGCATCATGGTTATCGAAACATACCTTTGCCGTTCCTTGGAGATTAAACAGCACGTTCGCCAGCATCAGCATCGAGTCCCAACGATTGATCTCACTGATGCGTTCATAATTGGCAATCCAATCTTCGACGTCAACTTCATCCGTACCGCAGAACGTCCCTGGCTCTTAAGGATGCGCAAGGACGATCGTTGACGTTGTGATCGGCGCTGGTGCAGGCTTCGCACTGGCAGGCGCAGGCGGCGGTCGTGGTCTCGTCTGTCATAATGATGGCCCCGACTCGACAACCACTGCGGAGCTCCGTTGTACAGCGCTTCTTCTGGTACCCCGCACCTCCACCAAATTGGCACGGGGATTCACGAGTACACGGGAGAGACGGAATTGTATATGACAATATTTACAGGCTGCTGCTAGCACAGAATGGCTGACAGCATCTCACGCGGCATGTCCCGCCTTCTTTCTCTTCACGTAGCAAAGCGGTCCTTTAACGGCATGCTCATACGCAATGCCTCGTAACAATATAGTCATCGGCGCAAGTTTATTTATTTATTTATTTATTTATTTATTTATTTATTTATTTATTTATTTATTTATTTCCTTATTTATTATTGGCGCGAGCACCGAGTGACACTCTTGTTTATTGCGCAGCAACTACCGGTTAGGGACCGACTTCCGGTTTGTCACAGAAGTGGGGCGAAGTTAAAAATAAATCATATAAAAAAACAGGTCGATATCGATGGTTCTACTTATGGTTGATTATAGATATGACATCAGAGAGCAGGTGTAGCACCGTAAAGAGCTAATTAAGTGTCAGGAATATTTAGAAAAAATTAAGGAAAATCTAAGTGCCGTACTCCAAAGAACACAATCGTACACTTTAGAGACCCACCCCATCAGTACAGGTTCCCGTGAAACTCTAAGACCATAAGTCATCAGTGATGTCACACTTCAACCAGGGGTACCCGCTGATTACTAATAAAAATAAAAATAAATGAATTAGAGCTACACAAAAGCTGACACCGAGTGAACGCCTGCCTAACACAGCGGAGGGGTGTAAAGTGCGCTTCGTGTGTCATCCGCTAGGGGGCTACGCATCGCGCCCTCCTCACCCTCCTTCGTTTCCTCGCCCGCTCCTCTGTGCGTGGCGGTTTCCCGCCAATTCCGTTCGTTCGCTCCTCCGAGTTCGGTTTCCCGCCCTACCTCAGGGTACGACGAGGTGCAAGTGCCACTAGCAGACACCTAAGTCAAGGATTAGGGTCGTTTCTCATTTTTATTTATTTATTTATTCAATATTGCGGACTCAAGATCCAAGCATAGTGGACAATACAATATCACAAAGGTTAGTAGGCAACTTGGTCCACTGGGTCGGTATAAGTTCTTGTCATGGTAATTTCGTGCTGTGTATGCATGCATGTCAAGCATTTATCTCATTCTTGTCATGCATGCCATGACATTTCATTAATGTCGCACATGCGTGTCATGACACGCATATCCAGAATAAATTAATTTAAAGTACATGTCATGTAATACAATACAATATAATAATCTCATTTATGACATTCATGTCATGACATGCATGACATGTCATTCATGCCATTTCATGATTGTCATTCATGTCAGTTCCATTTTCTAATGAGTTATACATAAGTATATCCATAAAATGATTGAAATTATGTGACATACATCACAGGAATGGCAGGACATGCTTGTCATGACGTGATTGTCATGAATGGCATAAGTTGCATGAGTTGATGGCGATCATGGTCATTTCTTTAACTCGATATGTATGAAGATATGTGTGGCGAGACATACGTGCGTGACGTGACATGAATGACATGGAATGACAGGCTCATGCATGTCTTGTGATTAATGTCATGTCATGCAATTCATGGCATTCATGTCATGACACGCATGTCATTTCAGTGATGATATGCACGTCATTCATGACAGGTCATGCACGCATGTAATGTCATTCATATCCAGATATATATCGAGTTAAAGAAACGACCACGACAGCATCATGCCATTTGTACCATTCATGCCATGACATAGTCGGGGTACAACTTTAGAAGACAGGAGGAGGCCCCGCCCAGTTGACCGAAGCGCAGCAGCCAATTCCTCCGCGACTCAAGAAATAGTCCCGCTCAAAAAATTGTGACTGCTTCTAAAACGCGTATTTGTCGGTATAAATAAGATTTGTGTATCTTGACGAGTGGTTTGGTAAAACTATCATGATGGAAATGCTACCGCACATGCCGGATCCCGAGAGAAAAATAACTCCGTGCCTTCTACAACGCTGTGCGTCGTCTGCTACGGAGCAAGATCGACGGCACCGGGCGTAGTAGTCGCTGGCTTAATAGCACAAGATTCATATATCCTTTTTGTGTGCTTGCACAACCTTATTTTTTTAATTTGTTGGGCTTATTTTTAATTAATATTTTTTTCTTTTTTTTTCGCGGTTGCGAACCTGCGATCTCGTGAGTTCGCGCACGATCGCGCGTGGCATTCCGTGCCAGTTTTCAGCCATGGAGCCCAGCGAGGTGACATCGGAACGCGATCCTTTGTTGCCGAACGAGCCTTGTGTCGCTTCGATGACCACACCACCAAGGAGCCTCGGCAAGAACAAGAGCGGCCACATCCTGAACAGCGATTCACGCAACATGATCTTCCACTGCTACACTTTTTTTCGTAACCGGCAGCCTGAACGCAGCGTGGAGGACGCGAGCAAGCTTGTCGCCGACATGCTCGGTGTCAGCGAAAGGACTGTGTTCAGGGTGAGGGAGGAAGTTAAAGCTTCGCATTTTCGGGTGGCAAACTGACGACGCCCTCGCGAAAGCGCCCACGCAATGCGGAGAAGAGAAGACGCAGCGCGAAGTTTGACAGCTTCACGTTGTGCGCGCTGAGGTCATGTGTGCACGATTTCTTTCGCCGCAACTAGATACCGACGGTCGAGAAGATAACTACCGAGTTTCCCCATCACTAAGGCGGTGTACTGTGCGTCGCCTGCTTGCCGAGATCGGCTTCAAGCAGGAAAAGAAAAGCCGCAACTCGCTGCTTATCGACCGGGATGACATCACCAATTGGCGGAATCGCTACCTCCGTGACGTGGAGCGCTACCGGGCGGAAGGCCGAAAGATCTTCTACCTGGACGAGACATGGGTGACGGCGGGACACACTCGGTCGATCGTGTGGACAGACACCGTGGTGCAGAAGCGCGGACGCCTGTTCGCTCGAGCAAATGGCCTGACGACGGGTCTAAAACAACCTTCTGAGAAAGGTCAGCGCCTGATCGTGACGCACATCGGCAGAGAGGATGGTTTCGTCGAAGGCTGCTTGGATGTATTCAGAGGCCAAAAGACAGGCGACTACCACGAAGAAATGGATGGCAATCGCTTTGAGGGCTGGTTCAATGACGTTCTGCAGAAGTTGCCAGTTGGTAGCGTCATTGTTTTAGACAATGCACCTTACCATAGCCGGCGAGAAGAGAAATTGCCGACGACGGCCTGGAAGAAGGAAACGATACAGGAGTGGCTCACAAGCAAGAACATCACCTACGGTGAAAGGATGATAAAGAAGCAGCTGCTTGAGCTGGTGGCATCTGTAAAGTCACGCTTTCTGAGCTACATCGTAGACAACACAGCTATAAGGGCCGGTTGCATTGTACTCAGGCTCCCGCCGTACCACTGCGAATTTAATCCCATTGAGCTTGTGTGGGCCAAGGTCAAAAATGGCATCGCTGCGGACAACAGAGACTTCAAGCTGTCCACGGTCGACGTCATCTTGAGGGAGAAAATCAAGCAGGTAACGGTGGAAGACTGGAGTAAGAGTATTCAGCATGTGATGGACTTGGAAGCAAAGTTCAGACTTTACACGTCTGGGAGTGAGCACATTCAACCCATCATCATCCAGCTGGGTGAAGATGACACTGAAGAAAGTGACTCCGACTGCGAGCTGTCTGGCATTGAGCCACTCGACGAAGCATAAAGGCTTCTTATTAACAAAAGAACAGCCCTTATTAGGGCTATCAAAATTTTGCTGGTGGGTTCGCAACAGCCAACCATCCATTCCGTGACCTCTCAAATAAATAAGCAGTTCCATTTATGGCATATTCCTTATAATAGAAGCTCAATTCTGATAAGCAACGTCCTGCTCACATTGTGCTCGATTTAAGAAGTGGCATAGAAACACATTTAAATGCTGGCATATCTGAATTGAAACACTATTGTTAACCCTGATTATCGTTGGCTGGCTCAAAATGCTCATTCGGGCAGCCACCGTCGAGTTTGACGCGCCCCATAGTGAAATAGCAGTAGTCAGAGCACGCTTTATGGTTCTGTTAGTAGTCTGCACTGCAAATCACAGTCATGTCATAGCAAGTGGTGGTGAAATAGCAGCAGACAACACGAAACTGACAGCCACTGTCAGCAGCTTGAATGCCAAAGCACATTCATGTGGTTGCATTGTTTATTTTGTTATCTGGCTCACACAAGTAATGCGAATAAGAGAACAAATATAAGACATCATTAGCTAAGTGAGGCCCAAAATGCTCATTCAGGCAGCCACCGTCGAGTTTGACGCGCCCCATAGTGAAATAGCAGAAGTCAGAGCACGCTTTATGGTTCCGTTAGCAGTCTGCACTGGAAATCAGTCATGTCATAGTGAGTGGTGGTGAAATAGCAGCAGACAACACGAAACTGACAGCCACTGTCAGCAGCTTGAATGCCAAAGCACATTCATGTGGTTGCAATGTTTATTTTGTTATCTGGCTGACACAAGTAATGCGAATAAGAGAACAAATATAAGACATCATTAGCTTATTGAGGCCCAAAATGCTCATTCAGGCAGCCACCGTCGAGTTTGACGCGCCCCATAGTGAAATAGCAAGAGTCGGAGCGCGCTTTATGGCTCCGTTAGCAGTCTGCACTGAAAATTCAAGTGTTGTCATAGCCAATTTTCAATTTATTAATCTGACTCGAGCAAGTTATGCGAATGCAAGCACAATTATTAACGTGATTAACTTTGCTAGCATTTTTTGGTCATATTTACGTACCGGAAAAATGCTCAGTAAAGCTGAATGTGTTTTAGTGAGTCACTTTGTTCATTACAAGCCGTAGGCAAAGTGACGGACAGATTCAGACAGTGGTATTGGGGAAGTAATAAATGGTGAAAGTTGCAAAAGCTCTCACAGCACTGCTTTGCTGGACTCCATCCACTAGAAAACTGCATTTGTAATGATGAAAGCGTCAAGACAGGAAATGATACCCCACTGCACAATGTTATATACGTGTACCACCACATGGGACGGGTAGCAAAACCATCCGTTTATTAAGACTGAATGCAGCAACATAGCAAGGTGCTGTTTCACAATATGGCACCTTTTCATGTGCACTTCTGGCAAGCTACCGTATGCACTGATGCATAAACACATTAACAGGGGTAAGAGACGAAGTAACTGTGCAAGCCACGTGATGCTTTTAACATTTTGTATCTGTCAATGTTTCTGTTGTCACAGCTGATAGAACTTTCTTTGGTGCAAGTTGGTTAATCACGTTGCGGCAACAGCACAAGAAGCAAGGTCAGAATAGTAGGAGAAAACAAAGCAAGGTGACAGACTGAGGAGGCAAGGTAGACAAGAGAGAATGGCTTTAATGACATCGAAGAGGCCAGCCCTGTTATTCACTGGACTTGGTGCTTTGAATGAGATGAGTTAATCGAATTGCAAAGAAAGTTGTGGCTGCAGCATGCTTACAAGAACAAAAGCAAAGATAAAAGGATAGAAATAGGAATAAATACATACACGCACGGAAGAACTCACATATTCACACACATGAACACAAAAAAAGGGCAAAATAACAAATATACATAAACGCACAAGAAAACACGCACACACATTTAACGCAGATGCGAGTAGAACTACTAGGAGTCAGTTCACAAGCAGCTGTGCCTACTTGGTCGTACTTTTTTTTAATGCACACATTGGCTCTGTTGCCTTCACTGTCATAGGAATTTTTTAGTAGCGACATATCACGACAAACCGTTAACAATCCAATGACATTCGCTCAAGCAGCGCGTGTTAGTCACTGATTGTTAGCATTGGTGGAAAGCAATCAATCGACGGTGCTACACAACACTTGAACGACGCTGCTAGACGATCGGCTATCTTATCACACTGCTGCCAACGATCGGTCGTTTGCACGCTGAGCTGGCAGCAACGAATCTTTGCGTTGGAGGTTGCTTTCACAAATCTTTTCTGTTGAGAAACTCGCAGGTTGGTTTCATCCGCGCACGCTTTTCTCATTTATCCTGATAATGGTTTTGCTCCATCACTTCACCACGTCCGACGAGAAACGCAGGGGCACAGTACACAAACACACCCGCCGCTCACAGTAGGCACCAGACTTTGGCGAACTCTCGTCGCCGTAACTTCACTTAGGAGCAAAAGAAAACACCACGGAACAAACACGTACGATGTTTCTTTGCAGCGGTATGTCGCCGCGGGATCCTGTTTCCACACGAAGCGCAGCGCAGCGTCACCGATGTTCGCTGCAATCTTTCTTCGCCGGCTCACGGCTCAGAACAAACGCACGCGACACAAATTGTGCATCGTAAGCTCACAATAATATTTCCGGCATGACAGACCACCACAAACAATTCGAATTCACTCTGATGAAGGGAGACGCGCAGAGCTGACGCGATTCGGCCCAGTACGAAGCGAGGGCGGCCATGTTAGGTATGTTCTCCGTCGGCGGGGACACCGGCCGTCCGGCTCATGACGTCACCTGAAGTGCGCGCCTATTGGTGCCGGCTCGTGTGCATCCGCCTTTGAGGGGCAAATGCCGCTGTCTTCTAAAGTTGTATCCGACTATAGATAGATAGATAGATAGATAGATAGATAGATAGATAGATAGATAGATAGATAGATAGATAGATAGATAGATAGATAGATAGATAGATAGATAGATAGATAGATAGATAGATTAAAAATGCCTGAAGTTCGCAACGAATAAATAGAACAACGCCAGCATAAACAAGCTCCACTCTTTCAGATCTGCGATGTGCCAATGGCGTCTATTTTTATGGACGGTGGCCGTGTTGGCTGTCATGGTTGAAGCTGGGCCCACGCGGTCGGCGTGGGCGAAGATAATTCCCGGATCACACAGGCTGGTAATCCACGACGGCGAACCACCGCGCACGGATTTCTTGACGGGATCGCGGCATGAACCCGTGGCCTGGGCGAGCTTTCAGGACGACATCCAAGAGAGCGGGTGAGCAGTCTGCGTGGTTTCTTAAACCATACTAAAGTCCCTAGATTTTCTGCTCTTTTTTAAGTAGCGCCATCTACCTCCGTCGGCCGCCATGTTCTTCCTAACCTCCTGAAGCGGCGTATCTGCGTAGATAGCATCCGACCGTAAACGGCCGCTGCTGCACCACACAAGTGAAATATACACTTCAGGCATGGGGCCAGACAACCGAATACGCACCGAAAAGCGTCTTAGTACTGCGCTGTTGAGGCCGAACGCGACATTTGTCTTTACGGTGACGCCCGCCGCCTTGTATTGTGGTCGCGCAATACGACGCCTGCCGCCTTTGTAGCTGCGGTCGCGCCGACCGCAGATAATCCTTTGCACAAGGAAAATACAAACAGATAAACACGCACAGAAACATAGTGCGTCTTTAGCCTGCCCTCAAGTTTGATCGTAGCAGCATGCAAGTGACTGCGGGGAACAGCGTTAGGAAGAACATGGCCGCCGAAATGAGCGCCAACCAATGAGATTCGTCGGTGGTGCTTCAAAGCTTGTCGCTACTTAAAGAAAGCAAAAAAATATCTAGGGACTTTAAACCATACTAAACGAATCTGATCCGAATGGGGGAATAAATAGGTCCGAGCAGGGGTAAACAGGACGGGACTAAATGGGATCTAACACGACTGGGTTAATGTCACTTAAAATAAGTCACTCTTTAAACCTATTTGGGGCACTTTAGGATCTGCGATCAGCCTTGAAGGCACGTATATTTCATTATGTTGTCACAGACCCCGTGAACGAGGCGCAGACGCCGGACCAAATTCGAAAGCCGACTTATCAGCTTCCGAAAATAATCCTACGAAAGCAAGGACAATTAAGAACGGGCCCTCTGGTGCGCCAGCGAACGCCGGTTGCTGTCCAAAGACCGAGTCAGAGCCCAGAGTTGTCAAAACACAACAAAATATATTCTTCACACAAGGCAGTTACACACACGCGTGCACACTTAGGCTAGACACAACACAATACAAATCAGATGGGTATTAACAAACACAAGAAAATAATTCACGACAAGCACCAAGAGTCCAACACGTAAATTACAAAATAAATAGAAACACGAAGTGTCCAATCGTATTCACCCGTGTTTGTCTTGTCAGACGATCTCGGCGTAGCTCGGGGCAAATCGCGAAGAAGGAACTTTTTCCGGAAATGCAGACGCTCGATGAACTCGTCGACTAGCTTGCCGGGGAATCCCCTTCTTCCGCAGACGCTCGGTTTTCACATTGCATCACTTCACCGGTGCGGACTGAACTCCTTTCTGATTCTCGCACGGCAGTTATATAGCTTCCACAGGCGTTAACTTCTCGAACTTTCTTATCGGAGTCGTGGTCCCGTAGCATGGCCAAAGCCCGGTAATCTTCCCGTCTGTTCTCGTACCTTCGACCGCCGCCGTCGAAGCGTTGTCGAGGGGGGGGGGGGGTGATGACTCATCCCGTTGGCGCACGCTCACGCTGTAGCAATCTCTCTCGACTCGCCGGGTGAGAAGGTGTCTCGGCGCGCGCATGTGCTCTCTCTCTCCGGTTGACGTCGCTTCGTCGATGCTCTTCTAGACGTCTAGGCGCCATTGTTCGCGTTGCTGTTTGAGGCGTATGCGCTCTCCCCCTCTGTTGAAGTTGCCGCGGGGCCGGCGTATTCTTTCGCTGGTTTGCGTGACACGCGGCGCGCGCTTGGATTACGCGCTCTTTTGTGACATATGTATACTCCAAGGATACCACTGTCACATATAGATCTGCTTGGTATGTGGCTTGATACAAAGATGAAAACAATTTTTGGCATAAGTTGATTAGCACAATCAACGCTGATGTGATACATAATGAACGAGTTTTGTATGACCTATGAGTGCGTTCACCATGTATGGCCTACGAGAGCATGCACCCTGAAAAAGATTGGTACCTAATTTTCATATTTTCTACAAGTATGCAAATTTATTTCTTGTAAGTGTACTACATGCACGATCACTTGTACGGATCTTACAGCAGTCAGAGGAAAACTCCGCCCCGATTATCAATGAGACCTCAGCCGGCTGTGGGCAGTAGATAAGATTGACGTAGAATGAAGCGTAGTTTGCTACAAACTTGCAGTCTTGTCACTTTTTAGCGATATGATATCGCAACTGCTTACAAATTATGGAAACCTCTGGATGATGACTTTTTCGCGACATTTTCGCAGTCAAGATTTTGAGATACTTGGAGTACAGCTCCAAACCGTTTTGAAACAAGAGGTAAAATTTACAAGGTGTTGACACCGAGCTAGGTAAACAAATTCGACTTAACCAATATTTCGAGATATCATCATCATCATCATCATCATAACCATCAGCCTATTTTTATGTTCACTGCAGGACGAAGGCCTCTCCCTGCGATATCCAGTTACTCCTATCTTGCGCTAGCCGATTCCAATTTCTACCTGCAAATTTCCTAATTTCAGCACCACACCTAGTTTTCGCCGTCCTCGACGGCGCTTCCCTTCTCTTGGCACCGATTCTGTAACTGTATTGACTGTATTGCATCCTAAAATAGCCACGAAACTGAACTTACCCATTTTTAAGTGAGTGAACGGAACCGCAATAGCCCAAAAATAAAAGATACTCTGGAATACATGATGTCCCTGGACATTTAGGCACAAAATTTAAATAAATTACTCCATCTCTCGCTAAAGGGAACCATGTGTGGATGCGAAGCTGCAGGGAGATGGTTAGCTTGAGCGGGAGATGGTTTCGCGGCAGCGGCCCGAGCGCTCATCGCGGCGCTGCACAGGAGAGAGAATGAGGCGCGCGCACTCCGTCATTTTCATACCACGGAACTGCCGTGGCGCCCCCAGCGGAGTATGCAGCTGTCGCACCACCTGTCGAGCGCGCCGCTCCGGATTCCTAGAGGAGAGAAAGGGGTAGCGTAGGAGAGGAGAGAGAGGCGGAGGGGACGCGCATGCGCTGTGGGGGTGTGGCACGCGGGCGCCGCTACGTAGAGGATTCCTAGAGAGGAGAAAGGGGGGAGCGTAGGAGAGGAGAGAGGGGGGAGAGGACGCGCATGCGCTGGGAGGATGTGGGACGAGGGCGCTGCTCCGTACGGGATTCCTAGAGGAGAGAAAGGGGGAGCGTAGGAGAGGAGAGGGGAGGGGACGCGCATGCGCTGTGGGGGTGTGGGACACCGGACCACGGACAGAGCCGCTGGCAAGAAATACTTCGCATTTAAAGAAATTTAACTTTAATTTATCTTCATTTTCTCTTCTAATAATTATCCTCTTATCACAAAATTTAATATAGAAAGTCTTCAAAGAATACTTAATCCATCTAAACTGATTTAGTGTTTCTCTTCAGTGTCCCTTTAAAGCCACATATGCAAGTTTATTCCTCCCGGTTATGTGTCTCGAGTCATCCACTTTCAAACCACTTATCCTTGGCTTAGCCTACAGTGCCTTTGTATTCCATGCAACATAAAACTGAATAATAGGAGTCATAGGCGCCGACTACGGGGGGTCGGGGGGCTCTGGGGCTCGAGCCCCCTCCGGAATTTCCCCGGGGGGGCTGAGCCCCCCCCCCCCCCGGAGATCCGTAGCCGACCCCCCCCCCCGCCTCTAAAATGTCATTACCGGAGTTCTGTTACCCACATAACTTGAGGATTCTCTTGCGGTGCCTCCACATTTTCACTTTTGTTGTGGCTAAAAGCTTACGGCACCATTGTTCGCGCGGACGTGCACGGCTTTTAATTTATACTTTCGCTTTATTTCGGCAAATTCTGACAATAGGAGGACAAGCGCATTAGAAGCACCATCGGCGGCATCCTCATCCGTGTTTCCTCAATTTAACATTTTTTTTTAATTTCCCCTGAGAACACCACGCACAGACACAATATATTTAAATATATACAAAGGACAAAGTTTATTATATTTTTGAAAGAGAAGGAGGTATCCAACTAAATGGATAGCCTATACCTAGAAAATGAATATGTTGATGTATGTTCCCCTCACTTCAAATTACTTTGGGTGCTTTTTTGACCCTGAAAAAAACCTGTAGACTTCAGTGACCCCTTCGGTAGAGTCTTCTATCAACGGCGTGTGAAAAGCACGTGAGTGATATGTGTCTCAATATTGATTCTCTTTCCAGTAGGCAATGCGAACGACTGCCGACAAATTAAAAGAAAAAAAAAGCTCTTCTAATTATTTACAACTTTTACGCGTTAGGGATGGAAACATCGCTTCTTGCATGCACAGGCCATAAGTACGGGGTGTTTCAGCAAACACTTTCAAAAAAAAAATTTAAAGGTTGCCTGTGGCAGATAGCACAATTCTAGTTCATGAGCTGGTCTACTCGAAGAGGTGGACATTACTTGCACAAAAAATTTAAATGCATAATCGACTAATTAAAAAAATCACCAATTATGTTTTTAACATAGTAACTTATGGCCCGTGTTGCAATTTACAAATTCTAGCCGTGGAATTCGCAAGGCGGATGCACTAGGAACTAATACACAGGATGGCACCAGTTTCGAGATAATTCCCGAACATTGTGGAGAAATGCATTGGCATTCCAGTTACTTTTGCGCTTACCCGCCGTGGTTGTTTAGTGGCTATGGTGTTGGACTGCTAAGCATGATGTGGCGAGATCAAATCACGGCCACGGCGGCTGCATTTCGATTGGGCGAAATGCTAGAACACCCGTATACTTAGATTTAGGTGCACCTTAAAGAACCCCAGGTGGTCTAAATTATTCCAGAGTCCTCCACTACGGCGTGCCTCACAATCAGATCGTAGTTTTGGCACGTAACATCCCATAATTTGTTATTTTCATACTTTTGTGCTTTGATGCATAAAACGACGTTTTGTTGAGAAAGTGACTGGGACGCCAATGTATTTCTCCGCAAAGTTAGAGAATTAATATCTCGACACTGGTGTTTGCCTGAGAATTAGTTCAAAGTGGATCCGCACTCCACGGCTAGAATTGTAAATTGCAACAAGGGCCACAAGGTAATTAGGTAAAAACCTAATTGGTTAATTTTGTTAATTAGCCGATCATTCATTTCATTTTTTTGTAGAAGTAATGCCCGCCTCTTCGAGTAGACGAGCTCATGAACTAGAATTGTACTATCTGCCACAGGCCACCTTTAAAAATTTTGGAAACTGTTCGCTGAAACACCTTAATTGTATATAGGATTCACTCAGTAACCGAAATGATGCCAAGCTATATTCACTCAAAATGAGAATAAATAGAAGTCTAGAAGCGTGCGCAGCAGCGCTTATACTCGGACTCAAAGTACTAAAAAAATAAAAGAGTGTAGTTTGGCCGGGAAGGCGAAGCAGTATTAGTGATAGCGAAGTAGAAGACAATTACACGAAGGAAGATTCTTACCGTGTAAAACCGTGTAAAGATCGCACCCGTGTAAGCTCCGCACCCATAACTTGACAGCCAATATTTAAAAAAAAGACATCCAACTGAGAAGCAATCGCGTCCCGTGCGTTCATTCTGATCGGGCTCAACAGCGAGTTGTCGCGCGCAGCGTACTTTCACGCGTCACTACTGGATGTCGAGAGGAGGCGATCGCGGAGGTTTACGGCGGATTTCATACGCGTAGTTGGAAAAATGAGGTCACATGGCCCGGTCCCATGAAAGGCTCGTCAAAATCGCGACGGAAAAGTCTGGCCCTTACACGAGTTATATATAATGGCCATATAAATTGTAGTAAACAGTCACCTAAAGTTACAATAGTAAGCATAGTGGACATAGTGGACATATAAGCATGGACCATGTAAACCTGTAAATACCTTACTGGATGACCTCGAGCACTCGCTTTTACAAAGCAAGCATTGTGAAGAACGCCGGCAGCGGAGGCAAACGGTTCGTACAGCCGCGCGATTCACTGCAACTCCGAAAATTAGATTCATCATCATTATCTGTCTATTTTTATGTCCACTACTGACGGCCTCTGTGAGTGATCTGCGATGACCTCTGTCTCTTAACTCTGCAACACTAGGGGTGCAGAAAAACAGCCCAGCAAGGAAGACAGCAGGCATGAAGTTAGCAGCCATCCCTGGTTGCCCTTTATCATTGCATCCACCAACGATTACCAACAATTAGATATGGCACGCGGGCCCCATAAGCGTCAGCCGCGCACAGTCATTCACAGCTACGGCAGGGCTAGAGGAGAAGACGCGTGCTCTCCGTCCCATTCGCGTTTCATTACGTGACCTACAACTAACTCGAATATTGAGCGCGTGGGAAATAATGCCCATCATGCCGCCAACCTTTTCGGCTCCCTGTTACGTGCTTTTTCCCGCACCCACAGGGTATGGGCCGCTCATGTATATGGTTTTGGATTTAATGCGGAACATCACGGCGACGATAACCGCGACAATTTGCCTGAAATGTCGATTTAATTGCTTTCGCCATAAAGCTAGAAACAGAAAATTGTTAGCAGAGGGTATATATATATATATATATATATATATATATATATATATATATATATGGGTAGGTTTCGGAAAGCTGGTCGGGCCCCAGCCCCCCCCCCCCCCGGAAAAATGAAAACTTACCACCTATGATAGGAGTCACTGTAAAGGGAGAAACGAATGGGATGCTCCAAGTGTGAAGCAACAGCTCAGGCTTAAAGGGACTGACAACATATTTTATGGACCCGGCTTTTTTATGCCACAACAAAACGATCATCCTCGGAAGTAGTTATACCTGCAGCGGTTTCAAAAGTGTGTAGAACGTTCTTGAGCACAGTTATTCGACGAGCGCAATCTCTAAAATAATAGGAGTCCTGATGCCAGCAACACTAACAAATGAGAGTGATGCCTATACCTTACCTCGCCAATTGAGAAAGCAGAACGATGGGTGGCTTTCGCAGTAATGAGTTCAACTTTCATTAACCATCGGCAAACACCCCTTCGGAAAATAAAAAAATTGGATGACGCTTAAGCTTCGTTTTTAAGAGTGGAACGCGATAGCATTCAAAGATCCCTGAATGCTTGCCAGGCTTCCCGGCAACTGCAGCTTTCTTTTGTCTCCACCTTCGTCTCTACTCGCCGCTACCGTTTTACGCTGCTCTGGAGGCGAGCGTCATCTGGAATCTGGATGCGGTTTTCGCAAGTAACCTACCCGAGCGCACCGCTGTTGTTATGGTAGAAATGCTGAAAAAGAGGTTTGTATTTGAGTTTCCTCGTAACAGAATTGTGTGTTCTCGTGCATTCAAATTACAATCCGATGCTATCGTGTCCGTAGGTTTTAGGTAAGTCGTACTTTGCAAATTTCTGAAGGATTTTAGTTTGAAAAATTCAAGTTGTTTTTTTTTTTCACTAACGTCTTGCGCCACGCGGAGGGCCTGTGTAATCGGGGTGGTTCGGGATAAATTTCTCCGCCACGGACGCCGATGCTTACGCCAACGCCGGCGCCGACATCAACGCCGACACCGGATTTTCGGCAACACGGGGCCCTTAACGCTATCGCATTAAAATGCTGGTGTAATAAGTTGTGGTTCTACCTAGTGACAATGTGGTGCCCTATTTTGGCCGTCGATGCAAGTTCTCACAGTGGCCTCCGAGAATAGGCTACAGCGCGCGCCACCCGATTTCGGAGACCGTGGTGCCACTTTTCTACTGATAACAATTGAAAATTTAGCTGTGCATTGCAAGTTAGAGACTAAACTTATATTAAAAATGTATTACATTTCAATATTTAAAAGAAAGCCGAATAACCGCATATACTAATAGAAGGCCATATATAGGGCATTCAATTTTTTGTTATGCTTTGAGACGTGAGGGCTCCAAAGGTCAGTTTTCGCTATTTATTGTGAATTATTGAAAATACAAACCCTCGTCTAATGAGAACAACAGTGCTCGTTTCAGTCATTACAAGACACCATCTTTCCATCAGTGAGGTTATCTGGACTGATGTTATGAATGGGTGTCTGTCCCTTTGGGAGAAAAGTGGTTTCATGGCCTAAATGGGAATCGAAAAAGAAAGCTTTGGGTGGGGCTCATTATGGCACTACCTAAAAATTTTAAGTGCCTATTCAGTCTGTACTTATCCCAGAGGCTTGCTAATGACATAGGTATAGCTCGGTCGACATAACACGCTTTAATATATATATATTTTTTAGAAATCATGAGATGAGCATGGCGTGCCTAAACCACTTTTGTTAGTTGAGAAAATATTGTTTCTGGTCCTCTTTAGGGGAGCTGCTTACGCGTTATTCCCAGCACAACACCTTCTTTCCCTAAGAATGTCACACACAATTGTATATTTTCAACTGACCATATTAAAATGCACGCAAAGTACAAGTACACCATGGCTTCAAGGGTACCGCAATCTATCCACGCACACATCAGCCAAGTTCAGCAGTCAACAACATAACCAAGTCTCCTGATGGCGTGCATGTTAGCAAGTTGACATAATAATGAGGGGAAGGTGAGACGGACACTCTTGTTATAGGAGAAGCAATAATAGCCGAGTTGAAGCCTTATCCTGTGTCATATGAGGAAGGGCCGAGCATGCCCAGCTTTCGGTTACACTCTCACTTGCCACCATTGCGACAGACTGACTGACATGCGTAACCACCAGTCTGTGGGACCGCCTTATCACAACCTGCTATTTTTGTCACATATGAGATCAGCCTCAAGCTTGATACTGTGCTGCACTCGGGAAGCATTATAGACAGACCACATTTAAATGTTATACTCCATATAAAACAAAAGAAGAAAAAAGTCTACTTTCGAAAAATGCGACTACGTTATCGGCAGCTAGCTTATAAAAACAAAGTAATTAGAAACGTTTTCATACTGGTAGTGCTTTAGGAGATGCAATGTTGAATTCCTGCTTTCGAACACATTTAGGCCAACTTTTGTGGCTATTTTGTTCTGCGGTCCCTTTCCCTATATTATTAGGGGTGTAGTGGGGAAGAGCGTCAAGAACTATCGAGAGAGGACGACAAGGTCCGGCAGCCCGGAGAGCGCGAGACAGCGACCAACGCTCTTGGGCCAAGGCTGCTGTTACGTAGCCCCTGCTTGTAAATAAACCCCCTTACAGTTTGGTGGAGGTGCTGGGTAGTTTCCTAGTCTCCCAACCAGGAACTACGAAGTCGTACCCTGCCTGCAGCGCCAGCGATGGCTGAAGAAACCACCACCCAAGGCCCCTCTCAGACTCAACCCACTGTCGGTCCCGGCTTGCTGCCTCAGCGTCACCCGCCGATATTCAGCGGGACTGACGACCAAGACGTCGAGGACTGGTTGGCAACGTATCAGAGGGTGAGCGCAGTCAACAAATGGGACGATGTGGTTAGGCTGACCAATGTCATATTTTACTTGACCGGCGTCGCCAGTCTCTGGTTCCGCAATCACGAAGCGGAGATTCATAACTGGGCCTCGTTCAAGACCACTTTTTCAGAAATCTTCGGCCGCCCCGCAGTACGCAAGCTCCGCGCAGAACACCGACTTCGTGAACGCGCTCAACAACCCGGTGACAACTTCACCAGTTATATTGAAGACGTCGTCGACTTGTGTAAGCGTATGAACCCGTCGATGCACGAGTCGGATAAGATCAAACAAATCCTGAAAGGAATCGCCGATGACGCATTTCAAATGTTATTGGCCAAAGACCCACAAATCGACGCAGATCTTGTCAGCTTGTGCCAGAGTTTCGACGAATTGCGCAAGCAACGCGCCCAAACTCGACGCCCTCTGGAACAGAACGACTTGATCGCGGCCTTGACTCTGGGTGACCAGAATGCACGGTTGATTCAGATCAAGCAGTTCGTGCGTGAGGAGGTCGCCAGACAACTCTCTATTTTATCAAGCACGCCCGAGCCAGCACAGGCACAACATCTGACCCCAGTCATACGCCAGGTTATCCAGGAAGAGGTCACTGACGCTTTCCCTTTCACTCGTCCGCCACCTCCGGAGTCTGCGCCCTTGACGTACGCGCAAGTCGTCGCTGCCGGGTCGCATCATCAGCCAACCTATTCTTCCGCGCTGGCAGCCGTTCGACCACCACCTGTTCCGTTCAGCCGAGCAGTCCCTACGTTTTCAAAACCATGCGCAGTGCGGACAATCGCCCTATATGCTATTCTTGCGGTTATGCACGACATGTGGCACGCTTCTGTCGTCATCGCCCTCCTGTTCAAATGGACGCCATGAGACCGTCTGCGTATGATCCTAGACGCTTTGATGGCATAGCGCGGCTCCAACAATCTTCTTCGCCCGAGCGCCTGCCGTCCGCTACCCACCCATCTCCATCCCCTCGACGTCGCTCTCTGTCACCTATGCGCCGTCGGCCCTGCCCTGCTGACGCGGAAAACTAGATGCCGCAGTTCCCGAGGCACGAACTGCGTCGTCGTCGATCAATTCAAGTCCTCGCATTTCTCCGGCCAACCTCATCGACGTTTTTGTGGATGGCTTTCATACCCTTGCGCTTGTGGACGCTGGTGCTGCAGTTTCAGCGATAGACATGAAACTTTGCTGCTTGCTTAGGAAGGTTACGACGACATCAAAGGGATTGTCCCTCCGTACCGCCAGCGCAGACCATATTCAGCCATCAGCCGCCTGCACAGCCCGCGTCGTCATTCAAGATGTTGTGTATCCCATTGAGTTTCTTGTGTTACCGGCCTGTTCGCATGATGTCATCCTCGGATGGGATTTTCTCTCTCACCATCATGCCGTTATTGACTGTGCTCGTGCCGAGGTGCCGTTCTCTGCGTTGTGTTCCGCGTCGTCTGCCCCTACGTTGGAGAGTTGTTTGTCGCCGATGATACGAACATCCCACCCAATTGTGCAGCCCTTGTCCCCGTGTCCAGTGCCGCCATTGGTGAATCCACAGTTCTATTTACCCCTTCCGAGACCGTTCAATGCCGCAGGAATCTCACATTGCCATTTGCCGTTCTCGACATGCCCAATGGCGCTACATCGTTGTTTGTTATGAATCCGTTGCCAGTCCCCCCAACCTTACTCCGTGGAGAGTGTATAGGCACAATTCAGGCATTCGACATTTCCTCCATGATCTGCCTTGACGACGCGGACAACTTTCAACTTAGTGCCCTGACACCTTCTGATGGTACGCCTGATCGCCCACCGTTAAGCATGTTTGGCTCCGCCATCGACGACGAACTTCCAGAGGCGCACCACGAGAAACTTCTTGCACTTCTACACCAGTTTCGTGGCTCGTTTGATTGCCATCAGAAGTCACTAGGCCGCACGCACAGTGTTCTCCATCCGATCGACACCGGCTCACAAGCGCCTCTCCGACAGCGTTCTTACCGCGTATCCCCTGCTGAGCGTCGTGTGATCTCCGAACAAGTCCACGACATGCTTCAGCGCGGCATAATTCAACCGTCCTGCAGTCCCTGGTCGTTGCCTGTTCTCGTCAAGAAAAAGGACGGCTCGATACGCTTCTGCGTCGATTACCGCCGATTAAACAAAGTTACGCGCAAAGATGTGTATCCTCTGCCACGAATCGATGATGCCCTGGACTGCTTGCAAGGAGCCGAATTCTTTTCATCACTAGACTTAAGATCCGGCTATTGGCAGGTCCCTATGGCGCCATCCGTTCGTCCGAAAACTGCCTTCGTAACTCCCGATGGGCTGTACGAATTCGATGTCATGGCATTTGGTCTATGTAATGCCCCAGCCACATTCAAGCGGATGATGGACAGTGTCTTGCGTCGGTTAAAATGGAAGACATGCCTGTGCTATCTGGATGACGTCGTTGTTTTCTCCCCTGATTTCGATAGCCACCTGCATCGTCCTTGCGAAGTATTGAGCTGCTTGACGTGCGCAGGACTTCAGCTTAACATCAAGAAGTGCCGATTCGGAGCTCGCAAACTCACCATCCTGGGCCACGTAGTCTCGAAGGACGGCGTCCTTCCCGATCCGCAGAAACTTCGTGCTGTTGCTGAATTCCCGAAGCCTACCACCGTGAAAGCGCTTCGCAGCTTCCTTGGTCTCTGTTCATACTTTCGCCGCTTCGTGAAGAACTTCGCTTCTATTATAGCACCACTAACGAAGTTGCTCACAGGCGATAACTCTCTGTCTGGTTGGTCGACGGCATGTGATGAGACTTTCGCAAAATTACGTCATCTCTTGACTTCACCACCCATTTTACGTCACTTCGACCCTACCGCTCCAACCGAGGTACACACGGATGCTAGTGGGATCGGACTTGGCGCTGTACTTGCCCAACGAAAGCCGGGCATCCCTGAGTACGTAGTTGCATATGCTAGTCGTGCCCTCACGAAGGCAGAGTGCAAGTACTCGGTTACCGAAAAGGAATGTTTGGCCATTGTCTGGGCGTTGCGGAAATTTCGCCCTTACTTGTATGGCCATTCGTTTGATGTCGTCACCGATTACCATTCGCTCTGCTGGTTAGCTTCATTGAAGGATCCGTCGGGTCGACTTGGACGCTGGGCGCTACGTTTACAAGAATTTGATATTCGCGTTCCTTACCGCTCCGGACGCAAGCATGCCGACGCCGACGCGCTTTCCCGCTCGCCGGTGTCTTCTGACGTTGCGCCTGTTTCCCTTTCCGCAACTTCCTTCACCAGCATCAATATCACTGACATGCCTTCCGAACAGCGCAAGGATCCCTGGATCGCCTCGCTGATCGACGTTCTAGGTGCGCCTTCGACGACACCTGCCCCACGGCTCTCTCGCGCCCTTCGTCGCCAGGTAGCTCATTATACGCTCCGGGACGCCATGTTGTACCACCGCAACTATCAGCCAGATGGTCGAAAATGGCTTGTTGTCATACCTCGCCATTTACGCTCCGATCTGTGCACACACTTCCACGCCGACCCACAAAACGCGCACGCTGGCGTTTTGAAAACCTATGATAGACTTCGCCAGCGATTCTAGTGGCGGAGAAAGTACACATACATCCGCAAGCACATTCGCTCCTGCATTGAGTGTCAACGCCGGAAGACAACTTGTCACACGCCTGGCCCATTACAACCTTTGCCCTGCTCCGCTCGCCCGTTTGATAGAATCGGCATAGACCTGTACGGGCCCCTGCGGGCAATCGGTGGATTACTGTGGCCGTCGACCATCTCACTCGTTATGCCGAAACCACTGCTCTTCCAACAGCTTCAGCTCGTGATGTTGCCTTGTTCCTCTTGCGCAGCTTCGTTCTTCGCCCCAATAACCCCAATAACCCCCCCCCCCAAAAAAAAAGTAGTACACAATTTTGACTAAGGAAAATATAGTTAGGAGCACAGAATCTGTGCAGGCACGAATGTTAGAAATCTACAAGAAAGCGTAATAATAAAGATAATCAAAGCCATTCTGCTTTTGAAGGGCAATTTACGGCATGGCATAAAAGGATATGCGTGTTTCACAATACAGTCCCTAAAAAATATCTGTCACAATTGGAGCATATCAACACTAGCCCCCAATTATATTTAGCTCAGAGGAGGCATTGATTCAACTGAAGGTAGGCCAGATTTTAAAATATACGATTCAAGTATACCGATACTAGAAGTTATGTATAAGGCATGTACAGCAAAAGTGTTGTACATCATGCCACACCTGCCAACCTGTGAACTTTATATTTTGTCAAAAGGCTGCAGACACGAAATCTTGTGTTGGGGAGATAGTACGCATTTTTTAAAACCTAGCTCTCAGCACCCACATTGTTGGGTACACATACATAAACCATTATTTACTTTTAGATCGAGCACACAAAGCAGCAACGAACTTGAAAACACCAGACACTGCCAATATTGTTTTTAGATCAATAAGAGCTTTTTCAGTGCTTCCGGAATTTATCTGAACAAACTTCACGTTTGTTCAGACAACAATCAATGTAAAATTTAACCAATTTAATTTAACCAATTTAATATAACCAATGCAATAACCAATTTAGCCATTTGGCTAAATTGGATATTAAAGAGCAAAGAGCAGTATACGCATATTGAAATAATCTCAGCAAAACTTCGGGGCTTGTGACGCCTTTATTTCCTTATTAACATCCTTTAAACAGCACCTGAGCAGTTGATACGGGCTCCTCGTATTTAGCAGACATGAAGCGAATTACAGAACATGAACATGTTTCTCAACGTTGCTGCTCTCTGCGCCATTTCGTGTGAGCTGTAATGACGGTGTTTTCATTTTGTTGAAGTTTTGGTGTCGAAAACAGCTAACTTTTCGCGAAGCATCTAGTCCTATTTCAAACGTAAAATCTTGCCTAGAGGCTGTTTTATATACGCAGTATTCTATAGACTAACATTTTTACGCTGTCTAGAATTTTACTCGGTCTAGAAGCTGGCCTTCAATACACTTTGTAACGCGCGGCGCAAGCGATGTCGGGTCCTAAACAATGCTGTTTCTCACCGGCAAGGCTGCTCACTATCCCGCCAGGATGATGCGGTAACAATTTAGGCGGTGATCTTCTGGAGAAAAAGGCAAGAATTTCAAGTATGGCGTGTTTTACGCTATATAGTGGGGTCAAATTGTTCTAATTTTTAGCCCAGATAACCCTTCACTATGCAAATGGCAGTTTCTGTAAAACAAGGGCAGCTATGATTCGAGAGCGAAAGAATACTTGAGTAATCCAACAAATATGCGCGGATGTGGTGTTATGATCACAGGTGGGCAGATTCGTGCCTATCCGTTTCCTCTTCAACCTCCGTTTACATTTAAAGCTTTGCGCACCGCATGTACTGTACGCCAGTCCTTTCCCGAGAGACAAATTCCTGTCTTTCTTTCGCATACAATAAAATCGCTTTCTGTACAAGGCATAGAATAAAGCGAGAGCCTTATTGCATCCGGCTCAGCTGTTTCATTCATTCTTTTTCATTCAGCCAGCTTTCACATTCGCAGCTCAGGCTGTGCAAAGGCGGCCTATACCATATTCACAAACCAGAATGCAGTGGCGTCTCGTTTTGTGGCATCTCGTTCACTTGGTATATACCCAAATTGGCATGGAAGAGTACGAATGTATGACCAACATGACTGATAGGTCATGACATCAAAACGTCGCAGTTTCGCCCGAAAAGCGAAGCATCAATTGCGATTGCAAATTAGTAGAGAGCTATACATAGTAAGGAATAGTAGTTTTATCGGCTGCACCAACTTGGTCACATTCGCTTATAACTGAATTAACAAGCATGGTGTCAGCGCGCGCAAGCTAACACTCGATGATCCCACTCGATGACCGTAGACAACCCCTGTCAAAACGCTGGCGTGAGCAAGCGCAGCTGCAGCAGCGAGCGAAGGTTCATGCGGTCTATCGCTTCAACGGAAACTGAGCGACGAAAGCACTGCGCATACAAAGGTAGGAGCTGTGTCCAGATCGCTTTCAAGATACGGTGCACGCGACCACTCGCAGCAGCGCAAAGTACAAGTGCGCAGTTGTTGGCAGAGTAGAAGCCGCACCCCCTCCCTCCCGCGCTGCTTTCCCACTTTCCTCCTTTCGCACGCGAGATTGAATCGCCAGATACCCTTGCGCCGGGTCGCCAAATGCGCAGTTGGCTCCGGAGCACAACGCCGCCCCCCCCTCCCTCGCTTCCATTACCCCACGGTCCTTTCGCGCGACGAAGACATTGCGTTTGCTCCCCGCCGTGCGTTCGCTCTCCGTGAAAGCGCGTGTCCCCTCGCGCGCTGTATGTGCCTCCCTCGCACATACAGCATACGGCGTGTTGCGATTCTTTCATCGCCCTTGGACTTTATACGGAACCTCACGGCGACGGCGATGGCGACGACGACGGCAGAAATCCGGTAGGAGTGTCCATATAATAGACCCCTTGCAGAAAGCCTAGCAACAGTGTGTCTCTGTATGGCAACACTGAGGCGGTCAGCAGCGGCGCGTAATGGTAAAGTAAAACACGCCGCTTCTGGCCTTCGTTACCTATGTTCTGGCTGCGCGCTATTCAAGCTTTAGGTGTTCTGTGTGGTAGACGTTTATAACTGAAGCGCTTTCAAGGCATGAGCGAAGATGCCAACACACTGCTGTGTCCCCGTGTGCAAGCAATACGGATACGTTGACAAATCCGGACGAAAGGTACGTACAGTACATATACGCATCGGGCCATCCGTTTCCGCGATTTCACGTTCGCTTCTGCATGGGTTTAATTTATTGGCTCGGCATTGTAATGCTTTGCGTTGTTTTAATTGCACGTATACTCGTGTTTCTTGTCAGCTCCTAGCAGGGCTAAACGAGCGTCGTATGCGCGCGACTCATCCAAGGCCGATCGGCTACAGTTGCACGATGTCCTAAAGTGGCATGCACTTTGCTTCGCTTTGGTTATTGAGTGCCTATGTATTATGCTCGTTTATTTTGTGTCACCGCGAGTTCACACTTCTTTTTTACACTTTAAGTGTTGCTCAACATGCGAGCGTCGGATTTGCGCGTTAATCCGCGGCGAACGCTTTTGATAAGCTTCGCGCTGCGAGTTGCGAGAGTCGCTGCCGCGCGCTGTGCAAGTATTTTGTTCGCCCGAGCTAAAACATTCATTACCACTTGCGTTCTGTTAAGCTAACATTACGGGGACGGGCAGTGTGTCAGTCTTCTTACGCAAGAGTTTTGTTCGCCGGGTGCGTTGCAGCGCATGAAATGAGACAGACAGATCATAGCAAGAATTCTTTATTTTCAGTTGTCGTACCACAAATTTCCCAGCGACGAGGGATTGAAGAAAAAATGGAATTGCTGCCATAAAAAGGGACGAATGGCCACTGTTCCTAATATCTAAGGCTACCAAAGTGTGGCCTCTACATTTCCTAGAGACCAACTTCTGGGAAAATGTTGCAAGTGGCCATCGCCTACTCAAGAAGTCAGCTGTGCCATCCATATTTCCATTTCGGAAGACCAAGCCCCCAAGAAAACCGCCCCGCCAGCGAATCCCAGCTATTCCTGCTTCCAAGAAGAAATGCAATGAGCTCCGCCTGCCAGCTGACAGTCAGTCTTCAATGGAATTGGCAAACGCTCCTGACGAGAACCAACCCGCACTACAGGAGGTTGTTGCAGACCAGAATGTGTCTCCGTAGCATGGTTCTGCTAGCCAGGAGTTCAGAAAAATAATTGCTGCGCTGGTAACCCAGCTTGCCACAACTAAAGACAGAGAGTCTAAGCAGCAGGCAGAACTAGCCGAGCAGGCCGTGCAACTAAGCAAGGCTCGTGCTGAACTCGCTACTTCTTAGGCAGAGCTAGGAACTGCAAGGAATAGGCTAAGAGCACAGAGCCAGGAGCTGGATATTTTGCGAACTGAGTTAGTTACTTCCCAGCGCTGTGTCGAGTAATTAAAAACTCAGTATGCACCTTTTCGTATTGAAAAATTCCAAGAATGTGATGAAGACATTCAGTTTTATACAGGACTGCCAGACTACGACAACTTTGTAGATCTGTTGGAGTATTTGGACCCTGGTGAAAATGGAAGCAATATAGTACGACATCACAGGACCAGTAGCTACCGGTATCAAGCTTACAGGGGCCGGCCACAGAAAGTGAGTGTGCCAAACCAACTCTTCATGGTCCTCATAAAGCTTCGACTTGGCATATTCCACCAGCATGTTGGACATTTGTTTTCAGTATCCGCTAGCATGGTATCGAGAATATTTTCCACTTGGGTGGATTTTATGTACCTTCAGGTGACAGCACTGACAATATGGCTATCACGACAAGCTATAGATGAAGCAATGCCTCTGGCATTTGTGGGCAAGTATCAATCGACCCGTGTGTTGCTTGATGCGACAGAAATACGGTGCGAAGTGCCATCGTCATTTGTGACACAGTCCGGCCTCTACTCCCATTACAAGTCTACACACAAGCTTAAAGGACTGATTGGTGTGTCCCCAGATGGACGTATTACCTTTGTCTCCGAGTTGTTCACTGGAAGTACCTCGGACAGAGACTGTGTCAGAAGAAGTGGGTTTCTGGACCTAGATTTTGACATAGGAGACTCTGTCATGGCAGACAAGGGGTTCCGAATTGATGACCTTGTGGAAGAAATTGGTGTAGAGCTGAAGATTCCACCCTTCCTCCGTCGTGACCAATTCACAATTGAGCAGACCCAAGAGACTGCTGCCCTCCGGATCCACGTAGAAAGGAGGATACAAAGAATTAAATGCTTTCACTTATTTGATCGCCCCATTCCAATTTCACTGGCACCAATGGCTAATCAAATGTGGACAATCTGTGCCATCTTGAGCAACTTCCAGTCACCTATAATTCACGATACCGAAGTCGGCTAGGTCCAGTGCACTTGCACAGTGCACGTCATGAATGACACCAAGCATGGCCAGTCCACTCCTCCACTTCACTCGTCCAGTCCACTTCACTTGCTCAGTGCCTTGACGACGGCGACCTCCACTAACAGTTTGTAGTTTGACAGGACTATAATAGCATAAATGGTATTTTTCTGCATTTTATTCATTTTGAAATAAATAACACTAGGAAGCCAATGAGCACAGCTCATTGAAGTGTCAGTCTTACTCAGTGCATACGTGCTAAGCAGCAGAATCGTGCTCGCCACTTTCCATAAATGGCAGCAGTTTATTAAAATAAAAGTAAATTAGCTGGTCTTTCATTTCATCCCATTTAGCATTGTCCAGCCGAATTCGTTCAATTAAAATGAAATTTTTTCCGTACACAACGAAGTCCCCCCAGCTCAGTCCAGAAACCCCCATTTGGCCTACTAATGGTGCATAATAGTAGTCCTCCCTTTTCAGCCTTGGGCCACTCTCGGTCAGCTGGCTACCGAATGTGGCAGTGGCAAGTTCCTCTCCCTTCTTTTCACGGAGGCTATACGGGCACTTAATTTCGAGTACCCCATATGAGGCTTCTGCTGGATCAAACACGTCAAACACGAGCCTGTCAGGTGATGCTCCGAGCCAAGGGAAGGCGGGGTTGACCAGCAGGCCGCAGTGTACAACGGTCACGTCGTGACCCATGGTCTGAAGCACCTCCTCGTAGCGCTTTGCAGCCGTGGGCTCGTTGGAGATACCGTACGTGCATACAAATTGGTAACAGCAAATGGAAATTGTGCCCGTGTCTAATTTAAGCAAATGGCATGCCCTCGGCAGCCACAAATATACACATGCAATTATGCATATCCATGTGCAACTAGCCTAGCACCATACACGAGCCCAATTGTTATGCAGGGAGCAGGAACGGAAGTGTGGCACCCTTTGTGCCAATACGCTGTCCATGTGCCTAGCTGCGTTGTTTTAAGAGTTTAACATGTATTTGCTTGCCTACGGTATCTAGGCAGGTTAAAGCATGCTTCTTCTACCTTTGTCGAGTTGTCACTCAGCTCCGCTGCTATGTTTTGATGACGTGAGCATGTTTTTTCATCTAAGCTGCTGTCACACTAAGCCATGCAAGGTATTGAATACTAAATAAAATATTTACACAGTGGCTTTTCGTGCACAACAAAAGTAAAAATCACAATGGACAAAGATGTTCAACCCTCAAAATTAGCTCGAAAATACAATTGCAATGCTCTAAAATTTCAATGCTGCTAATCCAAAACAGTCGTATTGCTTCTCCCCGAGCGGCTCCAAAATGCTTGTGCCTACTTCCACTTATGCGGGAGGTTAAAAGTACACAATGTTGAATATATTGAAGAAAAAGAATGGGGGAAAAATGCTGCAAATATGCATCCTTACCGTATTGGTTTTTGTAAAACGAGTCAATTTACTAAGTGAGGCAGTTGGGGAAACATCTTCAACCTATGCTACAGGCACCAGGCAATCTTTGAAGGGACACTGAAGAAAAACATGTCGAGCTAGATTGACAGATTAAGCTTCTGTAGTAACCAATTCATCGTTCGTTGCAAGAACAAAGCTTTTGTAAGCAAGAAAACTGCGAATATGGTTGGTTTCAGTGGCACCACCTGATGTGGACTATGGTACCTCATTTGTCATCAGCACTGTCCGATTCATAAAGGCATAGGGGTAGAACATAAGATTACTGCAACACGTCAATTTTAGCTCGAGAAGTTAAAATTGATTAGCAGCACTGGGAGCTTCAGCGTCAATTTTCTAAGCAAAAAAAGTTATATATTGGCACGCAGAACACAGTGATGTACTTTTAGATGAAAAATCAATTGATCCAGGTGGACATATTTTCTCTTAGTGTTCCTTTAAAAGATTAATATATGTGCTTCCGGAATGATCAAAAGCTGCCTGCAACAGCTTTTAACATGCTGTAATTGTAAAACCATAGTCCCTTAATAGCTTTTTCTGGTCACGAAACTCCCGCCTCAGTTTGATATAGAGCCAGTGCCTGCCGCTAGGGGCGCCATAGTAAAAGAAAGGCCACCTATTCTATTTTGTCGTAGCAGTTACAGTATCCAAACTTGAACATCTGAGTGTGTTTTCTAATCTTTATCAAGGCGCGTACAAAAAATAAACAATCTCAAAGTCCGCTGGCGGCTCCGTGTGTCAGCAGACGGTGCGCATAGAATTCTTCTTACTGAGCAATCTGTCGTTAGTTGACCCAACCGGCTTCGGCTAACAACTTTTAAGCTACTTTTATGCGCTGTACAAAGAATAAGACATTAGTGGCGTGGCGTTGCTAGTAAACGACAACCTGAGCTCAAGGTCATGTGCTCTTACTGAAGTACCACATCAGACCACTTGGAAACCAGTAGTACCACTTGAAAACCAATAGTACCACTTGGAAACCAGTAGCAATATTTTCACCTGGGTTCCGATTGCACTCGAGCCGTTCAGGCGATGGTGACAGATTCTAATCGCACCTAACAAAATCTTCTATGACGTCAGAATTAGCTTGGAACAGGTACATTGGCAGATCGTAGCCGTGAATGAAACGCTTGCTTGAAGGGAAGTATTGTCATTTTCATGTATCGCAAGCTTTGCTAGTTTGCGTGCGTGTTATTCCAAATGTGCGACAAAGTTTTCAAACGCGATTTTCGTTGTCAATATACCCTATGAAACCCAAACGGATTATTATGCCCGACTGACTCAGCACTCTGCTTATTCATCTCTGACTGGCACAAGCAGAGTGACGACGTTGCACTCATTACCATACCTCCTCGGCGAACTGCGACGCATAATAGTATTTGAATCGCGAGCGTTCTTTGAAGCAAACGTAGCCGTTGTAACTCGCGAAAATTATGACAAATAACACTTAATTTTCGCTTTCACTCAGCACTGCTATAGTGTATAGCTCAAAAATGATCTGAAAACTGGCATCTTGTTTTTCCTGTTGCACTAAGTTCCTAACGTCCCATTTATCACGGCTGGAAGCCTACTTTGTGTCAGGAAACAAAATTACTTCTGTGGCATGGCCCTTTTGTGAGCCGCGCAGCGCTGAAGTAGCAACCTTAAGCAAACCTGAACAACGTTTCTATATGTGCCTATGTTCTCATGGAGGTACTAATATGCATCGATTTTATTTGCAATCCATAAATGAAACAAATCTTGTAAACAGAACAGGCTACTGAGAATATCGTACATACGCACGCACACACACACACACACACACACACACACGCCGTCGAAAAACACAAGGAATGGCAGTAGGCCTGAGGCGCGGCTTGTCCCTCGGCAACGAGTACGGAGATGGATGATGGATCAAAGTGCTTCGCGCACACATGCACATGCTTGGATTCGAAGCTGAAATCGTCCGTTTCTTGCCGTGGTATGGCTCGATTCCAATTCTCGAAGTGCTCACGAACACTCGGCATGGAAAATAGCGATACCTTTCAGTATAGTGCCTTTGTAGCCGGAACGGCCCCCCGGCACACAACACCTGAACGGCATCGTCAGGCGAACGTGCCATTTCAATTGTAGAATGGCAGAATTCGGATCTTGCCTAAAACGCCGGCTGCATCTGCAGTCTCTCCGGGTTTAACACGGAGAAAGGTGGCCTCTCAGCTGCGGTGGCGCCGCAGCGCGGCGGCTTCATGCGACATATCAAGCTCTCCCATAGAGTGACGGCGGAGTTTCGTGACCAGAAAAGTATTGAGGGACCATGGTAAAACTATGTAATTCAGCAGAGTATGTTCTTTTTGTAAACAAACGATTTCAAGCAGCTTGTGCACCTTATAGGAGCCACCCTTGAAAGGTCTCTGCCAGCTGTCATTGCTTGTAGGCCTTTCGACGACCAGTGCTGCCTCGCAAGCACAACACCAAAGTTGGAAGCTGTGAGTCTGAGGGCCCGCTCCTTGGGCCATGTTGCACTATGCGACTGCTGCCGTGTGTCACGCTCAAGTGCCAAGGACGACTGCCGGGTTGTTCGCACCTTCTGCAAAAAAGGAGAAAACAGAATAGTGGTAACAAGCATGTTTGTAAGAAAATTGATGTGGGCAATCGCTCCGTGCAAGGTAGCATCCCTTATTGCATGTCCTTTCACATTTTCTCTGGTGGTAAGCAGGGCATAAAACACTGAATTTACGTGCTGGGCTTCTACAAGATGCTGTCAAATATTGGGTGTAGGAGACACATGGCCTCGGGCGCAGCGTAACACAGAAGCGCCTCTGTGAAAGCATTGTGGCTTGATGGGTAGATTATGTTGACATACCTCAAGAATTTCAGTGCTGCTTTGGTGAGCAACTGGCAGCCAAGGCTCAACCTTCTTGAACAGGTCCGCAGCCGGCACCAGCTGGGCACAGGCAAGCGACACTGGCGTAATGCCCGACAGCCGGGCACTAAATCCATGAGGCAGCAGTGCCTGCTGATATGCAAGCGGCGATGAAGCTGGGGCCAGGCCATATTTTGTCTCTTTAGACGGTTGCCCTGGTGTAAGCAGCAGCCCTCGAGCAAATGTGTTATTTGCGTCTCTTGGAAGCATCCTTCGGCAAAGTTTATATTTCGTAGCTGCTTGCTGTTCTTCAGTGCGTGGTTTCAGGCACCGCTCTGTTGGCCTTGCAAGCTTTTGGATGCTCACACCACCTTCCCTCACGCTCCTCCAATCAATTCCTTGTATAGAGCCCCCCTTGATGGCATTGCCACGTGGCACCCTCCATTGCTGTGGCAAATCTGTGCACGTCAAATGCTGCGGCGCTTCCGAAAAGCCTTTGGATTGCAACAGGGCAACCGTGCGGAGCATACTCAAGTGGTTGCATGCAACTTGCCCAGCAGGGCATTCGCAGTTACCGCCAACAACTTGCCCATGTTGATCAATAGCTGCCTGGATTGTATAAGGCGATGCAGTCTTCTTTTTGCTGCAGTAGCACTGTGCCCTAATGAAGACAAGCCCATTGCTGAAAAGAGGTGTACACGAATCACAATCTCATCTACCAGAGGTAGCACACACGAGCATGACTTTAGCGGTGATTTCTGGCAACTTAGAAATGCTACGAGAGACAACTGGGCATTTTCACTGAATGTATGGAAGACTAGGGATGTTCTAATGCGTCCCGGCACACTCCCTTACAAAGTTTTAAAGGAAGGTGTTTTTCTAACGTTTCATCTTTGTATTTCACCCTATCGCCTTATTCGCGCTCGTCCCTTATCTCTCATTAGTTGCGTAACTGCCACCACCCCCACCACCAGAGCTACGTAAGACGCCCCTCTTTAGTGCTTGCCGCTCCACGCGTAGGTACCGTGGCCAATTTTCTTGTCTAGAACTAGCTCCTTACGGCGACAGCAGCTACGAAAGTAGACGGCGATCCGCAGAACGGGACAAGCCATCTCGTAAGCATAACCGCGCATACGTACACATAACATATTTTGAACAAACTGTTATCGCATTTCGCCCGAGCTGCTCGGAACACGTTTTGCGTAAGGAGCGCGCGGCTCGCGCGTTCTGAACAAGCGTATTGCCCTCTGTAACACGCCGGGAATTTACTTGCAGCGCTTGCTGAGGCGAGCAAATACCGTTCGCGGCTTTTGTTTATCTGCTGCTCATATCTACGGTCTCGTCCAACGCGCGCAAAAGATTACTGCAGCTTTACAACACCCCATTAAATAACAGAAAACTAAAATGTAGCCACAGTGGCGTGTCGTTCTGTTTCATTCTGCAATGCATGTCGCTTGTAATGCTGTTAAACAATGAACCAGTACCAGTTTACGTATGTGTAAGCATTACTGCAGCTACAGCGTTTGCTGAAAAGCAGCCGTAAAGACAAAGAAAAAGCAGTACCTTTGCATGGAGCTGTTAGTCTTCACCGTCGACGGGATCACGTACGATTCCACGGTGAAGTTATAGCTTCGGTCATAGCAGCGCTCTGTAGTAGACCTGCTGCGGTAAAACTCTACGAGCCTCTCTTCGTTTAGTGGTGGTACGCAAGAAAGATTACTTTCCCAGCCGGTGGTAGGGAAAACAATCGCGTGAGACGCCCAACCGCCATCCTTCCTTCAAACGCGGAGCGGAGCCGGGCGAAGGACGTTTTTGTAGTTTTTTCCTTTACCAGGAGAGGCGCTGCACAGTGTTGCCGGCGGCGCACAGCGTTGACGCGTTTTTGCAAGGGGTCTGCAAGGGTGTTATTGCTATCGAATAATAACATCACATGCGCGTCAGTTACGTCACGATTAACGATAATAAAATCACGTGGTGCATCGGATATGCGAGTATGAGTTAGAGACAAGAAAGAAAGAAAGAAGTAAGGAAGCAAAGAAATAAAGAAAGAGAGAGAAAAAGAAAGAAAGAAGGTAAAGAAATCACGTGTGGCTCATACCCGCGTTGCATATGAGGGTATGATCCACCGAGACCAGGGATGCGATCGGAGATCTTTGTTCGAAACGCGTTCCGTTCAGTTGTTGCGACATCACGAAGTGCCAGTATCCAATTTTTTTGAAAACGGGAGGAAGAGAGCAGCCAATCCGCAATTCTAGAAATTCATTCCAAGTGGATACACCTAAGAAGCTCACCGGCTACAATTCGTAAATTCCAATATGTGTAGTAAAGTAATTAACTAAGAAGATAATTAGTGAATGTTTGTTAATTAGTTGAATACGTGTTTCGATTTCTCGTGCTACTAATATCCGCCTCATGGAATAGCACAGCTCAACGATAAAAATTACGCAACCTGTCATAGGCAACCGACCAGTGCCCCGACGCCCTGCGGATTCCCAGCGACATCAGATCTCAACTGCACACCGCGCCCATTCCCCGCAATATGCAACCCGCACACAACGTCGGCAGACGTCGGGCCAGGGGTAGAGCTCTACTGGAACATGTCCGTAACAACCACATTGAGGCAAGCTTCGTGGATGCCGCGACATATGTCCAACAAGAGGCGTTCGCCGTCTCCATCGTCGACTCTAATTCCAGGATCACTTGCTGCGCTACAGTACGCACTTCGAAGCCCTTGGTAGCCGAACAGGTTGCAATCGCGCTGGCTGTGCTCGGTGGTCGCAGAGAGGCAATATATAGCGATTACAAAGCGGCCATTAAGGCCTACCAAACCGGGATGGATTCCCCTCAGGCCCTTCGCCTTCTCCAAAGCTTTTACTCTTTCTATTCCCCCTTTCCCTTACCCCTAGTGCAGGTAAAGCAAACCGGACGCTCTTCTGGTTGACCTCCCTGCCTTTCCTCTCATTGCTCTCTCTCTCTTGAAAAGTATCTCTCCTCATTCTCTCATTTGGTTTCCCGCTCACTTGGGGTCCACTGAGGGCTCTCCCTCTAACCCTAACGAGAGCGCGCACGAGGCCGCGCGAGGACTCACTGACCGCGCCGCCTCCGCAGTCCCTCTACCCCGCGGGGAACCATTGCTCACGTATAATGAGATCACCAAGCATTACTATCTGTCAAGACGGGTATTCCCCCTCCCGCACCGTGCCTTATGCAGGGCGCGGGCGGTGACCCTTCATCTTTGACAAGCTCGTGCGGATCTTAACCTTGCGGTTCTTCACGCTATATACCCTGAAAGGTATCCCAGTGCGGACTGCGCTGCCTGTGGACTAACAGCAACATTGAACCATGTGTTGTGGAAGTGTGAAGCCATCGGCTCCATCTTCAGCGAGGATAGGTGGGCTGCGCTTTTGGGCAGCCCCGTGATCAACGACCAAACCCTGGCCGTCCAGAGTGCCCGCGATCGGGCCGTCAAGCTCGGCTTGGCGGTCCCTACGTGAGGCTATAGCCGGGTGACACGGGGTCTCCCCTGTGCCTTCTCTGGACCTAAATAAAGTTATTTCACTCACTCACTCACCTGCCATAGGCGAATTTTAAAAATTCCGTAAAGCTTAATTTTGAACACCCGGTATAAAACTTGCCCTTCACAAACTTTAAGATACCGCGCCGCACTAGGGCTTCTTCAAGGTCGGCCACTGAGTAGAGATTAGAGAGCTTTAGAATTGGGGACCCAAGCGGCTTGGTTACCCAAGAGAATTGCGGGCCGCAAGTGCGCATGCGCAGAACCCAAGCCCGTCTTGGGTTCTTGCGTTCGCATTAACCCAAGCCTCAAAAATCGAAAACTAGCCTGGGCCCCCTAGCCGTCTTGGGTCACCCTCGCGGTGACGAGAAATCGCGAGATAGCCAGGAGAGCCGTACGAGCCGCAGCCATCCTAAGCCGTTATCTCTCAGGCGGTAAGCATGACTGCTCCGAGAGCTACGTACGCGCGCTCGCACTACACATCTGAACAGATCTGTATATTGCGAGAAGTGCTCGCAACAAACCCCTTTCAAGGCGTTGAACTGTGGCCACATGTTGCGAAAAATTTTGCAGAGGGTGCAAAGAAAACATTTTCGCTGCGGTCAATACCTTTGCGAGACGTATACTGCCGCCGACCATGTCGTCGGTAATCGTTTCTGGCAATGGTAGAAATAGATCTTCGATGTCAGCCCAACTCAAATCAGCGTACAGCAGATGATCGCAGAGCATCGCTGTTCTTCGACTGATTTTTGCCATATTAAACAGGTGAACTCGCCGTTTTGAAGTGAATCACAAAAAAACACCATTTAAGAGCACTTGGCTGCGATTGGCTTTGCTTGATTTAAAATAGTTACTTAATTCGTAGTACTAGCAAAGCAATCTCGTTTATGACATTTTATTGTTCGCTCTTTTTGCTCAAAAATGCGTTCTGTTCGTTTTCACGTGCAAGAAAAGCTTTTCTTCGTTGATTTCAAGCACCTTTTTATTTTCCCCACTGCGGCGTCACCAGCGCTCGACCCAACGCTGTCTGCGTTTGACCCAATTCTCAAACTCTGCTGCTCCTCTAAACCCAAAAGCAACTAACGCAAATCGGCTTGGGGGCCCAGAGTCATCGGTCTCCAATTCTAAAACTGCCTGAACCCGGCGCGCCGCTTTTGCCTCCGCGCGCTCTCAAGGAGGACAGCGCGCATGCCCAGTCAGGCACTCTTCACCGGCACATCTCTTCTCCCTCCTGAACTCTAGGGTGCCTCGATGCGGGCGCCCTACCTCCCTCCGTGCGCGACGGCGCGCGCGCATTAAGGCACCCTATCGATGATAATGATGATGATTTAATGGTCACCCCTTTGAAATGGGGCGGTAACAAATAGTAACCTATAGCCTGCTTCATATAATCAGGTACGCTATACAAGTTTTCATCTAGCATTTTCGTATACACTTCATTAATCTTTTTTTCTTCAATATCGACCTTGTACTCTACCTATGACTTAGAGATCAAATCAGGTCGCATCAATCTCTTCCCTGCTCCCCCCCCCCCCCCAGCACTCTGAACGTCTCTTGCTTAACTCGACTGCTGACCGGTTGATGCTTCCGTCCACTCGAAATCCAAGTGCTTCTGGGAGGTGTACATTACCTACTGTTCTCACTGGGTGAATCCCTTCGCATTCCATTAGGATGTGTTGAGTGGCCTCTGGATCTTTGCTGCAGCATACACATGCCTCATCTAGTTCCGAATATTTGCTTCGGTACGTTTTGGCCCTTAGGCAACCGGCTCGAGCCTCAAATAGCAAGGCACTGCCCTTTGTGTTATCGTGCAGATTCGACCTCGGGCACTGCACGCCATCTGGCTGAGGGCGTGGTAATTAGGTGAGGTGGCACTTGGCGGCGGCACGGCAGAGGGCGACAGCGCACATAAACTCCATACCACCCTGTTTACGGCTACTTACGCTCGCTTTTTATTTTGTCTTCAGTTACTGACTATTGCTACGTATTTTCGGCAGGACGAGGTATCATTTAATACCATTGTCATGTCCATACATCATCTACAAGTCACCTAACTGGTCGTTTATTTTTCTAGAAGTGGTTGCAAGATACCAAGATCTCAGATACGCCAAATCCGTCTGAAGTCGGCCTGGAAGATCTTGGACCCGCCGGGGTTGCTTAGTGGCTATGTGTTAGTGGCTATGGACGGCATTAAATCCCGGCCACGGCGGCCGCATTACGATGGGGGCGAAATGAAAAAAAAACATCCGTGTACTTAGATTTAGGTGCACGTTAAAGAACCCGACGTGGTAAAAATTAATCTGGAGTCCCCCCTACGGCGTGCCTCATAATCAGATCGTGGTTTGGGGACGTAAAACCCCATAATTTAATCTAGAAGATCTTGTCTTCAAAAATGCAAGGTGGAATATCGCGACTGAGCCAAACTCGCCACTGTCGTTCTTTTTTTTTTCACGCACCCCATTCGCGCAGGTGGTCGTACCTCCAGATCGAATCCAACCCACACGTGGACGATGAGAAGCAGGCGTACGCGGCTGGGGCCCTGGAGGCCTACCTGACAAGCTGATGGAGAACCAGTGGGCGAACCTGCTCTCACCCTACTGCGACAACCAAACCGAGTATTGCAGCAGGCTCGAGACTTCCTAACCAAGAACCTCGTCTACACTCGCAAGCAACAGCACAAGTTCAAGTACAGCGACCCTTTCTGGAACATGGTATGAAAATCCACAGACATACAGACAGACAGATGCTGGCCCTTTGATTGTGGAATGAGACATGTCACTGTGCCATAAAGGGAAATTTTTGTCTAGGTTATTTATGCCCTTACGCATATTTCAGTCACCCTCCTTCACCCACTATCCTGCTTTTTTCCCCTTATCAATAGGCTGTGTATGTTATGCCATCATTGCGGCTTTAGAATCGTAGGGTCCGTACTCGCAAAAAGCTCTTACGCTAGAATAGTTCGTAAGGAAATATTCCAGGCAATCTTGATTTTATTAGCGAAGATGGCCGGTCAATGGCATAGTTCGCTTACGAACGAGAAGTTTTGTGAATTGGGTCCCCAATACATTTTCGAGGTTATCCTAGTACAATTGGAACAGAAGGCAACTACACTTTATATACAAATAATATGATCCATCATCTGGCTGGATTGCATGAAGCAGCAGCAATTATCGTACGACTATCGGACATCTGCCTGTAGCATTTAGTCCTCAAGCGCCCAGCTGTAGCCTCAAAAAGTAAGCATTCCCATTGGAGTTGTAAAAGAGTATGCAAACGCAATGCACCATATTATAAAATATTTGAGTGAAGCTTTAGCGAAGTGGTTAATTAAAGGCTACACAACTAATGGCGATGCGTATTATTGTGTTTAGTTTCATACTATGCAACGTGCAATTTCATGCAATGTTTGTGTTTACCCACAAGCGTAACGACATTAATGTCATGTAATTTTTACATTTTTACATTTTTTGCGATAGCAATTATATGGGCACTCCAAGCGCATTTCTGCCGTCCCGTCACCGTGATGTTCCGTATAAACTCCAAACACGATAACATCGTCGCGGCGTGCTGTACGCTGTATGTGCCACTGAAAACTTACGAGGGTCATTCGACGATGGTCAAGCTCGCGCGCGCGAGGTAGAAAGGTGGGGCGGAAGCACGCCGGAGCACGGGGCACGGGGATGCCAGGGAGAAGGGGGGGGGGGGGGGGGCGTTCTACTCCTGCGGCGGCGGCTGCTGCTTACGGCGCGGCCGCGCGGGCGCCGTATATTCACAGCGATCTGCGACGTGCACAAAGTGCGCGCCCGCGATGGCCGCATCTTCAAAGCGATCGGCGATGTGGGCAAAGTATGCCCAGTGCCAGTAGCTTCGTATGCTCTTTGATTTCGACGACTAGTTCGTGTTGAAGCGAAAGACAGCACAAGGGCAATGCGCTTGCTGCTGCTGCCACCCTTCCTGACTGCAGCGTTTTGACAGCGAGTTTCCCGGTCAGCGAGCGAGATGTGCTTATGTTTACCTGTGCGCGCGTGACACCGTGCTTGTTAATTTAATTAGTAAGCGAATGTTTGCAAGTTTAAACGGCCGATAAAACCGCTATCCTTACTTCCTATAACTGTCTACTAATTTGCTGTCGCAATCGATGCTTCGACATTCGGGGAGACTGCAACGTTTTTTTTCACTACATCCCTGACAAGTTCCACGGAATATAATATCAAGTCACGGAATGTAGTGTGAGACGTCTACGTAGCGAAATCATGAGTACGAATGCAATTTATGATGCTGGAATGTATGATGATACGAGCCCCAATTTTCGCTTGTGACCCAATATTACTTGCTACCTCAACTAACAGCAGTGGTGGCAGTTTTAATCCTTGCCGAAGCCTGCGTTTTATATTTACGCCCTCCACACTCATCATCTGGGCCCAAATAACCTCTATGGTTTTCTCATTTAACCTGTTTGCATATAGACATTTCAAGTAGTCACACATTCGTGTTCTAAAATATGTGAGAAAAGCGAGTGGTTCGCGTTCTTGTATGCATATTCAATATCAATGAAGACAATACCAGGGTTACGTCCATCTTTTTAGCACAACAAACACGAAACCCGGAGAGAAGAAACAGTACGAGTGTTTTATCGTTTCTCTGTCAGTTTTCGTCTTTTGTGGAGCTAAAAAGCATCAACGTTTATGTGGCACCAATCAGCCCAACAACAAGATATACACAGAGGTTGCATCCCATTTTCAGCTATATTAAAAACTGGTTTATACAGATCATCTAGTCGGCGGCCTTTATCTAAAGCCATTCTGTTATTCTCGGAATAGTCGACCTTTTCGGTCGCTTCCTGTAGCTGAAAGTTCACTTATGGCATTATTATCATGTACGACTCAGGGTTCTCTTTTTTTCTCCCTTGCCCCTTCTTTATCGTGCTCATCCTGCTCTTTTTCTCCATTTTTTAATTTCCGTTGGTTCTGTCGCCTATATCCGCATAGCCTTTTCTAATCTTTAGGTCAATGATGACTGTGAGTCTTATTACCGTTTTCTAAGTATGTCGCTTTGCCTATTCAAAATTCACATTGAGTCATACCACATATCAGCCAAGACATACCGGCTTATATGTAATGAACGAGAAGAAACGCAACCGAAGCAGCTCGATCTTTATTAATCATATCATAAAAGCCAACAAACAATAACACCAAGGAAAACATAGGGAAATTACTTGTACCTACTAAGTGAATTAAAAAAGGATAAATTATCGCGTCGCTCATACAATAAGATTACATAAGCGTCGGTGACAACAGACAACGGATAGAAGCATCGATAACATTCGAGAAACTTCCGATACATGCATGCAGGCGCGTCCTGCGCCAAGCGATACATTTGTTCGCCGCTGAAAAGCGGTCAAGTTACTTGGAGACCTTGTGCTTCGGTTTTGAGCTCAGCGTAGTATGTCGTTGTGACTGCTCGTCATGCTTCTTTTATTTCATCTTTTGTTGTAGGCTTTCAATGTAATCACCATAGTATTACCAACTAGCCCAAGTCGGCCAGCCTGCAATCGTCATTCCCTGGCTACAAATATCACGGCAAACCTCTCGAGGTCGCTACGTATCCCCCTCATGTATTTTCCTAATATTCATTTTTTCGTTCAAAGCGTTCAACAGATAAAGGGCCGTCTGTGCTGGAGTGGCAAGTTCCAGGTCACCGCAGGATGAGATGGCCACCCTTTATTGCCATCTTCATTCGTATATGGTTATTACGCTGCTCGCAGATATTCTACTACAGCTTTCCTATAACTCCTCCTGATGTATTTCGTTTTTTTTTTAAACCACGCGCAGCTAGAGTTGATCGTACATATATGCAACATGCGCACGGTAACATTTCAGCCGGCCAATGCCACAGCTGTCGGCACATGCGCGTTGCGACAGCAGCCTCCTCGTTCCTGCGCTTTGCTGTATATCGCCTCTCCCGAAACATCGTGCCCAACCATTCCGTCGACTCTCAATTGCCTCACCCAGAGCGGAAATAGAAACAGGATATCGCGTTGCACTGCGGTTCTTTGTTTTCAGTCGACGCATTAAGTAGCGTCGCACGTTTGCAAGACTGCGTTTGCAGCTGTTATTATCGAGGGCGTTAGCAGGCGACCGTCAAATGCTGGTACAAGTGGACGAAAGCGAAGTTTGGTCAGAACTTTCTTAAGGTGACCTTAATTTAGACTTTCTGCTAATTCCCAAATTCGAGTCTCTCACGTCAGTGCTGAAACAGTGGTGGCCAAACTGCAACGTTCGGTGAAGGTGGAGACCGAGAGGGAGTACATGAACACTTTCTTACGTCCGTAAATCCAAAAGAAATCACACATAATTAAAAAACAAGTCTGCAGTCACTAAGAAACTGAATAGAAATAGATATACAGAAATAGTTTCCATCATTGAACAAAAAAGACATGATTCAACTCCTGCGAGAACTTGGATGAACAGAAAAAAAAAAACACTTAAGCAACAATGTTTTCTTGTTAGCTAAAACGCCCCTGAACAATCCAACATAATTAGATAAGGTATGACTTTATAATATTTTGTTCCCTGCCGCCACCAATATTTGCCGTAGAAAATTTAGAATAGAGCCAAATGGATGGGGCTGAAATTCTGGTAACAATGACGTATGCAGTCTCGTTGTATGTTTCAACCCGGGTTTGTGATACTAGCCCTAAATGGCAACAGTAGGTTTGAAACTTCGCAGTTCGGCTTTAACACGTCCAAGCTTAGTAGGCAAAAATATATGAAAGGTAACTTCGACGGCATCGCAAATGCCTCTTGCGACATCCCCTGTAGCGAATGTGACGAAAGATGACACTCAGGAGCAAAAGCCAGTCACTTGATAATATGTCAGCCATCGAAACCGGTGACTGTAGGTCGACAAAGTCAACTGTAAAGATCAGCGAGCTGCATGTACCATCAGCATAAATTTAAACGCTAACATGAAAAATCAAAGCCTGATCACGTCTGTCAAATTACATGAAAGTGTGTAATTACATGAAACTGTGACGTGAAGTCGCTCACTGGCCGTTTTCAAAACATAGAGTAGTCCATGTGAAATTTGTAGTCTGAATTAGACCACTGTTACAAATTCAGGTGAATTTCCAGGCTGACGCCAGTTTCTAGGTATTTTCCCAAAGTGTGGAACGAAATACATGGGCGTTCCAGATACTTTGTGCTTCAATGTATAAAACAGCATTTTGGTAAAAAAGTAAGTGGAACAACAATGCATTTTTACGGCGAGTTTGACGGCGCATATTTCCAAACTGGTCATTTGGAAATTCATTCCAAGTGGTACGCCTGACAAGCTCACCACTACAATTTGTAAATTGCAGTATGTGTCGTAAAGTAATTAACTAAGAAGTTAATTAGTGAATTTTCTCAATAAGTTAAATACGTGTTTCGATTCTCGTGCTACTAATGTCCGCCTCATCGAATAGCCAGCTCAATAAGAATTATGCTACTTGGCACAAGCTATTTCTAAAAATTCCGTAAAACTTAAAAATTAACACCCTGTATATTTGCAATGGCCATTACTGATTCTAATGTTATCTTCGGCTGGTCGTTATCGAGTGCTCTAGAGCGCTCTGTCACGCGACTCCGTATTCGGCTGGTTAAACGGAGCGTTCAAAATGCGTTCGACTGGTTCCATCCGTGCGATCGAATACGGTCTGGAGCTCTCCGAGCCACTCCGACTCTCTCTTGGAGGTCTTGGCGTCCACCGCCATAGAGGTAATGCGCTATGGCGATTGTGGCTGATATGGTGGACACTTGGGAGGACGAGGCACGCCGTGGAACTTGGGCTTGTATACGCTGGAGTGTGCGAAGGTTTGTTTTACTGGTGCTACCAAGCACGGGCAAGCTGCATCTTAGGAGGTCCATAAATAATGCATGGTATAGCTGTCGCATCGATTGCACAGATGCGCCAAGACTTTCCGCCCAAAATGTAGAATCATGGGCTATTACTGTCAAACCTCTTCTCAAATATAAAATGCGTGGCGTCCAAGACAAATCACGGTCGATGAGACTCCCAGGAAACGGTGCTTTGTTTCATGAGCCATTACTTATTCATTTATGCGCATAGTATATGAAGTCATTGTTTTGAGTGTAAATGAGACTAATCGGCACTTTTCTGAGGATAGTTCTAGGCCTTTCATATGCAGCTGAGAAGGCCTTTGTGTGACCGCCTTCTGCAGTCTCGCTTATATCTGCGGACGTGTCGAGCCGGACGCCCAGATGTAGATATCATCTGCATAGATGGATGTCTGGACCGTCCTGAGAATCAGCCAACAAGGCCTAACAGTGCTACGTTGAAGAACGGGGGCTTAACACTCCGCTTTGCGGCACACCTTTGCTGGTTATAGAAGGTGGGATGCCATTCCATTCTTGGTAAGCACGCAGAAGAAGCTATCTCCACAATAGCTATGAATGTAGTGCAGCGAGAGCGATGGGACGGTAGGATGCCATGTTTAATGGAGATGGGATGTGTAGCAAATAAGTATGGAGCATGTCTCGTATATAAGCTGCACAACCTTTCCTATATTTTAGAAAAAAAAATGAGGAAAAAAAGTATCTGGGCTTTTCACTTACCCACAATGTATGGTCATTTTCAGCGCACCTGCTTTCTGTGAATCCTAACGTGTTTTGTATCTCTTACTTGTTTTACAATACAAGCTCGCATTCAAATCAGCAATGGTGGACTCCGCCATAAAAAAAAAAGTATGTCCATCTCCGTATACAGCCTACCAACGTGCTTTTTGCTGCGATTATATCTCGGAATAGATTAGTAGCTGTTATATGAACTAATCGACCCCGCCTGCATTTTCTAACAATAAAGGATTTTCACTAACTCAGTCACTGAGTTTAGGGCTGACAGATGCATGTAATATGAGATAATATAATTATCGCTATTTGTTAGTACTCATAGTTCTACATAGTTTTAATTCATCTACGACTAGGCCATCGCAACAGGAGTTAAAAGTAACGCTGTCTTTCAACTCCGTCCTAGTGAAAGAAGTTAGTTTATCCTAGGAAGGATATAATATTATGGCTCTGTGTGTAATTAAGCCTGTTTCATTTGTCACCCATAATGAGGGGTAGCGCGGGCCTGTAGTCCTGTTCCAGTTTTGTCTTTTGCAATTTCTGCTCATCCCATTACAGGGGCTCCTTATTCAGCGAATCATTCGTTCCCCACCTGAAATGTTTGAATTGAATTCTGTGTCTTTTACGTGCCAAAATGACGATTTGATTATGAGGCACACAATCGGCACTACCCGTCGAAATGCGGCCGCCGCGGCCGGGATTTGACCTCGCGACCTCGTGCTTAGTAGCGCAACACCATAGCCACTAGGCCACCGCGGCGGGCCTAAAAAGTTTGAATTGGTCTGAAATACCAACAGTGTTAGCGGCAACAATGTTATACTTAAGCGAGTAAGCACCTCTTACCAAACGGAAAGCTTCGTAAATTTGGCCCTTGGTCATCAAGGCGCCTTTTGACAGTTAAGTAATGAAGGCCTGAACAAACGACGCCAAAAATACAGAAGCACTGAAACAAAGATAACAAATGTAAAAACAAGGGCCGTACTCCCAAACATTGATTTTTTTTTTCATTTTTATTCTACTTGCCCTTCGTTACTGGTTCGCAGTTAGCACACCACCATTGTACCGCTGTCCCTTTTGAGTGCAATCTATTTTTGGTTCTATAAACAAAAAGTGGCGTGCATAATTTAGTTTAATATTGTGCGCGCTGAATTGGTTCATTTTCTCAACGCTGAATAAGGGCACGTATGAGCTAAACATAAAATAATCCCAGCTTCCGGATGAAAAATTGGTTGAATTTCGCTATGACCGCATCGCGCTATGAAAGCGATCGAAAATTAATTTTGGCAAGGATAATTACTTTAGTATTGCCAGAAATGCTGAAATAATAACGATAAGAATGAAATTCTATTATGGTCACAAAGCGCCCGGCTCACTCACGTATCCATCGCAGGCGCACCTGATTATGAGACAGCTGTCGGGGCTGAACGATGCCTCGAGAACGAAACGCTGGACTTCACGCACGAGCTGGATACTGTAACACGATCACTGTAAGTTCTTTTTCATGATTATTTTTCTTGGGCCAAACTGCTGACCATATGGGTCGCAATACAGGATAGAATATAGTCACTACGCAGGTCAAACAATTTAACAAAAAAAAAACGTCTTTGGGCGCAGCTATACTGGGTGACCTGAGTTCTTGCCAGGTGAAAAACTCATAGGGAAACAATCGTAGCGCAAAGCGCACGCACACACAACAAATAAATATGTTACATTTTTGGCTTTTAAGTGCCAAAACCACGATATGATTATGAAGTACGCCCTAGGGGGGGGGGGGGTTACGCCGGATTAATTTTGACAACCTGGGTTACATTAACGCGCACCCAATGCACGCACGGTATACGCACAAGTGTTTCTGCATTTCGCCCCCATCGAAATGTGGCCGCCGCGTCCAGGATTTGATCCCACGCCATTGGACTTAACAGTACATCGAACGCCAAAGCCACTACGCCACCATCATATATATATATATATATATATATATATATATATATATATATACCGCAAGACGACAAATACATTTCTGTTACTTTGAGGATGCCATCCGCTGTTGAGATGTTTGTCGACGAAGTTCGCCTTTTTATGCTCCACTTTACCGAAACAGTGCGCGTAAACAACCTTCTGAAACTGAACCGTAAACTTCATCACTGAAACAAAAAAAATAACCATTTTACGTTCAACATGAACAGCGTCCATTAACTTCGTTGTTTTATTACACTATTTAGGCTTTATCGCAACTTTCACTTGTTTATGGACGGTCGTGGAGATAGGACCATTTAGTTGCATGTATTCGCGGGAGAAAATGAAGTCCCTTGACCTGTTGCGCTCCTAGCGAGAGAGGCGGGAACTGCGAACAAAGAATAGTCGCGTTCTCGGCCGTCGTTCTTCGACCGTAGCTGCAAGCAAACGGCAATAAAAAATCCTAGGGAAACCGACATAGAACAATATGAAGTATTTTTTCACTTAAATTCTGTGTGCGTAATCGTTGTTTTTTTTTCGCTTATTTTTGCTTTAGTGAATAAAGCGCAAGAAGCTAGTGTTACGTTCAATGACGTAATACTCTCAGATATTTTCCTTCCATCAACGAATACCGTTCTTTAGACATATTTTGTCGACAATGACGCTCGTGCGAAATATGTCAATGACTTATACCATGTCCTATATAAAGGAAGGAACGGAGTATTTGATATTAATTTATAGCTTATTCATAAGATATTTCGGCTGGTTTCTTCATTTTGTCTAGATATGCGCTCGCTTATCTGGAAGCCAAACCTCCACACTATTAATCACAATGTTTTACGATATGCGAACTTCAGCCGGATTATGTAGGCGAAAAACAATACCGTTTCCTTTCCGGCAGACTCGCTTTCAAAGTATAAGTTATTTAAACTCGCCTTGAATCAGACACCTAGAGGCAGGCGCCCGTCTATGGTCATGCTTATCAATAATAATAATAATAATAATAATAATAATAATAATAATAATAATAATAATAACAATGAACGACAGTTATATTTTCAGTTCCCAAGAATACATTATGAGGCTAGCTAGTTCTCTCTTGATCCTGCTTTCCTGCGCTGCATGTCGGGGATGTTTTCAGTTGTTCGCTTCCCTACTGAAGGTGCATGATAACGACGTCAGCGAGAAGATATGCATTTCAAGGTTGCCCACCAGTCCGGTTGACGAGCCGGAAATGTTTCTTTATCTAATTGAGTTATCGCTATAGGAACACCGAGCAGGTATATTCAAATACCATTTTGCCGAATGTTATCCATCATTACGCAATTTACAGAGGTCAGTAAATTCGGTTTCCGTCGGCATGCCCGCAGTTTTGTGGTCTTTGTGGCTGCGAAACTCAATGCAAAGTAATTGATGAAAGGAACGGGTGTGCTGGGAAGTACTGTAGGGAGAAGTATCTCGTGATACTTCGAAGTTCATTTTCCCCAGTGGAATAAGCCGAACAGTTCAACCCACTGGCAGTAGGGAGACTCTTTGGGTAGTCTGTACAATACTAGTATTCGCAGGACTACAATCATTTCGTGACACATCCCCCTTGTATGCCGTCGTCATCTCTCATTCAGTTTTTGTTTTTATCTCTCCTCCTGTGCAGAACGGCAGGTTAAAACCCTCCAGCACGGGCCCGCCCTATCTGCTTTCCTTGAAATAAATCCCCGCTTTCTTTCCTTCTATCTCCCCAACGTCCTTAGTTTTTTCAGTGTCGTGGGCGACCTATTCGACCTGGAAGGAGCACTGCATCGACCCTGGGATTCCAACTCGATGTCTCAGATTCTGGCCTGCTCGGCGCTCGTCAAGGTGGTGGGCGACTTCGAAGAGATGTACATCGCACACGACGCCTGGTTCCTGTACCGGGGAATGCTGCGCATACAGAAGCAGTACATTTTCCCCTGGCACCGTACGGCACAGCTCACTGGTGTAGGTAAGAAGGCGAGGACAAACATAATGGGAAAGGTTTAAAGCGGATTATGGCAATATTGTTTTTATTTTCTATTCTTTTTGCCATTTCTGACTGGCTGCCTTGACGGCAAACTTTCGTTATCGCCAATACTGGCCATTCACTCCGATGGGTGATTAGAAATGAGTACAATGAAAGGAAATAATCCTCACATAATATGGTCTAGCAACAGTAAAATCGGAAGGCTCTGAGCGCGTCAGATATCACGGCACTTGATTTTAACTTGGTCTTCCGATCCATGGCTCTATTCAATAAAGGAAAAGAAATGGAGAGAGGGGGGAGGAAATGGGACAATTGTTTGACATTCTCAAAACTCTTACACTTTTTGTGTTGATGTTTAGTTTAGCCGTCCTCAACGGTTCGCGCGCCACTTGACATTCACGCACCAGCTTACCCTCACGTCATGGATTTTCTCAGTGGGGCTAATGAATTGTTTATGTGTAAAGATTTACATTCCATTCTTAAGTGAGCTTCGACTTCACCTGACAACTTCTTTTGTTGAACTTCGAGCGTTTTGTACCCGAGAACTGCCTAAACAAACAAAGTGTCACGAAATTGGTGACGAACTTTAAGAAAAAATCCGCGCAGAAACTCCACGGGAGTTGTCTAAGTATGCGTAACCATTGTGCCACTTGCCCATCTCCGCGCAGCGCGGTGCCATTATAAATCTTATCAAATTGATCCCACCAGCACAAACATTTATCAACGTTTACACGACGCAAAACATTCAGAAAAAAGGTTTTTAGGGTTATGGGATTCAGTGTCACTGTGAAGTAACTCAGCGCTTCTATAATTACATTTAGAGCTTACAACGACTGCAACTGTAAGCCAACCATCATATCCTGATTTCGCCGCTGGCAAAAATTATCCGAAAAAGCATTTTTAGAATTCATAAGTAATCGTGAGAACTTTTTTTCTACATACACTAATACCACAACTAATTATTCTTTAAGAGCTAGGAACTTTATTAAGGTAAAAACCAGAACAAATTACGGCAATCAGCTTTTAGTGTGGCAAATTCCTAATTTACTTAATGATGAGCATGCTTTATTTAATATTATGCAAGATTCCTCAACCATTTCAGTATTCAGAATGAAATCGAAACTGTATTTTCTCGACAATTGACTCACGTTTTTTTTTTTAATTGATTTTCCTGCTTTCCAACTGATATGTTGTCACGTGCTGCAATACTTTTTTTTCCATTTGGCTTTGGCCTTTCTGTACCTAGTTTTTTCATTTGCATTATTTATACTTATTGTACTGTATTGACCTATTCAGTGTTTAATTGCATCATTTGTATATGTACAAGTATGTATATATGTCTGTATTAGGTGTACATTTGTATCCATTTTTTTGCACTGTTATCTGCCGTGCTCGTGGCGCCAGGAGCCTAGTCAGGCGTGCATAGTCTCGCCTTTTGCTCCGGCGCCATGACAATCTTGTATTGTCAAAATCATAATAAACTTCAAACTTCAAACTTCAAAGATAGCGCAGAAATCGGAAAGAATGCATTGTCTTTTGCATGCGCAGCTACTCGCGCACCAATAGCGAACCACGTGGTTTCTATCAACAACTTTTACGCACATGTTGAACTACCATCGCTATGCGCTCAGCATCCTCGACGCGTGTGAGTCATCTTATCGGGAGCCAAAGCAACGATGAAGACTGCCGCAGTGTTATGAACAGCTCGGCACAAGTCAGACCCTCGTGATCATCGTGATATACCAACCGGGTGTGCGACGTAACTTATGCCAAACTTTAAAAATATACTAGTAAACCTCAGACAAATGAGGCCGACCCGTACTGCTCGTAATCCTATTTTTTCAGGCTTTTTATAAAGTGCCATCACTTTTCTAATTAATTATGGTAATTTATGCAACATCTTAGATGTTCGATTTAGGGCATATGTCGTATTTGAAAAGTTGTAGAGCGTGCATCGAGGAAGTGCTTTTTATGACGTTATATTTTGTGAGATTTTTTTTCGGGACTCTGAAGGAAGTTCTCGAAATATAAAAATGACGCATTTCCGTTGCGGCGCGTCGGTACGACAGCCCTCTCAATCATCTTTAGGAAGAACAAAGCCTGTGTGCCAATCGCAAAAAAAAAAAAAAACGATTGATCGTGGTTTCCAGCGTCAGTCAGCACCTTCCTTATGAGACCATAGACCTTTTTTTTTTCTTGTCGACGATTTATTAGCTTAAGAAAACGAATCTTAAAAACACCACTCCACCTTTTTGAATTAGATTTAACTGTTCAAAACGGACAATTTCTTGGGGCTTCCACATTTGAGCATAGCGACGGGAAAGTTAGCTCTGCCATCCAAGATTTTTTTTTTAGGATCAATGAGATTGAAACTCATAATGCAAAACTTTACGCCTCCTTTTCTTTTCCCAAAATTGAATTTCAACTGTTTTATTTTTGTGGTTTTGGTAGAATTTTAATTTTCCTGAAATCATGCAGGCTCTCCAATCTCTGTTTTTCGATTTTAATTACCTATTATAAAATTCTGACTTCTTATTTTACACTTTAATTTAACCTACCCGATTCTTGCCCAATCCCCCAGAATGGGTACGTGCCAGTACATCACGAGGTTCTACATCTACATGTGCCTTCCTTATGAATATCGAAATCCGCCACGGTCCTGAATAAGAACTAGGCCGGCACTAAACACGAATGCAAACTCTCTCCTCGGGTTTTTGTGCTTGTTTTTTACAACGGGCATGAAATCTTCGTTCTTTAGAAATATGTTCGCGGGCACTGCAACCCAGACTAACTTGTGCACAATGACGTCATGTTTTTCATATGTTGCGGGCTTTCGTCGGAGCTGGCAAGAACCAAGAAAGACGTCTGCGTGCGTGCGTGCGTGCGTGCGTGCGTGCGTGCGTGCGTGTGTGTGTGTGTGCGTGCGTGCGTGTGTGTGTGTGTGTGTGTGTGTGTGTGTGTGTGTGTGTGTGTGCGTGCGTGCGTGCGTGTGTGTGTGTGTGTGTGTGCGTGCGTGTGTGTCTGTGTGTGTGCGTGTGTGCGTGTGTGTGTGTGCGTGTGTGCGTGTGTGCGTGTGTGTGTGTGCGTGTGTGTGTGTGTGTGTGTGTGTGTGTGTGTGTGTGTGTGTGTGTGTGTGTGTGGTGTGTGTGTGTGTGTGTGTGTGTGTGTGTGTGTGTGTGTGTGTGTGTGTGTGTGTGTGTGTGTGTGTGTGTGTGTGTGTGTGTGTGTGTGTGTGTGTGTGTGTGTGTGTGTGTGTGTGTGTGTGTGTGTGTGTGTGTGCGTGTGTGTGTGTGTGGCCTGCGATAACGTTATTGAGAACCTCAACCAGTAAAAGACTTTACGGGTACTTTTGAATGTTCGTATGCAAGCTAGGTGACGTCAATAACCTGGCAAGAAAACAAGAGTTCGTGGTTAGCAGTCTTAAAGCTGTGCGAGGGTAGATTTATCTAAGCCAAGTCAGGATATGAGGACCATGGGAAGAAAATTTGTAGACGAATAAAGACGGGTTGGGTCGCAGAGGGCAGGCACGACCAAGTCATGACCGGCCGTTCACCGATATCCTCGAAAAAAGAAAGTGCACAATCACGGCATTGTACCATTATTAACCTATGGCGCTAATCACTTGTAAGATAATAAACAAACTTGAGAACAAAATAAGGGCTTCGCAACGAGCGAGGGAACCAAAATGATAGGCACAACGTTAAGAGATACGAAGACATCTGTATGGATTAGAAATCAAACGGGTGTGGCCAATATTCTATAGTTGAGGTTAAGAGGAAGATATGGAGTTGCGTGAATCAAGTAATCTGCGCATCAGATAATTTGTGGACTATTAGAGTAACAAAATGGTTATCGAAGGAAAGTAAATGCATTCGATGACAGCAGAGAATCAGGTGGCTTGATGTGAGTAGAACATTTCCAGGTATACAATGCAGCCAGCTGACACAAAAAGTGGTTATTCGAGACAGCCTTCGTTTTGCCGTGCAATCATCATAGAAACTTACTAAATAATCAACAAATCAATAATTTATTCACTGTGCCGAGGAATAACACTGAGGTCAGAGTGCTGGTGCACAGAGAAACAAACACAAAAAAGGTATAAATATAAAACAACTAGAAAAAACAAACAAAAACAAATACGAACTGAATAAACAGCTGCTGCATAATGAGCAAGAACACCGCAATAACATACAATTGCGATACGGAGTACGTATACGGAAGAGAAGAGAAACTATGAGAGGACAGGAGAGGAGTGCTTTTAGAAAGAAGTTTCACGAGAAAGTGCGAAGCTCCGAATAGAAAGAAGACAACATGTTTTGAAAGATATCGACATGGAGAAAATGACAGTTATACTGACTTTGCACTCCGTGGGGAGGCGAGTGTCTGCTGAAACAGGCAGGAACATCGAAGTGTCTATGTTCCCTGGTAATCTTCTGCAGAAACCGCTGTGAACCAGTAGATCCGACCACGTAATAATTGCATGGATGATTTTGCATAAAACGAGGACGTCGGTTCGTTACGTCCACAGCTAAGTGACGGAAGCGTAGGATAATCATTCAAACATGAAAAGTTATTGGTCAGAAAGGTCAGAAAACGATGTTTACATATATATATATATATATATATATATATATATATATATATACTCATGAACTGTTTGTGTACACGTTCGATTATTATGATATATGAACCGTTTGTGCGATTTCACGCCGCTGAGGCGTATTCAAGTAATAGGAGGCATATGGATGTGAACAACTTGAGGATGAAAACTGGGGTACGCAATTCTCTTGTAAGTCTTCAGACGGAACCGAGCGTGCGCAGGCCTCCTGAGGGTACGTTCTTAGAGTAGGCAGAGTAATAAATAATAATAATAATAATAATAATAATAATAATAATAATAATAATAATTTTATGTTTCGGTGTGCGTTAAAGAACCCGAGGCGGCCAAAATTAATGCAGAGCCGCACTGTGGCGTCTCTCATAACCCATTTAGGGCTATGGGACGGTGAGCGTCATCAGTCATTATTTTGTACATGTGGCAATAATTAACACAGAAAATCACTTCGTGATCATTGAATAGGACGGCCACTCAATCGAAACACGAGCGTTATGATCTGTCGAGTTGCACAACTGTGAAGGGGCAAGAGCGTGACATCCTTGTTCCCAAATGAAGCCGCCATTTTTGTTGAGGTTCTATATAGGGCGGCGGCGAGAAAGCGGCGTTGCAACGGGTCCGAGTAAGAGAACTGCACCTTTTATGCACTGTTCGCTTTTATATAACGGCGTTTCTTCAAGGGCATAGTTTTGTATATCTACTACAACGCCGCACATCTGTTATTGGGCACTGTTATGAAGTAACGTGAAGAAAAAAATGTCTAAATTCTCTGAAAGTGCGCACTACATGAGCAAGCATACATTACATGAGCGACAAGCAAAACCACGCTTAGTATGATGAGCAGAGACATCAGCTTCCCAAATTGACAGAGTATTGTGCTTTTCTGAGCACACATCACTTCTCCAACACTCACTGCAGAGGACATCATCCCGGGCCACACAATCACCATGTCGTCTTACGCCGGCAAGCTGGTTTCCTGGGACAACTTCTACTTGTCGTCAACAGGACTGGTGAGCGCCAGTTTGATTACCCTAAATACGCACCTCAGCGAACGTACAGGATGATATTCTCTGTAGTGTTAAGCTATATCCGTCCTTTCATCGTCATATAAGCAAGCACTTCCCAACAACCCAATGCAACATAAAGGTCGCATGCGACCTGTTCGCCATCTGCAGCCGAAAAAAAATCCAGAGCCCTTCCACCCTGTGAAGAGGGAAGTCCAGCGAAGCAAGCGCTAGCGGCTTCATTTCGTTTTCGCGCCCATTCGCGCTTCTGTGCACGTTGGCGCTCCGTCAATATCTGTTCTTCCTCCGAGCGAAACGCGTCCGTCCCATAGCGAGTCCAAAAGGCAACTGCTGATAACAGCGCTCGCGCGATCTCTACGTCACGAGACAAAGGGGCACAACGAGTGGTGGGATGTGCCGCCGCCAAGTATAGCGACATTTCTAAAACAGGCATCGGCGGTGGCAAGGGGTATAACAATGGGCCATCCGTCATCCGTTTTGACACCTGTGCTAAGGCGCTTTATACATAAAGCAATATATATCTGCCGCCCGTATATATATATATATATATATATATATATCCGTCACCCGTAGTCCATAGGTACAATAGCCCAAAAAATTGCGGACCAAGGGATCTGACAAAAAGTTTAATATCTCCGCAGCCTCAAAACGCGGCCTGGTATTCCCATTTCCAGCCTCTACTGGTATATGCGAAGAACATTGTGATGTACGGTTTTACTGGCTACTTTCGAAGGTTGCTCGGATATTTAGCGTGGTCCGTAAACTTTTTTGGTCGATAGTACGGGTCATTGCACTTGGACCCTTTCTGCACTATCACCATGATCGGCCCACATTGTTGGTGTAGGTCGCCGGAGGCGACCCGCGAGATCCTAGCCATGTACTACAGCTTCGCTGTAAAAAACACAATTGTGAAAAAATGAATACTCCATCTCAAGTACACTGGCGCAACCCAGACAAGAGTAAAAGAAGAAAACGTGCTGAGCGCAACATGTATTTGCTAGGATAGGATAGTCTTACGATCCTCGCAATGCACCGAGGCCGTTGCCATGCCAACAATATCATCATCCTCAGAACTTCGCGAAAAGACGAGATGTAAAGAAGGGCAAGACATGAACAGCGCTGTCTCGCCTTTCCCAACGCTGCGGGGCTGTAGGGCTGTTGGAAGACTCGCACTGGAGGCGCACGAAAAAACGAAGGACAAGGAGCCATAGTCTGGGCATCCTTCGAATTGTAGGAGGCTCGGAAAATCTGCTTCGATAGACTACTGCGAAAACTAAACGAAAATTGGTGAGTGCCTAGCTTATTTAGGTACTTGTATAGCAAAAAATTAGGTTGGAGTGCATACGGCAGGCATTGCCAAATCCTGACTGGGAGCTTACCACTGTCGTTGAAAAGAAAAGTGTACAATCATTGCATTCTACCGGTGCTAACATACGGGGCAGAAACTTGGAGGTTAACAAAGAAGCTCGAGAACAAGTTAAGGACCGCACAAAGAGCAATGGAACGAAAAATCTTAGGAGTAACGTTAAGAGACAGGAAGAGAGCGGTGTGGATCAGAGAACAAACGGGGGTAGACGATATTCTAGTTGACATTAAGCGGAAGAAATGGAGCTGGGCAGGCCATGTAATGCGTAGGATGGATAACCGGTGGACCATTAGGGTTACAGAATGGATACCAAGAGAAGGGAAGCGCAGTCGAGGACGGCAGAAAGTCAGGTGGGATGATGAGGTTAGGAAATTCGCAGGCGCAAGTTGGAATACGCTAGCGCAAGACAGGGGTAATTGGAGATCGCAGCGAGAGGCCTTCGTCCTGCAGTGGACATAAATATAGGCTGATGATGATGATGATGATGATGATGATGATGATGATGATGATGATGATGATGATGATGATGATGATGATGATAGCAAAAAAATGTTTAATCACAGCGAAGCAAAAGACGAGGGAATGAAACTAACCAATAAATATTACACTATTGAGGTGGACAGTGGCAGGAAAAATGGTGCGAAAATTAAAGAAAGAGATGCAGGAACAGTGTACTGGATATGTGCAACGGAGAGGGAGCTAACTACGAAACAATATTAAACAATAACAGTGAAATCAGAAAGCAAAAGTTTTATGATAATTCATAGGGCAGTGCCCTACTGTTCGAAGCCAGATCAGGGTGTCTGAGAACACGTAGTTATAGAAGAAACTGTTCAGATGAAGACGATTCGTGCAGAGCGTGTGGAAACGATGCAGAAATCATTGAGCATATTCTGCTCGAATGTCGAAGTATCTAGCCAGCTATAAAGGTTGCAGCAGTTGACAGAGACGTTAGGTTTTAGAAACAGCAGGGGAAAAGTGATGTGTGGACTGATAAAAGAGGATCGGCACATTGGTCGCGCAACGGAAGGAACAACACGCAATGACGTAAATTTTTTACTCTTAATAATGTAGTTAGGTCATAGAAGCATTTAAGGTTCTAAATGCACTAGAAAGATTCGAAGAACAAGCTTGGTGGCAGGTGTCATGACTCCGTTTCCAAAGGGTTTCTCATTTCTTCATCATCCTAATCAACGTCGTCAACAGGCATCAGAAGAAAAAAACAATTATGAGCACTGAAATAGCAGTGCACCGCTCTAACGTTCATCGCCGGATCAGGGTCTCTGAGCGAGATAAAATGAGGTGTCTATCCGCTGCTGCCACCGCCGCTGTTGTTGCTGTCGTCCTCGTCGTCGTCGTCGTCTTGTCGAATAGCTCATATACCGAAAATAAAATAACTACGTGTCCGATGGTGGGATCGAACTTTGGTCTCCCAGCCCCACAGCCGCGATGCTCTAATCATTCGCCCGCATACTTCGCGGGTACCTACGCCAGATATATAGCTCTTTGAGACTACTGACACGAGCGTCACTTCGCGTTGCACGTGTGCGTGAACGCATGTGCCTGCACTTGAGCTTGATGATGATGACCTTAGCGTCATTGGCACATACCCGCTCTGGGGGATCGGTCAGCAGTCTGGAAGATTTTAGATATGTGTTAAGGCAATGAATTTAGAAGCCAATAAGCAATCAACCAACTATAGTTTGAGTCTATGAGCACGGTGGACAATCTGCCCGTACTCACGAAACTTCTTTGTATGGCTACCATCTGTGATAGCGATTATTGTGAAAGTGAGATGATCGTCGGGGTGATGGGCAATCTCGGAGAGAACTTGCGTAAAAAAATTTTGTGAACACCGACGCCCTGAAGCTTGTGTTTTTCCTATGCTTCATTTCCTTCATTATGAGGTACGTGATACAGTGAGAAATAAAATGAAACTAAAGCTCAAGTGTTTCCCTTTCAGCTTTACAACTTCATGTATATAGACCGTTTTCCGCGATAGTATCACTGCCAAATTTAACATATTTAAAGCGCAAAACAATCTGCTTATATTGCAATTAGAGTCCATCTTATAGTGCTAGGCCGTACTTCAAAAAATGCGCAATCCTACTTTTTGGTTCAAGTCCTTGATTCGCTCTGATCTGGTGCGAATACCAGGTAAGTTAAACTAACAACACAAATTTCCACTCAGCAGGTGCTTGAAAACGTTAGCGTGCTTCATCAGTTTCTTTTTTTTTTTCATTTGTTTTTAGTTTCTACTTTTTCCTTAGCCATCAATTTTGTATTGAAGCTCGCCATTTTCCCACATCAAACAACGAATGAAATACAACAAAATGCAGCGGTAACTTTGTCGCCATGTAAGCCAAATTTTGGAGAGACAGAGAGAGGTCATAACGGAAAGGCAGGGAGGTTAACCAGGTAGAGCCCCGTAGGGTACCCTGCACTGGGGAAGGAGATTGAAAGAGGATGGAAAGAGTAAAAGGGAGAGAGAAGTTCACACCCATGCACAATTACACAGTCAAGTGTTCATCGCAGAGTTCCATCACAGGTGGCCATGCAGGCCACTGAGTACACCTCAAAAAACGCAGCAGCGCCTTTGTAGCCCTGCATATAGTAGACGCACGAGGCCACGGGCCCAAGATCTTCCTGAAGGGCACTCCTCTCATATTCGTATCTGGGGCAGTCACATTAGAGATGTCTGGTGGTTTCCTCAACACCACATGCGCTGCAGTTGGCACTGTCCGCCATTCCGATTACGAATAAATGGGCATTTCTAAAAGAAACTCCTATTCGCAGGCGGCACAGTAATGTTTCTTCTCGTCATTAAAACCCGGCAAAAGTGTAATTGCACCTGTGGGTCCATGGCATATAGGCGCCATTTGGTAGACTCCGGTGTATTCCATTTTCTTAGAGCTAATATGGGCAAGACTGCTGAGGTGCGATGCTGCATCCGTTTTCGACAATGGTATCGAGATTCTTTCACATTCTTCATGTGCCTCACGGGCAACTTTGACGCACATTCATTGCCAATGATGTTGCAGTGCCCAGGTAGCCCCTGAAATACAATGTCGTGGCCCCTGTCCACCGTTTGATTGTAGCGTAATCGTATCTCTGATACCAATTGTTCATGCGAGCTGCGGCGCTGAGCTGATAAGAGTGACTGTAGGGCTGCCTTCGAGTCACAGAATATAGCCCATTGATTTGGTGACTGTTCGTGCACATAAAGCACTGCGCTATGGGGGGCGGCAAGTTCAGACCCTGTCGATGTTGTTACGTGGCTGATCTTGAACTTCTTGCAGAGGGATATCGACGGAATAACTACCGCACCAGTAGAGCTTGTCAGAGTCAAAAAGCCATCTGTATAAATGTGAAATCGACCAAAGTAGGGAATCATGCAATAGATGTAGACCGGCTTGATTCAGGGCACAAGTAGGTAATTAAGCCGGACTTCTTTGCAACTCCTGGAATGGAAAGCCGCACTTGTGGCTGCCGGAGACACCACAAAGGGCAAGGTGATCTTGCTGCAGGCGTGAAGTCTGATGGAAGAGAGGATCGGTAGGAGGTTACAATGCCCAAAAGAAGCTGCATCTGGTCTAGTTTCCGAGAGAAAAACAAGGTGTTGAGTCTGTAGTCGCGAAAGGTGTCGAAGATTATTTCGAAAGGTGTCTTTGACGACATACGTACGGACGGGATGTTCCCTGGTGATGGCAATTGTTGCGGCTGTTGAAGCGCATCGCGGTAGGCCAAGACAAGTTCTAAGTGCTTCAGCTTGCATGCTCTCAAGCACTCTGAGGTTTGTCCTCTGGGCACTTGACAACACCGGAGTGCTGTAACGCAAGAAACCCATGAAGAGCGCTTTGCACAGTTGCAGCATCGAACGCACCGACGGTCCCCATGCTTTTCCGGCGATGGCTTTGAAAAGGTGACTGATCGAGAGGAGTCGCTTCCTTAGGTAGGATACAAGTAAATACATGGGGGATCCAGGAGAGCTCGCTGTCGACAGCGACCGCTCAAAATTGGTGGGTTCGTTTCTACGAGAATGAGTGGCCAATAATAGACACAGGGTATTCAGCTATCGATTTTGACGTGAAGGCGACTAATGCGCATTCTTCGGTTGAAACGCCTAGGCCTTGTCCCTGAAGATAAGTAGACGTCATCATTGCAGGCTTTTGTAACCTTGCGCGAACCTGCGGGCGAGTTACTCCGGAAGCCCAGATGCAGATGTCACCTGCGTAAATTAGCCGACTGACAGACTGTGGCAGTAATTCCGCTAGCCCAATCAGAGTCAGGTTGAACAAAACTGGGCTTAAAATGCCACGTTGTGGAACCCCACGGCTGATATAGGGGTCGGTAGTTTGACTATTCTCGGTGAATAAAAAGAAGCTCCTTTGAGTCAGGGAAGTGCACTATACCGTAGCAGCTGCCACTCGTAACGCAGTGCGCCGAAATCGAATAAGAAAGATGCTGACTTTAGTGAAAGCTGGAGGTGTTTGCTTGCATGACGGTCTGGCATGCAACTCCACATGTTGAATTAACAATGAGAAATGTGATAGGTGCAATGATAAAAAAACACACAAATGGCACCTACAGCTCTTAACACGCATGCACACACATAAAAACTATTCACAAGGTCTCATTGAGACCTCAAATTTACAAAAGCATTTTTGCTGCGCGCAAAGGCGAGGTGGTGATTCTTGAAAGGCCAAGAATGTTCCGCAATTTCGTGCTGGAGTCATGGTAAAAATGCAGTGCAGCCTTTAGAGATTGAATGAATCAATTCTGGAGCTTTACGTGCCAAAACCACGATTTCATTATGAGGCACGCCGTAGTGGGGGACTCGCGCAAATTTCGACCACCTGGGGATCTTGAACGTGCCCCCAATGCACACGACACAGGTGGTTTTGCATTTCGTCCCCATCAAAATGCGGCCTCCATGGCCAGGATTTGATCCCGCGACCTCGTGCTCAGCAGCGCAACACCACAGCCGCTAAGCCATGCACCGTGGCGGGTTCCTACGGAGATTGGCTGTCTAACGAGAAACGGAGGCAGTGATATTAAGTATGCTGCGAATAACAGGAACATCACACATGGAACGCACGGACGAGTGTGACCACTAATGTGTGCATTTCAAGTAGTTCATGAAGGCCACGTTGAGCTTTATTGGGTGAAGGCATTCATGACCTCGCCTGATGCGGCCTCGCAGCATGTGAAACTCGCAAAGTGTGTCCTTTTTATGAAGGGGTTCGTGCTGAAGGTTCGCATTACGCCAAAAGACAGACATCACAAAGCTGCGAACGCTACGCGACAGTAGATACCAGAGTGACCGCGACTTTTCCCGAAAACTGGTCTTCAATTGACTCCGTCGCACTTCTGTGTGCGGCTGCGACAGCGCGGTCAGTATGAACGTTGCCTTGTATGCCAGAATGGGCGGGCAACCATTGCGGCGCAACGTTGGGATGTAGTTCGCTAGATATATTGTTGTTTCTGAGGAAAACTTGTGCAAATGCTCCAACTGTGGCTCGCGCAGGCTATTACGGAGACCTCACTTGTGAACAGCAACCAGACGCTGTGGGACACCGTAGTGCCGGAAAGCGGTCCCCTCACCTGGATAAGGTCCGCTATAGCCACCCGCCTGGCTCTCACGAGTGAGGAGTGGGTCGACATCATCGGCAGGGACAACAGCGGCACGTGAGTAGAACACCACGTCGCTTTCTCGAAGCTTGAAAGTCACACAACTCGGCGTCGGCTGCACAGCTTGCAGGCTGTAGGCGCTCGAAATATTAATAATAACTAGATACGTGTTTAAACAACATTTCACGTCTTGATGCAATTAGTTCAACAATTTAAAAGCTAGGAAATCCCTGACGCCCGCCAGACTCGGGCCATATCTCGCAATGCATGGCAAAGGTGTCCTATATCTACCATATCAGAACCTTGTAAATAAATTAAATTATGGAGTTTTACCCTCCAAAACCACCGTGTGATCATGAGGCACGCGGTAGTGTGGGACTCCGTATTAATTTCGACTACCTGGGTTTCTTTAACGTGCACCTAAATCAAAGTACACGGGTGTTTTCGCATTTCGCCCTCATCGAAATGCGGCCGCCGTGGCCGGGATTCGATTGGCAGTGAAACCACCAGCTGAAAAGGTGAACGCAATTTGAATGGTTTGATATTGTATTGTATTTTTCGCATTAATTAGGCTCAGTTCAATTACTGGGTGCTCGAGGTGTTCTACGTCAATTTTACGTCATCACGGAAAACTTGAATACCAAGATTCACGGTGCTCTGCGTGAAGGTGGAAAGTACAAGCTCCGCACTAGTGACTCTTTCCTGAGCATGCGAGTGCGCTACATGCGTGTGTTCCTTTTTTTTCGCTTGGTTTGCGACGCGGCATAACATCATAATGGGGTTAAATATAAGCATCCAGGCCCGTTTCATGGAGGTACTGCAACAGCGACTTATAAAATGCGTTGTCCATAATCCATCTATCATAGTCTTGTACTTGATCACTCTTCAATTTCACGACTTTGAGAACACTTTCTCGAATTGTCTTTGTCCCAAGACACGTCCAAAGTAGATGGTGGGCATCCGCTGCAGACGCAGGAGCCGAGCACTTCGGACACTGGACAATGTCTTCGTACGATTGACCCCACGCACAAGTGACAGCTGGTGTAAGGGCCGCCCCGGCCCGATGTCTCCAGAGAGAGACTTCGTCCACCCGAGAAAGATTGTGGGGAAGGGAGCAGACACGCGGGGGGATGAGGGCACGCGTGTCACACCGGAGGATGGATTTTCGGGCAATGAAAACAGAGCGGGGGCAGAGGGAAGGGAAAGAGGAGGAGTTACGGGTGTCGAGGAAGAGTGAGCAATGCGATCCACAAGGTTATTGTTGTGGTCATGACCACGTACCTGCACCCAGTGGACAGAAACGTTCACACGCGTAGAATTTTTAATTTTGTGTATCTGCTCACAACTACGCAATATTTTATTTACTTGTTTGAGATGCTTAACTGCGCCGAGGATGTCAGTAAAAATGTGGGATTCATTGATGTTAGGCAAGTTGACAAGGGTTAAAAGCAGCTTAAATAATAAGGGGTCTGTAAATCACGTTGCATAGTTGCGAGTGGATTAGATCTCAGGGTGTGTCAGACTTGAGAATGCTACTTGTCCTCCTCTTGAGTTAACAGCCGCGTCCGTGTATATCACACAGCGTCCCGTAGGTACGGTCGTTTCAGTCGTTGCAATCGGTTGAACCCACCGCCGTAGCTTTGTAGTCTTGTTATTGGTTAGGGATGTATACTTCCATGGTGGCAGATTGTACAAGTTCGTAGTCATGGCACAATATCCACAGAAATAGGAAGGGAGCGCGGCGACTGTCGGTATGTGGCATCTTTTGAGCTTTCTTGCTTGGAGTCGCTGCTGAACGAGCTCAGAAATGGTGTTAAGCTGTGCGTGCTCTTCTAGCATTGGTATAGGTGTTAAACGAGGGAAGGCCGTAATTGCTCTCATTGCACTTCTGTTGATTACCTCAATTTTGTCCCACTGTTGAGCAATCAACCTTAGGAACTGCGCTTGATTTATGATGCCAGGCTGCAGGAGGCAGCGCGCCACGTCAGTGCGAGCCCCACCACTCTGTGGCGCAACTCTGCGAATCAGGTGAACTGTTTCCGCTGATGTCTTGCTTATCTTCTTGATCCACTTCACGCTAGACCCGACTGCTGAACTTCCAGGCCAAGAATCCGCAGCTCTTTAATCTAAGGAATCAGCGATGAACCAATCTTGAGATGGGAGTCGCTATCGGATACTTTCTGCCCGGTTTGTTGGCAACGTGCACATAGCGATATTTCTGTGTCGATAAACATGGTGTTTCAGCGAACACTTTCAAAAATTCTTAAAGGTTGTCTGTGGTAGAAAGCACAATTCTAGTTCATGAGCTGGTATACTCGAAGAGGCGGACATTACTTGCACAATAAATTGAAATCCATAATCGAATAATTAACAGAAATTCACTAATTCAGATTTTAACTAATTACCTGATGGCCCATATTGCAATTTACAAATTGTAGCCGTGGAGTTCACAAGGCGGATCCACTTGGAACGAATTCTCGGGATGACACCAGTTTCGAGATATCAATTCCCGAACTTTGCGGAGAAATGCATTGGCGTTCCAGTTAGGTTCATAACAAAACGTCGCTTTTTGCATTCAAGCACAAAATTAACTGGAACGCCAATGCACGTTGGCGGAACCGTAAACGTGAGCGGCCTGTATGGTGCTGCCACCTGGTGGCGCAGAGCGCAAACAGACAAAAACAGCTAATATTGCAGTAACAAAGTGTATTTCACTTCGCTGCTGACGTAAGTTTTGGCAGCAACATGATTACGCCACTGCCGAAAATTTACACCAGCAGTGAAGTAGAAATCACTTGGTTACTGCAATATTAGCAGTTTTTGTCGGTTTGAGCTCCGCGCAACCAGGTGGCAGCACCATACAGGCCGCTCACGTTTACTGTTCCGCCATCACGCCCTAACGCCCAGTCCGCCCGCGTTTACCCGATTACCGGACAAGCTAAACCTCTCTATTGTATCATTCCGATGGAATTGCGATGGAACACCTCTGAGATCTGCTGCGCACGTTGTCTTGTTCCGCAGCTGAGACGCACGTAACAGCGAACGCCAAGATCGACCGGATTCGCTTTGAACTTGGCTAGCGTTAACTTGCGTCAATCCAGTTCGCTGCAGCGGCGGCGTGGGTAAATACAAAAAACTGGCCGGAGCATCAGCTTCTCCTCAGTGCACGGTTGCTTGGAACCCACGTGATGGCGTTCGGCCAATGGAGGCACGATCGGCGTTTATAAATCAGACGCGCAACTCTGCTACCTTTTGTAGCATATACAGTAACTCTAGTATCGGCTATATATGGGCTTTAGTATCGGCATGGGACCGAGCGTCCCATGGGAAGTATAGGGAGTTTCCAGCCCATGGTTTACGTACAGTCTGTTTCACACTTAGGGGAAATCTCGGAGCGCATTGCATGGCGATGCCGTGAGCGCTGGAGTCGGGTGCCGGCAGCAGTTCGCGCAGGCGCAGATACTCGAAGCGCGTTATCTTGAACTGCGTCGACTTCTACGGCGGCGCGCGCTGGCCGCATAGTCGGGAAGCGTGCTACTGTCAAGGGCAGTGCACGGATTTCATCGTTACTGCGGGAACTGAGCCGATATTCTTAACTAAACGGTGTGCGACGCCAACCTCTGAGCCTTCACTGGTGATAATGGGGTTCTACAAATTTCTTTTGGCAGCATCCTTGGATTCTTCTTTCGAAAGGCCTGGGTACTGAGTGCGTGCACGTGTATTTGTTCACTGTGTGTGCTACCGTAATATGCAGCTACAAGAGGCACCAAAATCTGCGCGCAACGTTCTCGGTCTTTATTTGACGCGAAAGGAAAACAAAGCACTCAACAATAATAACTATGCGGGTCAAACACGATGAAACAAACGGATACGAATAAAGGAATGCCTTAGGTTAAGACAATGAGCTGGAGGTGATTCTTCTCGACAATAGTTCATTAAAACAGACAGGTGTTCGTCGTGTTTGGCCCGCATAGTTATTATTGTTGAGTGCTTTGTTTTCCTTTTGCATCAAATAAAGACCGAGCGCGTTGTGCGCACATTTTGAAGTCTCTTCCTTGTCGCTGCGTATTACGGTAGCACACACAGTGAATAAATATACGTGCACGCACTCAGTACACCGGCCTTTCGAAAAAACAAACAAATTATGCTGTCAAATAAAGTTTGTATAACCCCATTATCGCCAATGAAGGCTCAGAGGTTGGCGTCGCACAACGTTTGGTTAAAAATATCAGCTCAGTTCCCGCAGTAACGATGAAATCCGTGCACTGCCCCTGACAGTAGCGCGCGCCGCCGTAGCAGTGAACGCGGTACAAGATAACGCGCCTCGAGCGTCTGCGCCTGCGCGAGCTGCTGCCGGCACCCGACTCCAGCGCTCGCCGCATCGCGATGCAATGCGCTCCGAGATTTCCCTTAAGTGTGAAACCGACTGTACATACCTTTCCAGCTGGAGAGCGGGTGCTGCATCACTAAACAGTGCTTTTACACACTTCTTCGCTTATACCTCGATTAATGAAACGTGTTCCCATTTGAACATGTGAATGTCATAAAGCAGATATTCTGAGTACACCGCTCCATACCGCCAACAACAAAGCTCCATTTATCTAACCGGCTTTCATCTGCGAGATTATGACTGTGGACATGGAACCCAACTCTGACTTTACTCTGATTCTCTCGTCCCGATAAACTGTGCAGGTGCAACAATCAAATACTGGTGCTGGATTACAAGCTTTTCGTCCCTGGAACGCCCATCGTGGACGGAACGCTTTGGCTTTATGAACAACTTCCGTAAGTTCCTGTTATAACGTTTGAAGTTCTTGTTTTTAAAGAAGGCGCCAGTGTTTTGCTATTTTCCCGTGATCCCTGATATGGCAGGGACATCTGTGTTGAGAACGATTCTTTCTTTTGGGTTTATCACGGAGTAAAAATTTTTCTAAGCTTCCTCGTGGAATGTTTCTGGTCGTGTTTTTCCGCGCGTGAAAGACGCCTGCGAATACACGCTAAGTGCCTCAAGCGGCCAGTCGCGCGGCAATTTTGCGTGTATTCGCCGGCTTCTTTCACGCTCGGAAAAATCCTTACTTGCAGCACATATTGAGCAACAGAAAGCTGTATCGGGAGTTTTCCATGTTACTCTGCAAGTTTTTCATTGACACTTTTCATATAGTTATAATATTTGAGAAGTTGAATAATTAATTACGACTAATTATGTAATTAGGCGGAATACAAAAAATAATTTCAGTATCTCTAAGCGACGGCAAACAACATTACCTTAGTTTTGTCCAGCTACGTGGCATTTTCATATCTTTAAATCTTGGTGCATGATAGTTGGGACACCCTGTATTCGCAGTGCACACAGACTATAGGTGGCGCCCTAGATGATCCATGATGGCGGACAGAGAGAGTATCAAAATTCTGGACTGCGCGTCCGCGTCGTAGCCCCCCGGGCTTTTTCTAATCCTTCTCGTAGCACACCGAACGTATTATTTTTAGAGTTTATTCTCATCGGCTGGGGAAATACCGCCGCCTTTTACAAAAGCAGCTATCTCAGTAAGAGATTATGGCGCACCTTGAACCATACGAAAAAAGTATCTGGTGTCTAATCGAAGGCGAAGAGATTTTCAACGCTGGCCATCTAATTTGTTGCGACGTCAAGACATGCAGTGATCACGCTGTTACAATTCAAGGACTGTGTGTGCAGACGTGAAATTTGGCCAGCTTGTGCTACAATATTTATATTTTCATTGGTCACATAATTGCTGTTGCAGACAGGTAAACTCTTGGACTAGCGAACACGTCATGAAAGGATAATCTAAGCAGACTGGACAAATGTTCACTTATGGTTATATTTCTAAATAAATCAAGCAGATCAATATATGCATTACACAACCATGGAGACATGCGCATATACATAGTGCTCTTTCATACGGACGTAGGTTCAACGGAACCTCCTGATGAAGCCGAAGTTACATCCCCTTAAGTTCACAGATGTGTCGATATACGCTGTTTGTCAAGTTATCGTGGAATATGATGCGCCTCAAGTGATGGCCCGCGAAGTGTTATGCATCAACGCAAATATATTGAACGTTCACACGATCGACATCACTCTACGGACAAGTGAGGACGGTGTCATCCCAGGATGGACTCCCTCCGGGTCCTAGGTATGACGATCCAATCGAACGGCTCCAATAACCTGACGGTGTCTAAACTAGCCAAGAAAACGGACAATGCCATCACATTCATACGGAGAGTTGCCAACCGGCAGCAGGGTCTTGGAGAGGACAATCTTGCGAGACTGGTGCACGCCTTTGTGATGTGTCATTTTGCCTACGTGGCGGCCATGCACAAATTGGCAAATGTTCGAGGGGAACAAGCTCACACGTTGATCAGAAAGACTATCAAGAGGGCCCTCGGCCTCCCCCTGTGCACAAGCTCAGAGAAACTGATGTGTCTCGGCACGCACAACACGCTGGAAGAGATCGTGGAAGCGCAGGAGAGGGCGCAGTACACCAGGCTGTTCAACACCCAAGCGGGTAGGAGCATCCTGCGGGAGCTGGGGGTTCCTCCGGCGGAAATCGAGTCCCGCTTCTGCGGTCTCCCTCGGGAACAGTGGGAACGCATTGTCGTCGCTCCAATTCCACGCAACGTTCATCCCGAACACAACGTGGGTCGGAGACGAGCTAGGGCCAAGGCTCTCCTGAACAAGGCTCGGGAACAGGCTCGGGATTGCTGTTTTGTTTATGCTGCCCGGTACCCCGACGGGACGGCGTTCGTAGGGCTGGGCATCGATTACGATGGGAAAATCACGAACTCTGCGACTGTTCGAACGAAGTCGGCCGAGGTGGCGGAGCAGGTGGCTATAGCCATGACCCTGCTGAACGACAGAAGGACTACGATCTACAGCGACTCGCGGACGGCTGTCCGAGCTTTCGCCAAGGGCACCGTTTCGGAGCAGGTCCTGCGCATTCTGCGGGACAAGGGCATCAAGTCGCACACGATCATCTGGTTCCCCGCACACATGGGGCAGATCGAGGGCGCCCCGCCCAACCTCAACGAGTTGGCCCACAGAGCTACGTGAGGAGTCGTTGACCGCGTAGCTACCGGGTGGCGCGGCGCTGAGGTTATGGACAATCGGGACCCTCCCTCCTCATATAACGAACTTGCCAAACATTTTTACATGGGAGGGAGACGATATCCTCCGCCACATAGGAAACTAGGCAGACCACAGGCGTTGACACTCAGATTACTCCAGGTCGGGGCATACCCTAACCCCGCACTATTACACAGAATCTATCCAGAGATACAATCGACCAATGTTTGCGAGCTATGCTCAGACCTAGCTGACTTGGAACATATGCTCTGGCGGTGCCCCGCGTTACGCGACGGCGACGGTGTAACGTCGTCCCAATGGGAGGCTGCCCTAAGCAGCCCCGATCTTGAAGCATAGCTATGGGCTGTCCATCGGGCCCGCGACGCAGCAGAGAGGCTCGGCCTTTCTGTACCGACGTGGGAGCGGCCCGCTACGTGCTGACGCGCGTTCCGAGGGACCGTAATAAAGTTTTATAATACCATACCATACCACTAATCTGTTATATTAGTTTCTGCTGCAAACAGCTTTCTTCCAATTATTATGCCGCTGTTGTTGAGATTTCAACTGTGATTTCGCCTATATGTTTACAGAATGCACACAAGCCAGAAAGATATTAGCCAGGAACTCCGTGACAACAGGTACTGGGCAAGCTACAATATCGCGTAAGTAAATTTCTACTCATGCATCACTTTGTCAAGCAAGTAGAAAAAAAAAGCTTCAAAAATAATCTCCAATATCGCACAAATACCTTAAACAAAGATACTTTTCAGGGCTCTCTATGCGCAATGCTTTAATACGAGTGCTATAACCATTTTCACTCCACGTCTAACTTTGCAGCTAGCTACGGCGAATAGATTAAATGTAATTCGGCCTATTGAGCTCGAGGCCACCGTTTCTCATAAGAGTTGGAAACTTGCATTGAGTGATAAACGAAAGAAAACGAACACACTATTCAAAATAGGCAAAGCCTTCAATCCTGGCAACGACCAGATTGTTTTCTGCTGGCGCAGCCGGCGTAAATAGTAAGCCAAGAATGTGCGAAACTGCGTCTGGGCGCAATCCCGAAGTGTTGGCAATAAAATATTATCCATCTTTCAGTTATTTTCCCGACATCTTCATCATCAGTGATCAACCTCGCATAGTGGAGCAGTACGGCGACCTCTATACATTTGAGAACTGCCCACGTGCCAAGATCTTCAAGCGTGACCACGTCAAGGTCAAGGACATGAACTCTATGTTAAAACTCATGAGGTGAGCGTCAGCATCCGCAAAATGTTTCGGCCCAATGCATATAGTCAGCTGATTGATGACTGTCTGCTTCGTGAATTCATTCATCAATGAGGCATTACGTCAAACTGTTATGGGCTAAGAGGCATGCCAATATTGAAGGGCTCTGGAAAATGTTTACCACCTGGTTTGTTTAAATGCTCCCCAAATAATCAGCGCGCGGATAATATTACATCATTTCTCCCCACCGAAATGTGACCGTATGGACGTTCATTTCACACAGTAACGCACGAGTAAAATGAACAGATGTAATTTTGACTATTTTTTTTCTTTTTTTCTCTCTTTTACCTGTTCATTTGTCAGCAACAGCACCAATGCCAAATTTACGCAGTCAAATCTGAATCTGGAAAAAAATCTTTGGGCGGCTCGTATCTTCGCAGTAACCGGGCACTGGACCATTCTTCGTATAGGTTAACGGGCCCAAGCAGACCGGGCCGGGTACGGGCCAGTTTTCAAATTACCGGGCCAGGCTCGGGCGGGCCAGTGCATGGCACTTTCGGTCTCTGGCCGCGTCTGGGCCAGAAAGAACGCTCCGTGCGGTGCTCTAATTCGGCGCCCGTTTCCTAAAAGCACAGCTTGCGATCTGTGACTCCTCTGTGACTGTCCCCGCTACAATGTGGCAAGAAAAGTGCTCGCGACTGCGCTTGAAAAACTGGACAATCGCCCCCTCACAGAGGAAAAAGTTTTAGGACACTGGTCTAGACGGGCTTCGGCACTCAAGGCCTTAAGGGCTCTGCTGAAGTTCTTAAGGGCTTATGAATTGTGCGACCAGCTTTGAACGTTGTAGCGCGTAAGGCCGCGCTATTGCGCGAATTTTCTTACTTCAATTTTTTTTTCTTCTATCACCTTTTATTCCCTTTACCCCTTTCCCCAGTACAGGGTAGCAAGCCGGTATTTACACTGGCTAACCTCCTTGTCTTTCTTTTCCTTTCTCTCTCTCTCTCTTGCGATCTTGGCACCATGTCCATAAAAAGTACTTGCACTAAAATTATCGGTCAGAACAACTTCCAGCCAATCGTGACGCTATTAGCTAAGGCATCCGGCCAATGGCAAACCGCTCTTACGAACAAGAATCTGTGAATTCGCCCCATGCTGCGCGAAGGTTTGCAGCGTCACGGTAATGGCGTAGCATGTAACTAGAGAAAATAACTTCTCCAAACGTGAGTTATTAGGGAACGTGATAGGGAAACGTCGCCCACAATGCGTACGCGCGCTCCTGCTCCCGCGTCCCTCCCTCTCTCCCCTTCTATTCCTCCCGCTGTATCCACTGCTGCGGGGCTCACTGCCACGGCACAATACTCCGAGCCTGATGTCCCGTCCTCCGAATTCGCCTATAAAGCTGCCGCACGCTGCAATGGTAAGAAAAAACCAGACGCTCAGGCTATCCGGCACCCCGGCGGGCCGCAAGATACTCGATGAGATGGACCTCTACCCTGTCGACCATTGCCCCGACGCCGTGCGCATTCCCAGCAACATCAGATCTCAACTACACATCGCGCCCATTCCCCGCAATATGCACCCCGCACACAACGTCGGCAGACGTCGGGCCAGGGGTAGAGCTCTACTTGAACATGTACGTAACAACCACATTGAGGCAAGCTTCGTGGATGCCGCGGCCTATGTCCAACAAGAGGCGTTCGCCGTCTCCATCGTCGACTCTAATTCCAAGATCACTTGCTGCGCTACAGTACGCACTTCGAAGCCATTTGTAGCCGAACAGGTTGCAATCGCGCTGGCTGTGCTCGATGGTCGCAGAGAGGTAATATATAGCGATTCTAAGGCGGCCATTAAGGCCTACCAAACCGGGATGGTCTCCCCTCAGGCCCTTCGCATTCTCCAAAGCTTGAAAAGTATCTCTCCGCATTCTCTCATTTGGTTTCCCGCTCACTTGGGGTCGATTGAGGGCTCTCCCTCTAACCCTAACGAGAGCGCGCACGAGGCCGCGCGAGGACTCACAGACCGCGCCGCCTCCGCAGTCCCCCTACCCCGCGGGGAACCATTGATGACGTATAATGAAATCACTAAGCATTATTATCTGTCAAGACGGGTATTCCCCCTCCCGCACCCTGCCTTATGCAGGGCGCGGGCGGTGACCCTTCGACTTTTACAAGCTCGTGCGTATCCTAACCTTGCGGTTCTTCACGCTATATACCCTGAAAGGTATCCCAGTGCGGACTGCCCTGCCTGTGGACTAACGGCAACATTTAACCATGTGTTGTGGGAGTGTGAAGCCATCGGCTCCGCCTTCAGCGAGGATAGGTGGGCTGCGCTTTTGGGCAGCTCCGAACTCAACGACCAAACCCTGGCCGTCCAGAGTGCCCACGATCAGGCCGTCAAGCTCGGCTTGCCGGTCCCTACGTGGGACTAGCCGGGTGGCGCGGGGTGTCCCCTGCGTCTTCTCTGGACCTCAATAAAGTTATTTCATTCACTCACTCACTCACGCGATAAAAATTATTCGCTATACAGCTTACATGTTACGCTATTTCTATAGCGCTTTCAATCCTCACCGAGACTCCTGGTCATTCATTACGCACAAATATGTGCTTCAAAGAAAGCGAGGTGCAACTTGTTTCATGGCTTCGCCCGATGCATGTAACAACTCACAACAGAACTATACTACCGCTTTAGTGACAAAGACGCACGTCCTGTGCTTGATAAACACAAAAGACAAACTATTCATCTCACCCGCATCAAAGGTGCGTCACCGGTACATTTTTTTAAAACTGCCAGGTCCCCTCGACCACTAGATGACGTGTCGAGTCTCGTGTTTGCGAAATTAATTTCACTGTGTTCACGCAAGTTAGCTGGTCACGCGATTGGGTGGAACGGAAGTGCATGAGATCTGATACGGAGGCTTCCTTGAGCGGTCTCAGGAACTCAATAATGCCACCTTAAAAGTTGCACCGAATAGTGCGTTTTTTTCTAATCAGACTTATTTAAAAGCTCTGCGCCATGTGCCTCGACAGGTACAACGACTTCAGGAATGACCCGTTCTCTGTCTGCAACTGCACGCCACCGTACAACCCAACCTATGCCGTCGCTGCGCGATATGACCTCATGGACCCGCAAGGAATCTACGATACACCCGGGATGTACAGGCATGCCGTCGGAGGCATCGATGCCAAGGTAAGGATTGGATAAACAATACGATGCATTTATGAGCACCTGAGGGTGGGTTCAGTGCACTGTTAGCAAGTTAGTAGTGCAAGTCATTGAGCAGCAGCGCTGGCATCGTCCGGTGCTAATTATGCAACGTATAAAGTTTACGTCAACAGCTTTTCTCATCAGAACTTTTTCTGCGAAATAGTGCCAACGTGCATAAAATTATTTGCATGAAATGTACACTTGTTCCGCGAACATTTGCTTTTCTTTCTTATTCGTGTAGAACAAACAAAGCAGAGAGGATGCTAGCTTCTATGCTATGCACAGCGTCAGATGGCATCACCGGTCGCTACAGCTGTTCGTTTCGACATCAATTACACTGTCGCGGTGGCATGTGAACGCACACAAATGAATACGGTTTAAAGGGAACATAGGCTGTTCATGATTATCCTTAGTTCTTACGAGGTCATTGTATACCAACTTCAGCGGAACACATCTGCTCAGCGTGTAGATGATCATTCTCACTTATTCGTTAAAAGGCGGGGGCGGGGGGGCACAAACACAAAGAAATATGTTATACAATAGTGGTTATTTTTGTGCTATGGGTGGTGAACAGAAACACACTTGAGCATACCCTCAGCTTACAAAACATAGTATTCATTAACATTTGTCATTGCCTGAAGTATGTACAGAGAAGCGATCTAAATTTGATGGGGTCGCGTTCAGTAACTATGCCACCAGGCAATTCATTCAATTCTTGGACTGCGTCCGGCAGGAACGATCGGTTAAAGGCGTTTATTCCACTCTGATGTCATTATAGGCTAAGAGTCTTCAAAACGCGAGGGCAAATGCAAGTTGGAGGAAGCAGTAGTGTTGGGTAATTTCGGAAAGTTATGATGTAGGGGTGAATATAGCTCGGTAGTGGTAATATGGCACTCTTGCCACATGCGGGCCAAACGTAGATGTTTTATCAGTTTAGCGCTTCATTATTTATTTTTGTTTTACTTTCCTTTTTTTTGAGGGAAACAATATACACCTCATAAAAATGACCAATAAAGCAACCAAAATTGACTCGATCACAATACTACACAGAATACGGCTCACACAGACAGAAACAATGACAGCTTTCACAGAGCTGTTCGTGCGAAAGTTTCGCGTTGAAAAAATGCAGGGCTTCAAGGGGGCCTTGTTATTGGTCGTTCTGATTTGTTGATAGCATGGTGCGAGCCAAAGTGGCAGTGAGTTTGTGCAGGAACACCTTCGTGAAGGTGATCCGACATTTCCATTGCTCATACAGAAGCCTTCAGCGCCGTATGTCTGCGCGCTATTAAGGCTGCACTCAAACTTTCTTGTGTCCAAAAAAGTTGCATTGGAAGGAACGATCATTAAACAAGCCAGCTGCGATCGTTCACGAAAAGTACACAATTCGGCATTAATATCAAATCACTGTGCGCTTTACACCCCACCCCCCCCCCCCCCCCCTTATAAGGTAGAAAACGGTTCACCAGCAGACGGATGACTGAGCGAAAATAGGCCACGAGCACGATTGTATCCCAACAAATTAGGTAGAGGTAAAAACTTAGCTTACGTCATGAACTTGCACTCAATCCCTGTCGTAGATGTGGGTCAGTTTCGTAAATTTACACACACATTTTCTTCCTGGAGTAATGAACATCCGGCTAAATTACTGTGTGTAACCTTTTACTCTTCCTTTACTTTGATGTTTATCTGGGTTTGATGAACTAAAGTTGTCGCCACCTGTAAAAAGAAAGAAATTCGGCAGAGTGAATGAAGGATACCTGAGGTACGCCTGCCTTTGGTAACAGTGTGTTAGCGCCGTCGATGAGAAAAAAAAGTTGCAGTGGCTTAGCTCGGCTATGCCAGGATATACGTAGCGTTAGCAAAGGTTCAGCTGATTATTCTTAGCTTTCCTGGTTGTGTAGATTGTCAAGGATTAGCTTGATTGTCATGCTTACTGCTGCTCCAATGACACACACGCGGTATACGTATTATGTGGCACATGTATATAGCCTTCTTCTGTTCATTCCTCCTACGCTCAACCGCTAATTGCCAGGCAACTACTTCGGGATCCAATGAGTCAAGCTTCTCCGTTCTTCTGCGCTGTTGAGCAGCATTTGCGCTCTCCTTCTCCATGGCTATATCACACTGGCAAACGCCAGTCAGAAGCGCAGCGGCTCCAACGCAGTGTCAGACGGCGACTGCACAGCGAGCGCGCGCCGGCGCCAGTGCGTCTACCACGGCTACGACGTCACTCCTCTGGAATGCGCAGACCGGCGGCGGTGAGTCGCACGCGGCGGCGGCGGAGTGCGCGAGAGGTGCCGGCTCCGGTGGCTCTGGTGCACAAGCCGAGTGACATCACTGATCCTTGCGCATGCGCAGCACGGCTCTTGATGTGCCGCGCGAAACGGGCTTGGCTAGGCCAGTGTAGCTAACGCTACAAAAAGCGCGGATCTCCCACTGCAGAGGTGGGAGATCCCCCAGCTCCCGATTTTTTTTTTTTTTTGCCCACTCACCCGCACTTGTCCGCCTTCTCCCACGACCACGCTCTTGAGCGTAGCCCTTTTTAGGGCTCCCAGGGGAGCAGGCATGGGCAAGTGTAGAAATTCTCCCGCCTGAGCTCGCCCAGAGATGGGTGACTACCTTGAGGGTGTTGCCGAGCTCCGGCCCGGCCCCCCACAAGCCCGTTCCCGCGCCCTGGACCTCCTGCTGAAGGAGGCATGTCGCATGTTCCACCCGCACCAGGCCAACCATGAGGGGTCCCCGAGGCGGCTTTCGCCTACTTCCTTCAAAGGTGCCGCCAGAAAAACCCGTGGTGCCCGCAGGATAGCGAGACGCTCACCAAAAAAGGCCGAGCTCCAAAGCCCCGCCTAAGATGACGACGCCATTTCCTCGGCGCCATCATCACCCACCACCTCTGCGAGCTCTTCCTCGCCAACCGACAGCACCGACTCGGACACACAGCTTTACGCGGCGGGTCTCATACCGGCTCGCCTGTACGAGTGGACGACTCCGTGACCAGCTCACTGGTGGCTTCCCCCCTGTCCCCCGAGAGTGACGCCACATCGTCTGATCACGGCCGCTCGATAGGAGTGGTCTGATGTTGCAGTTGACAGTGATCAGCCACCTACCGCCGAAGGGGAACCACGTTCCACCGGTCTCCCCCAACGCCATGACACCCGCCCGCCGTCGTCTCCCACTGCCCTCCACGTGATACCAAGCGTCGGGCATGCGCAGAGTGCCTCCACCGTTTTGGTAACGCCCGCAGCTACGGACGACGCGAAGGCAAGCGTAGACGCCGCAAAGACGGAAAGGGAAAAAAGAAAAAAAAAAGAAAAAAAAGCTAAAGCCCCTTGATGTTAGAAAGTAGCGACACGCTTTGATCTACGCCGCAACACCCTCGCCGGCGCGGTCAACCTCCTCCTTTTCTCCCCCTCTTTCGCGGAGGCAGCGCATCCGCCACGCTGAATGGCTGCGGCGCGCGAGACTACCCCGTCAGGTGACCCTGACGTCACGAAAACTGCGCGGAACTTGCTTTCGCGCGCCTTTAGTTTCTCCCGCTCGCCATGAGCAGTCCAAGTGGTGGTCGCCCTGCCGCTCCGAACGTGTGTTTCTCAAGTTTTTCCATCCTTTCGTAGGAATCTCAGCTTCGTTCTCAGTGAAAATGCCTTGCTGCTGCGCGTTTCAATGCAGCAGCAGGTCAGAGAAAGGGCAAGCCTTATTTTATATCCCCCGAGGTGAACGGAATGTCGTGCGTCGGAAGCAGTGGCTCCATAAAATCGGGAGAAGGGATTTCGCCCCTTCTAAGCACGCCGTTCTTTGCGAGGTGAATGTTGCAGCTTTCCTCATATTTGTGGATGAAGTTGCATGGAGATTTTAATGCTCTTCGCATAGCCGGACTCTTCGTTCAGTTCAATACAGAGCACCGATAACTGTGCATATAGTTTTTTTCTTAAAGTGAGTCGGCTGAAATTTTTGTTGAGTCTTCGAGCCGTGACAAAGCTTTTTGTGTTTTCGCGCGTGCGTTAGTTTTCAAATGTATGTTATTTGTGAGTTAATGCCTGTAACTCATATTTTGTAGTTGTGTGCGTGTGTATGTGCGTGCGTGTGTGCGTGTATGTGTGTGTGTGTGCGCGCGCGCGTGTGTGTGTGTGTGTGTGTGTGCATGTGATCGTTGCGCCTGATACTTGTGAAGCCAAGGAACTATTTTACTCTTATTGCGTGCTTATTGTATCTTTGCAAAGTTTCAATACTGCGAGCATTTCTTTTTCTTTACGTACCTTATGTTGCGAAGGCATGAACCGCAATATATAGGTAGATAAGTGGTATTATGTATTATTCGCGCATGCTCATTAAGTACAAGCCACGCGCTTCTGATAATCTCCCTCAATTCTGATAAACTTGCCATCTTGAAGTCTGTAAATTAATTATCAAATGCCAGTCTTAGCAGTTTCCGTGTAAGCAATCAGCCTTTTGTTGTTGTTGTTTTGTTGTTGTTTTTTTTAGAGAGAGACTTAGGTTACTCCCAGAGGTGATGGAATGTAATTTCTCGTCGATTCATAGTGACGGAATACAGGCGCGTGTGTAAAGTTCTATGTTGGCTTTTTCGCAAACACAGCACGTATTTTGCACAGTGGCATTGGTACAAAGGCTTTTGGCCCACTCATTTTGGCGAATTCACTTTAAGTAAACTATCAAATTTCTTCTTGGTTACCTTCTCTGAGCATTTTAAGAGCGAAGATTGTGAACCAAATTCTAGTTTATACTCTACGCTGCTTATATTGTATGCACCCAATACACCTCCGCGTTACGGACTACCCAAGTGGCGACGTAGAAGTAAACAGCTCAGCCACTGCTTGGTACTCATTTTCTCGAAGCGCTTCCGCTTGTATTTATCGAAGCGTCCTCAAAAAAAAATGTCACGACGTTCTATCGGAAACGTACTTTCGTCATGACAGTTTCAGAAGGGATAAATTCCCATAAAACGCTTCAAAGGGCCGAATAAACAAGCGCGCGCATTGATTCTAATGCGGCTGCAGCGAGCCACTGGAGGGTTCAGCGCCGCGCCGGCCCGGTGAGGGGGAGAAATCCGAGGAGAATTGAGGAGGAAAGCGCGCGCGCGGGGGAGAGTGTCGCTACTTTCTAACTTCAAGGGGCTTTAAAAAAAGCAGCCCACCAGCCCCCTCGCAGCCGCCTGAGGAAGAGAGTGAGAGAGAGCATCTCCCTCCCCACATCCATGACACCCTCGCGCCGAGCTCGGCGGGACCCGCTGTCGAGAGAGAAAAAAAAGAGCAGCACTCCGCAACCGGCTGTGCGCGTGCAAGCTGCATTCTCGGCCCCCTCTTGCCGCCCGTTCTATGCCACGATCAAGAACCCGGCTCTACAAACGAAACCGGAAAGCCCACATCGCTGCCTGAGGCTACGCCCGACTCCCGCTCGGCGATGTCTACTACCTCACAACTCACGCTAGCCCCGTGGCTGATACGGCTGCCCCTCTTGAAGGCACGCCATAGCCCCAACGCAACAGCACACCGGTTCGGAAGAAACCGATGTCAGAGAGAAGCCCCCAGCACAAAAGAAGGCCGGAAAGAGGAAGACTCGCTTCCGTCCCTTCTCGGAGACGACGCCTCTCCCATCTGTCGTGGTCCCCCCGTCGGACCAACACGCTTACACGGTCCCCTTCCGCCCCGTGGGAAAGCGAGCTTGCTTCCTCGCACTTTCTCAGAAAACTATTTCTTGTTATTTCTCAGAAAATAGCTCCGCCCACAACCGGCGGTCCTGCATGGACGCTCGAATACTGCGGAACTTCGCAAAGTGAAAACAAACGTCTTTGCACAGTTCTCTAGTTTCGCACAAACGATCACGATAAAAACGCGTCTGTGCGAGCAGCGTGGGCGTGTTTCCGCAAGGCCGCGTCCGCAGTGTGGGCTCCGTCGACAGCCGCCGATGGCTAGGAGCTGCCAGGCCTAGCTCGCTGGGCTGTCGAATCCGAGAACGGTGTCGCTTGCGACACGACCGCTTGTAGCTCGTAAAAAAGCTCCTACGTTGGTCAGCACAACGTGTATACAGTTATGTCGCGCTTAAATTGCAATATATTTGATTTTATCGGCGCGGACGGAAGCGAACTATCAAGCCAGGCGAGCTTGCGATCGCTGGGAGACGTTATATAAGCCTAGCTCGCTAGCCGTCGGATCCGGGGTCGAAAGCCCTTGTGATCCGTCCGCAGCTCGTTATAAAGCGCCCATATTCGTCAGCACAATCAACGTCTGAACATTTATGTCGCTCACAAGTGGCAATACAATTAGTTTTCCCGACGCCGTTGGTAGCGATGAGAAAACACGCCAGTCAGGCGAGCCGCTTCGCATAGACGATTGCTGCGGCGTCTGCGCTGACCGCTTCCGAATCGATACCACGTCAACGATTTACTACACGCACAACGTTTTATAACATGCACAATTTTGAGTTCACTTCATTCTATAGGTTATTTCGTGTCAGAAACAAAGTGTACCCGATTTTTGTGACGCCGTCAGCGGCAAAGAGGCCGGCATCTCGACCGGGGAAAAAAAAAAGCAAAAGCACCGGGACGCTTGCTCGCCGGCCCCGCCCCGCCGGCTCTGCACGTCACCATGACGTTCACGCTGGCAGCGCTGTCATTGACCGCGGCCGTCCGACCGATCGGGCAGTCGTACGTCCAACATGTTATTCGCATGCGGCGGCGGCGATGCGCCGCCGCATGCAGCAGAATACGTTGAGAACTTGTTGAGTGCGGCGGCCGATGCGGCGCGTCGTACGACGGATCCCACGCAAAATCGCATCGTGTGTCTCGCCCTTTAGTTGGTGTAGGTGGACGCCACGTGGACGCGTGTTTCTATTTCTCTTATTTATTTATTTTTTATTTTTACGTGAACCTTGCCAGCCAGATTAGCATTAATTTGTGTATGAGAACATCGGCGTGTGGTAAACTGCATGATGAAAATGTGGCGACGCTGGCCTTTTTTACTTGCGAACATGAACCACTTGGTGGTGGTCTGCGATGGATTGTGCAATGAAGAATATCGGCTTTTCCAAGGAAGTGTGCCACATTTGTTGTGCTAAAGTGTGCGGCGACAACAGCGACGATATCGGCTCATCTTAGCGTAGGGAAACTGACCACATTATGTGTGCGTGCGCGCGCGCGTGGTGTACTACGCGATAAGCAATACATCTCGCTTTTAATTGCGAGACTGTGGACGCGTGTTGCCTGTAATAAAACCAGTCATAGTGATCAGGCTCCAATAGAACTTCAGGAACCGTAATTATTGAACAGGTGAGATTGAATGAGACGCGTTGATTAGTGAGTGCATGTATTTCGGGGCCATTCGCGCTGTGTGCAGAAAAAAAAATATCGAGTGAGAGGTATGGGTATACGAATGAACTTCTACGATGTTTTGACCGCTGCTGAAGCGGCGTGTATACACTTAACCACGGGAATGCCCTAAAGGCAAGCCACTGAAATTATCGTGATTTAACGGAGATCTCACGGGTCTTAAGTAAATTTGCACTTTTTTTTTCGTTATTGGCGCACTCACCTTCATGGTACGGACTTTATGCCATGATGATGCACATAAACATGCAAAACTTGGGTCTTGTAAAGTTGAGAGCAGCAAAGTGTGCAGCAGACACAGCGAAGTTAGCGCGCAACGGGTTATGTACTTGTGTAAGATTTTGCTTTGTACATTCACATGACTGAGACTAATAATTGACATTAATTAAATTATGGTGTTTAACATCCCTAAGCTGCACAGCGGCTTGTGGGGGACAGTGTAACGAAAGGCTCCGGATTAATTTTGTCCACCTAGGGTGTCTTACCATGCTCCTAAAGCAGGCTAATAAGTTTTTCTGCATTCCTCCCTCATCTGCATTTAGGCGCTGCTACTTGGTACGGCTCCACTGAGCCGCCGTGTAGTTGTAAACGAACTTCATCTTGTATATCGTTTGGTACAGTGTAAATGGGGCGCAAATCTGCGCATTCACGACAATGCAATGCAAATTTGTGTTCGAAGACCACTCATTTAGTGAAGTAGCACTTTGCCACCGTAAGAATGTGCACAAATTAATCTGTGATAAAATGTTCGCTTTCGAGGAGTAATACATTTTTGTGGATGCTTAATCTACAGAAGAGGCGCACTTTTACGAAATCACCACACGCTGACTTACGGGAATCATGCACTCGGCAACAACGCTACGTTGTTGTACCGGTAAAACGGGAACGATTATACTTCCTAAGCACCGTTAGGAAATGCTGTCATTTCAAAAATCGCAATATGGCGGACTTACGATCGCGGCGGTTGATATACAAGCAGCGCTCTTCTGCCGAGAGAAGAGGTCGCACGAACGTTTTTTGCCATCCAGCGCCCGCTTCGAAGGCGCTGCAGAGGGGAGGGGACCCTGCATTGACGTCACGCTGTTTGCAAACAGGGAGAGGTCTATTGCCGCGCAACTTTCGACGCAACGTGGTGGCCGTCGACGCTCTGCTCGGCGCCGACATCTCGGCCCTGCTCGACGTCCGAGCCATCGCAGATGTGCCAATGAGGGCGAAAGCCCTGGCAAAGAACACGTGCTCCGGCACGATATACGGTGTGGCACGATATACGGTTCGATGCGGATGCTCTCCGCGATATCATTGAGGCGCCCGTTGCTGTGCTCTCCTGTGCGCGCAGTGGACGTAACGTCAGCGTCCGGTTCGCTGGCAACGTAGTGCCCGGAGATGTGCAAGCAGCGACGCCTGGTCCGCCCAAGACTCCCGCGACCGCTTCAGTTCGGCCGCTGCGGTGTGTTTGGGCACGCCGAGGCGACTTGCTCGCGCGATGCCCGCTGTATTCGCTGCGGGGGCTTCCACGACACCAGTGCATGCACCGCACAGCGGCCGCGCTGCATCAATTTCGCCGGAGTGCACGCGACCCTGGAGCCACGCTGCCCCAACTGGCAGCTCGAAAGAAAGGCGGCCATGCTGCTGGCTGCATCTGAGGCGCTCGAACTTGCCAAGGCTCGCGCCTCTTCGCTCGCGGTGCAGCAGCGGGGTGGATCCACCCCTCGCCTCTCCGCGACCGTCCAGCCTAGAGTTTCATTCCGAGACGCCCTGAGCGGTCCCAGCGCACCTCCAGCTGAGCAGGCGCAGCCACAGCAACCTGCAACCAGCGACCCCAGGGATGCCCGGATTGCGGCACTCGCTTCAACGCTGCGTGCTCCTCGAGACCACGCCGATGGACGACGGTGTGCGACAGATGTGCACCGCAGCCCTCGCCGCTCAACAAGCTCTGCCCCATCATGGCTAGAAGCCCTGTGAAACGTCGGCTGCGCATCCTGCAATGGAATGTTCGCTCGATGCGCCGCCGACACGCAGAGCTCGCCGCGCACCTTCTTCTGCACGAGTACGAAGTGCTCGCGCTACAGGAGACGTAGTACGTGCGCGCGGGACAATTCAGCATACCTGGGTATGTGGCCTACCACAGTGCCACCAAGTGCGAGTCGCAGGCCTGCACCAGCGCCAACTGTCGCGACGCCCAACACGCACCCGGCCGCTCACGGGCGTCTGTTTACATTCGCGCGTGTCTTCCTCAGGCTGCCGTAAGGTACGTCCACACTAGCGACAAAAACGCGCGCGGCGAGCGATGCTGTCGCGCGCGACAAGATTCACGAAAACCGGCAGCAACGCGCGGCAAACGCTCGAATGGGTGCGAGACCCATTTTTTGCGGCAGCCGCAAAACGAGCACCAATCAGAAGCGAGCTGAGCAGTTGTGGCGCCACCTGCCGCACCAGCAAAGAATCATAATGCATGGGCTCTGAGATCGAACAGTGACGCGCACGCCGTAAAATCTCAGAGGCCATGTCCAGTCAAGGGGGCTGTTTTTGCTAAGCCTTCCCACACCGCGACCGAGACGTCGACGAAGAATTCGCCTCGCAATGGAGGCGTTTTTGGAAACCGTTCGCGGATATGCGTGCCTCTATGACAAACCGAACGTCCATTTTAAGGACAAGGAGCTGCGTGCCAACCGCTGGCACATGCGGGAAAGCAGAGTGTGCGCCTGGCTCTCAGTGTCCCTGTACCGCCATATAGGGCGCACCCAAAACTTTCTCGTCCGCTTTCTGGCACGTCGACGTTGCACAAGTAAAGAACAAATAAGTATTATAGTCTTCACAGTCACTAGTAGCTCCGCGTCCGTATCCGACATGGCTGAGCGTGGCCGGCAGTGGCGCAACGAAACACACACTTCCAATGGAACACGAAACCGGCAGAACGGAGAGCGCGTTGTCACGAGAAGTATCCAATGGAACGAGACAACACGGCACTCCACGCGCCATTGCCACGTGCCGCAAAACGCGAGTGTGGACTTGCCCGCGTGGTCTGCCGCGCGGGCGCTTGCCGCGTGCGGCGTGTCGCGCGCGTTTTTGTCGCTAGTGTGGACGTACCTGTACACGTCACGGACATACTGATGAGCTCCGTCGAGTGTGTGGCAGTGACTGTGCGTGTTGGGGGGACAGACACCTGTGTCGCCAGTGTGTATGTGCAGCCAGTGCGTCAGTGGGACACCTCGTTCGTTGTGAGCCTCGTGGCGCGTGTTGGTGGTGACTGTGTGGTGTGCGGGGATTTTAATTCCTACCACACGGCGTGGGGCAACGCCCACACTACGCCGCGCGGCAGGGACCTGCTGGAGTCTATCTCTTCTGCTGGCCTTCTACTCCTTAACACCGGCAGCCCCACTTTCGTGCGTCGAGGCGTCCAGAAGAGCGCTATCGACTTATCCCTGGTGAGCGAGAACTGCCACTATGAATGGAGACGCAGACCCGACACGCAGGGATCGGATCACTGCTCGATATCGCTCGACCCCCACGTAGCGGACCGCAAAGTAACGCGCACGTACCGCGTCACCGACTGACTGGTCGCTGTTCAGGAAGCTCTGTGCCACGCCTCCTACCGCGGACACGGATTTCCTGAACCACGTGATCAGGTGCGCCTCTGTCGCCACGAAGTGCGGCGAAGTGCCTGCGGGAACGCCGGCGCCCGACTTGAAGCTGCTTAACCTGCGCGCGGTGCGACGCCAGGCAGAGCGCCGTGCCATCAAGAGCGACAGGGCGGAGCACTGGACGCTCTACAACCGCCTGGATGTGGCATGCCGCCTTCACGCCAAGCAGCGCCTCGACCAGAGCTGGAGCAGTCTATGTGTGTCTCTGGATGACACGCGTAAGAAGTCGCGCCCGTGCGCATTCTCGGCTCCATGCTTCGGCCGAAGCTCCCCCGCTGCCCCGCACTCTACATCGCGGTGACACAGGGCTGGAGCACTCAGCAACTGGCCAACGAGTTCGCCACTGCCTTCGCACCACCGCCTCCCACAGCGCGCCCCGCCGCCGCCGCTTTTGAGCTGCCGCGGCACAGCAGAGCTTCTTGCCGCCCTTCCGCTATTTCCCCACGCGCGCCATCGTGGAAGAAATTGAGGCTTTGTGCTCGGCGGACTGCAACCGAGTGAACTCCGGATTGCGCTGGACATTCGGAGGCGACGCTCTGCACCGGGTGCCGACGGGCTGACGTTCCAGACCCTTCGCAACATCGATGCGGCGCAGCTCCCTTCGCTCCTGGAGGAGTTCAACCACGTCTGGCGCACCGGCTGCGTGCCTGCTGCGTGGAGAGAGGCCGTCGTCGCCCCTCAGCCCAAAAGCGGGAAGCCTGCGGGGAGGATCGGCTCGTACCGCCCCGTTTCGCTGACGTCGGTCGCCGGCGAAACGCTCGACGCCATGGCACTGCGCCGCCTTGAAGGGATTGCTGCGGCCCTCGACACCTTCGCTCCCGAGCAGAGTGGCTTCCGACGGCGGCGCTCAACAGCTGACTCGCTCTCCGAGGTCGTGGCCACGCTCGAGGAGTCGTCACGAGGCCGGCTACCTCATCCTGCTCGAAGTGCAGGGTGCCTTCGACGGTCTCCCCCATGCCACAATCATCGGGGCCCTCCACGAGCTGGGTGTCACCGGCCGGCTCCTGCAGTACATTCGTGCTTTCCTGAATGACTGCACGCTCCGAGTGCGGGTCGGCGGGGCGTTGAGTGATCCTCGCGGCGTGTTTTCCGGTGTCCCGCAGCACAGTGTTTTGAGCCCTTTTTTATTTAATTTGGCTCTGTCGCGGCTCCCCGACTTCATCCCGAGGACAACGTCGCACGAGGTGCGTTCGGCCATCTGCTCGGACGACATCGCTCTTTTTGCGTGCGGTCCCATTGAGGTCGCCTACCTGGTGCGGGCATCCATCCAGACGGCAGTTCACGCAGTCGACGAGTACCTCGCCAGCATCGGTCTACAGCTGTCAACTGCGAAAACAGAGGCGCTGATGGTGCACCCACTGAGCCACGTGTGCGCGCTTTGAAGTCCCGCCGCTAACCCTGCGAGGCCGCCCTCTCCCGTGGCGCAAGAGAGTCCGTTACCTGGGGCTGCAGATCGACTGCCGCCTGAATTTCAACGCGGCAATCTCACACCTCTGCAGGGAGTCCCGCAAAGTGGCAAGCGCTGCGCGCTCTCTTCTGGCGCGAGGACGGGGTTGTGCGCCGTATCTTGCGCTTCGAATGTACAACTTGGTGGCGACATCGCGTGCACTCTATGCCCTGCCCCTGACGAACGCCAGAGCTGCCAACTGGAGTGTCATCGACACGGAGCATCGCAATGTCGTTCGCACGCTGTATGGACTACCTCGCTCCTCGCAGATGGGAGCGACCCTCGTCGAGGCTGGCAACTAGCCGCCCTCACTGCGTGCGAAAAAACAAGCGCTGCACCACATTGAACGCCTGCAGCGCTCGCTGCAGGGATAGCGCCTTGTGTGTCGCCTCCACTCGTTCCCTAATTCGGGCATGGGCAAGCGGGCCTCCGAGTTCACCCTGCTCGTCGGCTCGTCTCCGCGGCTCGTCGCCCTGCCGCAACTGCCGCACGCCTCCAGCTTTCTCAATGTCAACATCAAAGTGCCTGGAGTCACATCCAAGCGCCAGACAGCTGTTTGCGCCATGCAGCAGGACACAGCCACGCTAATGCACGAGCAGCTGGGAAATCACCTGCTTGTCTTCACCGATGGCTCGGTATGTGGCAAGGAACGGATCCGGCGCTGCAGCCTGCACGGCACCGGACATCGGCGAAACGCGTCAGTGCCGCCTTCGCTTTGCCGTGTCGTCAACGGTGGCCGAGCTCTACCTCGCAGCCGACCTCCTTCTGCAGCAGCCTGGCGTTGCCGCGGCGGCTATCCTCAGCGACTCTCGTGCGGCACTTTCCATGCTGGCGAGGGACTTCTTCGGAGGGCCGCTTGTTCAACGAGTCAGCGCAAAGCTCCACCACCTCGGCCACCGAGGCTGCGACATGGTCCATGCAGTGGGTACCGGCCCACATCGGATTACAGGGCAACGAGCACGCCGACTTTGCCTACTACTAAGTGGTTCATTTGGAAAGGAAGGGGTTGGGAGGCACACGCCGAGCGCTTCTCCCTCTCCCCTCTGGTCACGAGTGTCGACTCGGCCAGAACGGCGATACTGCGCAGCCTCACCGCGCAACACCCCGACGCGCGCGTTGCTTCAGGTACGCCCCCCCCCTCGGGGGGGGGGGGGGGGGGTCTCCTCCCGCGCACCGGCCTCCTTCAGTCTCCTCCCGCACACCAGCCTGTCTCGCGCGGACCGCTCCTTCTTCCTTCGCTTGCGCATCGGATCCCACCAAGCTGCTGCGCGAACTCTTGAGACTCAAGGGAATCGGCAGCGGGATGTGTGCCTACTGTGCCGACATAGAGACGCTGGAGCATCTCCTTCTGCACTGCCCTGCTTTCGGTGTTGAGAGAGGAGATCTCAGAGACTCCTATCGCCTATACGCCCTCCCGGCCAACTCGCTCAAGGACCTACTTTTCCCGGATGCCCACAGCTCCCTGGTCAAGCGGGTCCTTTCGGCACTGCTAGACTTTTGCAGTGCCACAAATCTCAGAGCGCGGCTCAACCCCGCATCCGCTACTTCATTACTTGTCCTACTTTTTTTTTCTGTTGCCGGCCGTCTTCTTCCTGCCTCGCCCCTCGTCTCCATCTCTCTCAACTCTTTAATACCCCCCCCCTTTCCCCCGTGCAGTGATGTTGAGGTGTCCTCCTAGACAGAGACAGTTACGGCACTGCACTTATTTCTTCATCTCCCCCCTAATAATCGCATACTACTACCGTCAATGAGAAATGTGGCGGTACAGTTTAGCCATAGGCCTGAAAACGCTCGAGCATTACTGAACAGAGGCACTCTTTAAGGCCTGTAATTGCTGCCAGAAGAATTCCTAAAAGAACTGCATGGTGTTGCTATAAAGGTGGTCACCAATAAACTTATGGGCAACTTTAGGACTTAACGGTTAACTATAATCATGAGAGAAATCTTTGAACATCGTTATTTTCGATATGCTGTTCGGGCTACGCCCTACAACCTTCAAAGGAAAGTTCGCAGGTTTTTGCCCCACATATTTATCGGACGCCTAAAGACACATACATGTATTTGCCAAAAAGATAATAGCAGCCCTTTGTCGTTACCCAGGGACGCATAAAGCATGAACGGAAGCATAAATGACGAATTCATGGACACATCTTGAACCGTCCAATGAAAGCGTATTTTATAGGCTGTGAATTTATATTATTAGATATGATGTCGTAATACATGCGAAGAAATTGAATATCTGAATGAAGAGTTAGTGGAACTGTATATTCATATCCGATTATCCGGCTAACCGGTCACATAAACCGGGGATCCAGTAGATTCGTTTTTATCAATCGGGATAGCCGGATAACTCGTGTTCAAGACGGGAGTCACTTCCCTTCGAATAAACCGGATACAGGTTTTACTGATATTTGCAAGCACTAGTAGCTACCTGCCATCTGTGCGCTGCACCGGAGGCGGGATGCTGTGATGTGGTGGCGGCGTCTGTGATGGCGGGCTTGGTTGTCTGCTCCGAAAACAGGGCACACGGGCACTCGTTCGAATTTTCAGCTGTTTTCACGGCACATTTAAAAGGGGCTCTGAACCACCCCTCGCGCGTGGTGAATTCATAATATATAATCCGCGGGTAGCATACGCTGCTGTCAACATCTCAGCCAAGTTTTCCTATATATCGTACGCGCTGCGTGGAGCTCGCAAGTGGAAAACCAAGTCACCTTTCTTTCAAGCGTTCTCTTTTCAACAGATGCCGTGATCCTCACTTTTTTCTGGGCGCTTTATTTCGTAATAAAGCACATTCTCATACGCGGCTCCTACTGGTAGCTGCGGTCGGCTACGTAGCATAGATACCGCGGCCGCCACGAGTCCACTGGCTAAGCGCACGGTGGATCGCTGAGGACAAAAAGTGTTTGGCTTGCGTTTAGCGCGTCGTAGGCACCAAAATCGGAAGTCGTGGTGTCTACGTTACCATCCAAAATGAAATTTGAATGGCGCGCCACGGTGACATCTTGAAGGCGGAGCGTTGTGGGCACGCCCCACTCCGCCGTAGCCTTCGCAGTGCGAGGCATTGAAGAATGAACGCGAGCACAGCGGAGGCCGTGTTTGATTGCCCAGAACTCCGCTTCTACTGAACGCATTGAAGTAATTTTTGTGGCAAAGTATTTCTGAAATAACCTATTTTCACTTCAAATGTCTTTCTCCACTTCGATAAAAAGTGGTTCAAGGCCCCTTTGCGTAAAAATACTTCGCAGACGGGGTAAACTATGCAACGGGCTTGTGTGAATTGTCTAAATATGGTGAGGGGCCCGTTAATAACTGTGTTCTTGGGAATGTGCCAAGTTAAATGTGCCTGGTAGTGCAGCCTCCATTAAAGCCCATACGCTCAAAACATGGTGGTTCATCGGGGCTTCATAGGGTTTAGCGCCACCTCTGTGACGAGGGAACACTTCCGGCAGCACAAGAAATAACATGACGTCATATTCCTTAAAAATAAGTGACGCCACTTTTGTTGTCAAAGGAGCGAGATTTGTTTTGGTAGCCTGCCTTTAGAGCAGTGTTTTCAGATGCCCGGCATTCGACTCGATGAGCGTTTCGAGCTTTTTAGCGCGGAAACGGCAAGTCGTACCGGTCGTGCACAGAACATCGTTTCTTTCGGCGCCCAAAAAAGCTTTGGGTGTTGAGTGCCGGGCGCCTTGTCAGACGCCAAGCCCGTTGGCCAGCGCAGCTGCACGAAGGCAGCTAAGTGAAAAAATGTCACAGTTTCGCCCTAAGGGCGAAGCAATGAATGCGATAGCAACACAGCAATGTCATACGAAGTAAGGTGAGCGGCTTTGGTAGCAATATGAATTGTAGTAAACATGAGCTGATTAAGTAAGCAGGTGTGCTGCGGCGTAAGCAGACCGACATGAAGAGAGACTCGATGACCACGAGAAGGCGCGTGTGAAACGGTGGTGTTGATGAGAAGCGCTTACCGTGGGCAGCGCGTGTGAAGGGACACACCTGTAGCGCTGCACTGCCGATCCGGGCAGCATTGCATGTGTAGCGTGCGTTGGAAAATGTGGCCCGACTATTACTAACTGAATGAACAAGCGTGGTGTGAGCGCGCACAAACAAGCATGAATAGATCACACTGAATGACTGCAGACAACGACTGTCAAAACGCTGGCAGCAAGCGCATATACGCCGCAGCGGGCGAAGGTACGTGCGGTCTATCGCTTCAACGGAAACTGAGCGGTGAATGCACGGCGCATAAAGGTCAGAGCCGTGTGGAGATAAGCGACAGTGTGAGCGAGCGACGAGCGCGGTTGTTGGCAGAGTAGAAGTGCGCCCCCCCCCCCCCCCCCCCGCTCCCTCCGGCGCTGGCTTCCCGCTTCCTTGCTTGCGCGTGGGAGATTGAGTGCGTTCGCTCTCCGTGATAGCGCGCGTCCCCGCACGCTTCCGCTCGGGCATACGGCGCGCGGCGAAGATTTTATCTATAGGGAACCTCACGGCGACGGCGACGGTGACGCCGACGGCATAAATCCGGTTGAAGTGTCCATATAATTGCTATCGCAATAAAATTATCTGGTGGGCGTAACTCACTACTTTTGACTGAACACGTTGGCCCACGATGAAACACACCTCGCAAACACAACGCCACCAGAATTCAGACAAACGTTGACAAGTACACACAACGATAAGTGATAGTTTATTTTTCTCCCTAGCGGCGTGCATATAAAATTTATTAGGATTTTTATTTTTTTCTCGAATCTAATCAATTTGTATATATTTTGTACTTAATTTTTTTAAATGCTTTCTCTTTCGCGATGTTTGTTCCCTCCTCACACAGTCGCGCTTCAATCGCTGCTCCCATAAGCGCCCTTGCTGATTTCGGTGACAATTGGTTCTCGACCGCTTTTTCGCTCGAAGCTTCTCGACCCATTTGAATCGACCTTGAATGTGCGGCGTATACACGCAGGTGACCAGCTCCAGCCTGTTCTCGTCACTGGAGTTTGTCGGCGTCAGCGGACCCACGTGGGACGACCAGCCGCCGTTCCAGTGGAGCACCAGCGGATTCGAGGACGGACACGTCGGTCAACCCGATCGTTGGCAATTCGAGCCGGTGCACCGCAAATGGGCGCAGCCGCGTGTACAGTGGCGCTCGGAGCTTTAGAAGGAACTCATGTGACTCCGCGGCTCCATCGCGCGTCGTCGACCGTCCTTACGTCAACTTACATATTTAGTACTCCTCAATTTTATTATCAATTCTTCTTTGCTTAACGCCAGCGTGGGGGCTTCCGAAGTGCTCGCAAACAGCCATAAGAGGGGAAAATAAAATGATGCAAGAAATATGGGCACAGGTCACGAAACTAAAAATCAAGTTCCGTGCGGAAAGTAATAATCAGGACCACACAATGCGTGATCACACGACCTCGGCTTGGGGTGGCGAAAGCCTGTGTTAAACTATGATGGGCGACTGTCAATGTAACTTATGCCAAATGACTATGTTATGCTACTAGAATTTCAACAACCGCTTTACACTTTCTGTAAATACGCGTAGTTATACGGGGAATATTTAAAAATCGCCTCTTGCAGATATCATAATTCCAGTCCTTGAGCTAGATTGTTCAGAGAGGCGGTCAATACTTGCAAGAAAAATCGAAACGCATATTCAGCTAATTAACAGAAGTCCGCTAATTAACATCCTAATTAATAATGTAATTTACTAGTTGCAGCCAGTGAGTTTGCAAGGCGTATTCACTTGCAATGAAATTCAAGAATGGCACCAGTTTGGATATATGCGCCATTAAACTCGCCGTAAACATGCACTGTTGTCCAACTTACTTTTTTGATGGAACGCTCGTTTATGCATTGAAGCACAAAAGTAAATGGAACGCCCATGTATTTCATCCCACACTTTGGGAAATAATATATCGAAATCGGCGTCAACCTGCAAATCTATTTCAAATGGATGCGTCTTGCAAACTCCCTGACTACAATTGTAAATTGCAATATGTACCGTAAAGTTGTTAATTAAAAAGTTTGTCATTTTTAGGTAATTAGTAAAGTATGTGTTTCAATTTCTCGTGCTAGTAATGTCCGCCTCATCGAACAATCGATCTCAACGACTAGAATTACGCTATCTGCCACAGGCGATTTTTTAAAATTCCGGCAAACTTAAACATGTTCACCCTGTGTGTGTCGGGTGTAGAATAAAAATTGACTGTGGCTTAACTCAGTTATGCCTGGGTGTGCGCAGCGAGAGGTACGGTTAATCTTATTGTTTAGCTTGGTTCTCTCTATGATTACATCTTTATCGTTTAGCTTCGTACGTCTTGGTGTTTACGTTTGGTTGTTACCTCTCGTTAAGTTGTGGCTACATTAAAGACTAGACATTTTTAACTTTAACGCATTTATTTTGAAAGTCTTCATCTTGTTGTTTCTCAATTGCCACAAAGACGGCCGATGGTCGGTGAGGCGGGAGGATAAGGGGTTGTCGTCCAGTGACTTGAACACGTTTCGGGTGCTATGCTCATCTGAATCCACTCGCCTGGCCGCTTCGTACTTACGACGCTTCTCGAGGCGTGCGGCTCGTTCTTTCTGCGTCTCCTCGGCTCGCCTCCTCTTGGTTTCGTTCCGACGACGAAGCCTGGCTTCTTTCAGTCTCTCCGACTCACTTTCCATATCTGCCGACGAATCCCACCGAGCCGCCCCTTCTATATATACGATGCAACGCCGGCTCCCCTCTGTTGCAACGTGGTTTCACCAGCTACTCCTCTGACGTCATGCAAGATGCAAGCGGCGAACGCTTGCAACACAACTGCGGAGGCGGCGGCGCGTCACCGCGCCGTGGTAACTCGAGCAGACGACGCCAGATGGCGCGGCGAGCGGCGCTGCCAGCTGCGGCGGTTGCTAGGCAACGGCTCAGCTCGCGGTGTGGCCTCCGGCCACAGCGAAACGGCGAGAATGCGGCCAGTGTAGCTCTCGCTACAAAAGGCAGTGAAAGGTATGCGCATTGTTTGAAGACTCCATCTCTATTACTTGTATTAGCGCGTAGTAAACCGCAGTTGAAATTTTCTGTTATTTATACAACTGAAATTGTTTTCTTTGCAGTTACTGTGAAAAGAGAATCCCATATGTGTTCCTTATCAGGTGTGGATGAGGTGCAGAGTGCAATTTTCTTAAAAGCACCATGGGAGCGCGTGATCGATGAGATAGTATCCGGACCGTCAGCTCTATTTCGCAGGGATTGTTTCTTTTAAGACGAACGAAGTCTTTTTTTAGCGAGTTACCATCACTTTTCTGCATCTGGTATGTTTCCAGCCTCTTATCGGGGGCTGATCCTAGAGATAGTGCAGACTCAAAAATTTCCGCCTTCATTCCATCCTGTGAAATTGGATGTACAGCAAAGCTGTTGCCGTCGTTACACAAGCGCCACCACCACAAGGACTCGCACCGTCGAGGTCAATGTAGCATCCACGACATCGTTCGCACGCTTTCCGTTGGTGCTTCGACGCCGCGGTGCACGTTCGCAGCGTCCATACGCTTGCGCGTAACCCAAGGTCGATCCACATAGGTCGTGAAGCTTCGGGCGAAAAGGGGTTCAGAACCAATTGTCACCGACATCAGCAGGGGTGGTTATGGGAGCAGCGATTGAAGCGCGACCATGTTTGGAGAAAATAAACACTGGGAAAGAAAAAGAGCGTTTTTTAATTAAGGCGAAACAGATATTCATTGAACGAAAATAAAATTCCTAATCAATTTTATATACGCATGGCGAAAAAAGAATAGACAACTCTATTTTACTTGATCATTATTAATAAATACCTTTTTACAGCGCCCACCGTAAGAGCGCCCATAGATAGCGGCGGGCGTTGACGCCGCTATCACTTGCGATGCAATGCAGCTGCTGGAGTGTGCAGAAAGGCGCGCTCGTAAAGTTCACATGTTACAATACGCCCCCCTCACATGTTGTGTTGTTTTGCTTGTCGAAGTTTGTCTGAATTTGGTGACACAGGTAGTTCCATTGTTTCTTGACCTGTGCAGTGAAAAGTAGTGAGTTGGGACCGCCAGATACTTGTTTACTTTAGTTGTTTTCGTGCCACAGTGCTGTCCGACGGGCTTGGCATCCGACGAAAGGACGAGCACACTACGCACTCTACGCCCAAAGCGTTCGTCGGCCTCCAAAGAAAGTATGTTCTGTGCAGCGATGCGATTTCGACACCCGTATGGCTGACCCTTTCCTGCATCGCTTTCCGCGCTGAAAGCTGTGAACGCCGATCAAGTCGAATGGCGGGGCATTTCAATATACAGCTCTAATGGCAGGCCTCCGAAAACAAATTTCGCGCCATTGAGAAGAAAATGACGTCACTTCTGTTTCTAACGGATATGACGTCACATTATTTTTGTCTTCCGTCGGAAGTGTTCCCTCCTCACATAGATGGCGCTAAGCACCATGAACCGCTAGGGAGCCTACATGCAACGCGCCGTTTTAGGGTGGTCACAGCCAGTGGCGTAGCCAGAAATTTTGTTCGGGGGGGGCTCAGGTTGCAGCGCGGCCTCCTCCTTATAGAAGTTGTCGAGGGATCAAATACATGAATAATAACTGCATTGCTAATGCCATTGCATATTAGATGCTGCAAACGAATTATTGAACGCTACGCACTGTCAAGTAAAATATGTATTTTTTCATAAAAGAATATATTAGGATGTCCTAAAAATTCTGGCAGAAATAACTGATATCAATGCGGCCGCGCTTATTTTTTTGTCTATTTATTAAGGAAAGAAAATATCACACAGACATTAGAACTATATCAGTTCGAAACCAGCAAAGCAGTGTATACAGCTGATATGAAGAACGTAAAGGCCATGAAATGAATAAGTTGAGGACAAATATTTTGATGAATCTTCGTCATTCAAGAACCCTGTTTACATTTTTGAACATATGCAACAGCCAGGAAAAAAAACCTCAATGACGCTGTCCATCGTTACAATAGATTGCGCAGGAGCAGGTGTTACCGGTCGTGTATTGTAATTACACCGAGATTATACTCGCAACAGTGAGTACAAATAAAAAGTAGGAGAGAGAGAGAGAAGACATAAGGGAAAGGCAGGGAGGTTAACTATGCTGAGCCCGGTATGCTACCCTGCACGCGGGAAGGGGGAGAAGGGATTGAAAGAGAAGGAAGAGAGAAGTTCACAGTTCACACGTTGCACATTTAAAGTCAAGCGTTCATCGCTGAGTTTCGTCACAGGCGGTCATACAGGCTTGCGCACTTCAAAAAACACAGCCGCGCCTTTGTATGCACACAGCAGACGCACGAGGCCACGCGCCCAAGATCGTTTCCTCCGTAAAAGGCCTGTCGTCTAAGTGCCCCAAAGCCGTCCGAAGGGCAATCCACTCATCTTCCTATCTGTGGAAGTCACATAAAAGTAGGAGTTCTGCAAAATGTATACATTAGAAATGCGAAGATAGAATGGAATATACAAATGCGAAGATACAACTCGCTAAAGGGCAAAAACGAGTCGCTGGAAACAAAGTTCACTGCTTGTATACACACAACCTCGCAATAAGATATTTAAAAATACGTATGAGTCTCCAATAAATCTACGTATTTAAGCAAACGTCAGTGTATATAATGCGTCAAATAAGACAAATAAACATGCTGCTCAGTCACAGATAGTAACATTGCGCACAGAAAGACAGATGATCTATGCTAGAACAAAACTATGATCGCAGAAACCGTGTTATGCATTCGGGCCATGCGGCGGTCGCGACAGCGCCATGTGGGTAGAATAATAGAGGAATAATGCAGAAATCAGTACGAAAATGTGTAATTTAACTGAATGCACAGCAGCAACAAATATTCTGCACCCAAAATTAAACTGGGTATTGCTTCGGTTCAAAAAAGAAGTAAAAGCAGGTAGCTAAAAAAGGAAAGAAAAAGCCAAACTAAAGCCACAGATGATGCGGCAAGTTATACTACCCAATATCCGAGTGTGTTTTCGGCAAACGCCGCGTGGGCCGGGCTTTCAATGAGCAAGGTCGGTCAAAATTGGTTATTGATGTCCTCGTAATTATCGTATTCGCATGATAATTTTGATCATGATGCTAACTGCTAGAATAAACGGCTAAAATGTCTGCGGTTTTAAAAGCTAACGAACACTCATACGTTTTCATAATTACGAGATTATGGACCTGAAGGAACAGAGCTCTTGCATTGATTTTTACTGCTTCGCTATCTAAAGGACAAACTTCTCTCGGCGGGGAAGTTGAGCGAAGCGGTCAATGACTTCGGACACGTTGATGCCGACGTCTCTGTGGGTGTATAGAAGCACCAGTCTAACCATGCGTTCGACAGACATTGTAGAGCGCAAGTAGTTTTTATTAAACTCTTGTTAAAAAATATTCTCTCTGCGCTGGCAGTGGTCACTGGAAGGGTGACTAGAATCTGGAACAGTTTGTACACATTTACATAGAACCTGCAGTCGCAAAGGGAGAGGGCATCTATTTCGGTGCTAAAACCTAAACACACTCCTTCTATGTTGTTTTCATCCTTGTTTAGGTACCTTGCACAAGCAGTAGGCTGTTCGATTCCGGCGATGTCCGTCGTTTCGTCAGGACGTATGGAGAAGCAGCGTACTTTTGCAACTAGGCTTTCTTTGATAATTTCGCCACAAACTTCGATAATTTGGTTTTGTGCATCTGTGCTTAAATACGAGGCATTACTGGGGCAACTTTCCAAATGGTTCTTCAGATATGTATCTCCACAATTAGCTCGTATGCGAAGAAGCGCTCTGAAAATACCTGTATTTTCAGCGGGGCCTATGCTTAAATTCATAGGACCACTGTCCCTGTGGCCAACGAGAGCCAGACCTTGTAGCCCGCAAAAATAATTTCCTCAATAATAGGCCATTTCCTTTCACCTGTTTTCTCAAATTTTATTTTGCCGGCCCTGGTCCAGCTGATCGATCACATTGGGCACGCGTCCTGCAAATGTTTGGAGAAAATTATCAGCTGCTAGCTCACAGTCACGGTAATATTTAGTATTTTCGTGCGTGTGGAAGATTGCGAGCGCGTGCTTTCATTTCTGGAACGGCTTGGACACGAGGGCTCCAGTGCACGCACGTTGGTCCAAGTTTATAACAGCATTAACCCCATAAAGTTCCAGAATTGAAAATCTTTTTAAGCACGCCTTTGGAAATGTCAGTGCACCTTTCGCGTCAAAAGTTTATGAGAACGTTACACCCATACAGTTTCGGAATTGAAATCCATGCGCTCCGTAGATTCCGCGGCCGCTGCGAGATGCCGCAACGCGCCCGCAGGCTATCGAAAAGCCCTTGAAAGTTCGTGCTCGAATGGGGCTCCTTGCGTTACGTGACCCCAGGTGCCACGAAATCCACCCCAGGTGCCATGAATCCAGCCCGAGTTCGCAATGTTCGTGCCGAAATGTCTTTCGAGCGTGAAAAAGACATTGTAGACAGAATGCAGAATGATTGAACATAACTCGCCTACACGAACATGTCGCAGCCTATGACACTAGGACACCTGAACAATGGAACATTCCGCACTCAAGAACGAATTATGGTCAACAAATGCTTCGACATACACTTCCGACTTTACTCAATAACCTCGCCTTACGAGAAATAGACCTTCTGTCTTTATGCAGCCTGCACAACTACTTTCAGTCAAACTAATCCTTGTTGTTTAATGAGTTTGTTCATATGCAATACTGTATGACTTTTCCCCCCTTTATTTGCTTTAGTTTATACTGCCCTGAATATAGTGCTATATTAGGTTTTTTTCTCCCTATATTTCTTCCTGTTTGTGTATAATAAGACTTTCTTTATGTAATCTATAATGCTCATGTATAAATTGAATATTCCCTTGTTAATGCAGACTACTTGTTTTTCTAATTGTTAAAGTGTATTACTACCTGTCTCGTATACACATTTTTTTTTTGTAAATTGACACCTTCCCATCTGTTTACTCACATGTGAGCGCCCGACGCCCTCTGTTGCCTTTGATGGGTTTTTGGGCTGGTCAAGTTGCCAGCGTGCAACTTTTTATCCAGAACCCCACCATGTAATTCTTTTCATGGGAAATAAATTATTATTATTATTATTATTATTATTATTATTATTATTATTATTATTATTATTATTATTATTATTATTATTATTATTATTATTATTATTATTATTATTATTATTATTATTATTATTATTATTCCCGGCGTCGGTGGTAGTTTTGGTCGGCGGTGCATGCCGGCACGAAAAAATTTCGGGGGGGGCTGAAGCCCCATCAGCCCCCCCCCTGGCTACGCGCCTGGTCACAGCCTTTGTAAGGGTACTTGCCGCCGCCAGCTAAATGGGCGGGTTAAATCTGGGGCACAAAATGGCGAAAGACCACCCGACAGACCACATTTTCCGCAACCCTTGGTGACTTGAAGTTAATTAACTTCTTTTAATAAACTTTGACCTCAGCAGCCAGAGACAAATGGCGCGTCTGAGCGCCGTACACGGCACGTCTACGTTTTAGTTAAACAGACTAGTAAGGACAGGCTTTATTACAGCACACTTCGAAAAGCACCCTTTATATATCATGTACAACTGGAAGGCAACGACAATGCTTAATGCAGTTCACATTCTTGGTGTGAGATAATTCTACCACGAGCACGCCATCGTGCCTTATAACTTGTTGCTTTACATGTGTCGCACGACATGCAATAGAAAAGTACGTTTGATGTGTTAAAATAAAAGGAAAATGCAACTAGTGTAAAGGCATTTATTAGGCACCAGCCTTTTGGACCGACCGTTAGTTCAAGGCCCGAGATCTCAGCACGAGCGGCGTTTCTCGAGGAGAGCGCAGGAGGGATCGACCATGAAGTGAGGGGCCCGTTGCGTGTAAGCAGTTTCGTCAGGGGTGAGATGATGGCGGCGAAATTGCGAATAAAGCGTCTGAAGTAAGAGCACAGACCTATGAAACTGCGCAATTCTTTGGCGGATGTTGGCTTAGGGAATTCGGCGACGGCCCGAAGCTTGGCTGGATCGGGGAGTATCCCATCCTTGGATACGACGTAACCGAGGATCGTCAGCTGCCGAGCTGCAAATCGGCACTTCTTGAGGTTTAGTTGTAGGCCTGCGTTTGTTAAGCACGTCAAAACACACCGTAGGCGTTGAAGGTGCGTTGTGAAGTCCGGTGCAAAAACAACAACGTCATCAATGTAGCACAAGCATGTGTGCCACTTCAAGCCACGCAGAACGGTGTCCATCATGCACTCAAAAGTTGCGGGCGCATTACAAAGCCCAAAAGGCATTACGTTAAATTCGTATAAGCCGTCGGGTGTTACAAAAGCTGTCTATGGCCGATCGGCGTCAGCCATGGGTACTTGCCAATACCCTGAGCGCAGATCTAAAGATGAAAATAATTCTGCGCCTTGTAGACTGTCAATGGCGTCGTCTATGCGCGGGAGAGGGTATACGTCCTTGTGTGTGATCTTGTTTAGGCGCCGGTAGTCGACACAGAACCGCACAGAACCATCTTTCTTCGTAACGAGGACCACAGAGGATGCCCATGGACTGTTGGAAGGTCGTATCACCTCGCGGCGAAGCATGTCGTCGACTTGTTCGTTGATTACACGACGCTCTGCAGGAGATACACGATATGGGCGCTGCCGCAATGGCGGTTGCGAGCCAGTGTCGATGCGGTGAGTAACAGTTGATGTCCCGCCTAGGGAAGATTGCCCGACATCGAAAGAAGAACGAAATTCTTCCAAGAGGCACACAAGTTGAGATCGCTGGACCGGCGTAAAGTCATCGGCCATAGAAGAATCAAACACATCACTGGACGGTCCCTCACAGGCAGAAATAGCGGTGAGCGCACTAGAACTAGCGCAGTAATTTTCATCGGGCACGTCCCTAACTTGCACGTCTTCAATCGCTTCGACATTGCCTAGACATTCCCCTCGGAGCAGCATGACAGGGTATGGGAACGGGTTGCAAACGAAAATGGTGCTGTAGCCCTGCTTGATGTCCACTGTCGCAAAAGGTAGCAGCAGGCCTGTCCGAGTAAGGAAGCGGTCAGATGGAGACAGCAGCGTAACAGCGTCTGAGATTCCGCTGCAGTACATGGGCACGACTGTTGACGCGCGGGGAGGAACGTGGGTGTCGTCGTGGACAATTAGCTTCCTCGACAGGGAAGTCGGTGATGGGCAAATCTAACAGCGGCGAGAGTTCCATCTCGGCCCATGCGCAATTGATAATGGCATTGTGGCGCGAGAGGAAATCCCAGCCGCGGATAACGTTGTGAGAACAGGAGGTAATATAATAAATTCTATGGCGTACAGAACGTCGTCAATAACAACACGAGCAGTGCAAGCCTCTAAGGGGTGGCTGATCACTGGCTGTGCGGAGGGACAGTCCAGACAGGGGCGTCGTGACTTTCCGAAGTAGGCGGCAAAGCTTAGCGTCCATAACACATACGGCGGCTCCAGTGTCCACGAGTGCAGATGCGCGAACACCGTCAACAAACACTTCGATCACATTTGAAGGACTGCGTTGAGGACTTTCACGTTTCGACGGCGCCGCAGCCTCTTGGACTGCGGCGATTAGTTTTCCTTGTCCCGAGTTACGGGACGGGGTCGCATCGGCGACACTGAGCGACGGCGTGGAGACGGTGAACGGCGGGTAGTTGGCGTCGGGCACAAAGTCGGTGACATAGCCGAATGGGGTTCGTAATATGGACGGTTGAACTGGCTTGTCACGGCTGATGGGGCGCTAGGCGGCTGAGCGCGATTACAATAACGAGCGACGTGACCGGCATAGCCGCACGCAAAGCACATCGGCCGGTTGTCGGAAGTACGCCATCGGTTCGCTGGGGCAGGTCTTATCTATGTAAGAGGTCGCGTTGTACAGGGCGGATGCTGGTATGACGGCATGGCGGGCTGCGGTCGGGGCCTAGCCGCAACGTCGCCATAACGGAGAGGCACACTCGGAGAGAGTGGTTGAGACCTCGCGACGACTTCAGCGTAGCTGAGTGGTGCAGCCGTCGGAACATGTTGGGGCGTCGCGACGACATCGGCGTAGCTTAGTGGAGCGGCCGCAGGACGAGGGTGATGCTGGTCTGGCAAGAACTCGGCGATTTCCTGCTCGATCACGCGACGGAGCGTAGGCATAACATTCGTTGCGGGCTGTTGCACATGCGGTGGCTGAGCGAAGGTTAGCAAGGAGAGCTGGCATGCAACTTCCTCCCGAACGAACGCTTTCACTTCTGTCAGCAGTGCTGTCTGGTCGGAGATGGAGGCCAAACCAGCAATGTGTCCGTCACGCGATTAAGGGCGACGTTTCAAGGAGCGCTGCTTTCGTAGCTCCTCGTAGCTTTGGCATAGAGTGACGATGTCGGTCACGGACTGAGGATTCTTCGCAAGCAGCATGTTGAACGCATCGTCTTCAATCCCTTTCATGACATTTATTATTTTGTCGGATTCCGATATCGTCGCGTTGACTCGTCTGCACAAGTCCAGAACCATCTTCGATGTAGCTGGTAAATTATTCACCCGGCTGCTGTGCACGTTCTCGCAAACGCGATTCCGCTCGCAGCTTGCGCACCGCAGGGCGACCAAACACCGCCATTAAAGAAGTCGTGAACGAGGACCACGTCGGAAAATCGGTCTCATGGTTGCAGTACCAGAGACTGGCGACACCCGCTAGATAGAAGATAACATTGCTTAGCTTTGCGGGTCGTCCAATTTGTTGTGACGGCTGACCCTCTCATACGTTGTCAGCCAATCCTCCACGTCGGTTTCGTCCACGCTGCTGAATATGGCAGGGTCCCTGTGGCGAGGCACACCAGAGCACATGACAGACTGAGGAGGCGCGTGCTGGGATGGGGTAGGTGGCACTTGCTGGGACGCGTCTTCTGGCATGGTTGAGCGAAGGGTACGGGATCGAAGCTCCAGGATTCACGCTGTAGGCAGAAGCACTCTCCACCTTTTGTAAAGGCGTTTATTAGGCACCAGCCTTTTGAACCGACCATTAGTTCAAGTCCCGAGATCTCAGCCCGAGCGGCGTTTCTCGAGGAGAGCGCAGGAGGGATCGACCCACTAGAAATGGCTGGAGAGCATGACCCAGTATGGCGTTCGTATCCTTCGCTACACTAGTATATTAAAGATGTATGCAGGTTTCTTGTGCGCATTGGCGCAAAACTAAATTAAAGAAATTTAATAGATCGCGTGCCATCATGAGTACATCAGAGCGTGACAAAAAAAGGCAGAAAGACTGGGGACCAATATGGCTACCCACCAAATTTGACGGTAAATAGCGGTCAAAATGTTGGTGTCGTCACCACCCTAAAACGGCGTTGCATGTATAGGCTCCCTATGAACCGCCGAGGAGCCGCCATGTTTTGAACGTATACGGGCTTCTATGGAAGCTTCGCTACCACGTATATTCACCTCGCGTAACCCGCGTAATTTTTTAAAAGTCCTGCCCTGATGTCGATTACGGTCACAACACAATCTGCGCGACCGATGCAGTGGAGAGAGCGCCCACTCATCAAGGACAGATACATCGTGTGTACACGTTCTCCAGGCGTGCAGCATATATCCTCATTCTAGTACAACCTCCGCGTGGTGCAAGTGCGTTATTGAACTAATTCGATTTCTCAAAGTAAAGTGCATCACAAAATTTGTAAAGTACGACTTACACACAACCTGCAGACATGATAGCATAGGATTGTAATTTGAACATACGAGAGAACATATTTCTGTTACGCAGAACACTAGCTCTGGAGACTAAAATTTTTCTTTGTCGACGCGACGGTGTACACACGCGCGGACGCAGAAAATTTGCCGGTGTAGCCATATACAGATTCGCTGTAAAATGTGGGCCGATATGTGCCCCTGGGACCATTAGTCTCTATGATGTTCCCAATATATATCCACCATTTTTAACAAGCAAATATTAATAAAAGCGTCCGACGGCAGCATTCGAACAGAGGACCTCCAAGCGCAACGTCCCGACGCTCTAACAATTATGCCACGGGCGCATACCCCAGCAGACGGAATAGAACATCGTTAAGAGTTGCCCGCGTGCAAGCCATTGCGTTGAGGCGTTTGGAGCCTTTTATTGCAATATCAATGAAAAATTAAATTATGGGGTTTTACGTGCCAAAACCACGATCCGATTATGAGGCATGCCGTAGTGGGGGACTCCGGAAATTTGGACCACCTGGGGTTATTTAACGTGCACCTAATCTAAGTGCACGGGTGTTTTCGCATTTCGCCCCCATCGAAATGCGACCGCCGTGGCCGGGATTCGATCCCGCGACCTCGTGTTCAGCAGCCCAACACCATAGCCAGCAATATCAATTATAAGAACGCTCCATTCGATCTTTCGCCGTCGTCGATAACTGCACGCACAAAAAATGCTGTTTTTTAAGTTTTAATGCGTTTTCTGAAAACCATGACTCACATGAACTGTACGCTTTCCCTTTGTGTCAGAATATGAACGCCAGGTGGCAAAATACGTCTATGCGTGTTCGTATTCAAATCGCACAGACTGGCGCAAGGAAGCAGCTGTATTCTAAGACCTCAGGTTAGGCAGCTTTGCTTGCTGGAACGAATTGTAAATTATCGTGCTGCATCATTGTCGTCTGCCTTAAAGGTAATACAACCATGAAATTTGCTTGACACGATTTCGAGCGACAAAATAAGCAAATATCGAGAAAGAGTAAGAGCATCGAATGATTAAGGCGGCGGTTATCTTTGACCTCACCGAATCCCAAAGAATCATTTTGCAGTCCTCAGTTTGATGCCTCAAGATTCTCACTTAAAGGGCCCATCACCAGGTAGGGCCATTTCGAACTAACAAGCGCAGTGCATACAATACGCGCTAACGATCGTGCCTGCAATGAATTACACCGCTACGCGGTGTAATACGGAGATAAAGCTGAAATTTTAAACCAAACGCCCTGCGCCCTTCTCCTCGCGGGCGCCGCGCTCCCAGCCGGAGCACGGTGCGCCTACGTGAATCGCGCAAGTGCGCCTACGTCATGGCCTACGTAGTTCGCCGTGCTGTGACGTCACTCACAGTGCCACGTGATCTCGAGAATTATTCAAGGCAACAGCAGTTATTTGTTTGAGCTGTTGCTTCAATAGACGAATTAAAGTTTAGAGAAATAATAAAACCCACAAACCGAATGTCCGCGTATTTTTGACGTATATCGTAGCAAGAGAGATTTACTTCCGTTTCGTCTGCTTGTTTCCATGTCGTGCAGTCGCGCGCGCAGAGAACGAAACTATGTCATTTTATACCTTGTTCCGGCGCGCGATCGTGCTCTGTGATCCGCTTGCGCCTGCTTCAGTGTTGGTTTAGCACTGACTTACACCACTAACCAGGTGTTCTCGGGCCCAGCGTGCAAAATCGTACGCTGCGCGAAACGACACAAACGCAACAGCTCGCGCGTGAGGCCGTCAGCGGAAGAGCGCCGCGCAGCAAAAAAGCGAGACAAAAACCAAAAAAAAAAAAAAATTAAGAAGGCGGGGCCCGTGACGCATGCGTCACGCGATCCTCCAGCTCCGGTATGGGAGAACGCAGGGAAGGAATTTCACTTACGGAGGCTAGACGGGGGCAAATGGAAAGAGTGTCTATGCTGGCGGTGATGCTCGTCTCCTGAAATCATAGGTTCGCGGCCCTGAAATATTTCTACCTCGCTTATTAATAAACCAAAATGAAAAATTCTTGCGGTAGAATGCTCTCTAGGGGGCCCATAACAAACTCCGGTGTATAACCAAAATTTGCTATGTGGCCTGGTGAGCGGCCCTTTAAGTAAAGGGAACTAAGTCCATAGTGCAGTTTCGGATACGCCGGAGCTAATGTGTAGTTTTGTGGTGTTCGTGGTTTTGTGGGGTTGAGCTACACTCCAAAAAAAGTTTACCCCCGTTTGGGTCGTATCTTGTCCCCAAACAATAATAGTCAACTGTCCTACTTGCGTTTCCTTTCTTGAAAACTCAGCGCTCGCTACTTTCCTGCCGAGAATGCTGTGTCACGCTCATAACGCGCAAGCCTTTCGTGACTATAGGAAGTACCGGGCTCGCAGCGTTAAAGAAAGGAAATGCGGACAAGACAGATGACGATTATTGTTTGGGGACAAGGTACGATCCAAAGGGCGTAAACGTTCTTTTAGAGTGTATAAGCGCACAAAGCAGGAGCACTACTCCACATCAAAGATTAGTAGACAGCGTATACCTTCACGAACAGAAACATGGGCTGAGTTCAACGACACGTTTAAAGCGAAGCTTTCTTTGTGACCCCCCTGCACCTGTCTTGCAAACCATGGCTGCCGCCTGCTGCTGCTGCTCATGGGTTCTCGCCGAATGGCTCACACTCGCCTGCTGGACAGCGGCGCCATCTAGGAGCGATGGCTCACACCACTTCGCCCGCAGCTGTGGAAGGTAGAGGGGGGAAGCTGGCCTGCTCATGTCGGTCGTTGGTGGAGAGAGTCGTGCATAGCCTCCTCGATAAATGGCTATGAGAGATGCGCGGCTATGAGGAGGCTATGAGAGAGCAAGCGGGCCGTGATGAGACGCGATGAGACGGGAGAGAGGGCACCGAAGGAGATAGCCTCACGTTTCACGTGCGTTGCGCCGCTTGGCAACAGCCTGGACGGTCGCATCTGCGCCTCCAAGGGGAGGTCGGGTACCCCAAACAAATGGCGCAGGAAAGCCAGCTTGCCTCTTTCAACCCCTATAACGCTGGTTGCCTTCAAAGGTGCAATGTGTTGCAGAGCTCCTCGTTTGGGGCATCCTTAATTAAGCCAGATGAGAAGGTGCGTGTGAACCCTGCCTCGTAAGCTTCGCTGTATATAGATTCCAAGATGGCGCGTTGGATCTGCTGCATTTTTTTAATTATGCAGGCTGCATTGCGATAAAGATAAAAAACAAACAGTTCTCCGCATTGAAATTGTTTTATTGTGCAATTAGCGCTGCACTTTATTTCACCATTCATTCACCGTGTATAAAACACGACTTTCACCTTTATTTTCGTTATTCCATGTGGTTTAATTGAGTGATGAACAAGCATTTCCTAACACATGCAGCTCCACTTATACGTTGGTTGTGTGATTTTCAGTCATGAAAACACCTGGATCTTCCATACGATTACTTTGGGCTTTAGGATATAGTTGTCATTCAGCCTTTCTCTGTGTTAACTTCTCATATATATACCCTCCCATACTTTCTCAGGTTTTTTGGAATGGTATGCGATCATGACTAGCATTTGCAGAGGTCATAAATAGATCTTTGATACGCCTATAAGTGCCGCTGACAACGGCCGCACTTCTGGATTTATTGTCCTCTTCCAACATGTGCCGCGTCATGTGCGCGTAGAGCTTGCAGGTCCCACTCCTCCCTGAAAACCGGTGGCGGAAAGTTTTCTGGTGCCTTTCGGCGTCACCAGGTATACGAAGCGTTTCTGCTTCACTCTATTTTGACGCTCTTCAGCAGTAACATCACTGAAATCAGGTCTACGGCGGCGAATCACAAACACTTCATACCTTAATCCCTGCCCGAAGCATACGGGTCAAACACTGTCACCTTTCGTGCGCAAACTTCCACTTACGCATTAGGTTCACGGTGCAGATAAGTTTGCAAGTGAAAGTAAAATCTACTCCTGACACTATTCTAGAACATTTTAGGATTACACGCGAAAAAAAAAACGGCAAAGGGGGGCGGAGAGGAAAAGAGCAATAAGGCGATCCGCTTGGTTGCCCAAACTGTCGAAGCTTCGCACGGAGTTATATATCTGCTATTCAAGGCCATATCCAACAATTATGAGCTGACAAGTGGAATCGTCCCACCACTGATGGGAGGAGGTGGCTTATTGGGTATGAAAAAATATACAAAGCCCTGAGAGTATAAATGCAGTGTTTTGGTAGTAATGCAGTGTTGTAACTAAAGCGCAAACACGAGACAAAGTAACAGAGTGGGACACCAGGTAACGCACTGCGGTATTTGGTTGTGTTGCATTGTCTTGTGCTTGGCTTTCAGTCAAAATGATTGTACAGGACCCGTTTAATGGCTTTCATTTTTCACGTATTACGCGTCCGCGTTTAAGGTTCTACGACACGGCTAGCTTAGGTCTGGGATAACGGTGCTGTAGTTGCCCACAATGGCATGCGACGCCCACTCAGCTTCTTGGAACATGCCAAAGATCGGGTCTCCAAGCACGCATGTCAGTAGAACCGTGACCGCCATGGTGATGGTTTTAGCCAGGAATCCGGGTAGCACCTGCGAAGTAAACAAGCGGCCGTGTATTTCAGTGCACCTTTCCTCCGACTCAAACCACATACTAAGATTCAAAGCCATGTACCACGTTCACCACGACCGAATATTGTTCAGGTAGGAATGCTTCCGATTCCATAAGTGCCCATGCTGCATAACTCGTCGAGTGGTGCGCAAATGAAATGTCATAGGTATACCACCTCAAACCACGCGCGTCCGTGCCTAATCTCAGACAACAGCAATCTGAAGCATGTACGACTGAGTTAAGCTCGAGGAGGACAAAGGAGATGGGGAGGTTAGCCAGCGTATAAACTGACTGACTACCCAGCGCTGCGGAAAAGGAGTAAAGGGAAGTAAAGGTGATAGAAGAATAGGCGAAATGACATGAAACAAAAAGAAAAAAAAACGGCACTAACTGCGATGTAGCCCACGACAACTCTCAAAGCCTGGCACTCACCTCAAGAAACACAGTGGCGTATTCAACGCCTTCTGTACTGACGACGGTATAGAGCAGTGTCCCAAGATTCTCTCTTTCAACAAGGGACGATTGTTCAGTCTATCTATTGCGGTCGAACATTTTTTTTCTTTTTTTTCTAGGCTGACTAGAGCGAAGGCACAGTTATCCCAGCCAAAGTTGTCGCACGTAGGCTTGTGGGCCATTTCGATGTTGAATGAATAGGCATTTCTGAAATGCTGCGGCACACGCACAGAAGTGTTTCTTCAGCTCGCTATTTGCCAGGCGGAAGAGTTGGCTATAGACGCCGATTCAAGCTATGGAGACTAGTGAGAGGGGAAAATTGTCATCCACCCGAACTATAGCACGAAGCTTCAAAGGAAACCCATGCGAGTTTCTCTGAAAGAAGGCCCCGCAGTTCAAGAAAAATTCGCCCTGGTCCGGGATACTTATCTCGGATGCCTATGTACTTTCCTCCACCTTGCGGGCTTGCGCAGAACTGATTTACCAGATGGAGGCAAATGTTGGTCTGTCGAGCTTCACTGTGCCAGTGCATAAGATCGCACTCTAGTGAGCGAAGTATTGAAGTGAACGTTGAAGCTGAATCGGTTCTCAGCAGTAGTATTGCTATACATTGGACACCATCGTGGGCAGATCGGTTGGCCTCATCTGCATGGTAATTTCCGCAACAGTCTGGTATCCATTGATGCCAGACTGTTGCGGCAATTACCATGCAGGTGAGGCCGATGTATCAATATTTTTCTGCGATGTCTTTCGCCATTCATGTCCTGCGACGATTCTCTACAACGTTTCTCGCACTATCTGTGAAGCACAAAGAAACATGAGCGCAGACAGATCTACGCATGCTTCTACAGTAGATGCAGATGTACATAATAACAGCCTAAATATGAGAATGAATGCGGCACTATATGATGTGCTGCAAACGTTGACTCCCATTAGGCTGCACTGCTAATTATGCAGAGTGTAGCGAAAACATGGTCCGGAAAATGATAGACACGCTTACACTGTTTCAATTACTTTGTAAATAATGCGATACCAACAAATCAGTCCACTATCCATCCCTGAGTACACCGATCCTCTGGAGCCTTGAAAGCTTATTAGCTGCGACAAAATGGTGCGGTGGTCAAGTGTGTTCTCTCGTATGTCCGCATTGCTGAGCAATGGCTTTAGCTTCCCAAAGTCGGTACAGCAGTGATTAAGATAGTCCCGTACTAATACCAAACCCTCAGTCCGTGCTTTCTGATATCAACGTACCATTTCCATCAGGGTCAGCCGACCCTGCTCGTACACCATGGCGTTCGCCGGCGTTCCCACGGGCAGTAAGAAAGCGTAGTTGCTAGCAATGGTCGCCGGAATCAGGAACAGCAGCGGGTTCACATGCAGATCCTTCGCCTTGAGCAAAAACACAGAAAAATGGTGAAGAGAGCACGATTTTAATGAACGAGTTCGCAGTTTCAGACAGGCACTACTTTGTACTTAATTTTATTTCTGTATACTGCGCGTTCCTTACGCCGAGATCAGTCGGTAGGCACTCTACCTTTTTTCGCAATAATTGCCGTACACTGTCACGAAGTGCGTTTGCGATGTGTACTCTAAAGAGAATCCACACCTCTTGGGGCTTATCTTTTTCCACAGCAATAACCGAGATACATCTTGCGTTAATTTACTTTCTTTAACGCTGCCCTCCCGGTAGTTTCACTGAAGGTCAAGAATGGAGTGCGCGTACCAATGTGACATAGCGTTCCTGAGAGGAAAGTAGCGAGCGCTTAGTCCTAAAAAAAGAAGCGCACGCAACATTAATCACCACTATTATTAGGAAATATATAAAATAACCCTCATAGAGTAAACCTTCTAAAGGTATGCATGAGTATTTCGATTTCTTAACTGCAGATAATACTGCCTTTTCGTTGTCTTTATGCAAACCTAACTCCTTGCATTTTTCGCGAGGGGATCAAGATAATACGTTAGCAAATACGGCGTTGTGTAGTACTCCCTCCATGGTCTAACCTTTTTTTTTCTTCGTGTGCCAGTGTAAACTCATCCTCTCGACCTAGTTTGCAAAATTTACACCGCAACCACAAAAGAAGGCACAGTGACACTCCATAACTGTCTGCTTACCAATTCATCAAAAACTGGCAGGAGAACGGTACACGTTGCCGAGTTGCTGACCAGTTCAGACATAAAAGAAGAGACGATGCTAAGGCAGATCATGAGTGGCACCGGAGGCATGTGGCCCAAAGTGGCGAGTTTTTGGCCCAAGAGTTCCGACAGCCCAGAAACCTGGAGATGTATAGAAAGCGATATCAGAGAAAAAGGGGAGTTGTGAAGAGACCACCTGGAAGTAACACTTAAGCCCACTCCTACTGAAAAATATTAATATTCTCAAATTATAAAACAGCGACACAAGAAGAACTACAGAATTATCTTCTATCCCTTATTCTAACGTAAGCCGAAGCAATAATTGTTCTGACATGAGCATCTACCCAATCGCCAATGCGAATCCGGCCAGTACGCTCAACGACACCGGTGAAAGATTCAAGTTTTCGGGACAACGAAGAATGTGCCGAGTGAAACGTGCCTCGCAATCTATAGCTGCTCCCTTGGCGGCGACCTTGAACGGTGTATTGAGCTATAGTAAACCATGCGCACTGGCATTGAAAAAAAAACTAAATCCCGATAATTTAAGTGCCAAAACCACGACATGATTATGAGGCATGTCGTAGTGGGGGTTTCCGGAATAATTTTGACCACCTGGTTTTTTTTTAACGTACACCAAATGGCGCGGTATACGGGCCGTTTTGCATTTCGCCCCCGTATGAATGCGGCGGCCACGGCCGGGATTTGATCCCGCGCCCACTGCTTTTGAAATAACTGTGGGCCACACTATGTTTAAATAAGCCTGCGTCTGACTGCCCCAAACCTCCCCGGCTTTTCAAAGGTGACTTTCTGCACCACTTGAAAGCACTTGAATCTACAAAGTGCAACAATATATGAGTTGCAATGTACGGGAAATAAATGACAATCTAGTTAACCACTACGTTTTCAAAATCACATTGGCATCATCTGCGTGCTGGCTCCTGCTTTCCTCAAGATGCAGACACTGTACGAAAAAATAAGATAATCTGTAAACATTGAATTTCCAAATGACAGCACCTTCTAAGCCAATTATACCTGCACCAACTTTGCACACAGGTCAAGAATTTAGAGGTGTCGCTCTTTGGACATTCTCTACCGCAAAGACCTAAAGGAGCCATTCTATTTGAAGCCATCGTGTTATAAAGAATACACACACAATGACAAGCTCAAGTTTCAACATGCGGCAAAGCACGGGACCTATAAAGTAAAACTATTCCATTTTTATTTTATTCCAATCTCTTGACATGAAATTTACCTAAATGCCAACGCAAGCATCGAGCGGTGACCCACAGCGTTGTTTGAACAGCACAATCAAACGCTCTCTTCATTAATAGGAGGTCACTTTTGTTTGTTTCCAAAGCGAATAACATTGCCTACCTTGGCAGGTTTTTCTTATCGAATTGGCTGACAAGAGACAAGAAAGTGCACAGAAGTGGAGAGGGTGTCGGTTGAGTCGAGCCAGCGCAGTGAAAGTAGATAATCGGGGAGGAGAGTGGTGCCGGCGTCTGCGATTGGTCCATTTCCCCTTGCTTAGCTTGCGGGGGCTGGTTGAAAATCGCGGCGGCTTGCAAGGGGAGGTTAAAAATGTGGGTAGAACGGATCCTAAGCGAAGAAGAGTTAACAGAGCGATGTCGTATACTTGCGGAAAGGGCTAGACAGCGTTATACTGCTACCCAAATATTTATCATACGCAAAGAAACCCATGCTCGCCGGCAGCTACGAGTAGCCACTGCCAGAGCGATCGGCAGCCAGCCATCTTAAATTCCTTTCGGAACGGGGCAATCTCCGGCTATTCTGAAAATATTCCAGTTTTGTTCGGCATATTATTGCATCTTTACTGCGTACACGTCACTTTGACGTGGTGAGTTCTCGTGGTTTTGTGACGTCACGTGACACATAGGCAAACTGAGCCGGTATTTTGTAGCGATGCCTTATGCCTTATTCTATACTAGTCTAATCATCCACCGCTCACGGCCGGCTGATCACGTTGATAACGTGAGCGGACCGTCGCTCTGACCACTGATCAAGCGCGAAAAGCGCGAAAAGGCATTAGCATCCGAAAGGCATCGCTACAAAATACCGGCCCTGGGCACAGCCAGAGAATTTTTGACCACTAGCGGAGGGCTAAGGGCGAGAAAGGCGTACAATCGGAAATTATTATTTTTTGCTTCTGTTCGCCCTAATCGAGCATAATCAGTGTGCACACGTCATATCAGAAGACTGTCGTCGCAGTTTTCGTGACGTCGCGTGACACACTGGCGATGTGGACACGACGCGAGAGCGTTTGGCCATTTGTGAAAGGCTAATGACAGAAAAGGAATAGAACGGATTGGAATAGTTTTACCCTATAGCACCCCATTTGTTGCAGCTCGAAGCCCCTGACTAATACAGAATTCAGAATCTTTCATCAGCTATCTTTAGTTCGGTGGTTGATTGGCCCATATTTGGTGATCCATATTAAACGTGAACAGCGCAAAAACAGCCCGTCCCATCTCGTTTTCGTCCCCGTGCTGCTTTTGCGCTGTTCCCGTTTAACAGCTATCTTTAGTCGTCTGGTTCAACCACCACGATATGTTTGTCCGTCGATGTGCTGGGTATAGCTACATATTATAATATATAAAAAAAGAAAAATCCCCTACATTGTTTTGTTGGGCATGCATTTAGTAAAGTGTATAAGCGTATATCGTGACTGCCATAAAACGAGGCAAATTTTCATGTAGCCACCTCGTCAGCAACAAAAGCTTATCGGGGCGCCCAGGAGAGCGCAGTTTCACAAAACTAAAGTCGCTGTGAGAGCATGCTAGGCTGTAGTCAAAGGACATCTTCATTAACGAAGAAAATTGCTCATGGGAGAGGTACCAAATTTCTCTGTGTGGCACGACGACGTTTGTTATTATGCATTCTACATATTACATGTACTTCATGGAACTTCATCGGTGACCGAAAGACTTAGCATTACGTTTTTCATGTCAGTGCAGCGCTTGAAAAGACAGATTTTTTTCAGTACTAGACACATAATACACTAATGGCATCTTCGGCTGGCTGTTTCGGAGCGCTCTACACCGCTCTCGCGAGCGGCTTTGTCTTCGGCTGGTTGAAAGAGGGTGGTGCGCGCCTTGCGTTCGGCTGGTTTTTTTTTTCGATCGCTCTCCTCCGTCTTCGAGCGCTCTGAGGCTACATATATCCGCGCCCTGTCGTCGGAGCAGTCGTCGAGATGAGAGCGTTTCCAGCAACGTCATCACAGCACAGCGTCGCCGTTCTTGGCGACAGTCCACCGTAGCCAAGGCAACTAGGCCACAGCATGATGGCGTCTCAACGAACGGTCGTGCCACCGGCACATCCACCGGTTTAGCTTTGGATTGGTGAAATATCGGGTGTTTGCAGTAGTCACGTGGTTTCACATCTGCCATTTCCTCTTCTGAGAGCGAGTCACACGTTCGGCTTGCGTGCTTGTCCTCTACTTCTGAGTCCGGGAAACGCCGGATCTGCACAACTCTGCTTCGGTGGATGAATGCGATGAGTCGAAGATACCATAAGATACAGCTTTTTTGAGCTGTACGTATTCGAAATAATGAGGAGTTACCGAAGATTGGTAGTGTGATTTTTTTTTTTCTTGACACGCTTTACACCAAAAGCAGTATTATCAGTGGACATTTCAAAAAGCGAAACTTGTCCGTCGCATTAGTAAAAACGCAATGTTATCAGTACGCGGCAGCAGAGGCGTCAAAATAGCGTTGCATTAGCGCATCTGGAAATAGCACTTTGCTTACCCTCATGCCTTCGGCGATGGCGAACCCGCTGCCAATCAGTAAAATGACGCTCCACGGCAGCTTGGCTTGCACCATTTCCCAAGACAGCAATGAAGGACTTCTGGCACCTTCCCATGGTTTCGATGGAATCATGAACAAGAGGATCACCGGGATGGTAACTGCTGTGGCGTCCTTGGGCTTTCTGCAGTATGAAACACACGCAAAAGCCCAATTATTACGGAAGGTAAGCATTCGCTTGCGATAAAGCATCTCGTGTATAGTTCTTGCTCTTTGCACACCATATTTACCCCTTCCAGGTCAGTAAAGAATATCAAGGTTTGAACTCCTACACATTGGCAACGTTTCGACAAAGAAACCCGTTACTTCGAACACTTTTTTTTATTACGTCACTACGGATGCATTACCTGCCCAGGCGGACATCATTTGCAAGAGAAACCAAAGCAATTCATCCACTAATAAAGTTAATTACATGAAATCACAACTGATTTCCGAACTTTACAGCACATGCTTATATAATGTTGAAGGCAATCGTCATAAAAGTCTGTTTGAAGGTTTCTGCATTTAAAGATGGCCATGTCGGCCGAAATAACTAGCGCCAAATTATTCGTTAACTTTACGTAATCACGCACGCGGCACCACGTGCGTAAAGAGCACACAAAACTAGCCCGTAATTTTTGTGTGTTAATGTGGAGTCGACAATTATTCGGTATATCGCGAATTGGGGACACTGGGCAGTAAGGAGTTAATTAGTGAATGGGTCGCTGTGGTTTCTCTTAAGCATTATTTAAGTGTTCCCAGTAAAAAAAAAGAAACTATATCTACTAAAGTACCATGTGGTAATACTATAGTAGTACTACATCGTAGTACTATATAACTACTCGTTTGCAGGACCGCGAGATGGCGTTTTGGACTTCGTATTAGTCATTCAGTCAGTGAAAAGACAGGAAGCGATAAAACCATGGACACATGGAACTACGCTAATCAGTAAGTGATTGACTATATCAAGAAAGGGTCGTGCGATTTCGACAGATACTCACATGGTGCCAAAATAAGTAGCCCATCCCCTGGCGAACATAGGGTCCCGGAAGAGCCAGAGGAACACCAGAAGAATACAAAGCAGTAGAACGGCGACCTCGTGAAACCTGCGGTATGTACGACCAATGGAATATAGTTTGCACATGGGGGTTCAAAATTAGGATAATGATTAGAAGACGTGGGGAATGTTAGCTATTATCCCCAATTTTGTTTTGCTCACACGGTAACACGGAGAAACACGTCTGGCTGTCGACACTAATCGTCTGGGCGCCGTCGGCCAGCACTTTTTTCTTCCGAAATATGTACGCCTACATGTCCCTCGAGTCAGACGCACCAATTTTGTTTCGCTAATCAACGTCCTATGCAGCAGCCAATGAATCCTTCATTGATTACGTATCTCCTCAAGTTTCTAAAAGCGTATGACCTTGAGTCCCGTCAGCTAGCTTGTGTACGACTAAACAAATGAACAGGCAGCCGCGGCGTACTCACTTAGATCTAAAGTTTACATTTGATTACAGAAGGGCCTTTCTAACAGCATGATTTCTATTATTTGCGCTGCCAAGTCAATGCGGCTGCGACGCGCGTTCTGTGCACAATCCTTATTTATGCGCTATTTATATTACCGCCCTGGAGGTTTTCAGTACACGAATACCTAGTTCGCGGCGCAATAGCGCCTCCCTCCGACGTTAGATTCCTACAGTTTTATCCTAATGCGATTACTAACTATTCCAAAGCCTTCCAAATAGGTTTCAAACCTAACAATCGAGATTGTCGAGAGTTTTAAGGAAGTAAGCCTCTATAACAACCTTAAAACATTGATAGCTCGATAGTCAGAAAAAAAAAACGTTGTACATGCACCTGACATTTCATATGGCTTATAACATTTGTTGTCGAGTGTAAACTGTAGCTAAATATATTACTGTCATAATTATGGTCGGGAAATAAGTAGTTGGAATGTGCGTCTTCATTCCTTTTCTGTGTCGTCTACTTTCACGCCATATATCCTTGTAAACGTTAATAAAAAAGAAGCAACCGCTCAGGTTCGCGCTCCGTGCAACGTACTTGACGGGCCCCAACGCAGCGTAATTCCGACGAATGGCGGCCATGGTGTGGTTACGGCTTTCTTTTCCCAGGTCTGGGCTGAAACGGGAGAGCCGGGAGTAAACATTCTTGCAGAAATTTAACGCTGATCATGCTCGTACACATTACGATGTATTACATTTGCAAAAGAAAAATACTCATACGGGTGCATACGAACATACGTGCACCAGTCCTGTCAAAAGACAAATTGTACTACGCGGTGCCAACTTCAATCAAACCACAGGTAGGCAAAACAGCGACAACAGGACAAACCGCTCAGCTCGTATAAATATATTAGAATGCTCCTGCACGAAACAGCCCTAATAATTGGAGCCAACGCAATAACACACCACAACGGCAAATATACCAATCGTGCACATACTCACGGATAAGCATACACGCGCACTCACACAGCTGCTCGCAATGGAACACAGAACAAAAGCATGGAACAGAGAGGATGGAGAGCGCAGCTCGGCGTCATGAACCTGTATTTGTTGGTGAACAGAACGCAGTCCTTGATGGCTTAAAACGTAGAGCGACATAAAAAAAATCAAAGTATGGGGTTTAACGTGCCAAAACCCCGATCTGATTATGAGGTACGTACGCCGTATAGTAGATGGGTGCGGGGTGGATTTGTTGTAGTGGAGGCATCCTAACTTCTTTTTCTTTTTTTTTGTCTCAGCTATACTTAACTGCTCATTGTCTTGCTTATTTCTCCTGGTAGTGCTAGCGATACGCGCTCACGCCACATTTATCGTGTCTAGCTGCACACGTTAATTTGCTCAGATGGAGCGATTTCTGGGTTGCCTTTGCAAAGAGAAATGCACTTGCAGCTTTTAGCCGCCTCCTCCTCTTCACGGGCCGCTAACGCGAGCACATGAAGAGCAAACAATACAAAACAAATATAAACGTAAAATGTGAGTGACAGCGTTTCCATCGCGTCCCAAACAAGTCTCTCAACACATAGGTGCCCCTTCGCACCGCACGGAAGAGGCTCTAAGCTTATGAATATGTGGCACAAAGACACACAGAGGTACAAGACCACTCAAAACGAAAACATTAATTGCCACCCAAAGCAGCGGTAACTGACCATAGTGACGACGACTACAAATCACCGACGGCCAGAGGCCCCAAGGCCTCCTAGTGGAAAAGCGCGGTCCGCATCTACCGACTTTTTCAGTGAGGTCTTGAAGGCTGACACCAGGTTAAGAATGCAGAAATTGATTTCTGCCAGGATGCCGAATAAAAATAAAAAAAAACAATGACACCGCCTCGGTTGAGGTTCAACTCTCGGTGCAGTGTCTTTCAAGTTTCTCGGCACCCGTGGTCACTGTCAGGCAGCACGTTGTAACACAATTCTCAACAATACGGTGTGCGCAAGTTCTTGCACCTCAGGAAATACTGAGTACGGTGGAAGGTGTGTCTAACTATACAGCGTCGCATAATATTCACGATTTGGGTTATTGAGTTGTAAACAAAAATAACCAGCTCACTAACCAATGCATTAACCTTCGAAAGTAGATTGTAGAAAATCAGATGGCTCAACATAAACACAATTCCCTAAATTACTCTCTCCTAGAACGTTGTATATCGCTTTCGTTTCGCGTTTGTTCCACGAAGATAAGACATTCATGTGCAGTTATTACGAAAAATAAAAAAAGCTTGCCTCTTGCATCGGAAGAAAGCGGGTACCACGGCGAGAAAAATGAGGCCAGTTCCGATGAGTGCGGTTGGCAGGGCAAAAAACATCCACAGCGCATAGTCCACAGGTGCCCGATCTCCGTACAAGCTGAAGAAAAAAAAAAAGAAGACAGTACTACAGTTGTACGTATCCTGTCTTCTTGTGCGTCCATACTCGGGATATTTCTAAACCACGTAAATACTTTTCCGAAAAGGCAAAACCTGCGGCTCAACTGCCTAATTGTTCGTAAAGCCGTCAGTACAGTATACCGTTCCCCGTATCCTTATTCGGCGTAGCTACATCGGACTTTGTGAATTCACTATCGCCACTCACTCCTCGATAACAAACTTGAACACAATGTTCGAAGCGCCGCTCGTGATGGTTGCTATGGTGCCCGTGTTGGCGCCGTACAAAACGCTGAGGTAGAGGAGCGCGCGGATTCGGTGCTCGGTCGTCTTGTCCAGGAGAGAATGCCGGTTGCGCACCTTCATCGGTACAACCACATCGGGCTCCTCTTTATCCCTGCCGAAGAGCAAAAGAACGCCCCCTCGTGAGTTCATTCATTCGTCTATTGGTTCATCATCATACAAATATAATGTGAAAGGGGAGCAAGCAGCAATGGCGACAACATAACAATACAACCGAAAGTGTTTTGCATAAGCATTAAAAGTGAACTAAAACGAAGAACACACTGAGCATACACTGAACTTTGTATAACTAAGATACAATGGTTAATAATGAGTTGCATTAAAAGCAGCAGAAGACGAGCACGGGACGAAGTAAGGGATTGGTATTTTATAATAGGTAAATATTTATTCGATGAACAACGCCAAGAGGGAGGTTGTTCGTGGAATAAATATTTGCCTGTGACATAACATTCATTAGCAGCGCTGTTCATGAATAATGTTCGATCGAACGGAGTGGTGCTTATTAGCACCAGTGTTTTATTTTTTTTCTTTTACATTACTTCGACGATACACCAAACCCCGTGATAGGTAACTGCATATCGGCTTTATATTGTGCATCCATTTAAAGCGATAAATATAGCAGGTGAAAGGTATAAGCCTAAAATGGACAGCAAGACCAGAAAGCAGATTAATTCAGTTATATTATGTAAGGTTCGGAATAGGGCTAGTCCACGCAGGTTCACGCTGCGAAAACACAAACAATGACGGGACGATCTGCAGCGTTCACCTATTTTGCGTCATCTCTCGGCCTCACTGAATGCGGCAATGTTAATTCACTAAGGTGGTGTTATTACATTAACGATACACTTAATGTTTACATCGAAACAATTATTATTATAATAATTGATGATGACGCACCCATCCTTGTGTGGGAGGAGCTTGGTGCTCCCGTTGCTGGCAGCAGCAGCCGCAGCTTTCGCAACGCGTTCTCTCAATTCTTCACGCAGACCACGGTGGCCGGATCAGCAGGGAGATGGAAGGGGAGGGCAGAAACAGGCAAACCAGGATTAAACATTTCACAGACTTGCTTAAGTGTATACCATCAACAAAGCCTGAACTAAACGTTCAACAGGCATCTAAAAAAATGTCGCAGTTTCACCCGAAAGGCGAAGCATCAATTCCGATAGCCAATTAGTAGAGAGCTATACAGAGTAAGGAGAGTAGTTTTATCAGCTGTATAAACTTGGACATGCAGCAGCACCAGCAACGCGCAGAACTGTTGTCGACGCCGTCGGCGTTTTTTCCGCGTTCGCACGGAACGTGCGCGGCGTTGGTGACTGTTGCCGGTGCCACTGGCGGCGGCTCGGAGGTTTTTGACGAGATCAGAACGGGACACTCGTCAAGCAGCGTCGGAAGTCTATCACCTTCTCGCCTAGCAACGTTTTATATAAATGCGCATTTGGTGCCGCAGCTAAACATCGCTTCCCCTCCCTCCCCCCGTCCCCCCACGGCCTTCCGCGCGACGGAAGAAGTCGCGTTTGCTCTCCGCCGTGCGTTCGCTCCCCGTGAAAGCGCGCGTCCTTCGCGCACTTTCACTCGCACATACAGCATACGGCGCGCGGCGACGATTTCATCGCCATTGGGCTTTATACGAAACCTCACGGTGACGGCAGAAATCCGCTTGAAGTGTCCATGTAATTGCTATCGCAATAAAACATTTTAGCATCTGGGCCATCCGTGCCGGTAGCAAATTTTCTATTGGCAAAGAGCACGCGTGCACAGTCACATTGGATTTAAAAAAAATTACCTTTAAAGATTTCGTAGCGCGTAACATGAACTGCCTCCTCATGCAGGAAACATTTGTGCGCCGCAAGATATTTGAACATGCAGGGTGTACAGAAATGCCTTCAATATTCCTTAAAAATAAGAAGATGCTATAATTAAGCGATTTCTTATGCCACAGAAGCATACATTTTGAAGTGACTCGTGAAAGCAATTAAAAAACAACTACGAAAACTTGACTAAATAAATATTAATCCGTAGACTATGAAGATTACTCCTAATGCAAGACTTGAAGCTCGTCATCCGAGGAGTTCTTGACTGGTTTCAAACATTCAAAAAGCTGACACTGCTCATATCTCCTGCGTACTAAGTTTCAACGAATTTCATTGGGAAAATCAAAAGTGAACTGCCAAAGAGCACATTTCTCCCGCACTTAGCAGGTGCCCATGAGTGACGTTAATGCTTACGCATCACCGTCGGGTGAGCTCGAAGCGAGCGAAATCGCGGCCGGATAAGGACGCTCGCTTCATGCTTGAGAAAAAAGCCAAACCGAAACTTGATCCTCATGTGTACATTATTTGAGGCAGGTGGCGGCCACAATGGAATGAGTAATTGCTTAAAGTTTACTCACAGACCATGAAATGGTATTACCACTATTAAAGCGTATTCGTTTAACTACACCAGCATGAAACGTTAGAAATTGACAAATTCGTGCCCAATATTCAACAGGGCTATTTGAGCGTTGAGCTCAAATTGAGCTCAAAGCCACCAGTGCGAAGATCAGATAAATCCAGGTAGTAGCCATCACTCCCATGGCGGCTGAACGATGGCAGCGTAAGAGTTTCCTCTAGTAATTTTAGTTGGAAACACTACGGGCATTTGAATGTGCGGCGTGAATGTGCGGCGAAATAAGCGGCAATGTTTTTACAGTTAGACTTCGAGCAAACTGCGCTGCCTTCTTAAACATTTGTACTATTAGCCATTAAAACTATACAGGCTGCGTATTGATACATACGCGTACACTGTGTGCTCTTCAAGTCCGTATTTACACCTTCAAATGCCTTTTTTGTAGGAGGTTTGTGGATGTTAGTCAACAAAAAGAGTGGAAGGCTATAATAAGTCTATGGACTACCTATGTACGTTCTGAAGGCATATTAGCGACACATCTATCGATTTCTATAGGCTGTCTAATTATTTGTTGAAGTAATGCCCTTCAAATACTCGCTTTCAGAGATTGCATGACACGGTATAGCATTTTTTTCTATTACCGCCTCATCTTCGGCTAAATTAAGCAACGCATGAACACCGACAGTATCCGCGGAATAGTTGGAGCAAATAAACATCGCAGTTTTCGTCCGAAAGGTGCAGCTTTGATAGCAATCGATATAGTAACGCATTGGACAACTACATAAAGTAAGGTTCGTAGCTTTATCGGCGGTGTAAATTGCAGTAAAGATTCGCTTATTAATTAAATTACCAAGCCTGCCGTCACGCGCATACAGGCAAGCCTGACGAGATCTCACTCGATGACCACGAGCACTCGCTGTCACAACGCTCGTGTGATGAAGAGCGCGAACAGAGGTGAAGGCTCGGTGAAGCGAACGCTCGCTTCACCGAGCCTTCGAAATTTGTGATTACGCGGCCTCCAACGTAGACGAGTGCGGGAGGAGAGCGCACGAAGCCACCAGCCATCTCGGCTCGCCCTTGAGCTGGGAACCCGCCCAGATTTCCTTTATGATATGGCGCGTTGGCCGCGTATGCGCTCAGCCGCGCGGACAGCCATGCGTAGCCACAGCCGAGCTGGAGGAAGAGACGCCTCTCCTAGCGCACACTTGATCACCTGCGGCGCGCTTACCTCTCCTCCCACCCCTAGCGAGCGCTTGATATATAGGCGCGCGGGAAGACGGCGCCCATCAAGCCACCATCTCTCTCGGCTCACCCTCGCACACTTCCCTCCAACTCACATGCGTATACGGCGGATGGGGCGCGATAGGCTCTTATCGCACTTGTACTTTGTACGGAACATCACGGCGACTACGACGGCGAAAATTCGCCGGGAATGCCCATATAATTTCTATCGCAATAAAACCATGATCTTACCGGCTATTCCTTCGACGTCGATGTTTCCCCGTGAAAGGCTCCTACGCCGCTCTTGAAGCAGCTCGTGCGCTAGCGAGTTTACGACGGGCATCATCATGGCGGTGATGGCCACGTTGTTGATCCAGATCGAGAGGAACATGGAGATGAACATCAAGCCGAAAGCCAGCCTGCGCCACGGACAAAGAAATAACTCAAAATCCGAGGTCCATATTATCGATATTCATCGGGGCAACAAATTTGCTGTACGCGTATACCTGCTAATGATAGCAATATGCTTTGAGCTTCAGCGACACTGTCGAGTCTTCGCATGTCTTAATTATGAATATTTGTGCTGCCACATAATTACAATTATTGCAAAGCATCATAAAACAAGTATAGGAGTAACACTTTTTTTCTGTGCTGCTCAAAAACAGAGCGATCACATCCCGTGAATGCCTGTTGCTCTATTAGAAAAGGTCGCCGTTTCGCCCGAAAGACGAAGCATTGATTGCGATAGGAAATTTTTGACAGCTGTGCGAATTATTTAGGATAATAGTTTTATCGACCGTATAAACTGCTGCTAACATTTGCTTACTTACTAAATTGACAAGCGTAGTGTGACACACGCACAGGCAAACATGAAGACATCGATGACCGCGGACACTCGCTATCAGGACGCTGATGTGATGAAGAGCGGTAGCAGCGGTGAACGAATTGCCCTTCGTGCTACCTCTCGCTTCAACGCGAACTAAGCCCATGAAGCCATCAGCTATCTCGGATTACCAGCCTTTACACCCACCGTAGGTTACCTCCATGTTAAAGCGCGCGCAGCTGCGGCCGGAGTAGAAAAGAAGTGCACTACCCCCCCCCCCCTCTTCCCCGTTAGCGCGCACGCATTTCCCCGCTCCCCCCTTGCACGCGCGAGAAGACGCGCGTGCCTCCCTTGCGCGCACGAGATCCAGAAACCATCCTTCTCTGCACACCCCAGCACGCTTTCACTCGCACCAACAGCATACGGCGCGCGGCCGCAATCTCATCGCATTTAGGCTATATACTGAACATCACGGCGACTCTGACGGCTGAAATTCGCTTGGAGTGTCCATATAATTGCACTCGCATTAATAAAGTCCCAGTCTCGAGTGTGACTATAGCTTAACATTGCCGCTCTTTATTTTATAACTAAGGTCACCAGATTTCCGGTGTCAAGCAGAAAAGAGAGAAAGACGTACACCAATCTTTTTCCTAAGTTCGTTTTAACCGAAAACAATTAGTGAAACCAAGTTTACCAGAGAGCTAAAACGGCGATTGGCTCGCAGCGGCGAGTCTACACTGCAGGCTAATTTACGTCGGCGTCGGCGCCGTCGGCGTAGCCGTGGTGTTCCGTATAATGTCCAAGTGCGATAACATCGCGGCCGCGTGCAGTATGATGTAGGTACGAGCAATAGCTTCCGAGGGTGAGCCGAAAAGGATGGTGTCTTGATCTCGCGCGCGCGCAAGGGAGGAAGGTGGAGAGGGTGCATGCTATCTTCTGACGCGTGCAAGTGTGGCCGCGGAGATGTGCGCTCGCTAGGAGAGTGGGGAGGAAGGAAAGGGTCAGGTTAGTGCGCATCTCCTCTTCTGCTCCAGCTGCGGCGGCTGAGCGCAGCCGCGCGCGTCCTATTAGTAGGCAATCTGCGCTGGGTTCGTAGGCTAGGCCGACCGAATATAGCTGATGGCATCGTGTGTACTCGCGTGCCTAATTCGCGCTAAAGCGAATAGGCAGCACGAAGGGGAATTCGCTCGCCGCTGCTGCGGCTCTTCACGCCAGCGTTCAGACAGCGAGTGTCCGCGATCATCGATTGAGATGTGCTTGCCTGTGCGCGCGTGACATCATACTTGTTAATTTAGTTAGTAAGGAAATGTTTACAGCACTTTATGCAGCTGATAGAACGACTAACCCTACTTCGTATAGCTGTCTAATAATTTGATATCGCAATCAATGCTTCACCTGTCGGGCATAACTGTGACTTTTTCTTCTCTGTCATTCGTTGGAGCTCTCGAGCTCTGGGGTGCTATAAGGTAAAGCTATTCCCATCTGTTTCTATTCCATTTCTGTAACAAGCCATCCACAATTGGTCAGAAAAATTTCGGGCCACCCCAGTTTGCCCGTGTCACACGACGCAACAAAAACCATTAAAACTCTCCATCTGATATGAAGTGTACATAATGATTATGCTTGATTAGCCCGATCAAAAGAAGAATGCGTTCCGCTTCTACGCCCATTTCGCCATTAACCCTCCGGTATTTTTCAAACTTTATCTGGTTGCGCCCACTTCGCCTGTCTGTCACGCGACGTCACAAAACCACGAAATCTCACGACGTAAAAGTTGGAAAGTAGTATCCGCCACCATATAGTAGTTTCAGCATGAGTAATTTCTGTGCACCAGATATTCGCAAAAAAATACGGCAAGCACGATGCGAAAAATTGTACACCCAATTAAAGCCGGTGAAAGTTCACCTTGAAAAAAAAATTCACTAATGAAACAAATTTTCTCGTGCAAATACAACCAGAACAAATGTGTGCCAAAATTCGGTAAATAAAGAAATCGAGAACACTGAACTCTAGTTATACTCAAGTCTGGTATTTTACGCTACACTTTAGCAAGAAGAAATGTGCGGCAGGACTCGCGTCAAAGTAAACTATCTCACCATCAGCACTGCAATGAAGAATGAATTTGAAGTTCTATGAAAACGGCAAGTGGCCACCAGAATCGTTAGCCGAACCCGGATATCAGCAACGAACGCTTTGTCAGAGCTGCGGGATACTCGATGCATTTTGCTTTGACGAAAAGCCACCAGACGGGGAGAAACAGGCAGAAGCACTCAGACACATGGTAAAAAAACAAAGTAAATACTCTGGTTTTACGTGCTAAAACCACGATAAGTTTATGTATGAAGCACGCCATAGTGAGGGACTCCGGATTAATTTCGACCACCAGGGTTTTTTTTTGAACGTGCACCCAATGCACATTCGCCCACATCTAAATGCGGCCGCCGCAGCCGGGATTTGATCCCGGTCTTTCGGGCTTAGCAAGGCAACGTCCTAGGAACTACAAGGTATATGTACGCATGGTAGCGAAGCTGCCATAGAAGCCCATACGTCCTGCAATGGCGGCTTGTGGAGTCACGGCAACGCCATCTACACTTCGCGCGGCCAACTTCTCGGCGAAAAAAAAAATCAACATTTGCCGTTTGAGGCTTGTTGTGCCAAGTACTCTACTGCGCCAGCTATGACGTTGCTATGACATACGTTGCTATGACATTGTATATACCGAGCACACAACAATACAAATGAAGCGTAATAAGATAACATTCGCCACAGCCTCGCGTCACAATCTAACCTGAATACACCCATCTATATTTATAGATCTCATTCTATAACGGCACGCATTACACTGGTGAGCCGTGAGAGTTTTGTATGAATTTAGAGCAATTGTTTCACCCAAATTTTGAACGAAGTAGCATATCCATGTGTCATTAGTACCAACACGCATCTGTTATTTCGGTGTTGAGATAAAATCAACATTACATTGAAATGATTCACAAAAACCACACTTTATTCTGCGCTAACACAGAACGCGTGCCTCCTGTAGTTTTTCTCTGGTACTAAGGACATAGCTAAAACATAATAATTACTGAAAAGGCAGTTCAAAATATGGTTACTGATTAAATTTTATAAGGTTAACACTACATATATGGCCATTACTTTTTATGGCTACGCAAAAGAGAGTTTTGACGACATTACAGTGTTAAATATGGTAATACAATCTCGGCATATCTCAGCACGCATCGTCACGAGCAAACTTCAGAAAGCCTGCATAGTTTCGTATTCATAAGTATTCGTGGATGGAAGCAAGCAGTCTGTGACCACATTTTCCTAATCTAATGGAATTGTCTGTACTTTTTTCAAATGTTTCCATTGGAGACGTATTGGGTGCATAATTTTCAGAAACTAGTGTTTTGCCCCACGACATGTAGTCGCGCTTCAATCGGACGACCATAATTGATGTCGCTGCTCATTGGCTTGGAACCGTATTTCAGCCTCGCCTTAGCGACCATGTGAATTGGCCTTGGCCACTACGCCACCGCAGTGGGCACGGACACGCGTCTGTGGGCTCATTCTTGTTTCGTGCCGGTCTGATAGTACTGTTTTATTTTTTTAATCCAATTATGAACCAACCAATTAATCCTCGCGTATTCTGCTTCCTATCGACTTCTATCTTTGCCCTCCGGGTTATAGCGCAAGTAAATATTGGAAGAATCATGCTGGCAGTAACCTCTTTTTCTTTTTCCGCACTTTTAATGCTTTCAATTGCAACCAGGTTTTTTACTCTGTTTTTTCTCGGCTATAGTCTATTTGATCAGTAAGGAAGCCTCACTGACATCTTGATGCCGGTGCCTAGCAGACACAACGTCTTGAGGGCAATCCTTTGATGCAAGTGCGAATGTTCAATGGCGACGGCCATAACCAGGGTGCCCAGGAACATGAGGTTTATGTCCTGAAACAGAAATGAGAGAGACTGTAAGCTTCTGGATAATGGCAGCAGCGTTTTTGACCTCAACAAAACCGCCAATACGTTACTGAACCAGTGCGAGACGAAGCCCCATCACCATCTTCTTAATGCATAACATAATACACGCATGCTAGATTATCAACCTATAACAATCCTTGAAACTAGATGCACGAAAATACAAAGTTCATAAAGACACCTAAGCCCTTATTTAGATATACTATGCGAGTTTGGCGTGTTCGCATATTTAGCACCTGTATAAGGTGTTGCAACAACTTAGTTGTTGCACCTATATAAATTATAGTGCCACCATTGAATATTGTGCCGTCTTATATTAATAGCTCTGTGGGAGTTAGACATACATAAACGCAAACTATATGCAAGCATTCTGAAAGGGAAAATTGTCATCCACCCGAGTGTACCACGAAGCTACAACGGAAACCCATACGGATTTCAAAAAAAAAAATTCACGCAGAAACTCCTCTGGGAGTTGTCTAAGTATGCGTAAAGCATTCTGCCACTTGCTTATCTCCACGCAGCCTGGCGTCATTATCAGTGTTATGACACTTCATCCGGCCAGTACAAACGACAGCGCTGCAGCGACACGAACTGGTGCGGACGGCGGCGCAAGGTGCATTGATAACGCAAGCAAAGTACTGCAGGTGGCGGCGCCAGGTGCGCTGATGGCGCTGCGATCATAAGCCGTTATCGCTCTTTATCGCCTTGTCCATCCGTGTCGAACCATTTATGAACTGTGATCGAAGGGCACCGGCAGCGGCACGGGCCGTATCAAACGTACTCTGGCACGGCGGCGCGGACCGTATCTTGAAAGCGATCTGCGAAGCGCACAGAGAGTGCCGACTGCTGATAGCTCCACGCGCTGTGTTTTAGATGCGAAGCAGCTTCTGGCGGGGGCTTTGTCCGTCCTCCTTCCGTCCCGCGGCGTGCCACACCCCCACAGCGCATGCGCGTCCCCTCCCCCTCTCTCCTCTCCTACGCTCCCCCCTTTCTCTCCTCTGTGGGCAATGCTGTGGGCAACGCTGTGGGCAACGGTTTCAAGGAAGGAAAATGCTGTCGCCAACAGTCGGCAGACCAAAATCGGTGTAGGCGACACGACACCGACACCCTCTCTCCCGTAAAGCCTATCAGCCTTTACGGGAGGGACGGACTAACGCACGGACAGTTTTCTCGTTGGGTAAGCATAGCTTCCGCATTTAAAAAACATAAGCTTCGCAGTTGAAGAAAATTTTTCCTGATTCAGGGATCGACGCCTAGACCAACGCGTTTCGGAGGCAGTCGCTCTATATACCATCTGAGCTAACCAAGAGGTTAGCATATTGCAGTGCGAGGGCGAATTAATCGACAACTCGAAGAACGGGGACTTTAAATACGGCAAATTATTTGTACGGAAGCCCGCAACGTGGATGTAAGTTCATGAAAGGGGAAATTGCCACCCACCCGGCTATAAACACGAAGCTGCAAAGGATCAGAATGAACTTTTCTTGAACTGCGAAGCTTTCGTTCTCATAAATACGTATAGGTTTCCTTTGTACCTTCTTGTTACAGTTGGTCGGATTTAAATAATGAAATGAATTCTGACATTGTACGTGTCAAAACCACGCCCTGATTATGAAGCACGCCGTAGTGGGGGGACTCCGGATTAATTTTGGCCCCCCAGGGTTTTTTTTTTTTAACGTGCACTTAAATCTAAGTACACGGGTGTTCTTGCATTCCGCCCAGGTCAAAATGCCGCCGCCCAGACCCACAATCAAACTCGGGACCTCGTGCTTATTATCAGCACAACGCCATAGCCACCCCGCCACTTCGGCGGGTAGTCGGGTGGATGACGACTTTCCCTTTCATGAACCATCCTCCACATTCCGGGCTCCCGCAGAACTGATTTGCCATACAGGTATTCTGTCATGATTTTTTGCTTGATTGCGAACAGACTTACGCCAACTCCTCACTGACGCTACCTTGTGGGTTAGTATGTCGTGGTATATAAGCCTGACTACTACAGTTAGCATTGCAGCTCGAGCAATGTTTGCACGCAGATGTTTTCGACTGTCTGTTGTTTTTTGTACAGTGTATCGTGGATGCGAAGCGGGCGACACACGTGCTGGCCTCACGTGGACAAAGAAGCCGGTCAAAGGCTGGGCGTGCCTTCAAACTGATGAAAGGCAATACACACGTTATCCCTGCACCCGCCGTGGTTCCTCAGTGGCTATGATGTTGGGCTGCTGAGCACGAAGTCGCGGGATCGAATCCCGGCCACGGCGCCCACATTTCGATAGGGGCGAAATGCGAAAACGCCCGTGTACTTAGATTTAGGTGCACGTTAAAGAAGCCCAGGTGGTCCAAATTTCCGGAGTCCCCCACTACGACGTACCTCATAATCAGATCATGGTTTTGGCACCTAAAACCCCATAATTTAATTTTAACACACATTATCCCATTATTTTCCGTCAGCCTCTTGCACCACCGTTTTTTTTTCTTTTTTTTTTTTTTACGTGAGCCACCAAGATCATCGCATCTCACTGGACGCCATGAGTGCCGTCATCAATGCCATTCTCGTGGGTTCACGTGACATCGTTGTTTTCCTCCAAAAGGAGCTTTCATGAAAACGGCTGAATAATATAATTTATTTATCTGTGCTGCATAAGCAGCTACATTTGCATGGTTTGAAGGGCTGTACTAAACTAGCGTGCGACATGATTATGTCCTCTTTCTCGAACTCGGATGTTCGGTGCACCTTGCATGGTGGTGCCTTTAGCTGGTTAGACGGGAAGACGAGACGCATACAATAATTATAATGGTTCTTAAGACTGAACAATATAGTCGATCCCTCATTTGCTGAGGCAAAAAACACGCTATAGAGTTGTATGCTGCGCGTGCCGACTGCCTGATCAGGCGCGGATCCAGGGGGGATGTCCGGATGTCCTGACCCCCCCCCCCCCCTCAGATTTCTGCATCGCCCCCTCGCTGACAGGGGGATGGCCCTGTCGCAAAAAAAAAAAAAAAAATATGGCCACCAGCATTCATCAAAAGTATTTTTCGCGAGTACCAGTGGTATCAGCCATGTAGAAGTAAAGCTAGCTCGCTCACAAGCTTAGTTGTATTCCGTAGGAGTGTGGTGTCGCGAAGTTGCCGTAGTTATTTTTTCTCATGAACACCTTGGACCTCCTGGCGCCTGCCGTGCCTAACTCGTCCCGTCGGTGGCGTCGAATGAACGAGGGGACGTCATTTTTGCCAAGCACGCCGAGGTCCGCTCGAGCGCCTTCGCGCCTGATTAACCAAGGTGTCAACGGTTGCCTCATTGGCTGTCATCGGTTCCACGACCAACCTGCTTAATGAAAGAGATCTCTTGCTGAAGTGTTCATATATAAATAATAACAACCAACAGCTAAACTAAGAACTACGCATAGGCAACTTTTTTAAACTGTAGCACTCATTGTGATCACAGTTACACGTTGACAATATCCAGTACCAGCACAGTACCGTTCGTACGCTACAAGTTTTTCATTGTAAGTTCGCACTTTTATTGTCGTACATTAAGCATAGGAGGCTCAAGCCCGCCGGATCCGTTTATCTGAGTGAGCGTTCTCGCGGAGCGGGGCGAAGCCTCGAGCCGCGGCTGCGAAGTGGGGGAGCGTGACGTCAGCGGCCAACGCCAGCGCGCGGGCCTAGGATGGCGTCGCGTGGTTAGAGAAGCGGGAGCAGATGCGCGCCTTGTGTAAAAGGATGACGTCGCGTGGGAAACAAAACATGAAGACGCTGGCTCCGCTCTCGCCTACTACGCCACATCGTTATTCTTGTAGGTGGCGTCGTGAGTCTTCATACGCGGTGATTCGCATATCGTAAACAACCAGCGTAGTGGTTGCTGCGGTGGAGCGGAGCGTTACGCCCGTATTCAAGAACGTTCCTCTAGTCAACACACCACCACGACGCAAGAGAGAAGATGGCACCGCCATCCCTCCACAACAGTGGTCACTGAGCTTCATGATCATTCACGGGAATTCATGAGAATTGTCGCGTCTTTATTCTCGATTATTCTGCGCAGTACGACAATTGAAATTTGGAGTCTGATATCTCGGAGCACGGACACGCTAGAATAATTCTTCCGACTGATACTGTGTAGAAACTCTATTGTCTCTAAGTTTTCAATACAAACATACCCACTTGCTGCAGTCAACAAAAAATGTTCAATTTTAGTTAATTGGGCTGCTCACAGCGATAATTATCATCTCACTTTGTGCCCCCCTAGCCACATAACTTATTTGCACAGGTGGTTTTCGCGTGCCTCCCAGTGCCTAACTTTAAGAAAACCATAAAGCTTAGTTTTGAACACCCTGTATTATCAGGCGCAGCCGCCAAGCACATGGCTGTCTGTATTGGGTAACGTCCTTTTCCTATAAGCTCGGAGAAACCGATACCTGGCTTCGCTACAGGTCTTCTTCCTCTTTCTGGGGTTTTACGTGCCAAAACCAGTTCTGATTATGAGGCATGCCGTAGTGGAAGACTCCGGATTAATTTTGACCACCTGGGGTTCTTTAACCTGCACTACAACGCAAGAACACGGGCGTTTTTGCATTTCGCCTCCATCGAAATGCCGCCGCCGCGGCCGGGATTTGATGCCGCGATCTCGTGCTCAACGCCTGAGCTGACTGAGCCACCACGGAGGGCTACAGGTGTTGCTTTAGCCGTATAAAACGCGGGTTTATCGTGAGGAAAAACGGTAAATTTCGGTAAATAAGAAAGGCTACTATCATCATCATCATCATTGACAGAAGCTGACCCCCCCTCAGAAAAAACCTGGATCCGCCCCTGTGCCTGATGCCCGACAGGGGTCGGCGGTGAAGTGGTGACGAGGAGCGTTGTTCACGATCGAAATTCAAACACTCATATCTTCCTTAAAACAAAAACTGTTATGAGATAATGATGGAAGTGAAACGCCAACCAACAGGCTTATCTGATGCACTTTGTGCTTCATTTTTACCTGTACCACCTCATTGCAAAAATCAGAGCTGAGTGTGGACCGTAAACAACTGTTGGTATGTTTGTCGTACTTTTCTTCAGAAAACTCGTACAATGTATCGGCGCAAAAGAATTATTACTGCAAACTACAGCTATAGCCCAGTTAACTGAGATAATTACAACGAACAAATTTATGGTAGATTTGCCAGTAAAAAATGGTCGATTTCAGCATATTTTTGCAAACATTTCGGGCTCTTAAGGAACTTTTTCCCATCGGAGCACCATAAGCACCACTACATATTGGATCCAAATATTTGAGGTTCAGCTGGAGAAGTTGTGCAGCGTTACGCGCTAAAATATCTTTTAATATTGTTTTCTCGCAGAACCGTGCACCACGTACTGTGAGCAAACTTTGGAAGCGCCTCACGTGACAAGAAATTTTCTTTGAGACAAAATATACTGCTAAGTAAATGGCAGTAAATGGCCATGATTTTCTACAAACAAAATATCAATTTGTACGTATAGCGAGACGCCTGGGACACTTGAAGTGGAATAAAGCCAATTTGGCGTGAAACTGTTGTCTCGCGCTTACATGAATTTTGCAATGACGATTTGAACTCTAAATTTTCTAGTCTCTCACCATGATGTCAGTCTTGCCTGATTTTGACAATGCCAAATTTATTGCAGGATTTCCATATGTCTCATTTGTAATGCAAATGGAGTTGTGCTCATAAAGGAGAACTTTTTACAGTTCCTTGATATGTGTGCATATTTCAAGAAATAGTTATATTCCAACTCCAAATTCGGCTCTTGTCCTCCAGTAGACTTCTACCTTTTCTTTAAAAAAATGCGCAACAAATTCTATTCAATTCGCTTCGGCTGGTTCATTGCTGCATTTCAAATCTATTTGAATAGAGTAACCATAGTTGCGACCGAGTTCGTGGACCTAGCTGATGCCTTCGTATTAAATATTTTTGCTTACTTTCGAGAAAGGAAGGTTCGAAGGGGCATCTGAAAAGTCAGAGCTTTCTGACGTGGTCGCTTTTCTCTGGCTCGTTACGTAGCGCTTACCGCATTTTGCGAGATATCTTTGCGGACTTACGTTCATGTAAAGTTGGCAGGTCCTTTCTGTGGTAAGAACACCGAGCATCGGGTACAGCACAATGGGGATGAGTGACGTGGCTCCCAAAGGTATGGGCTCCACAATCCAATAGAGGCCCACGATGCTGACGACATAAGCACAGCGAGCTTTCTGCAAAACGAACGGCAAGCATCAGCCGAATAGAGACCGGCCGTAATTACACCGCGTAGCTCGAAACGCACGAATCATTCCCATCACGAATGACATTACGCTATTACCAAACATAACAAATTAGAAACGGTGCATCGGTACACTGCTTCTATTTTATTTGATTTTATTCGAAGACTTGTAACAGAATATGAAAAAAAAATTTTAGAAAAGCGTCTGGGAAACAGGTACACATCACTCAGGAATGCATCTCTTTATTGGTAGTCAGCTGGTTGTAAGACTGTCGCTCAATTATAGAAGCTACCACCTTCGTCTCAATGGTGTGCAACCTCCTGTACATTGGTTGCCGACCTCCGCTGGTTAGCAAGATTAAATCGCAATCGCGATGCTGGCGATCGCTGGGCGGCACGCAGGGCCTGACTGCGCTGCTGCGACGAGGGCTACGACCTTTATTTCTTGGAGACAGTAGTACATGGTACGCGATGAATGACGTGCCTATTAAATTCATTCTCACTGGCGTACGGAGAACGGAGAGGAGCGTTTTCTGTAGACACCTGTCCGAGCTTGTAACGAACCTCTCGCAAGCTCTTCGCTAACATGGCATCACAATGCCTGTAACACGTAAGCAGACACAAACGAGTTGTCGACACACCGCCTTCTGAAACCGCGGTGTCCTGCTGCGACTTGACTGCTCCGTTCGTGCATGACTTGGCTGCGACGACGCGGCGAGACCGACTAACGGACTCAATTACTCCCTATAGAGACGAGCGAATTCTACGGAGCCGTCAATGCCTCAGTTCTTCAATGCCCAACTCTGCAATCGTTCTCTGAATCTTTTCTTTAAAAAACCTGCTGATTGAAAGCGGCACTCACTCACACATTCTAATTGTGCAAACGAAACTGCCGTATTTTCTTGCAGAACCGAAGTATCTTTCTTCCAACGAATTTACCGCGAAGCTTGGAAAATAACCGAACGTGCTGTAAGAGCTGTTGTCAAATTTCCAGTAACGAAGACAGTCATATACCCTTACTATGCCTGTGCTCAAAGCCACTGCAATAAAGTGTTCCAGCTCGTAATTAAAAGTTTTACATGAGGTAATTAATTTTTATCGGCAATCATTTAGAGAATGAAAGTGTGTTATGTATGTTAGAGTTTAAGGTGCCTTGATGATTTGCGTGTTGTTCTAAACTTACTTACTCTCAGTCACATTCCTTAGGTGAAATAATCCCGAACAAGTGAACTTTTTGGAGCGCATTCGCACTTTAAAAGCACATCACCTAGATAAGAAACGCATGTTCTCTAACAATTATTCTTTGGCGTTTGTTCACGGGGCACGCGAGTAGGTTAATTCCCCCACAATCGGGAAGACAAGGCCGCCGACACCATATTTGCCGACAACGCTGAACATTGCTTACTGGGGTTCATTTCAGAATTATTCCAGAAATTTGAAAATGTTCAAAAAACAATGACGGTGACATCTGTCACTCAAGCACCTGCGGGGTGAGCACTTCTAAGTTTTACGGAATTTCAAAAAATCTCCTGCTGCAAATAACATAATTACAATCCTAGAGTCAGATTACTCAGAGAGACAGACATTACTTGCACGATGAAACGACACACATAGTCAACTAATTAGCAAACGATCACTAATGAACCTTTTATTTAATTACTCTACGGCACATATTGCAATTTACTAATTCTAGTCGGTGAGTTTGCAAAGCGTATTCACTTGGAATGAATTTGCAGAATGACATCAGTTCGAAGATAAGCACCATCAAACTCGCTTTAAACATTGACTGTTGTTCGACTTAATTTTTTTTAAACAAAACGCTCTTTTAGCATTGAAGCACAAAAGTAACTGGAACGCCCATATATTTTGTCCCCAACTTCAGGAAATATCTCGAAACTGGTGTCATCCTGGAAATTCATTTCAAGTGGAGAAGTCTTGCAAACTCACCGGCTACAATTTTTTTAAATCGCAATATGTGCAGTAATGTAATTAAAAAGTTATTTAGTGAATTTCCGTCAATTAGTTGAATATGTGTTTTGATTTCTCGTGCTAGATATGTCCGCCTCTTCGAATAATTCAGCTCAAGGGCAAGAATCTTCCACAAATTATTTTTTTTTTCATTTCCGTAAAATTTAGAAATGATCATTCCGTATATGATATGTTTAAGAATGTGTCAAAGCTAAAGGCGGCTGTCGCGGCACACCTCAGCTTTTTGTTTTCTTTTTTTTTTTCCTGACCGGTTCTCGTCCTTTCGGCTCCATGGTGCCTACGTGAAGTCGCTGAGGCATACCGTATCAGGATCAAGGGCTGCACGTGCGCTAGTCAGCCATTTGTGCTTTGGCATAAAAATATTTCTGCAATAGGCCGCGACTGTTCTGCTATAGTTTCTGAAACGGCTGGTGCGCACAAGCGTTCGGTGTTTCCACTTTTTCTAGATTATTTTTTGGGTATTACATAATTATATGTCCTTTGCCATACTAATAAATTAGGTTTTCAGTACAGCGTTTGTTCGTTCCGCTTCTGTCCGTATTAGAACTATTTCATCTCTTGAGCCGGGACCTCGAGTCAGGCCTATCCACCCTTTGTCTCAGTTTCTACTTTATTTCAAAGGAAAAGAAATAAAAATTCAATTCAATTCGTCGATTACTATAGCATAATGAAAGCAGACAGAGCGCCTTTTGCGGGAAACACGCCTTTCAACTCGACGTAAGCAATCGCAAAACTGTATACGAGGAAACCATTTCGTTTTCACCGGCATTTCACCGTAGATAAAATATTCCTTAAGATTTTTTAAAGCGCTTATTACGTGAATTTGAAGCCTTGTTTTGCATCGAGTGGAAATGAGCGTGAAAATGTTTAAAGTATCAATGCAACGCGTACCCAACTTTTTTTATGAATCTGCACAGGACTGCTGATTTTATGCACACCATATCCAACATTTTTTTTTTTGTCTCCTAATTTTGACAAGATCCTCTTCTAGCCTCCAGATTAAGTGTAGACTTTCCGCGACAAAGAGTAGTGTTTAGACGTAGGCCATTAGACAATACATAAAGAAAACAGCCGCGACAATGACAAAGCTGATAGCGAAAGAAAAGAGCGTAGAAATTTTCGAGCGTGACCAAAAGGACATGGGACATACTGATGATAATCGGTATGTGCCATGTCAGTTGGTTCACGAACGGTTCAACTTTTGATCAGACTAGACTACGAAGAGGTTACGCTATTCTATTCGTGTAGCAGAATATAAGAATATTAATAGGAAAGCATCTGAGAAACAGGTACATACCACTCAGGAATGCATCTGTTTATTTTTAGTCAGCTAATTGTAAGGCTCTACCGCCAAAGCAATATGTTAATTTACATGATTTGACCAGACGCTCCTCTTTTAATTTAATGGGCGGAAGTACAAAAATGAAACGAAAACTAATGGCGTGAAAAAATCTTCACGGTTGTCACTGATTAGAAAACACTTTTTTACATTTTTTTGCGTACCGCTAGCTTTCCTTTCTACCGATATATTCCAACCCCGAATACACCATTACTCGGAGCGAAGTGACAGTGCTCTTTCTCCAACTGCTTGTTATTAAGGAACAAGGCATCATTGATTTCATTACTGCTGCTTGAGTGCGCTATGCCAGTCTTGAAGCGGTATTTAGAGTCTGGACCGATATTATTTGGTAGGTATGAGCCAACTTGCCCAGCATCGTACTTTATAAACAAAAAAAAAAACAAATATAGGTAACGCTCGCGAAGTCTTAGCTTACCGTCGAGGAAAAACAAAGAAATAACGCTTCTAACCAAAGAGCGGAAAACACTCCGTAGCACTTCAATACCTCAGAGAAACAAGACGTGGGAAGTTGCTAACAATTGATAAACTGCACCCGACAAGTATTTGTTTAATCAAGAGGACGTACTCTAGCCCCACAGCTGTTCGGCCCAATATCTATTCCTACAATGTACGAATAGCAGTGGCAACTCACCTGAGCATCTTCGAAGAAGAGCAGCGGAAGTAGAATGAGAGGAATGAGGACCATCAAAATTTGTCTCCAAAGTGCCAGTGCCTGAAGCGCGATCTTCTTTCCATTCCTCATGGTCGCCTGAGCGGTCGCGGGAACTATGTACGACTAGCAACGCGCGGGCCACTGAGCAGTTTGTGACAATCGACGGCACGAGACGGGCTGACCACGGCGACGAAGCGAGAGGACTTCCTCCGTATCCTGGTTGCGCCACTCGGCGGCGGAAGCCGGAGTCATAGAGTAAGCCGCAGTGGGACACGTGCAGCCAGCGGTCTTGTCATGGGCTGCCTGCCAGCAGCCAGCGACCGTTGCCGCTACGCCAACCGGAACGCTGAGAAGAACCTCGTGACGCACACACACATAGGTGCCAGTGACTTCGTTTCTTCCGACGGCGTCAATCTCGCGTCACTCCAGTACTTCTAGACTTGGCTTCAACCTTGCATTTCTCTTGTCTCCTCCGTATAGCAACCATCTGAAGATGACAGCTGCAGCTTAAAAAAAAGAAAAAAAAAGAACTCATAGGAGATCTCTGCAAAATTAGCAGACACGTAACAAGAACAGCGTCAGCTGGGAGCGATACCCTAAAGGCTCGCACGCATTTAAAAAAGAAAATCTTTAGCTCACGCTGCAGAAGTTTACAGACGTGAGTGCAGTCACCAGAGGTTTACATGGAGCACGTTTGAAATTAAATGTTGAGAAGGCTCTGCGCCGGCTCCTGGACACCGACCACCTGCTCTATAGCAAGCAGTATTGGGATTAAATACAAATTCCTTACGGGCTTTAGTACTTTTAAGGCCCTCACCACCGGTATCTACACAAAGTGCCATACTTTGTTCCTGCAGGTTGCTACCCCACACGAAATGCGAAAACACCCGTGTGCCAAGCATTGGGTGCACGTTAAAGAACCCCAGGTGGCGTCCCGGAGTCCCCCACCACGGCGTGCCACATAATCAGATCGTGGTTTCGACACGTAAAACCCCTGAATTATTTTTTTCCTACTCCACAAGCCTGTATAACTTCTCGACAGTTTACGCAGCCACACGAACCCGCCCAGAAGAGGGCAAGACGAAACGGGACGGGTTGGGTCTACGATTAAATTCTCTGAACACCCTAAATATGTAAAAAACTTGACACTTGCTGCATAGTACAACTTAACGGAGTCATATTTTGTTTTTATAACCATCATTTCCTATTCTTTTCGTCCTACATTATTAGCTCCGAGGCCACCACGCTGCCATTCGTTGAAATCGGGCTATCAGTGCGACGGATAATAGGAAATGAAGAAGACGAAATAGGTCGCTACAAAATGCAGCCTCTGGGCGCTATATATTGTGGCGATCAAGTTCCTTTTTCATTCCTCATTTCTTATCACATGTTGCGCCTAAATTACTGTTACCTGCGACAACGGCGGCGCAGAGGCGTCCGGCGAAACAACGAAAAGAGTGAAGGAAATTGATTGTTACAAAGTACTGCCCTCGGCCTACATCTTCAGCACTTGTGTTATAACTGAGGGATACCGTGCCTTCGCTGAAATGCGTAACTACATATGCCCGTATATATTCAGTCGATCGGTTTCGCGGATACTTTCCTTTTTGTGCGACGTCCGCCATGCACTGCGCATCACTGGAGCGGAAGGCACAATGGCTTATCCAATCAACTTGCATTGAAAGCTATATTACCTCATGTGCTTTGCTGCAAATCTCCCGTATTAAATACAAAAACTGATAGGTGGAGAATACGGTCCCAATGCGAGAAAGTCTTCACCCGTTACCTCTCAGAAAAAGCGCCGATGCATTGCAAAAGCTATAGTAACTCAATTTTGCATTTGTAGCTCTATAGTTTCTCACTAACGTGCAAATATATATATATATATATATATATATATATATATATAGTAATGGTCGTGTTCAAACAATGATCGACTTCGGAAAAATTAGTAGCACATTCGAAGCACTTGATGCATTGCGCAGTCTCCTATATAAAACACGATCACCGAATCACCACGTGAGTATACGACGCACCAAACATGCCTTGGTAATGTCTCACCAGCTGCAACCACAATGACTAGAGCGAAAAGGTCACAATATTGCTAGACGGCGCGTATCCCATCATAACAGTAATCTCAAAGAAACAAAGTAATACAGTGGCCACGTGTTTTTGCACAAATACAGAATTTTCTGTTAGATCTGTCAAACCAACTTTTTCACACTGATACCTTCCGGAAGGCGGCACAGAACTACTAAGCCATCCCCCATCAAAGATACAGCACGTAAAAACAATAACGCCTTCAGAGTGTCCATTACACAGAATAAAAACAACATAAATCCGTGTACCGCGTAGTTGTGTTTGCTAACTGAGCATCACATCGATATAACTATTTCTAACTGCTAAATGCTAGCCACCATAACGTTGCCGGTCGGTGGAAGTGGCGCTGCAGCGGTGTGGCGTCGAACAAAATACTTAATGAACAGCGTTATCGTCGTAGAGCGAGCAGTCCACTCTCTTGGTGAAAACCATATGCCCGCGCATGTGTATATACTACAACGATGGCATGCCGACGGCGCGCACTGTGCCTACCTGTATGCTTAGGCAGTGAGCTCCGCTGTTCGCATTTCATTAGTCATCGATAGTATACATCATAAAGAGCAGAAGCGATAACGGGCAACCCTCGCACAAGCATTTCTGAACGTTAACTTCCTCGCCGCGAGTTAGCCCTTCCCGTGCTCTCTGCACTTTATTATTATCACATATTTCATTTAGTTGCGTTATGCTGTGTTCCCCAGACCATCATATAAGAATGTTCCACAAGGGTTCAGTATTTACATTGTCGTACGCACCACTAATAGCCAGAAAGCAAACTATAATGGCCTGTTCTCTTCTCCTTGGCCATTACTATGTATCATGTCGTTACAAACAGGTCATTGCTCTTGCGCCTGCCTATCCTAAAAACGTACTAATAGTTATCCCACTATCTCATTCTGTCCCGCCCATGCTTGAAACGTTTGCATTTTTTACCTGCATACTATACTGGCGATACCTCAACAGGGCTATATGATTTATTGTTGGTCATAGTATCTCCTTTTCCTCCATTTATTAGTCATATCCTGTCGCCACCTATTCGGGATTTGCTTCTCCTGTTCGATTTTGTCCACCACTTCTATTCACTTTTTCGCCACAGTTTATTGATCAGCCTCATCGTTATTCCATCGAGTTCCCGGTTGCCTACAATTCTTGGTATTTTCTCTCCCACCCTTTTTCCAGTCGATGATGTTCAGGTCCAATTTCTTTTCTTTTTCTTTATCAGCGTCACTTCTCTGCCTCTTCCTGTTTGCTCCTTCACTGCTCTTTAGGAGTAAGCTTTAGCTCGAGCCCAACTCCGATGCCGCCTATTCAAATACATATAAAACGCATAAATGATTTTGTGAGTTAACCCCTGGGCCGATTTTATTGAAATTTCTTGCATTTGGGAGAGAAAATTAATTCAAGTGGCTATTGGAAGCGGAATTTTGATTTGGGGCCTGAAATGTTTTACAGAAATTGCCAAAAACTGGTAAGTTTGAAAAATCTAGAAGCAAGAAGTTTACAAATCGGTAACTCCGCACCAAAAGCAGATATCGCACTTTTGTAAACAGCATCCGCTAGAGTATCCAAAGCGGACACATTTGATGTATTAAATTATAGCTTACGTGATTTTGCTAAAATGTTTATAAGGACTTTGCAAAAGTCCTTCTCACGTATTATTGGTGTAGTTAAGAGCCATGCATAACACATCAGTTTTGTCCTCCTTAAACGTACTGTTAGATGCATGCAGTTACATAATTAGTGATATAATATTTTATTGCTGAGATACAGAGCAAACTTGAAAGTTTCGTTTACTGAAAATTTGCGATCTTTAGTAATTCTTACCAAAAATTAATGGCCTAAATAAAAGAGCTGCTTCCAGCAGTCACTACAATTTCAGATTTTCTTTTAAACGCCACAAACGTCATCAAATTTGGTTCAGTGGTTGCCGAGAAAAACTATTTCTTCTTTCTCATATGTATCTAGATAGGAACCCCCGAGCTAATGCTTCCTTTAGAGGGCTCAGCTATATTTTTAATTCGTTTCATTGCGTCATCCCCCCAAAGTGTTCCGGTCGTCATCTTGTATATCCTCCCAATATCCATTGCACGCTGTCACATTGTACACTGATTTGAAATTTTTTCTATTTATATAAGTCGGAAGCGAACCTGATTTCTGTAATTGTACTTGCAAGATTTGTTAATAAAATTGTTATTATTATTAATATTATTATTATTAGTCACAACTTGCCTGTAAGGTGATAAAATTGGTCCTTATTTGACCTATAGACTATAGTGTACCAGCCACGGACGATGAAAAGCAACCGTTAAGAACATGTTTAATACCCTGACATAACACAGCTGTCCGGGATGCAGCATCAACATGCAAACACACCCCATGATGTTACATCTCTCTGTTTAAGCATGTAAAAGCAGTCTTACAATAGCAAACATGAGGAGACGGTTAATCTTTACACGTACATGAAAAGGCTGCTTTTGGCAACTAACAGTGTCATTAAAAAAAAAAGTTTTTACGCCCGTAACATACGTGTTTGTAATAAAAATCGATTGAAAAGCGATTATGTTCATGAGATTCTTCGGGTCTCGGACGGATATCTACAATTTCGTTTTTTATACCTAGATATTTCGCGTAGTTTGATAAATATAGTAGAACGCCTCTACAGCGACCACCTCTACAACGAAGACCGTTTAACAAATTTGTATGTGCAACGAAGGAATGTAGGACATTCCCGACGACTGATTTGTTTCTTTACAGCGAACGCCACGGGCTGCCACTGCCTTCCGCAGACGCCACTCAGCTGCGATCCACGCTATAACGGCAGCGTTAAACGCACTTGACGAGCAGGCCGATGTCTGCGAGTGTTATACAGTGCTGCTCCACTGCTCCAGGAACGCTCAAGTCGTACGCATAACGCTACTTGTGGTAACGCCGCATCGGGTGCGACTTCTGACGAAAACGTCACAGTTTATGACGACGTGATGATGTAATCGTAACTGACGACCGAGGACGTCTTCGAAGCCATCTAGAGTGAAAAGGACGTGAATGTCAGCGAAGGCAACAGTGTTGGAGCGCCTGTAACCGAACCAAGAGTTGCGACGGCTAGGAAGGCGATAGTTGCATTCGACGATCTGCGGCCGTACGTGGCGTCACTACCCGCCTTTCTGCGCAGAGCATGCCGTGAACCTCGGTGCAACAAGGTGGGCTGCAACCGCACATTAAAACAGACAAGATGTGCACAACATAATTTGCGACTTGTTTCACTAAGCCTTTCCCATGTTGAACGTGCATAACCTGCTATACGCGTATTGTGAGCGGTACGGTGCGCAGTTTTTAGGACAAAGTGACGTGCATAACGAGGGATTCTGGAGGTCCCAAGCACTTCGTTATCAAGTCGTTTGACTGTAATTCGAGAGCTTTTTCGGTTGTGGCACGCACTCCTGAAACCCAGCGACCATTTTTGCCTATACGGTTTTGTCTTGGACAATTTTGGACTTCCCATTTTCCCCGTCAATATAATTTTGAATTTGTGTATATTTCCTCCTGTAGCTGCTATACATTTTTCTGCAGTAGGGTAGCCAACCAGACGCATTTCTGGTTAACATCTCCGCCTTCTCTTTCTCTCCTCCTCCTCCTCTGTGTTCTCTGGATGCTTTGCGCCCCCCTCTTTGATTGCCTATACCTGATTCTCCTGTCCATAATATATATATATATATATATATATATACGTTTTTTTCCCCGCACTGGACATTTCGTTCCTCTGATTTTATTTTGGTTACCGTTATCGCGCAAGTTCACTGTAATGCCGGTCTTACGGTTTTTTTTTTTTAATTTCTTCCTTAATTCTGCTATCTTACCTATTTGTTGGTCGTTTAAATTTACCCCGGTACTTTCTCCCCATGGTGATCCTTTTTGTTGCAGGGTTCTATATTCGAAGTACAGACTGGTACGTTTTGTAGTCACTCCCTATGCTTCTTCCAGCCCGTTGTTATATACCAACTTGCTGCATGTTCCTTCCGGTATTCGAGTGTAAGGAATAGACGGCTGCCTGTTTCCGGACCGTCACATAAACTGCCATCACACTTAGGTTCCCTGTTGATAACTGCCATATTATGCTGTTCACCTAGGTCAAGCAATATTTTTCCATTATAGTACATGTATCTGTCTGGGTCTTTAGTGCGGGCACTCATATCGTTTTATCAATATAATTTCCGTCTTATCTCTGAGCACCCTTATCTCTTCATCCAGACAATGTTCTCTATCTTTTTTTTTTGCCTACAGTTATTAGGTGTCCACAAGTAAGGTACTTCAAGCATCCACTTTCCAGCTGTTGATCCTGTCACCTAGAGATGCCCCTTACAAGTGTGCTTGAACAGGCGAGACATAAGTTGGACTGCTTTATCATGAGAGTCGGTACTCAAGCCTATCTTAATCGGGGGCCCCGGCGCCCTGCCGCAGCACTGAAAATGTCGCTAAGCTATTGGCCTATCGCGCTTTTTTTTTCAGCTGCAGATGACGATCAAACGCACTTCAGTAACACGCGTTTCACGCGATCGCCGCCGAGTTTCGCGATGACGACAAGGCCCAACTGGCCGACGAGCACAGTTCGTTCTCTTGTGCTCGTCGTTTTGCGCACCCAAAGTTTGGGTGCGCAAACCAACGGGTTTACATGCAAAAAATGTATACAAAAAAGCAGAAGAGAGAGAGAGAGTAGATTTTAATGAAGAGAAGAGAGGAGAGGTCGGCCTGGAGAGCGTGTCTCTAGCCTGCTACTCCTCACTGGGGTAAGGGGAAGTGGGAGATACAGGGAGAGGTAGGTGGCAGGTGATTATGGTATCGTACAATGAGCTACTATTTACACACGTTGTCCAATACGCGGTTGTGCACTTTTCACGCACTACACGCAGGAGTAGTGTTGTCCACACAAAACGTCATCGCAAAAACACATTTCGCACATCTCAAGTCCTGACTTCAGAGGTTCTAGAGACGACCGTCTAAGCTGATCTCACACATAAAGTTCAAAAGTGATCTTGTGGTGCGCTGGTCATGATCAACTCTTTTCCACGCGCCTAAAACCTTTGCTTCCGAAAAGGGGCGGGAGTCCAAACAGTCAACACTACGCTTTAGTGTCCTTCGCTCGGCCGCATATTGTGGGCACACGCAAAGTATTTGGTCTATTGTCTCGGGAGTGTGACAGACGCTACAATCAGGGTCCCGTTCTCGTCCAATCTTGTGAAGGTATTTGCGAGTGTACGTCACACCAAGCCGTAATCGATGGATTAGTGTTTCCTGGCCTCTCCGCATCCGAAGTGGAAGTCGGAATCGCAAACCGGCGTCAAGTGTATAGAAGCGCTCTTGCCGGTGTTCGGGGTTGTCCCATTGTCGCTCCATAGACGTTTTGATGGAGTTGTGTAGCAAGGCGTTGATGTTATGACGGCAAAAGGGAAGTTTTATAATCTTCCCGTCAGTGTGAGCCATTTTTGCTTGCGCGTCAACCTGCTCATTTCCGGCTATTCCACAGTGGCTGGGAATCCACTATAGCGCAATGGTATGTCCGGATTGAGACGCCTCAGTAAGCAGAGCCATGATGCCGTAGATTAGAGGACTATATGCACTTCTGGGATTCATATAATTGCTTATGAGTTGCAGCGCCGGTTTTGAGTCGCAGAACACTGTCCAGTTAGCAGAAGAAGTACACTAGATCGCAAGCAGGGTGAGGAGCTTTGGGTACGCAGAGGTGCCTCTGGGTACGCAAAGGTCTCTTTGGGTACGCAAAGGTCTCTTTGGGTACGCAAAGGTCCTTCTGGGTAGCCAAATCCGTTTCGTTGTGCAAGATCTACAACATTCTAATAATTACTATCTCGAAGAAGTCACTCCTCAAGCGAACTATGGGTAACTCTGAGCCAGTCAGCTCTGCTGTACATTTGTAAATAGTCATCTTTAATCTGTGTTATCATCTGTCTTTTACTCCCCTACTACTCCCATCCCTCTGCTGACTGCTGTTCAGGTGTCAGCCGTCTGCGCTAGAGAATTACAGTGAGGTATCTAACCTTGTCTGCTTCCCTTCCTTTATATTTAGTATTTAAGCATTTGTTAAATAAACAACAAATTACTTACATAATAGTTCAATTAGCCTGTCAGTATAGGGTGGCGCGCACACTTAGCGCTAACTAGCACTAGCAGCTGGAGGAGGGGAAGAAAAAGCGGAGAGAGCACGTTATAAAAGTGCTAAGACAAGTAGCGGAAGCCGAAAGAGAGCACTGTAGAAAGCTGGGTTCGTCGCGTCGCCGGGACATTAGTTGGACACGCCAAATGTATTGGGAGGTGGGCGAGTCAATGTTCTTGTCTATATCCCTACGACGTACCTAGCTTGTATTAGATAAAAAGAGCAAATGAAACATTTACTAAAATTTGACTAACTCCTTCTTTAGCCCCCGCATTTTTCAGAAATGCATCTTAACATGAATCCCATGCTTGACTCGGTCTAAATGACGCCTGGCGTGAACCTGCCCAGGACGTTCATTGCGTTTCCTTCGGCGCGTTCACAGCAGGCGTCATTTAAATCAAGTCAAGCATGGGCTTCAAGTTAAAATGCATTTCTGAATACGGAGGTAAGAGTAAATTTTCTGTAGGCGCGATGGTCGCAGTTGCAGAAAAGAAAAATACAGCGGGTCGAAGGAGGATATCTCACCTTTTTTGGGGCTTGTAATTGCTGCTCTACTCACGCAAGAATCAACTGAGACAGACACAGCTGGTATACCCTCTGCGAAGCGTGAAGCGGCTGCACCTTTGCTCAGCGCTTCTTACCGTGAACGCAAAGACGAACAAGCAAGAACTGATAACGCAGCGCACTACAGGCAAAGCCAGCCGTAACGATAAGCGCGACGGCACTCGTTGGCAGTGCTCCGAGCATGACGCCATCTCCCAAATTTCAGGGTCCCATATGTGGCAGCTGTGTGGGTAGAGGTGGATAGGCGATTACGTCACATTGCGTAAATGCCACTGCCGGTGTTGGCGTAAAATCAGGGGCAAATCTTTCCGTGTTCTGCTTCCGCTCAACCTTTCCCTCCGCACACCTATCTCTCTTCCCCGCTCAAGAGCACACGCAGACGTCTTCCACGTGGTTTCCCCATGTAAAACTGACGGTTGATCGTATAAGATCGCATGGCTTTTTATGTCAACCGCTTCAAATAAGAGCCAAATCTTTTTAAGACATGCAGTACAGACAGCAGTCTTTTTTCAACAAAGTATCATTAGCGTAGTCACACATCGATAAAAGCGTAAAGATCACCGGAATAAGTGTTTCATGAAACGAAGTCAATTAATATTTACGTTATCGTACATGCCACAATTTATCCGCTGCATCCGTTATCAAGGCCTGTACATTTAGTATAGGAATCCTTAGGCGAGCTCCAGTATATTCCTTTAAAAACTTGCATACAGACGTGCAGTAGTGTTCAAGAGGCCTCTCTCACGCAATGCTGAGACAAAGCTAAATACACCACCAATGTATCTGGTGGCAGAATTTTAAAGAGGAATATCTCGAAACTGCATGGTGCTAGAATCAGGATACCTGCTAAGTGGGCACGCATCCAACACTGACTGGCTTCAATTAAATAACGAGCACACTAAAGTAATCAAGAAGCTACTTATAAAATTAAGAAGTTTGTGATCTTTAGGTCATTTTTTTCTGCGAGTGTTCAACATTTCCTGATGCCCACCACCGCTTTAGTAATGCGTTGCCGAAAAAAAAAACATTATACTATCTCAACTGCCCTGTGCAAAATTCATATGGCCTGCCAAAGTGGTTCAGTAGTTATGGCATCCTGCACCAGGCCCGCCGTCGTTGCTCAGTGGCTACGGTGTTGGGCTGCTGAGCACGAGGTCGCGGGATCGAATCCCGGCCACGGCAGCCGCATTTAGATGGGGGCGAAATGCGAAAACAACCGTGTACTTAGATTTAGGTGCACGTTAAGAAGCCCAGGTGGTCCAAATTACTGAAGTCCCCCACCACTGCGTGCCTGGTGGGGGAATGGTAAAACCCCATAATTTTTAGTTATGGCATCCTGCAACTCAGAACGAGATCGCGGCCGGGATCGATTCCCGACTACGACCGAATCCCAATAAATACGGAATGCGAAAACGCTCGTACACCGAGCTTTAGACGCGCGTTAAACCCAGGTGATCAAAATTATTCCTGCAGTCTCTCCTGCGACGTCTCTCGTAGTCCCTGTGTTGCTCATGACGTTAAATTACATCATTTAATTCATGTTCCCACAGGATTATTTATTATAGACGGTATGAGAAATATGAGTAGGACGGAGAAATCATGCTTGACATGCACCGACAGAACAGCGCCGTGGCGGCCTGTAACAAGGCATATTTTCAATTTAATGGCGGAGAGGGCATTGTAACCCCTAAGCAATATGCTCCTATGGAACGCATTACGTGGCATTTCATGAAAGGTTATAGTGCCTGTTATTTACACTGAAGTCAATTATACTGAATATTCCACGGGTAAGCCTTGCATTTTGCTTATGCCTCTGTACAGTATATCATTCGTAGCTTACGTGGCCGTAGCAACTGCGCATGTGTGTAAAAGAAAAGTGCTGCGGCAGTGACCGTGCACTGAAGCTATTAAATGCCGTTAAAATACTAGTGCATTGCTATCTCTGTTGATATGTCACGTTACTGCAAGACTACAATAACCACGTAAAAAAAAAGAGGACAGAGGCGAAGACGGCGACAAAAGTAAGATTATATTTTCTTTCGAATAAACTTACATACCTATAAGTCCAGCGTTTTGTCGCATGAGCAAGACCACAGCAACCATATCCGACTTTGTCAAAGTTTGTGAGTTTCTCTAGAAACCTGCATTCTTTACCTGGGATCATAACAGACGGCTCATTGACGCCGCACCCAGTGTCCTGTTTTTAACCGGGTATACTTTCAGAATCTAAAAAAAAAGACTAAATCATTAAAACCGAAGGAAAAGCGTTTGTACCGTTGCCTTCTGCGTGTTTGTTATCGTCATTATTTGGGCTAGTTTCGTATCATTAGAAAAGTGGCTCTAACCAGTGCTGTTGGAGCTGGGGGTACTGGTTCGAAAGTCTGGCGTCACTCAAAGAGTAGCTTGGCTATTGCGGAGATGGGTTTGCACAAGACTTACCCTACGAGCGACGGTCAGGAAAGGGCACGACGCTCCTCCACTCCGCAACGTACAAAGGCGCTACAGCAGGGTTCGTCGACTCTCCGACACGGCGCAGAGAAGGCTCCGGAGTCAGTTCGCCAACAAACACGGGTGTATTCACCCAAGATACAGCACAGTGTGACAGTCACTGCGCTTACGGGCAAAGGCTCACCGCAAGTCCGATCAAGTATTCGCGCGCCCGCTACGCTATAAGGCTAACCGGGTAGCGACTTTTCAATTGCTAGTAGGTACAGTGGGGGCGTGGCACTGCGGGTCACGTGACCTCCGCTTAACACGTGTTGTCATGATAATCGTGGAGGAGGGAGGAAAGAGAAAGAGAGAAGGCAGGGAGGTTAACCAGAATAACGTCCGGTTGGCTACTCTACACCAGGGGAATGGGAAAGGGGAACACAAAGATGACAGGGAGAGAGAGAGGAGGTAAGGAAAAAAGGGGAATTAGTGGTTAGTTCGCTGACGCGTGTGTTATTGCACTAATAGTCACAGGCGTTAGCACAAGCCCGTCGTCCTCAAGAAGCACACAAGTGCCTTCACCGCTTTATAGGCGGACGAGCGATGGGGGCGGTGTTCCAGCAGCACCTGCACGGAAAGCGTCCGATTGTCCAGTTTTTTAGCTCGTTAGCAAGCTCTTGTCTTTCTGGGGCATATCCTGGACAGTGGCACAGCAGGTGGTCAATAGTTTCGTCGGTGCCGCAGACCTCGCATGCTGCACTGCCGGTCACTCCAATTAATGTAAAGTATGCCTTTGTGAAGGCAACTGCTAACCAAAGGCGACAGAGAAACGAAGCTTCACGTCGAGGAAGTCCGAATGAAGGTCGCAGTTGCAGTGAGGGGTTTAATTGATGCAGTCGTGTAAGTCGTAAGTTTGGCGAGTTTCACTCTGTCAGTGAGAGACAGTGTGCCAGGTGTCGAAGCTGCCTTGCGGCGTCTGTCCTCGAAAGTGGAATTGGAATGCTGAGCTCTTCTTGGTGTGATGTGCGAGCAGCGTTATCTGCGGAATCATTGCCACTGATTCCACAATGACAAAGTACCCATTCAAAGACAACCTCGACAGCCATGCAAAAGGAGTAAGCTCAGTTGCTTTAGAGCAGGGGCCGGTAGATCTGACTTCTTCTGTAGTCCTGGAATCGTTATATGTACTTGTGGACGGCTCAAACACCACGGAGGAAACACTGGCTTGGCCGCAGGTGCGTACCCTGAAGTAAACGACGCACGATGTGCACTGAAAGTAGCGCTAAATGTCGAGTAGGACCTTTCAGCAGACGAATTTCGTGCCGCAGAACAGTGTCGCCCCGCCTCCCTCCCTCCCATATCCCCACGGCCTTTCGCGCGACGGTCGCGTTTGCTTTCCACCGTGCGTTCGCTCTCCGTGATTGCGCACGGGGCACTACGGCGCGCGGCGACGATTTTATCGCCCTTGGACTTTATACGGAACCTCACGGCGACGACGACGGCGACGACAACGGCAGATATCCGTTTGAAGTGTCCATATAATTGAAAATACTGCTCCAGTCAGGCAGACTGCTCCCTCCCTGATAGTGACATTATATTTGGATCATCAAAACAGTGATGTGTTTATTTAGGAATACCATCGTTTCTCGCTCGCACCCGCTTGTCCTCGCGCCTGCGAGAGAGAAACGATGGTATTCCTAAATAAACGCATCACTGTTTTGATGATCCAAATATAATCTCACTATCCGGGAGGGAGCAGTCTGCCTGACTGGAGCAGTATCCGCTTGTTTACACCACCACAGTTGACCGAGATCAAAAGCCGTCATACCACACCACCACTACTGCAAGGATTTCCGCCACTAGAACAAACGCTACAATAATAAAGCGCAGCCGGCGTGGGCCAGACACCACCAGACATTCAGCGCGCCCTAAACGATTCGCTCCCTACGCACGTAAGAGCTGCGCTCGGCAAGGGCGCTGCGCCCGGTCCCGGAGATAAGAGAGCAACGCTCAGTAACTAGCAGCCGACGCGCGGCCGCACAGACCAGTGCCTCAAAAGTCCCTAAGCGATTATGTCCCTAGGCACCCAGGAGCTCCACGATTACCATGACAACACGTGTTAAGCGGAAGCCACGTGACCCGCAATGCCACGCCCCCGCTGTACCTACTAGCAATTGTAAAGTCGCATCCCGGGAGGAAGAAGCACGGTTTGCGCGGTGTTATGATCGGCTTGGAACTGCACCTCTCAAATGTGGGAAACAAGCCCGAGCGCCTTTCCCGTGACGAGATAATCCTCTTTCATCCCCGAGGAAGCGTCACACCTCTACGACCTGAGTAGACGCAAAGGGCGAGCTACCAAAGAAGAGGACCCCGAGGCGGAGGAGGTCGTCAACTTGACCGCCCGACAGAGGACTGACACTTCCACAAGTTCCCCGAAGGAGACATCGGCCACCACGTGGGGATTTAAGGCCGTCCTGGCCCCCGTGTTAAACAGAACCGCTCGAGACTCGGATAGAGTCAAAACCATGTACCAATGAAGTGAATACAATCTTTTTCTATTTTTCATCATCACGATGCCCGGCTTCATCGCCGTCTCCTGATTCCTGCGGTGACGACCCACCTCACCCGGTCGAGATTATATCAGCGGGAAATTAGCTCCGGCGCGCTAGCCGTGTCCATGACATGTTGCCGTTACGGCGGCGGTTCCCGGTGATCGAGCTAAGCACAATACGCGAGCTAGGGGACGAGGCGCGGGAAGGCACCTCGATCCCCACCCTATACGCTATCGGGACATCTCGAAAAAGGGGTAGCTCGCCTGCGCTACCATAGCCTCACGCGAAGGCACTGCGGGCCCACACCATCATCCGTAGTTTCATGACCAGAGTGATTTGTTAGCGAGGAATAGACATCGGGAGATTGCAGGAGCAGTAATAGGTCTATTTACAATTCAGCATGAAGTTAAGATAACGTATTTACAGGACCAAGGGATACGCATAGTTGCAGGATTACCAAGCACACACTACATGTGGGGAGCACTCTCGTAACTGCTCGCAACACACAAGATGTCCGTATATAAACTGCCGGTCCTTCCCTAGATCGCTACACCAGAAATATCAGTGATGTCAGGCACGTCCAATCAGGTTACCCGAAGTCGTTGTTGACTCCGCTAATTTGACGAATAAGCGCAACACGCGCGCCTTCGTTCTTTGAGTGTGTTACATTTTTGTTGTTGGTTGTCGCGTACGAGCCAGGCAAGCTGTGCTCGCGCACACGCGTTTTCTCTCCCCCTGTTCCTGAACCAGCATATCGTTATTTTCCTTTCCCTTGGCCAAACGCTCTCAGCACTGCGTCGTATATAATGCAGCGGTGCTATCAATAAAGTTGTTCACCACCAGCCAGCGTATCGTTCATGCTGCTACCCTGGTCATAGCGGGTTAACACATTTACAACAGAGTGCTAAGCGGAAAGGGGCACGCAATAGAGTTCCCAGCCTGTGCTAGGCGGCGCTACGGACGCTGCCGAGCAGCGCCGCTCGCGGGAGCAAATGATGAGTCGCCAGGCAGCGCGGTTGCGTAGGCGTGTTGCGCGTACAGGAGCACGGTCTGCGAGATTGTGTTTCCCGTGCATTTGTCCGCACAAGCCTGCCGTTCAGTGCCACAAAAGCCTCCAAAACACGAAGGGCCGACAGCCGACCGTGAAATTCTACATACTTCCGGGCAGGTAGTGCAAGAAAGACAGGAGACAAGCCTGCACCCCTGCTGTTGTTGGCTGAGTCAAATAAGTCCCGCTTGTTCGCTTTCGCATGCCAATTTATTTACCGTTTCCGCATGCCGACTTTTCTATCCGTGTCGAGCAATCAGTCGATGGGGTTCGTAGCCTCGCTGGGTGCCACCGCTGGGCGTCGGCAGGAGCGGCAGCTTCGCGCAGGAGCTGCGAGTGGCGCGATGTGATGCGGTATCACTGCATGTTAAAAATCAAAATGAAGAAAGAGGCAAAAGATTCGTGAAGGACTAAAAAAAGCGTGAAGAAACACTTGGTGGGAAGCCGCCTCAAAAGTACCAAGAGAAACGATTTCACCATCGACTCGCGCCACACAACAAATGCAACGTCCCTGAGGTGGCTAGACCTATGATGAATTTATACCTTCGACGCTCAGGCATTGAGCGCTGTCAAGTCCAATCGGATTGGGTGCTTCTACACGGACACTTTAGACCACGATTTTCCGCGATCCGGATCCAGTAGATCGCGATCATAGGCTGTCGTCTGCGCTGCAACGCTGACTGAGCTCAACCAACTCGATCATGATTGTTGGACCGTGCAACAGCTACCATTCTTGATCGACACCGAAATATTTGACACACATCGGGCTTGATCGCCATCAAAAGTGCCCGTGTTGCACCGATATTAAGAAACGACCGAGAGCCAAATCGATTCAAACCACCACTGCCCTCCTTTCGCAACACAAATCGCGGAGTCAAGATGCCACGCAGTACGATCCGCATTCATTTTCAAAATGGGCTACGGGATCATACACCTGTACTAAAGAGCTCAACTTCTTGCAAACTTGCTACTACAGAAATGTTACCGATAAAGCGCGCGCTGTCAGCCGACGCTCAATGCGTCACTCAAAGCACTTCGAAGTAGAGCTGCAGCGGTAGTTCTCGTCGTCGCGAGCAATATATCACTGAATGAGCTACAAGGCGAAGCAACAACGCTGCCGCGAGTAATAGCAAGCTATAAGTAAAACGGCAAACTTTCGCATTCCGACCTACTTTGACACTGCGCACGACGGTTGTTCATGCCTGCCTGCGTTCCTTTTAATGCCATGTACTCGGGAAACTGAGCAACGTGACAGGCGACTGCAGGCGCCCCGGGTGTTCTTGTCACTATTGCGTCGGTTCACCACGCGACAGTACCGGGCTCCTTGGCTATACCCGACCGCCCATCGCGAAACAACGGCGACGCGAGGAGCAATTTTCCAATGAACGCGGTCATCGCGAGCGCCTCAGGGGAACGAATTCTCAGGATGACACCAGTTTCGAGTATGAATTCCCGGACTTTGCGGATAATATGCGTTGGCATTCCCGTTACTCTTGAGCTTCAATGCTTAAAACAATGTTTTCTTAAGAAATTAGGTGGAACGACACTGCATTTTTACCGCATATTAGATGGCGCATATCTCGTAAATAGTGCCTTTCACACAGTTCTTTTCAAGTGGATGTGCCTTGCAGTCTCATCCGCCAGAATTTGTAAATTGCAATATGTGGCAGAAGGTAATTATTTGAAAACTTCATTAGTGAATTTTTGTTCATTGGTCGATTATGTACTTCAATTTTTATTTCAAGTAGACCAGCTCACGGGTTAGAATTGTGCTATCTGCCACATGCAATTAAAAAAAATTTGGAAGTGTTTGCTGAAACACCCCTGTACATCTTGAAAGTGGATTTCTCATTGAATGCATATTTCTTGATTTTTCTAAAGCCTTTGACAAAGTAACCAATCCTTACTCTTGTGCAAATTAAGCGTTCTTAATATCGACACGGTAATGATCAAATGGATTCGTGTGTTCCTATCACATATCGCGTCCAATTTCTAAGTACTAAGGAATCTACCTCGGATATATGACCCCAGTTGAATCAGGCGTTCTCCAACGGTTGGTTCTTCGTCCTCCTTTATTAACATACATAAATGACTTACCCAATAACATATCCTAACAAAGTTGTTTATTTGCAGATGACTGCGTTATTTATCACAAAATAACTAACCCTTCTGTTGTTGTTTAGGCCAGCTTGAAGGCATAGAACATCCATGACTGGGCTTCTTCGATTTTCGAAGTTCTGGCAGCCCGCTGGCAGCCAGACGGCAGCCAGCTAGTTCCGGTTTTAATAGGAAGTAACGTGGGCTTGGGATCCCAAGACAACCCGGAGCTGCCCGAAGTTTGCAAAATCAAACGCCGGGACAGCGCTGGCCGCGGGATAAATGTGCACACGCTACCAGCATGGCAGCGACCGGCGTGGGCGGCGCGCGCGCGGCGTAGTCGGCCCATGTCTGCGTTGCCACCTTGGAAATTTATAGGGGCATTCAGGAATACGATCACTTTTGCGAGATATCGCGCGACTGGGCATCTCACTTCGCACAGCGTAACAAACGGCCTGCGACGCGTTCGATGCCATGACGCAATATCGCACGTAAATAATCGCAAAAAAAGCGATCGCTCGAGGAGGTCGGAAACCGGCGACATTTGAAGTCATTTGACAAGACACGAAAAAGCGGGTACGTCCTAACGCGTAAAATTTCGTGCCGATCGGTATGCTTGAATTCGATTTCAGAAAGTTTGTTTTGGTTGATATAGTGCTCCTCTCAATTCTGCTCCTGTGCTGAAGGAGCTGGGGCTGCGGCTGGCAATGAAAATGCACGCCACCTGTGACCAGCGAAAACCTTTACACGAAAAATAATATTGGTCGATCACGAGAGCAATAATAATATACGTGTGGCGACTATTCATATATACCAACCAGCGCATTCCTTTAACATCAACGGTGGTTTCGAGCTGCGACCCAAGCAAACGACGGAGAGACGGAGCAAACACGGGCTAGCTGCGACGCCTTCGCTATATAACTGCGAGCGATGTGAAAAGGAATACCACTAGAGAAATATGAACCGGAAAAGGCACCGCGATGTGTGGGAATTGAGCGTCTACAACTTCGCGAACAACTTGCGCGGAACACGATGAAAATACCGTGGCAGCGCCGCGCGCTGATTACGGCGGGGAAGAAGCCACACCGGAGGCGCAGGCACGCGCACGCACGCGCACACGCGCACGCACGCACGCACGCACACACACGCACGCACACACGCACGCACGCACGCACACACACACACACACACGCACGCACGCACGCACGCACACACACACACACACACACACACACACGCACACACGCACACACGCACACACGCACACACGCACACAGGCACACACACACACACACACACACACACACACACACACACACACACACAGCTTCAAATAGTTCGCCGCCGCTCGTATGGCACCGCCTTACGGTGCGTTAGAAACCTAGTAAGATAACGCTAGAAGTAACGCAATCAGCGATCCACGCACCGCGCCGACGAGTACGCGAGACGAAGTCCAGAAGCAGAGTCCAAAGACTCCAAAGCTCCCTCCTCCAAAAACAAGGAGTAGTGTACACCGATGCGGCAGAGTACCCAGAAGGGCACTACGCTGCAGTAGTAGTGAGCGACAAAGGCGAGCTAATCTCGAGCTGTAGCGTGAGACACTCTTCACCAGAGGAGGCAGAGATGGCGGCGATTGCCCTGGCAATCACAAACCCATCAACCAGAATAATCGTCACCGATTCTAAAACTGCAATCAAAGCCTATGACACTGGTAAGGTGTCCAAAGAGGCCGCCAAAATTCTGCAAGCAGGCAAGGAGAACGTACCCAATGACCTAATTAGAATAATATGGGCACCCGCTCATAGTGGACTCACAGGGAACGAGATCGCCAACGAGGTCGCCCGAGGACTTACACACCGGGCCCCAGCGCAGGCATACTACTCCCTGTCCAAAAAGCGAGACTTAACCACATACAGAGAAATTCTACAACACTATAGAATGGGCAGGAGAACTTTTCCTCCCCCCCCCCCCCCCATAGAAACTGCAGACGGGTACCTTCCCAAACCCGTATATCCTACACAAATGGCATCCTGAGGTGCACTCTTCGAAATGCAAAAACTGTGAAGGCATAGCGACCCTAAATCACATGCTCTGGGCTTGCCCAGCGCTAAACGGTCTACATGGGAACCAAGAGTCATGGGAATCCTCCCTTCATAGCCAGGAAGAACATGCCCAAAAACAAGCCATCTGTCAAGCCCAGGCCGCCGCCGGAAGCCAACTGATTCCGGCCGACGTCTAGGGGGGAGGTAGGCGGTGAAAGGGGGAGCTGCGTCTCACCCCGATCACCCATACTCTCTGACGGGTGCAAATAAAGTGCTTTCTCTCTCTCTCTCTCCAAAACCACAACAGCCGGGGCGACGCGCGTTAGCGTTCGACGCAAGCCAGTTGGCTGAGCGAGGTAAAAGCAGTAAGTCCTCAAGCGCCCGCGCTGTAATCCGTCAAGTCCCCACAAAGATGGCGGCGAGCGCTCATTGCCTCTTTTTGTCGTCTGCTAGCCAGAGAACTTCCAGAGAGCAGCCAGAACAAAATCGTCCTGGCAGGTTCTGGCAGCCCGCGGGTAGCCAGAACCGTCCAGCCAGAGTAAAACGAACGCGCGGCGGAAGTGCGTCACGCGGTGGGCGGAGCAACCCGAGAAAACGAAGGCGCTCTGGTTGGCTTTGGCAGCCCGCGGGTAGCCAGAAGTGGAAAATCGAAGAAGCCCACTGGTGCCACACTTGGCCGGTCACCAAATGCAAACCTATGCGGATTTCCAGTACTAACACAGCCTGTCCAACCTATGTACTGCATGATTTCCCACAGCAGTCTGTAACAACGTACCGTTACCTTGGCATCCACATAGCTAACAACCTGTCCTGGAAACAACAGGTACAACACACAGTATATAAAACAAACTGTACCTTAGGCTACTTAAAATAAAATTTTACCTCGCTCCAGTTTCTTTAAAACTACTGCTATACACGAGATACACCTGTCCACAACTGGAATACGCTTCATCTATGTATATAGGGCCCACATCAGGCCGCATTAATAGACGCACATGAAGCAGTACAGAATCGATACATTCGCTTCATCTTGTCAAATTACCGTTGAACTGAGAGGGTCACACAGATGAGGGGCTCTCTTGTTGTTCCACTATACTTTCTCTTCGTCGCAAGCAATCGCGCATTTCCGTTTTCCACAAGATATACTATAGTAACGCAGCTCTTCGTTCTATACGGATTTACCCAGCACTATTTCGTTCAGCCCGTCGGGACCACCAGCATAAAATCAACACACCCCAAAATAACACAAGGACGAGTTCAAAGTCATTTTTTCCACTAACACCCAATGAATGAAATAATCCATCCGCATAAATAATTGACATTCGAGACCCCCTTCCCCATAAAAATGCATTGAATAACATTTTGTAACACTGCAATTCTGCCTTTGTCTTTGCATACGACCATTTTATTGTTTTGCATTTTGAAATGATGCCTGTTTGTCTTTTCACCTTGCGATGTGTATTTTTACGTACTGTGTGTTTCTGCCATTTCATTGTATACTTTACTGCTTCTAAATATGCATTATTGGTTAGTACTTCAGTTTTGTTCTTGTTTTTTCGCTCCTCCCCTCTGTAATGCACTCAAGGTACATGTGTAACACACATGTACCTTGAGTGCAATAACAAAAAAAAAAATACCCGCCGGGGTGGCTCAGTCAGCTAAGGCGTTGTGCTGCTGAGCACGAGATCGCGGGATCGAATCCCAGCCGCGGCGGCCGCATTTCGATGGAGGCGAAATGCAAAAACGCCCGTGTGCTTGCGCTGTAGTGCACGTTAAAGAACCCCAGGTGGTCAAAATTAATCCGGAGCCCTCCACTACGGCGTGCCTCTTAATCAGAACTGGTTTTGGCACGTGAAACCCCCGAAAGAAGAAGCAATAAAAATAAATAAGTCAGTCAGCTCTCCGTGGGGGTCGCCTTGGGCTGCTTGCAGATCTTGAACGATCCCTTTTTACCACGCCTTTTGGAGGAGTTTTTCGCTGAATTCTAGGGAACCGTTTCGTCGTCGTTGTCTCATGACGAACGCCGGCAATTAATGGCGCTTGATAAGCACGCAGGCCTCGGAAGGCGATTTTCACAATTACGGTGTGGGCGAGTATAGGATGGGTCTTGACTTTCTGTCAGCGAAGACACGCCCTCCTACAGCTATGGTTTACTTGTCAGCGTTTCGGCGCTCACATCGCTGGCTATAGGGGTTTCAGTGGAACGCTGTTCTTGCCAACAATAAAATGACTCCGGCATCCACCCTCCGGCTAATGCGAAAACTTTAACAATGCCTTCTATGCATTTCCTGTACACTCTAAAAACGATGCCTTCTACTACAATTAAAGGAGCGCATATTCCCATTTTTACAGAAGCGGCACTCTTTATCGTATAAATAACGGCAAGAGAAGCATCGTTCCGGAAGTTTTCAGGTTTTTTGTTAGATATGACACTAGAATCGAAGTTATCACAATTTCAGGGGCAATACAAACTTTCACAAGTTCCCATTCCTAAAAAAAAAAATGCGTGTGAAAGTTGCCTCGAGGCACCTGACAAAAAAAGTAATAGGGCTTCTTTCTGACGTCACTTGCTTTCAGCGGTACATAACTTGAGCAATGACGTAACTCTATTGTCGTAACTGTGTTGCTGCGCATATGCGCGCAGCATTTTTGTGGACGCTGTTTTTTTTTCCCCTAATTTCAGTTGTAAGTGTGTACCCATGCCTTATTGCCCACCTCTCTATGTCCTGTGTTTTAGCGAGTTGTTTTATAATTTTTTATGCATACGTAACAACAATCCCTCTTGGCTACAGTTCATCACTGAACACTTGGGCACCAGTCGTTATGAAGTACACGCTGTAACCTGGCACCGCAGTTACATATTGATGGATCCTGTATCACACTCATGTAAATTTACTTCATACATCACATGAGAAAGGACATCACGTGACCTTTCAGTGGCTTCCAAGTCACTGCGGCGTCATAGGGAACGAAGACACCGATAATGCCACTCGGGCAGCTCTTGACGACACACAGGAAGAGGCCATACCACTCTCACGGTCCGACGCAGCCAGCAGACTTCGAGCGCTTGGACAGGAGATCACGCTCTCTCTATGGTGCACACCAAGCAGCCTGACCAACTGGAGCAGTCGTCAACACCACCTGCCCTCTTTGATGCATCTCTGTATGCCATCTGGACTCCGCCGAAGAGAGGCCACTATGCTTTATCGCTTATGGCTAGGGGTGGAATTCCCTAAATCTTATTCATTTCTGATTGGAATGGCCGACAACGCTTTTTGCAATGCCTGTCTTTGCGAGGAGACGCTAGAACACATTCTATGCGACTGTCCTGAATATAATGTTCCGAGACAGTCCCTGGCGTCCGTTCTAGCGCACCTTGACAATAGACCAATGTGAATTGAAACGATTCTCACGTGTCGTCGACAGAAGACATCGCAGCTGGAGGCGACGAAGGGACTACTTAGGTTTTTAAGAGAAACGGGCTTGGACAAGCGGCTGTGACAGTGATGTCACGTACCACGCAAGAGTGACGGACTGTGACTGACGATGAGTGTGCTGTGTTATGTGGTCTCTCTCTCTCTCTCTCCTCCCCACCTTTCATTCCCCCTCATCCCGCTCTCATGTGTAGGGTAGCAAACCGGTTGTGCTGAACTGGTTAACCTCCCTGCCTTTCCTTCTCCACTCTTTCCTTCCTTCCTTTTTGGCCTCGCATTATATTAACATTATTTAGGGGGAATTATTATTATGGTGCCCATATAACTATTATTTAGGGCAAAGACCGCCAGTTGCCTACAAAAATGAAAAAAACATGCACCTTTAAAAAATATACAACTTTTATATAGAGGCGCATAATTATGAAAGTGCAAAGACGGCATACCCGCTTTACAGTTTAGAGCAGGAAGATGGCACTGCCTGCGAATTGCACACCGTAGTTATTAAAGAGATAGCGACAGTATTTAGTTAAAAGGAGAGTAATGCAGTGCAGTCCACAGAGCTTCGGCGCAGCTTAGAAAAGATCTCAGCGAGTCGTCATATGCAGAAAACGGAAAGCAATACAAGTGACTCACGGGGCCACAGCTGTAAAACATTACTGCTGGCGATGTGGTCGTAACCCGTGAAGCAGACGTTCATGGTCATCAACTCCTTCAGGTGACTTTTCTTCGCACCCAAGGCATTTGCGATAAAAAGGCGGTTTCATCGAGCACGTAAAACACAAGAAGCGTTGTCGGTCAAGAGGCGTGCGCTTGTGAGATTTTGTCTTCAAGAAACTTGCGCCATGCTCGAGTGCCGTCTGCGGTATCGTGTTGGCTGCTAGGAAAGTGAGGCTCATACCAGCATGACATTTTATAGCGAAGCTATCATTGCGACTTATCGAAGCGCTCGAAAACGTGATGCCAGTTTTCACGATATCCTAAAAGAATTAGATTATTCACCGAGCTTATATTTAGGTGCAATGAGGGGCACGCTAGAGATGATATGCGGGAAAATTTTGAAGCCTGTGGGTCAATTAGGGGCTAAATAAAAAACTGCTAAACCACCATTTTCTGCCTGTTTGACGGCGTTACATATGAAACACTTGAAACGTTTCCCCGCCGCCCTATAGGAAAACCAAAGTTGGCAGCAATTCTATACTTGCAAGAACGTGGCCGTGTTATAGATGACGTGTAGCGAAAGTTCCAAGTATGTAAGTCAATTGCACTCTTTGTGAAAAATTACTCATGCAAGCGTTCCAAAGCTTGACAAGCGTATATTACAAATTGCGCGGGAAGTTTCCCAATGTCCTGAACGAACTAAATTGGCTAGACAGTTAATATTTTCAGGAAGAGGGGAGCATCTCATGCGTGATGCGTGCGCAAAACGTCAAGAGTGTGAGTTAATGACAGTTTTTGCAAAAAAAATTGTCTTAAGCAAGTGTTTGAAAGCGTCATGCGGCCGTTGCCAGATGTATGTTTCCAAATGTTCTGAGAGAGCTCTATTCGTCACACACAGTTTACCATTGGTGAAAATGGATCGCCGGTTAAGTATTATGCGTGGCCAAACTTTCACATTCTTGGCTTGATTAGAAGCGTTGCAAATAATTACTGATCCCTCAATTTCTTTTTTTTTCACTACTTTAATTATTTCTAAGATGTTCGTAGTCGGTATCCCCGGTGTGCTCGGTGAACAAAATGAGGCACATTGTTTATATTTAATGAAAATGAGGGGCACGTTACGAGTGATGCGCAGGCAAAGTTAAAAACAAAGAAGAGGGGGTGGGGTAATTGCGGCTTTTGCAATAAATTAGAACTTCAAGACCTCCGGAGCGGCGCAAAAATTTTGCCCGCTCCCCCGGCACGACTACAACTGCCACCGGGATAAAACTTAGCAATACTGGGCATACCACTATAGCAGCTATTGGGAATCAATATGTGAAGTTAAATGCGTGTGTCCTTTGTAAAAAAAAATATTTTAGTAAGTACTCGAAAGCGCTACATTTTCATTTTACGCCGTTTCCCAGTGTGCTGGGGAAACGCTACGTTACGCCAACTTCATATTTGTGAAAATAATAGACACGTTATGGATGATGTGTAGGCAAAGTTTAATATGTATGGACTGGTTACGGTCTTCGCAGTAAATTGCGTATGCAAGCGATCCAGAACATTATCAGTGTGTTTTACGAGCGGTGGAGAACTTAACCCTGGGAGAACTATAAAAGCCACTGAGAGCAAATTTGACAGGAATGTGAGGAAAGCTATGAAAAAAATGCATGTGACGTCAAATACCTGTGCGTCAAACACCGCCTTTGGGAAAAAGTCGTTAAGAAAGTGCTCGAAGGCGGTATACATGTGGTCAAGGTTTGAAACGGCATGTCGATCATGCGGACAACGTTTCAAAGTATGCAGTTTAATTTGAGGCAACTCAAATTCTTAAGGAAACTCACGAAAGAAACAGCTTCGCTGGAAATTTGGTTGTGATTCTGAAAGTTCGCACAAGTCTGCACTTCCTGTTTCATCTTTCCTTGCTCCTTTATTGTTGCTTTCGTTTTTTGCTGTGATCTTCCTGCACATTTTGTTGGTATCGTTACGATAAATATTTTGTTTTCAAATATAAATAGCGCGAATTCAATTTTAAGCTAGAGATGCGAGCGGCAGAGTAGTGAAGGCAACTGAAGGTACACAAAGCATTCCGCTGTACATAGAAATGTTTTGTTTGATTTACTCCCTGCCTTTGAACGAGAGTGCCCGCCTTTGAAGAGAGCATTTTACTCCAGATTTGTCGCTCTAAATTCCCATGTAACGACTAAACTTCCTCTTCATCACATTCGCCCACACGGCGCACCAAGCAACAGAGCCAAGCACGGCCACGTCACGATGCGTGTGCGTGCGCACGTGCGCGTTCTTGCCTGCGCATATGTGTGTGTGTGTCCTCAAACTTAATTAGTTAATTGAATGCTGCGATTAGCTGCGTAAGTGACATCCGCCTCTGTAAATGGCAGAGCAACATACTGCAACGCATCTTTGATGCACCCTTAAATTTCTCTTTCTTTTTTTCATGAAGAAAAATAAGGCGGTGGTGGTGGTGGTGATGATCGCTAATGGCTTTCCCTTTGAATTGGGGTGCTAACTAATAGCCACCTAGCCTGCGTTAACTCATTCTGTGTAACTATACTTATCATATTCTATACCATCAATAATCAGCGCCTCTAGTGACCGCGAAACTGCTGTGGTTTCTGCGAAAGCGCCATTCATCGCGAATAACTTATCACAGAGGGTGCGGTTTAAAACTGTCCAAAGGAAATAGACTCGGCATGTCTATACCCACATCAGCAGTAACAAACAGAAAAGAGACAGATAAGCGCTTTTCCGTGTTCACTTTGCAAGTTCCAAGGAGCCTTCTGGTCGGTGCAAGGATACGGACGCGTCACTGATGCATCTATCTCTGATTTTGTTTATACATTAGGGGTGTGCGAATGGTGGTTTTTGAGACGACCGAATCGAATACGAATCGAACAGTGCCAGAAGCGAATCGAATCGAAAATTTTTCTAATAGTTTCGAATGAGGAACAGCCGTTATCACAATTAATATACAACGATCTTCACATCCCAGTATTCTTGAAGTTAGCAAGTTTCTGTAATTAAGTAGTACGTTATGAAGCAGTGTTAATGAAAAGCACAGATGGAGCACTAGAAGCAAACAAGTAGTTTCTTCGCATGCACAGGGCTCTTCAGGGAGTGCGAATGATCGCTGCAGAGCCTGTAAAGTACGGCTACATAAGTGTGACGTAGCCCACTCTACTAGGCAAGTTCTCATGTTTTATGACTATACCATGTCCGCGGAGTGGTAACTTAACATACTTTTACTGGAATTCTATGTTTATTTGGGCGCAGTTGACGTTCTGGAAATATTTGAAAAGTATTCGAAAAATATTCGCATATACCAATGTGACTATTCGATTTGAAGACGGAATCGAATAGGATACTAATCGATTCGTTATTCGAAAGTTTAGAATATTCGCACACCCCGAGTTTATATGGCTGGCTTCTAAAATTTCCTTCGCTAGAGTGTTATTTCTAATTGCTGTGGTGTGTACAGGGAGTCCCAGCTACCTTAGCCAAGTTCTTTAAAATAAAATATAGGATATACGAGGACGCAACCAATGGTAGTCTGTCAGCAGTGACGTACCGCACCAGGAGGATTTCTTTTTTATAATTTAACTATTGATAACTAGATGAAATTAATTAAAGAACTTTTTAATTACTGAATCTAGGACGCGAATTTCGATACAAAAGTAATAATTGTGTTTTAAAACACCCGCTGCAGTTGTTTTCAGTGTTCTATGTCTCGCGTAACTATTTTTTCCGCGTTAAAAAGAAAACGCGGGAAGCATGACATTAGGCGCATGATTACGGGTCCGCGCGCCGCGACACCAGCGGTCCCAGGCGTGACTCGGCAGAATTAATGCTGCTCGCGGTGGCTCGTGAAAGTGCAAATTTACCCGAATTTCGCGCACGCGGCATTTCGCTCCGCGGCGTTGCCTGCTATTGAATTTTCGCAGGGATGTAGGCCTAAGCCTCTTCTCCCGGAGCCCACTTCGGCAGCGCCGCTTTCTTGGCGAAAAGACGGGGGAAAAATGTTTCTCCGCCGAAGTTTAGCGTCGCACCCTTTTTTTTTTTTTACTGAATTTCAAACGTGTTTTTCTCAGTTCTTCATTTTGTAGCATTTTTAGAGTTCGTGCACTAAAATGTGTCGACTTCATGTAGCCTTATCATAATGAAATTTGGCATGCTTATGCTTTAACTTGTCCTGAATTCAAAGAAACAACTTTCAGAGCTTTCCACAAACTTATTCAGTAAGACAATTTCAAACGTTTCTTCGTTGAGAATGGTATAACTGAAACTCAGCGTTGGAATTTTTTTTCTAGACCAAAACACAAATGTTACACTATATTCTTTTGCTTTATTCAATTCTACTATTCATTGGGAACAATATGAGCTATTTTAGTCTTTTCTTATGCTCACTGTTATCGCCTAAGCTTGAACAAAAATATATTGTTTTTGCAATTGCATGGTGTGGAAAAATTTAACCAAATGAGCTATCAAAAACTAACAGCAGATTTGAAAAGAGGAGCTCAAACTCTGTAAATGATGAAAGGTTCATTGAGCTGTCGCAAATATTTAAAGAAAAAGTTTCCGAGTAGCATCTCCCCTCAATTAAAGAAGTAGCTGTTTCGCCCGAAAGGCGAAGCATTGATAGCGATATAAAAGTATTAGACTACTACATGAAGTCAGGTTCGTAGTTTTATCGGTCGTATAAATTGCAGTAAACATTCGGTTATAATTAAAATACAAGCATCGTGCCACTCGCGCACAGGCAAACGTGAACAGATCGCACTCGAAGACCGCGAACACTCGCTGCCACAACGCTGGCGTCTGGAGCACCAGCACGAGAGCGAACGTTTCGTACTGCCTCTCGCTTCAACGCATCCCCGAAACTTGTGATTACGCGACCACCAACACGGGAGCCCAGTAATACAGCGCACATGCAGCTGCCAGCCATTACGGCTCGCCGAAACTTTGCATCCGCCGCAGGTTACCTCCAAGATACGGCGCGCGGGCAACGTGTACGATCAGCCGCGCCATGTGCAGCCACGGCTGGGCCAGAGTGGGAGACGCCCGCTCGCCTGCCCCTCCCCCCCCCCTGCACGCGGGAAGACAGCGAACATCAAGCCACCATCATTGTGGCTCGCCCTCGCACTCTTTCGCTCACACCCACGGCACAAAGGCCGCGGGGCGTGATATGGTCTGATCGCCCTTGGACTTAATGTGGAACACCACGATGATTGCGACAACGACGGCGAAAATTCGCCTGCAGTGTTCCTATCGTTTTTCTCACAATATTAAAAAGAGGCCTAAATGGAGCTCTTTGCCGGAGGCAGTATACAGAACTCGTCAGAACAGGAGGAGAAGGACAAAAAGAATACGGGCAGAACCCGTCTCACGATGAAGGTCGACGTTAATGCGATTAGCATTTTAGCAGTGTGTCCGAAAAGCGTCACGTATAAGGCGTGTATGCAGCCGGGATCCTCTCCCGCACTTCCACCTGGACACGCTGCGTCGTCTAGCAGCGCCAGCGCTAAATCCACGCGTGTGTGAATGTACATATATTCCGAAGAGATGGTAAGAATACATATGACGCGGCTTTGATTCCGTTCTGCGCCATATATGCATTTGAAGAGCGGCCCATATCCAGCGACCCAAGCTGATTCATTGAGGAGCGGCACATATCTGGTGTCTCATATTGGTCCGACGGCTGCTCTCTTCCCTGAGCACAGTAAACCGATGCTTTACACCCCAGCCGGCGGGCTAACGGTTAGATCCGGACAAAGATAGTTGGACACCAGAAAGTGCGTCAAGTATCCCAAGAATGCTAATCCCATTAACACTGCTCGTATATTGTTAACTACCGATGTGAGTCAGTGCAATGTAGCTCGCCACAAAACATTAGCTACTTTGGTACATTGCCGCGCATATATGGATGAAGCGCAACGCCCGTTTGATGCCCAGCCATTATTAAAGGCGAAGCCTTCATTGCCTCTTCTCCGGGTCTTGGCGCTCGTCGTCATTTCCTCGCTAGATACATTTGTGAAGGTATATAGACAGCTTAGGCCACTGGGTATGTCCCGGTTGCTGTCTTGCTGAGTAGATAACTTGGACCACTGGGCCCGAATAGACAACTCGCTGCTGGCTGCTGTCTGGCCTCGTAGACAACGTGAATCACTATAGGTATGCGCTGCTCGGTACGTGCCCGAACAGATAACTTAAGCAATGGTTATGTGAAGTGGCTATGAGCCCATTCTTGATCCGTCGCCCAAAATGTATGTGTCACTGTGACACAAGGGGTATGAAACCTCAAATTTATTTAAGTACCTGTCGTATACACGCGACACGCGTTATACACCCGACTCTCATCAACATTCTTCCTTCGACAAGCACAATACATCGCATTCGTCTTTGTGACGACGCAGACAGCTACAGGCGACGAGGATGTGCTCGTGTCAACCGATACTGCCGCTACCTCGCAAACTCAAACAAGCTTCCCGTCATTTAGATTCCAACGTTGCGTTGGGTCTGCGGGTTTTCACGGTCTATTAACGTTGCAGTAATGAACCACGCTAACCCGTGCTTTCTTGTGCTGGTCACGGTTTTAAACTGTGCCCGCTCGAGGAAATTCAATATTCCCAGGAGATCAGAAAAGAGCACGTATGCCAAACAAATATTATTGAGGGGCTGAATGATACTGTAATTGGGCTCCGTCTAGTGACTGCACTTTAGCAAACCGAGCTCGGTAGATGAGGCGATATTAAAGCCAAGCTTTCTTTCCCTCTTCTCCACAATTTTCGGCTGCTGGCTGGTGTATTGCATGGATGGCCGGTATCGAACATAGTGAAAACAAACACCGAATGCAGTGCAAACCGAGGCGGCCCAGATCGGCAGGTGATGCACGTAAGCGCGGGCGTTCATGAGCCTCAACAAACCATCGTCATCATATGCTGCTGTGGCCATTCCGTCGTAGTCATTTCATCGCCTGCATTGCAGTGTGATCATTCCGTCGATATCTTGCCGTCGTAATCAATCCGCCGTCTTCACTCTGTCGTCATTTAGTCATGGCGCCGTATCATCAATCTGTCGTCGTCTCTCGATCGGTCGTCGTCATTTCATCATCATCATCATGCCATTGACATTATTGCGTCGTCCTCATGCACTCGTGGTCAAACCGTCGTCTTAATGACATCGTGGTCATTACGTCGTCGTCATTCCTTCGTCATCGCGTCGACGTCATACAATCGTCATGCCAACGTCGTCATTGCGTCGTCTATCCTTATGCAATCGTCGTTCATTCGTCGTCATGCGTGGGATACGCTTGTTCGGGCGCCATTAGATTATGTTGAACGAGGCGTTCAACGTGGTCGTGGAAAATGTGTCAAACGTGGTCGTGTGCTCTACACTTTGCAGGTCTCGAAACAAAACAGCGTTATTTGCAGACATCTAAAAATAAAAAAAATGAAACGCAAAAAAATCATTCGCATTAACCGATTCACATGCAAGTGCGTGGGATCCGCTCATTTTTGTTTAGAGTTTGCAGCACGATATTTCATGGAGTTTGAGAAATACGCTTCACTTGCCATCATTAACCACGCATCATGTGGTCACCCTAAAAGTAAAATCCTAGCCCCTTTACTCAACACTGTTATCCTAAGAAATGCATCACCAACTTGTTTCTTGAATCTTGATTACCAGGACACAATTGATGCTCTTTCACGACTTTCAGAACCTTGTCGCAAGAAGAGAACAGTGTTGGCGCAGAATCACGTCATAGACACGAGAATCTGTTTACACTGTAACAACAAAATGAAATAATTCCTCTTGACAAAGCTATCAATGTTAGCACTTTTGGGCAGCCGCTCCTCAAAGTGCCGCTGCAGTGCAATCGGGGAGCACGCTTTTAGCAACGCTGCCAAACGGCCCTCGTTTCTGAGCGCCGTTACTGCCTCGTTTGCTAATTGTAACCTGATTCCGTGCCGCCGAGGCTTTCGAAACAGTGACGGACGACGTCCTCGCGATGTCATCGCTTACACGTGCTGCGAAACAAAGGCACGCTGCGTCCCCGTTGCTGCGTGTGCGCGACGGGCGTGTGGAAAGGCGTCCTGTTGCTACGAAGCCGTCCCGCGGTTATGACAGCTGTATACTGCACTTAACCAAAACAGTGAGCTTACAAATACACATCACTACTGTGTTAAGCTTGAATGGATCACGGGGGTGGGTATATATAATGGTCACTCTTAAGGATGGGAAATTAATTACATTACGGGGTTTTACGTGCCAAAACCACGATCTGACTATGAGGCACGCCGTAGCAGGGGCGTATAGCCAGAATTTTTTTCGGGGAGGGGGGGGGGGGGGGGGGGGCAAGCGTCTGCTTTCCTCTACGTAACGTGATCGATAATAAATATCATATCGTGAGTTTAAGCAGCCTCTATACATGTATATCACAGACATGGGACCCCCCCCCCCTCCCCCTTGCGTATGCGTGTGAAGAAATTAAGTAAGCAGTAAAGTATAAGCTCAGTAAAATACAGTAAGTACGACAGGTACAGTGGGCGTTCGGAGCAACGGTGTTTCATCGCGCCACTGAATGGACCAGTCTTCCAAAACGCATCATTGAGACGACCCGCCCGATCGGAGAAGACGTCATTAATTGTTAATCTCCGTTAAGCGTAGATGGCGTCGTCCTCGTCGGGGCGAAGTGCGTTTAACAAGTCAAGGACGGCTAGACACGTGAAAATGCACGTCTGACCAGGGTATACCTACTCCCATAGCAATAGCTTGTTCGATGCGTCTTTGCGCTAGAAAACTTAAATACGCGCAAAAACGCGTAATGCTTTTTTTTTCGAAGCTTTCGTCGCCCTGCTCCCTCATACGAGAGGGTTGCATTTCCTGCGGCAAGAGCATGGGCCGCTGTGTCTTCCGCTGTGTGCGAGCGTGCAGCCGTCATTTGCCTTTACGTCAACAGATTCAGAATTGTACGGAATATTTCACCGCACAGCATAGATATGGCATGTGCACGCATTTTAAGTAGTGCGTGCAACTCATTTCTGCTTCACTTAAGCCGGTGCAAACAGGAAGCGGCCTTGTACCTCACAGAATCTCGACTGATTGGTGTACTAGTGATGCAGGAATGAACTCCGGTCTTGTTCAGTGCATAGCGCACATAATCAATTTCTCAGGACGCGTGAACTCCGACGCGAACTGTCAGCGCCTGCAACAAGAGTTTACTTACGCTGTACTGCGCACAGCAGTAATCCATGCTTGTCGACTGTCTGTTTCGTGCATTCTGTTGCGAGTCGGTGGAATTTCACTGCTGGCATCAACCCCTTCATGTGTACATTGCTGGTTTGGGATTCTACAACACAACAGCAACTGCCAGCCTTCCGTAATTGCTGGTTTGGGATTCAACAACACAACAGTAACTACCAGCCTTCCGTAGGGGCACAATCGCAAACAAGAGAGATTTCTCGCGCAGACTAAGCCTACGTTCACCCTTGGGAAGCGGCAAGCGGCCGGAAAGGCCAAAGCGGCCGGAAAATTTTTTCCGCGCATGTCCATGTTGTTCACATTTATTTTGCTACAGCCGCGGCCGCCGCTGCCGCTTTCGTCCACATCCATCTAGTCTGCGTATACGTTTGTCGGCGTGGTGGCGCTCATTATCGCATTTCGAGCGGTATGTTGATTCATTGACCCACCCGTCATCAAAAGTGATCATTTTGCGCAACTTCGCGTGTCATCTGCGACCTTCGGTAAATTCCTCGTTGGCGTTCCCTATTCTCCTCACACGGGCGCGGTAGCGCTGAGTGACATGTTGGTGCCTAGGCGTGATTATATTTATTTAATAGCTTTTATTTACAAGTTGTAAAACATTGCATCATTTCGTATTATTGTCGGCGCCTCCAGGACACCAAAGCTAAAACCCGGGCTGGCCCTTGTGTTGGCGCCCGCCGAAGCCTGCGCGTCCTACGTGAGACCTACGCTCCCAATCTATCGTCGCGACGAGAAAAGCACCCCGCGACTTCTGCAACATATCGTGCACGTGCGAGGAGAATTATGAAGAGCCAACGAGGAATCTGCCCAAATATTGTCTGCCATGGAAGTGGAAGAAGAAATGGCTTTTATACTTCTACCTACTTGTTTTCTAGAAATGAACAATGAATAAACGGTAGACGCGGACACCTCGGAAACGGCGGTGGTGGGTTCGCCTGGCTTTGCTAAAGTGTTAGAAGTTGGGTGACGCCAAGGCTTCGTTCCCGCCCCTCAGGTCGCGCGACGTTGAATACTATCGCGAGTTTTGCTGACAGTACGTTTTAGTACCACTCTTGTCGTAGAGCAAGGGGTAGTTCTTGATCGCGTCGATCAGCATTGCAGCCTACACTTTTGGTGCCATGTTCAATTTTACGACCGGATGTTTACATGCTAGTGTAGCTTCCGGTCGAGCAAAACTACTTTCCGCCGCGTTTCCGCTTCGCCATGGCGAAAAAAATCGGTCCGAGACCGATTTGGCTCGCCGCCTATTTTTCTGCCTGTTTTGCCGCTTAGGCGGACGGATTTTTGCAAGATTTTGCCGCTTCCGCCAGCTTCGAGACCAAGTGTGAACGTAGCCTAAGTTCCTGCGCAAGCGCGGCCTAACCGGCACCTGAAGGGAAGCGGCGGAAATGTATACCGGAAATTTCGACCACCTGGGGTCTTTAACCTGCACCTAAATCTAAACGGGCCTCGAGCATTTTCGCCTTCATCTAAAATGCGGCTGCCGCATTTGTTGCGCATTCGTTGCTTCAGAATGCGGCCGCCGCAATGCGGCCGCCACATTCTCGCCCAAAACCTCAGTGTCAAAGCCTTGACAAACACCGTGACAGCTTTTCCATATTGTTACGCAAAAGCTACGGCAAGGACGGAGGAAGAGGAGAACGAAGTGCGCTTGTCTTGGTAGCGGCTCGGTGTCGGCACGGCCCCTTATCACCAATTCATCTGTAAAATAAACGCACCCCATCGTAACAGTTTTGGTGGACGGTGCGGGGTACAACAACGGCGTCCCCGAACAACGACGACGAACCGCCCGCAGAAGTGCAATCCGTGGAGCTTCGCCGAAGTCGCCGAATTGCCGGTCTGCCACCAGAGATGGCTTCCGACGGCGACAACCCGCCGCCGTCTTCCAGCTCCCAATGGCAGCCCTACATCGAACCACGAACCTTCGCCGGAAAAGCCGGGGAAGACGTGGACGGATGGCTCAGCTTTTACCAACGCGCAAGTCGGTTCAATGGCTGGAATGCCACCGCCCAGCTTAACAACGTTGCCTTCTTCCTCAAGGGAACCGCGTCAGTGTGGTTTGAAAACCACGAAGAAAGCATGACGACGTGGGAACGGTTCGTGGATGAAATCAAGAAGTGCTTCGGAGATCCGGCAGCTAAAAAGAAGCGTGCGGAACAAACCCTAATGCAGCGAGCCCAAGTTCCCGGCGAAACATGCACGACGTACATCGAGGAAGTCCTGAAATTGTGCAAGGCCCTGGACCCTCAGATGACAGAAGAGGACAAAGTTGGTCATCTTCTAAAAGGGATCGCCGAGGACGTGTACCAGTTCCTCATCGGCAAAGACAGTCTGGACTCCGTAAGCGACGTCATTCGACACTGCCGCACGTTTGAAGCCTTGAAAGCTCGGCGTATCACACCGAAGTTCGGCCGCCTGGCCAATGTAACTAACGTCGCCAGTGTTGACCTGGTCCCAACTCCATCTGACCTTGCGTCAGTTATTCGGCAAGTGGTGCGCGAAGAGCTTGACCGACGTGAGGCGGCTTCCCTCTCTACTCCGCGGGTTCGAGAGCCCCTTTCTCACTGCGACTTCGGTGAGACGTCCATCACTGCCGCCTCCATAGACGCCAACAACTTCGCTCCTCGTTCAAGAGCGCCAAACCCTACTCTGAACGCGTATCCCAGTTATAAGTTCCACGACGGTTACTCACCCAGAGCACCTGCAGTTTCTCACGAGTGGGATGACCGTGCCAGTTATCCTGCTAATGACAATTTTAGTGCATCCCGTGAGCGTCCCATCTGCTTCCAATGCGGTATTCGCGGTCACGTCGCCAGATTTTGTCCTCATCGCCCACGCATGTCACCACCGTCGTATGAGCGACCGCGCACGTTTTATCGGCGTAGCAACCGGCACGGCGGCGGCACACGCTGGCCTTCTGACTCCGATAGCAGGACAAACCACCAGGCGCATCACCGTAGTGACTCTCCAGCTTCTGTGCGGAGCTTGACGCCACCGCCTTCACGCCAGCGCAGGTCTCCATCTCCGCGACGACGTCTCACGTCACCGCCGCCGGGAAACTAGGCGGCGCGACCAATGGAGGTGAGGTCGCCAGTCATCATCAGCTACACGCCCCTATGCCTCCGCCAGTCACCATGCGTCATAACAAGATTCATGTTTTAGTGGACAATGTCGCTACGTTGGCCTTAGTGGACACGGGAGCGAGTGTCTCCGTTATCAGTCTGGCTTTCAAAACCCGACTAGGCCGTAAAGTGATGTTCCGCTGGAATAACGCTAATGCATTTCGTGCTGTGAGTGGAGAGTTGCTCCGACCAATTGGAGTGTGCACCGCGAACGTTTATTTCTCCGATAAGGTGTATCAAGCCGAATTTGCCGTACTTGCTCAGTCCACTCACAACGTAATTCTTGGCCTCGATTTCCTACAACAGTGTGGTGCCACTGTTGACTGCGGTACTGGCGAGCTGTTCCTCTCTTCGCTTGCCGACCAACCTGCTACCTGTTCATGCACTCTCGCCGTCATTGAAGATACTGTCTTACCGGCACGTTCCTTATCCAGAGTTCGGGTTGCTGCTTGCGGTGTCGACGCCGATACATTTGATGCAATTGTTGAGCCTGTGCCTTCGATGGTAGTGAAGAAAAGTGTGCTCGTACCTCGATGCGTCCTCTCTGTGGCCTGCGGAACGACTACATTGTGGGTGTCAAATTTAGCCTCCCAGTCTGTTGTGCTACCCAGCGGTATGCGACTCGCCTCTTTTGAAGTGGACACCAGTCTCAGCATAGGCGCTTTAACTGATGACACGTCACATGAATCCCGAGAGCACGGGGCTGGCCCCGGTCGCCCCGGTGTCCCTGAAGACTCGTTGCCTTTTCTCAGAATGATCAACAAGTCACTGTCTTCAGAGAAGCGTCAAGCCCTGGTCAGCGTCCTTAGCAAACATGTGTCATTATTTGATTTCGCGCAGAACGCTAACAAAGTTCGCGTTCCAACTACGCGGGCGCGCCACAGGATTGACACGGGGTCCGCGCATCCCATAAGGCAGAAGCCTTACCGCGTGTCCGCGTCAGAGCGCAAGATCATCGCTGAACAGGTCGACGACATGCTAGCCAAGGGCGTCATCCAAGATTCCTCTAGCCCTTGGGCTGCGCCGGTCATCCTCGTGAAAAAGAAAGATGGGTCCTGGAGGTTTTGTGTCGACTACCGGCGTCTCAATTCTGTGACGAAAAAGGACGTGTATCCACTTCCCCGGATCGATGACGTTATTGACTGCCTTCATTCCGCATCCTACTTTTCATCTGTGGACCTCCGATCAGGCTATTGGCAGATACCCATGCATTCAGCTGACAAAGAGAAAACCGCTTTTGTGACCCCAGACGGCTTGTTTGAATTCAACGTCATGCCTTTTGGTTTGTGCAACGCGCCTGCAACATTCGAAAGGTTTATGGACACGGTACTGCGCGGCCTGAAATGGGAGATTTGTTTGTGTTATCTTGACGACGTCGTCATTTTTGGCCGCACCTTTGCAGAGCACAACCATCGACTGGACGTTGTTCTGACGTGCCTTGAACAAGCTGCCCTTACACTCAATTCAAAAAAATGTCACTTTGGCCAACGAGAGGCGCTAGTACTAGGACATCTGGTGGACAAGCACGGGGTACGACCAGACCCACAGAAGGTCGCTGCAGTTAGCGGCTTTAAACAACCGCAGTCACAACGCGAGCTGAGGAGCTTCTTGGGTCTTTGCTCGTACTTCCGACGTTTTGTGCCCAACTTTGCCGATACTGCCTACCCCCTGACTTCATTGCTGCGCAAGGATAACCCTTTCACCTGGACAGCAGATTGCGATTCCTCGTTTCGTCAACTGAAGTTCCTGCTCTCTTCTGGACCCATACTTCGTCATTTTGACCCCTCTGCCACTACAGAATTGCACACCGACGCGAGTGGAATCGGCCTCGGCGCCGTCCTCGTGCAGCGCTTTGGTGACGCCGAGCATGCCATTGCCTACGCCAGCCGTTCGTTGAGCAGGGCCGAACAAAATTACACCGTCACTGAGCAAGAGTGTCTTGCCGTCGTCTTTGCAGTCCAGAAGTTCCGGCCATATCTCTACGGGCGTCGCTTCACAATCGTTACGGACCACCATTCACTATGTTGGTTGGTTGGTCTCCGCGACCCGTCTGGCCGCCTTGCTCGATGGGCGCTACGTTTACAGGAATTTGACTTTGCAGTCCAGTTACAAGAGTGGCAGACATCATGCGGACGCTGATTGTCTTTCGAGGCTCCCTCTACCAACAAGTGAAGGTGACGCCGACAATTTCGATGAGTTTCTGGCCGCCATCGACGACATTCTTTTTCCTGATCTGGCCACCTTCCGGGAAGAGCAGCGTGACGACCGCAGCCTGGATGCCCTCTTCGCCTCAGCTGCTCAGCCAACAGGCAACAATGGCTTTGTCATCCAAAGTGGCCTGCTCTACAAGAAGAATTATGCGGCTGATGGTGCCCGCCTCCTCTTAGTGGTCCCTAAAAATTTAAGAACCCACGTGCTCCGTGCTATGCACGACGACTCGACCGCTGGGCACCTGGGTTTCACCAGAACATACCACCGCATTCAGGGCCGATTCTACTGGACCAGTATGCGACGGGATATAGAGAAGTATGTGGCCAGTTGTAACAAGTGCCAGCAATTCAAGCGCCCTAATACTGCTCCGGTCGGACTCCTTCACCCTGTAGCGCCACCATCATCTCCTTTCGAAATGGTTGGAGTGGATCTTCTCGGCCCATTCCCGCGCTCAACAAACGACAACCGTTGGATTATAGTCTGCGTCGACCATCTGACGCGTTATGCTGAAACCGCAGCGATGCCAACGGCCACGGCTCTTGATGTTTCGAGCTTCCTCCTATCCTCCGTTATACTCCGTCATGGACCCCCTCGTGTTATTGTGAGTGATCGCGGTCGCCAGTTCGTGGCCGACGTAGTCGAAGAGCTGTTGCGTCTCTGTGCTTGCCAGTTTCGCCACGCGACCCCGTATCACCCACAGACAAATGGTCTCGTCGAGCGCACTAACAGAACTTTGACCAACATGCTTTCGATGTACGTGGATTCCAGGCACAAAAATTGGGATGACATCTTGCCTTTTATCACATATGCCTACAACACCGCAAAGCATGAAACTACAGGCTACAGCCCTTTCTATCTTCTTTATGTTAGACCACCCCGCAACTTCCTTGACACCATTCTACCTTTTACTCCTCATGCGGACTCTTCTATTGCCCAGACTCTCTGCCGCGCTGAGGAAGCACGCCGCATAGCTCAACTCCGTACGTTGGCATCCCAGGACCACTCCAAGATCCGCTACGATTCAAGACATAAGAATGTGTCATACAACAAAGGGGACATTGTATGGCTTTGGACACCACTTCGCAAGCGCGGCCTGTGCCAGAAGTTTCTGGCTCGTTACACCGGGCCTTTCGTCATCACCGATCGCTTAAGTGATGTAACCTACTCGATTGCTCGTCTCGTGTCCAATGGCTACCGGTCTAAGAAGACGCAGCTTGTTCATGTCGCTCGCCTGAAACGCTGTCATCCACGTGACTCCGAGTGACGTAACAGTTACTCGCCCAGCGGGCTTCGTCTGTGAAGGGAGGAGTGTTACGCAAAAGCTACGGCAAGGACGGAGGAAGAGGAGAACGAAGTGCGCTTGTCTTGGTAGCGGCTCGGTGTCGGCGCGGCCCCTTATCACCAATTCATCTGTAAAATAAACGCACCCCATCGTAACAATATGTAGACATGATTCACTGTAAATTACAAACCCAAACGGAAGCGCCCAGGAATGAAATTGTAATAGTAGCAACGGTTTCTTGAATTATGTCAGCGCGAAGCGACGAGAACAAAGGGTGGGTAAGTGGGGGGGGGGGGGGGGGTTGCGCAAAAAATTTCGGGGTGAGGGGTTGAAACCCCCCCCCCTGGCTACGCCCCTGGCTACGCCCCTGCCTCGTGTTAATTTTGGAGCTTCCCATGGGTGATCACTGGTGGGCATTGAAATCTCCAGTGATCACCCATGGCTGTGGAGTCGTCAAAGCTTCCCGTAAGCGCTGGCAGTTTAGACGACTTGATGGTGTTAAGTAGGCTCCCAGAATTGTGAAGGTGACCTTACTATTCTTCACATTCAAACACACGTACTGGTTTTCATTGTCAGGTGACACTGGCTGATGAACATATGTCAAGTCACGGCGTATGAAAACAATAATCTTGCTGCATTGCCCGTGGGTGGAGGACGTAATGCACTCATACCCGGACAGTCTGATGGGAGATGACAGGTTTGGCTCACAAATGACAATAATGGGAAACTGTTTCACGAATACAAAATACAGAGAGTCGGACATGCGTGATTTAAGTCCTCTGGTGTTCCACTGACAGACATATGCATTCTGGACCTTCTCTCGAAACGATGGCTTCTGCATGGCGGGCTATTGCTTTACCCTAGGGCCGCAAGCACTGGACCCAGGGTGTCCAGCACCTGCAGCGCGCTCTGAGCCGATGGGGTTTTCATGTTGCTGAGTAGAACTCGCATAGCATCCATCAGTGACCGCAACATTATTATAACCTGGCGATCATCAGTCGTCGTTGGAGCAGCGGTTGGTGAGGGTGTCGATGGAGGTGGCATTCGAGGTGTCTCCGTGGCTGGTTGTGCGCTTGGAGTGCTGGCCACTCTTCAGGATGATCAACTCTTGCCACTTTCTTCGGTTGCACGGCATCTTTCGTGGTGGCGCTCCGCGTTGATGGAGCAGCCGCTTTGGCTGAAGACGTCGTGTTGCTTTGTGCGGTTTCACGTTGCGCTCTTCGGTGGCGATACCGTCGCCGTCTAAGTGTAGCGGCAGCCTCGCTGTGTGTGGAATGATCCCGAACCATGCGCTTTAGAACCGCGAATTCCATCCGGATGATGAGGCTTCGTTGAGACCTTCGATGAGGCTTCGTGAAACCACGGCAATTAGGGCACTTCAGGACAGTCGCGCGGCAGGCGCCTTCCGAATTAGATTCAGCGCACCGCGGGCACGGCGGAATTGTTCACACAAACGCTTTTTATGTGGCCAATCTTGAAGCACTTGTGACATTGCAGGGGCTTCGGTATGTATGGTCGAAATGGATGGCGGACATGGCCAACTTTGACGTGAGAGGAAAGACAGTCTCCTTCAAACACAAGCTTCGCGCAGCGTGTGTTTCCGAGTCTCGTGAGATGAGCGATGAGCGTGCCTTCAGTTGCTGGTTTTATTAATATTGGCAAGTCGTCGCTCGAAATGGAAATGTCGACGTCATAAATGACACCAACAGTGCCGTTGCCGCCAGTAGGAATCTGTGATCGCACTTTTACTTTGTAAATTTCCGTGACATTCCGAAGGCTTTGTGGTGCGCTACGATGTAAAACGTCTACAGACAGGACATTCTTCCGTGAGTTTATTCTCGCATCCTTAATCTGATTCGGCGCAATACCCTTGAGTAACGTAGAAAGAACCTGTTTGTTCAGGAGCCGCAAATTGGTCATGGGGTCCACGGGCAAGAAGAGCACAGTGTGCGGCCAGCGCTGCACTTGCCAGCGATGACGCCCGCAGCAGTCTTCTTTTTGCCTTTCGGCCCATGACAACCTTGAAGTCGTCGTCCGAGGAATCGCAGCTGTCCGAGTACAACTCGGTGGCTTCGCTATCTGTGTCACTTAACTGGCTCCCGCGTTTCCAGGACGCAAGCCGACCTGACGGCTGCGCGCCAGGAAGGTCCTCGGAAGTATCTTCGTCCATTGCCGCAACGAGGGAGCGGCAGCTCCCAGAGATTGCAACGAAACAAAGCGAAAACGCAGACAACAGTTACGAAATATATACAATGTGGCATTTGACCACCCTTCAGCATCTCAGTTCGAAAGAGCGGGCATAATACAGTAATTCATTATAAGAAGGCTCGCTGAATATAATACCTGCGGTGCACATGCGCGCACATGCAAGAAAAAACTGCCAAACACCGAGCGATGTGCCACAAGCAATACTAGATCAGATGCACAAAGTAACGCAGCGTATCATGAGGCAGAAAAATATCTGGAGTATAGAACTCGCCTCAAAGCTCCTCTTACATCAGTGTGTGTCATTCATACGGCTTTAAGATGAAAGCAACCTCCTCATAAACGTTGCTTTCAGCATTCTCCATGATGTTATAACCATTTTTCAAAATTTTCTGCGCCATTGGGGCGCGCAACTGGCCCAAAATCATGCGCCTCCATCGAATTCTGCGGCTCGTCCGCGGGACCCAAGGCGCAATAGCGTGCCGTGCGCAGCGCGCGCAGCCGGTGGGCGAGGAGAATCGAGGAGGAAAGCGCGGCGGGGAGGAGAGTGTCGCTACTTTTTAATTATCAAGGGGCTTTAGTGAAAAACGGCCCTCAGCGCCGCAGTGAGAAAGCACCGCAACTTTCAGTCTCCCAAATGAATGCGGGGCCGCGGGCAACACGTTATTTTTACGTTTTACGAAACTGTAACCTTAGCGAGTTTGACCTCTTTTTCTTTGTCGTTTCTCTCAGCGTGATTATTGAAAACAGTGAAGAGGCTCCGACAATCGAGGACAAATTTCCCTGTGAAACACGCCCTAGAATTGTCTTGCGCAGAAAACAGCATGAGAGTCATGCATGCACCAGCAGCTACAAGCGTGCACCGCCGATCGTGTCGCGGTACGGTTTCGAGACTGTCGACTCACTGTAAGAGCTTCTTCGACTCACTGTATGAACGACGGTTTAGGGTTTAAGCGAAATACAATTTACGATCGAGTGAAGAAGCTATAAACGCCGTCTGAATTCAAGTCAGCGATCACCATGTTTCATTTTTGCATATTCCAGACGCAAATAGAGGCAATTCGTTCGTAAGCAGAGCGACGTCGATTGCTTTGGAGCAACTTATGGTGTCCACGGCGCCGGAATTGAAGGCGCGTCCACGTTAGCGACACGGCAACTCGCCGCACGCCATTAGCAGTTCGCGGACCGCCGGCCGACGGTGGTCTTGTCGGAAAACGGTGAGATCTCCCTGTCGCGCAGAGGATCTCTCTGCTAGATCTCCCTAGGGCACAGCGGCGTGGCCATTCAGTGACAGAGGAGCGGTCGCGGCTATAGTCTGGCGTCGCCGGCAGCCTCGAGCCGTCGCTGATCTCTCGCTACCGATATCGTCGCTAGGCCTTTTACTGTTCACTTCGAGTATTCGTTCGACCAACGCTCCAAAGCAGCAATGTTTTGTTACCGTTGTTGCCGCTTTGTATAGCCTCTCCTTGCAATAATTTCACACGAAGATGCTGATATATGCAGTGCGAGCACGGCCGAGCCGGTTCGCAGTGCACCGTCGGTATAGTCATGCACTGCAGCTGAACTTGTATCGCAACTCTCCTTTAAACGTTTGTGCATGGGCATTATATATATATATATATATATATATATATATATATATATATATATACACGCGTCACTTTACTCTAGCGGACATCATTTTGCCTGGAATAGAAGTTGCATAACCAATGTTTGTGTCGCCGGTAGCGGCGTCGCGCCGGTGCAGCGTCGATGCGCTGTGTTTCTGCAGTAAACACGAAGTGTTGGCCGTATATGTCCGCTGTGAGAGTGTACCATTAGCATTCTCATTTGCTGCCTTTTTTCATTTTGTCACAAGGCACCCCGCACCGCTGGAAACCCAGTGGAAATATACACGCCGGCTTGCACTATTATTACTCTTAACGCCCCCCCAAAAATGCCGGCTGTATACATGCGATCTTGTACTAAGAGCATGTATTTATTTTTGTACTAGAATCATTGCTATTTTCACTATCAATAAAATAATACGCACACGGATATTATGCCGGAGAAGTTGTAGAAATATCTGAATATTAAACGGCGTGCGATCCCGCCTGCTTGAATCCGACGTCGCCGTTTCTCATGATCGTAGTTTTCACGATAAATAATAGAATTATAGGGCCATATTACGGCTTTTCTAATTGTATCAATTAACCACGCATGGATAACGACGTCCTTCAAACTTTTTTTCCTGCGGGTTTTGCATGTCGCCCACCGTACGCTATTCTAATGTATTCTAATTTTATGAAGCTGATGGAACGAATGGTACTGTTTCGTCTAGATGCCAGGCTGCAAGAGCTGAATTTCTTTCCTGATGTCATGAGCGGCTTTCCTCGTCACCGTTCAGCCCTCGATAGCATAGCAGACCCCGTATCATCAGAGAGTCTGCTCGATAAAACAAGCACTCTGCATGCATGCTCTTCCTGGACATACAGCAAGCTTTCGATTCGGTTCCCCCTAAGGCGATTATTATCGCCCTTATGAATGCGGGAATTTCGGGTCGACTGCTTCATTTCGTGCATAACTTTCTATCTGAGCGCCACATGAAAGTTCGTGTTGGAGGAGCAACAAGTGATTCTCGCCCTGTTAAGTGCGGTGTACCGCAAGGCAGCGTCTTGTCGCCGCTTCTCTTCAACAGCGTACTTGCTGGACTTCCAAGCCGATTGCCTCAGGAACCTGACTTTCCAATATGGATAGCAATCTATGCTGATGACATTGCACTGTGGATCAGCGGTCCTTCGCACCACGGTCCACGTCTTCGTGGAATCTTGCAGAGAGCTCTGAATGCGACTTCAGAGTACTTGGAGGAAGTTGGTCTGCAGATTTCACCAGCTAAGTCAGCCGCGATTGCGTATCATTCAAGGCAACGGGCTCGTCGAAGCATGAGCCAGCTGTACCTCGAAGAGACACCAGTACAATGGGTACAACACTATCACTACCTGGGCGTAATCATCGATGATCGCCTCTCTTGGCGCCCTGCCATTACCTCTGTGCGGTGCAAATTCCGGTCGCTGCTCAAGTATGTGGCCGCCTTGACTGCTAGGGGCGCTGGCTGCGACCAGACGACAGCACTTCAGGTATACCAATCACCTGTCCTCTCTGGCGTGATGTATGCCTTGCCAGTCTTGAACGTGCCGCCAAATGTGATGTCTCAATTGGAACGGGACCATCGTGTTGCCTTCCAAGTCATGCTTGGCTTACCTCGTGAGGCGCAATCTGTTCCACTACTCACAGAAGCGCAACAGCTTCCTCTGAGCTTGCAAGCAGACCAGAGAGCGCTACACCACATCGAGTGTTTGCACCGAGCATCAGACGGCCAAGCACTGATAAATCGGCTGATTCAGCCCCCGTTCTCTCGGATGGGGAAAATGGCGGCATTGTTTGTGGATATTACTGGCAGTTCAGGAGACACTACTTCATTCACAACTCCGAAGAAGCGCAACAAATGTTCCTTCCCCATTTATCTGTCAATTCCGGAAATACACAAAAAGTCTACCCAGCCTCTTTCGGTACTATTTCAATTGGCCCAGTCCCACCTATTTGAAAAATTTGGAGGTTAAACTAAAGTATTCACGGACGCATCTGTACACAGCGACGTCCAAGGCGCTCCTGCACCTTTCTTCTGCCCTTCAACTGGCATCAGAAGGGTGTTTAGAATACTACATCCAACCTCATCAACATCTGCAGAACTGGCAGCGATTGATGTTTCTCTGAAGTACGTACACGAAGAATTAAACGCATTGAAGGTCGTCATTCTTAAAGACTCCCGTGCTGCCCTCAGCAGAGTGAGACAAGATGGCGATAGCCCAGTTTTATGCAGTATCCAAGAAACTTTCGGCAATATTACTACCTGCGGTGTGTTCTTCATTGCCCAGTGAATATACCCTCGCACGTGGGCATCGCTGGAAACGAAGAGGCTGATCGCCTCGCTTCAAGTTGTGCCCCCCACGAATGTGACTGCCCTGACATTTCCTGCATGTTTGAAAACGCTCGCCTTCTGATACGCTGACACCTCCTAAAGCAGCACCCAGACCGGCGTGTTGCAGACGGATCGTTCCCTCCCCGTGTTCGTGGTCCAGGCTTGCCCCGTCGTGCTAGAGCACTGTTATATAAGTTAAGGGTTGGGTCTGTGTTGGTGCGCGAACGCCTATACCGACAAGGACGTGTGGACAGCCCGTCGTGTACGTTTTGTGGCTCCTGTGAGACACTTGAACATCTCGTTTTAGAGTGTCCCGCATTCGTTGCGCAGCGCGCATTGCTAATTAAGGAATATAGACTTATTGGGCTGCAATGTGCAACCCTTGACGATTGCCTATTTCTAAGGGGTGCGCTTCCCGACGTGACCAGGCCCATCGAGCCCTGCTAACCTTTCTGAAAGACACTGACTTGGCCTCCCGTTTATAGACATTATTTGTATTTTGCTTTGTTCTGTCTTTGTCTCCGTCATTTCTTTATTTACTCTTTTCTTTCTTCATATTTTCATTTCCCCTATTCATTCCTCCTGAAAGAGTAGGCAGGCGTTGTGCCCCTCTCGGTGGCAGTTGTCAGCTTGCTCCCTCCCTATTTCCTTCGTGTCCTTCTGTTATATGTGTACAAACCAAATAATAATAATAATAATAATAATAATAATAATAATAATAATAATAATAATAATAATAATAATAATAATAATAATAATAATAATAATAATAACCGTATGCAGCCGCTGGGGACTTTCTTCTGTTTGTATGACTGAACAATGCACGCGATGTCCGCAAGGGGTGCTGTGCGTCAGATCGAAATTCCAGCGCTGGTTCCCCATAGCGTTTCCTTCATTGCCACAAAAAGTTGTCCGCGAGTAAAGTCAAGCATGCCCTAGCTTTTCCTGTCTACCTCCCCCATCAACCCCGATGGTAAATAAACTTATTATTAAATGCGAACCATTTCTTGGCGAACATTTGCCACTTTGATAGTATCTATCTACCTATCTATCAATCTAGCCGCCTACATCTTGGTGCTTTCATGGTCGTTTCGTTAACTTCGTAGGTACCAAAATTGACGTAGTAGGACGAGTGTATGACGAACATAAATGATAGGTCATGACATGAATATAATGACATGTGTGCCATGTAGGTCATGAAACAACCACCTACGTCTTGGTGCTCTCATGGTCGTTTCGTTAACTTGGTATGTAGCTAGAATGGGTTCGGACATTGGTACTAAGTGAAGGAAACACTAAATAATGATGGGATAAATAGTCATGAGCATGACTCAACAAAAATGACAATGACTCAACGAAAAATGATTAACACTCAATAACCCCTGGAATGGGTTCAGACGTAGGCACCAAATGAAGGTAACACTAAAGGATGATGGTAGAAGTCCTAGTCATAAGCCTCACTCAGCAAAAATGTGAATGAATCAACGAAAAAAGCTCAAAAGCCACTGAAATGGGTTCATACATAAATGATAGGGCATGACATGAATGTCATGACATGCGTGTCATGTAGGTCATGAAACAACCACCTACGTCTTGGTGCTCTCATGGTCGTTTCGTTAACTTGGTATGTAGCTAGAATGGGTTCGGACATCGGTACTAAGTGAAGGAAACACTAAATAATGATGGGATAAATAGTCATGAGCATGACTCAACAAAAATGACAATGACTCAACGAAAAATGATTAACACTCAATAACCCCTGGAATGGGTTCAGACGTAGGCACCAAATGAAGGTAACACTAAAGGATGATGGTAGAAGTCCTAGTCATAAGCCTCACTCAGCAAAAATGTGAATGAATCAACGAAAAAAGCTCAAAAGCCACTGAAATGGGTTCATACATAAATGATAGGGCATGACATGAATGTCATGACATGCGCGTCATGTAGGTCATGAAACAGCCGCCTACGTATTGGGGCCCTCATGGTCGTTTCGTTAACTTGGTAGGCTCCCCGCATATTACTTCGCATAACATTGATTATAACCTATTGAAGATGTGATCGGTCTTGTCGTCAAAATAGGTGACGCTGTAGGCGAGACCATAGCGCCAGAAGCAATAGATGCATGCCACCTTGTTCCGACAAGAGATCCCGGCAAGAGCAATGTTGTCGTGCAGTTCAAAAGCAGGCAAAAAAGAGACAACGTTTTCGAAAAGGCTCGGAAGAAACGAATTCGAAACCGGGCAATCGGTATCACTGATGAATCGCCATGTCTTTGTCAACGAACATTTGTGTCCTACTCTGAAAAGGCTTCTCTCTCTGGCAATCAGCAAAAAGCGTGAGCATCATTGGCGTTTCGTGTGGGCACGCAATGGCAAAATCTTTGCACGAAAATCAGAAAAAAAGTGACGCGATACGCATTGACTGCGACTGAGATCTAAGCAAAATTGGCTGAGCTACTAACAATATGTAAGGCTTTCGACAGCTCGCACCATGGCGTATTACGAATTTTGCCTTCCTCTAGAGTTTCCGCAGCCGCCTCGAGTGAATATCACGATTTCCGCCATTCATATCAATGCTCGCTCCCTTAGTTCGAAACAGGATCAAATTATTGTGCTCTTGGTCAATGTTGCTTTCAGTTTGACGTGATTATGTTCTCCGAAACATGGTTCATTACTGACAGCGATAAATTGTTGCTTGATGGCTACAACCACTATCATATATACAGGCATGCGCGGCCGAGGGGTGGCTACGCATATCGCGCGATATATGCGAACTGGTAAGAGAGTTTACACGTGCCACAGCTGACTTTGAAGTGATTTGCTTAAGAAACAAAACTGAAATTTTTTGCCCTGATATACCCCAGAGTAAAGATAGTTGCTTTCTTCGATTTTTTAAACGAAATATTAGAATACGCTATGCTCAGCCAAGGAACCATGCTGCTTGGAGGCGACTTGAACATAAACTTCCTTGGCGCGAATGTGCACTCTTTTGAGCTGATAAATAGAATCCGAGCCAGCGGTTTTCAGAGCGTCGTTATACCACACCAACACGTGTAACAGAATCTAGCCAATCTGGCCTTGATAACTACACTGTAAATTTAGATGTTTGTGTCCACAGTGTTAGTACGGTATGCTCAGATATAAGCGACCATTGCCCTATAGTAATCACGTATTCAAGTCCTAGGCCACAAGATAATCTTTACAAAACATTTGTGAGATACAGGTGCTTATCTATGCAAAATATGGACTCCTTTCGGGACTGAATCACCAAAGCAAATTGGTCTGCGGTGTATACCAAGACCAATGCCTCTGATACCTACGCTGAATTTTTGTCGATATTTTCGCACATTTATAACGCTTCTTTTTTTTTCATATAAATATTTCAAGGGAAAGAAAAACATTAGGAAACCGTGGATTAGGCCAGAGCACATCAAAATAATGAACAAGAAAAATACTTTTTAAACAATTTTTGTCATCAAGAAAACCATGCCAGCTAACAGCATTTAAAAAGTACCGTAATCAATTAAACTCGGAGCTAAGAAAAGCAAAGGCGATGTATTACGATAACATTTTCTCTGGTTTATCGCAAAGGCATCCTGAGAGAGCGTGGAAAGTGATCAATCAAGTTTTGAAACGCGGAAACAGCGACGATAGGATAACCGAACTAACAATCGATAACAAACTGCTCTCGGGATCTGCATTGGCCGAGCCCTTCAACTATCACTTCGTAAATATGGTAAAGCCATCACACTGTTCCCCTGACGTCATCGTGAGTAATTGTTGTAAAGAAAGTATTTTCATGAAGCCCACCAATGAGCTCGAAATTTGTCAGGTGTTCATGCGCCTAAAGAATAGTAAACCTGTAGGACGTTCATAATATGCAGATCGGCCCCTTCAAATATGTTATGGATATCATTTCCCATCCCCTTGCACATATATTTAATCAGGTATTAGCAACTGGTTGTTTTCCAACTGCGATGAAACGTGGAAAAGTGGCTGTTATATATAAAGGCGATCAAAGGAACCAGTTTACTAACTATACACCCATATCAATCCTCCCAGTATTCTCCAAGGGTTTTGAAAAAATAATTCTTTACCGCTTAAACAACTTCTTTACCCAACACAACATCATTTCCGATTGCCAGCATGGATTTCGCCCATGGAAGATCAACGGAAACAGCGTTATTAACACAGAAAGAAATAATTACTCACAATATCGAAGAAAACAAAGTAACTCTTGGTGTTTTTATAGATTACACAAAACCCTTCGATTATTTAAACCGTGATACTCTTTTAAAGAAATTGCACTGCCATGGTGTACGTGGAGTAGCTTATTCCTTGTTTGAGACTTATTTGAATAATCGCCAGCAATATGTCACGATTAATAATTGCATGTCCTCTTTCAAAAACGTTGCCTCAGGAGTTCCACAGGGAAGCCTCCTGGGACCGTTTCTTTTTAATGTGTACGCAAACGATGTTACTCAAGTAAATAACAACATTTCCATTGTAATGTATGCGGATGACACAAGTCTGTTCGTAACCGGCCGTGAGATAAATGAAGTTTTCATGAAAGCTCTTTCTGGGGTTTTACGTGCCAAATCCAGTTCTGAGTATGAGGCACGCCGTAGTGGAGGGCTCCGGATTAATTTTGACCACCTGGGGTTCTTTAACGTGCACTACAACGCAAGCACACAGGCGTTTTTTTTTTTTTTTTTTTTCATTTCGCCTACATCGAAATGCGGCCGCCGCGGCCGGGATTCCATCCCGCGACCTCGTGCTCAGCAGCGCAACGCCTTAGCTGACTTAGCCACCACGGCGGGTTTCATGAAAGCTCAACGAGCGCTTTCAGATCTTTGGAAGTGGTCAAATGATAACTTTCTTAAAATCAACGCTTGCAAAACGAAAGCCATCTTATTTAGGGCCAAAAACAAACACGCCCTTCTACCAGCAGATCTGTGTCTTGGCGGGACTCCAATCGAGATTGTACAAAAGCACAAATCGCTAGGCGTCACCTTTCTGCTGATATGACGTGGACAGCTCATATTTGCTCAATCACTTTCTTCAGCTATGGGAGCGCTACCGCGGTGCCGCCATTTGTTTCCTAGCAAGGTCAAGATGCAAATATACAATGCACTGTTTCATGCTCGCGTAAACTTTTGCACACTTGTGTGGGGAACTACTACGCTGACAAATCTGCACAGAATTGTTTTGCTCCAGAAGAAAGCAATACGATGCGTTGCTAACGTTCCGTACACCCCATTCTATCAGAGAATTCTTTCTCCGCTATAAAATCATAAACGCCACGCTGATTTATCAGTACCACCTGCTGCACACGTTTTTCTTTTCAAATAAAGACACAAAATTTTTTTTTCAACTGTCATTCTAGGCTGACAAAACAAATAGGCGATCCTCGAACTAGAGGCCACGAGAGATGGTTGGTACCGCGATGGCGCACATTTTATGGCCAACACTCACTGACTTTCAATGTCCCATATCTTTTGAACAAATATCAGCAGCACGGGATCGATTTTAAAGTTTCTAAAAACAGTTGCGCGAATATATTATTTCAGAACCGTACTAAGCGCTGCCATCCACTTCTTACCCCTTTCATTTCATTGTACCTGATTGCCGTATTTTTTCCACATCATATCTTTGAGTACCTTTATTATTATTATTTGTCGTCTTTACCAATTATTACTGTGCTGTAAAAATATGATGGCATTTATAAGTTACTTAGTTCTAGCAACACCGACGCATATTAAGTATGTATTAGTTATGTTTATCAGCATTTTATGTCATTTATTTTTTGATACTAGCTTAAACATATTTGTTTGTTATATGTGCTATATTTTGTGCATGTTATCTATACATTTTTGTGTATGCTGCCTTGTGTACGGGCCCCCAGGCATCTTCAAGCTGCATTTTCCGCTTTTCGCCTGGGGTGACCCCCAACTATTATGTTGGAAATAAAATCCTTTGATTGATTGATTAATCGAATGGTTGATTGATTGATTCACACAGAGCGTGGGAATCTGTTTTGAGCGTGGGAGCCTGCTTTTTATTATTAAAAATGATCACCCCCAATATTTTACGAATGCTTCAGACTAAGTCCTATCCCAACCTGGCCATTTTTCATTCGATCACTCCAGAGGCTTTTAGCTTTACTTGCCACGACTATGCGGCTGTTAGCAATCTAGAACACATGCTCTGGTGATGCCCCTCGTTACAGGGACCCAATCACATCACGAAAGAAGAATGGAGCTCTGCCATCCAGAGCTCAGAACTTTCACGACAAACTTGGGCTGTCCAGAGAGCCCACGATGCGGCGGTTAGGCTCGGCCTACCCGTCCCCAAGTGGGAGCGGCCCGCAGCTCTGCCCTAGGGCAGGGCTTCTCAGGACCTTGTGAATAAAGTTATTTGTCTGTCTGTCTGATCCCGTATATACGAGATAAAGGGATGTCGCCTCTCAGACGTCGTAACACTGCTGTGCTTGAATTCATCATTCAAGTGTAGGTTACTTAATTAGAAATTCGAAAGTCAGGGCCTTTGCCAGTTTCATTCAATCCCAAAACAGGAAGCTGTATTCCAGAAGCGCTGAGGTTGAAGCGTTAACTGGTGATCAGCGGTGGCGATAAGCACGTTTAGGGTATATACTGGTGGAAAAGCAGGGAAGTGATGGGCTGGGATCGTTACAAGAATAATTAACCTTATAATATACAGATAGGAACAGATATAATATCGAGTAGAGACGGGCAATTTGTTAGGCTTAAATAGATGCAGCAAAACCTGATTAGATGATGCCGTGAGAAATCATCACCTGCATGGATTGATAATGATCCGTTCCGAGATCATCCTTCTCATCACTGTACTTCTTCATTCTTTCCCTTTCCTTATTTACCAGTGTTTCAAGTCCACTGCTGTACCGAATTCATTTTCGTTTTATACTGCTTCCGCTTCTACTAATCGTCTCCTTCATCTTTCCTTATACTTGCCATCATACGTTACCCGGGCTACCTAGACAAGTTCATTATATTCCCAATTGTGATACGTAATATTATGTGAAGCGAGATGTGCATGTAGGAGTTTGTGCGATGCTTGCCGTCTACGCTAATGAGTTCAGTTTTATTAGCAGCGAGTTGCAGATCTCTTTCGCTGATGGATATGTCAGGAGCGCGCTAGCGCTGCCTGCAACTAGGCCTGCATGCTCTCTTTGTCATGCAGTGTCTGCCTCTGTCCAGATATTCACCAGCATAAATGTCAGGTATTCTCGGCTATTTTGCACATGACCAGATTGAACAGCCTAAGATGGATCCCCTATCAAGGTAACAGGTCCTTGGACTCCATCCAGATGACGCGCCACTAGGCATATGGATCGTGCTACAAGAAACTTTCTAATCCATGTCTGGACGCTGTTGTGTCTGGCGGTCCTTCGGGACAAAGGACGCCTCATCGACAGACATGAACATATCAAGTGCTCATCACGCTTGTCGTTTCTCGCGGCCGAAGAGTGTCAGTCAGTCGCCTGGGACTGATGGATGAGCAATTTGTCCCCAGACTGCAATGGGTCATCGGCCTCATGCGTAGCTAAAACGGAAACGTTGCTCTTGGTGTGTTTCGTGAAGCACCAGCGCCCGCCCGAACTACGACGAGGCCCGGCGCCGACTGTGACGCGCCAACCTGGAGCCCCTTCCGAGACAACAGCCACCACCCTCCGTGGAAATGGTGACTTCCGCAAACTGATCAACACGGAGAGGCGACTCTTGCAAGGGGCCAGAGTCAAGCATTCCCGTGGGAACCACATCAACGTTTGGTTCCCAAGAGAGAGAAATAAGTTTAATGATGCGAAATGCAGAGAGGTCGGCCTGAGGTAAATTCCTCTCAACCGTTGCCTGTGTGCGGGGGCGATCAGGCAAGATTGGAGGCGGAGCCCGGTGGTCTAGTACAATGTACCGGTGGAACGGGGACACATCATGGGCGGGATATGATGAACTGGTCGAAGATGGTCATTGACTAAGAAGAACCGAAGTGCATTCTCTCGTCGAGTGAAAGAGGGAAACGAAAGGGATAAAAAGCGCGACTTGAGTGTTTTGGGACGCTCGGAGATGTAAACGCTAGAACATGCAAAGATGTTAATGTTAGCATGTAGACGGCTCCAATATTATGGAGCCCTTCATGTAAAATACCACATGTACATTCGTATATAAAACCGTTTTCTGATCTCACTGGACTTCTCCCGGCAACTGGCGCGGCACCATCCACGGAACCTTCGTGGCCGCTCGAACCTCGGAATTCGTAATGCGCTGGCTGGGGTAGCGGTTAGAAAGCTCTTCGAGAATAACATCGTGGCGAACGTTAGTAAACGCTTTCTGCGTGTCGACGGCCAGCAAGTAGTCAGGCAATGTTTTTTTTTTCGTGACTTGCAATTAAGAACGCGCCGCAGGAGCCAAAGGCAATTGTGAGTACCGAGGTTAGGGTGAAAACCAACCTGCGCTAAATGGTAGCCCGTTGACGTCATCGCTGCACCGCCAGCGCTTTTGACACACTTAATTACTCGCCATACTCTCAAAAGATATGGCTCTGCAGGCGTGCCCATTGTTTGCGTGCTCTTCAATGGAAGCGTCGCGGAAAAACTACGCAAGTGCTCCATATTTAGCAAGTTTTACAAAACGTTTGTGCATATATGTCACGAGGCAAGTGTGATGGATAATTTAGTGGCACTTATTTCTAGATGCTGCCCCATTTACGCACCGCAATGCCCCTGAAAAGAACTGCTAGCAGCAACTCGTGAGCAGACGCGCCGCCTGCTGCATGATGCCACCAAGTTACCGACTCGCATGCGCTGTGAACGAACTGCGCAAGCTTTCGTGCCTCGCTAGCACTGAGTGACGCTTCCTTTTCTTTTTATAGCTTCTGGCCTCGCTTGTTTGAAAGGTCTTCCACAGTTGCGCTTATATTACATTGCGCGCGCTTTCAGAAGGCTACCTCGCCAATGTTACTAAGAGATCGGGTTATCCACAACTTCCAGAAACCTGTGCGCGATTCGAGGATGGGGCGCAAATGCGCTGCACCGAACTATATCAGTGGTTACGCGTCCTGCAATATATGTAGGTAAACACCCTTAAAGTTCCCAGTGGCCCGGAACGATGGCAAGCACGAGTTCGTACCATTTCCAGAAAAGATCAGCAACTCAAATCTCGGGACTATATTTGCAAAAATATATCTTTACCGAGAGCGACATATATACAGAGGTAGCGGAACTGAAAAGACTGGATGCGAAGTAAAAAGAACTACATTTCGCGGTGAAAAATAAAATCGTGCCCTTTGTTCTTTTGCAATTTGCATTAAGAAAAAAAAACGCTTAACCTTGCACTCGGCCGCGCAACGCTTGAAACAGCGAAGCTGGGCGATCTTAGCCCAGCATTTTCCGGAAGTGCTCGCGAACTTTTCATCTCACTAATCATGATGATGATGATAATTTCTCTTCACGCGTCTCGGACTTGCGGCCGTCACTGCGCGTTGCATAGCGCGAATGTACTTCCTAGAGAGTATAAACGCCTTTCTGGAGGTGCAGACAGCGCATGAATGCCCCCCCCCCCCCCCGGAATGGTTGTCGAGGTTAGAACCCTTGGCAAAATTAAGAGAATTTTGATGTGATTGCAATCATGCTGGTTGGTAAATGTTACATATGATTTTCACGTGCTAGTTCTTTGAACGCGGGTGTTGATAAATGAGTGCATTTTGCAAACGAGACAAGAAAGAAAAAATAGCCTAGTGGTTACGATGCTCGCCTTGGGACCGGGGGTACGCGGGCTGGAATCCCGCCTCAACAAGAAAGTTTATTTTCTTTTATTTCTTGATAGTTTCTTGATACGAACCACGAACCACAAATTACGGCTGGCTTAAACAGCTTCGTTGTTAAAACCCTAGGCCTAGGAGAGAGAGAGAGATAAATGAGATGCGAAAGGCAGGGAGGTTAACCGGAGGGTAGATATCCAGTTTGCTACCATACACTGGGGAAGGGGTAAGGGGAGACAGAAAGATAAAGAAAAATGCACACACTTAGAGAGGGAGATTAAAAAAAGAAAAGAAAACACACACACGCACACGCACACGCACACACACACACACACACACACACACACACACACACACACACACACACACACAGGAACTCGGGAGCGTCACAGTCGTTCAAACAGGTCGCTTGACCGGAGGAACTTCAGTAGCGCCTTCATCGCCTTTTGCTGTGAAGAACGTATCAGCCGGCATTCTAAAATCGTCTGCTCAGAAAGCGGCCGGTCGTCGAGGCGTGCCATGGCACTCCGTTAGTTGCAACTCCGTTACGAGCGATTGTCTCTCCATGGGAGCTGTAGCGGGGACTGTGACACAGGATATGTTGGACTGTTTCCTCGCTGCCGCAAGTATCACAGGCAGCACTGTCAGCCATTCCGATGCGACAAGCAAAAGCATTCGTAAAGGATAATCCAAGCCACAGTCGGCAGAGAGCAGTTGTCTCGATTCGAGGAAGTCCAGATGGAATACGTAGTCGGAGGGATGGGTCCAGGCGGTGCAGTCGAGTTTGTTGCAAACCAGGTGTGTTCCACATGGCTCGTGCGGCATCACGCGCGATTATGCGAAGCTTTGTTGCTGCATCGGCTCTTGATATCGAGATGGGTTCCTTCACAGCATTTTCGTAAGCCCTCCTCGCAGCTTCATCGGCCTGTTCGTTGCCCATGATGGCGCAGTGGCCTGGGAGCCGCTGAAAAGTGATGTCATGTCCTTTTTCAGCTAGTTGGTGATAAAGGTGCCTTATTTCCAGCACAAGTTGGTCTTGTGGTCCACGACGTAGAGCGGATAGCAGACAATGCAGGGCTGGCTGCCTTCGAATCTGTACGCCGGTATGGCCTTGATTCGGCGCGCTGCCCGCGCCTAACCCTTTCGTCGTAATATATATATATATATATATATATATATATATATATATATATATATATATATATATATATATACATCAAAACGTTTATTAAAAATAACAGGTATAGGGAGCGGGTGGGTGGAGCCCCTAGTCCAGGGCTCCACTAGCTTGAGCGGTCCGCCGTGTCTGGTCGAGGAGCGCTAGTTGCATCTCCCGATCCTTGCTGGCGAGCCAAGTCTCCCACTGCTCCTTTCCGGAAAGTTTACCGGCTATTAGCGGTGTATTAATTTTGGGTGGCCTGTTCTGGCAATCCCACGTAATGTGGGCTAGAGTTGGCCGGCCTCCGCACCACGGACAGTGAGCGCTGTAGAATGTGGACTGAATGGCATGTTTCAAATAAAGATTTGGATATGTGTGTGTCTATATTCGGCGCCAGTCGTAAGAGTCCCGCCCGGATAGATCAGTAAGTTAAAACACTCGGGGCGTTGGAGAGCGTGGACGCGCTCAGATGAGCTCCTCGCTTTTTCAGCTTTTCAAGCGGAAATCTGCAAGTACGACTATTTTCACCATTCCCAATGGATCCGTGAAGTTCACCCATATAAGAGGATACCAGCCACATCTGTGAGTGACTGAAACTTTTTATTTTCCGAGCGCTAACGCAGTTCACCCACGTGCGCGCCTCGCTAACCCAAACGCCGCCGGGAACGCGGCCATCGACGCGCCGGTGAGTGTGCGGTACTCACGCGTGCACATGTCGACTTCGGCGGCTCCCGAAACGACACCGATACTCTCCAGGCTTTCTGAACTTCCCGATAACAGCCGGGACAGTATGGACTGCCAGTAAATTGATGCGCACGACCCTCCCGGCTCGCACGAGCCTCGGACGCAAACCCACTGGACGGAAAACGCCAAGCAGACGGATGGGGACTGGCAAACAGTGCTCACGCTCAGGCAGAAGAAAGCCCTAGCACAAGCGAAAAACCAGAAACGCTACTCGGAAAACGCCGGAACATCGACGGCTCACCACACGTCGAGCACACCGGCCCCCGGGAAGCCCAAACGGAAATCTATCTATCGGCGACTGCCCCCTCTTCCCAGATATGACTTCAAGATCGTTGTGCGTGCACACCAAGGACTGCCCGTCAAAAACTTCGCCAGCCCGCAACTAGCGGATGCAGTGGCTGCGGCCTGCAATGGTCAAGTAAGCGGAGACCAATTCCTACTCCGAATCGAACCGCGGTCGATCATCTTTATTGTGTCAACGCCAAGCCAAGAAGTGGCGGACAAAATTCGCCGAATCGCTGAACTGAACTTGAATGACCGCGCGCACGCGGTGAACACATACGTGGCGACCAGCGAAGGAACGAATAAGGGGGCCATACATCGCCTCGAACTACGTACGCCCCCCGACACCCTCAAGGCCAATCTCCGAATACGCACGCAAGGAGTAGAAATGCTTGACGCGCACATGCTGGGAGACAAGAAGACAGCCGTGATCACCTTTTACGGAGAAATCACTCTGAGATACGTCTACTACAAAGGTGGGGAGCTCGCATACTATCCTTACAAGAATACTACACAAGCATGTAAGATATGTCCCGAGATAGGTCATCGCTCGGATGTATGCCCTCAACCGGACATAGTGGTGTGCCACACGTGAAGAACGCAGAACCCAGCACCCGATCACGTAATGCGCCGCCATATGTAAAGCATGTGGAGAAGGACATTTGACGGGAGTCCGCGAATGCAAGAAAAAGCTAAAACCGACAAGCAACCGCCCACTCAAGGCTGGAAAGCAACGACAATCAAGAATAGACGCAGCAAAGCAAACACTGCCCGCGACACCAAGATGGCTCAGCTCCGAAGATGCCGAACAAAACTCATGGCCGACCCTGACCGACACACAACCCAGACAAGACATCGAACCAGGTCCAGATCCCGATCCAGGTCCAGATCTAGGTCAAGAAGAAGACAAACCCCAGACCCTCCCACCTTCCAATCCTCTATGGCCCCGAAACCTAAGACTCCCGGACACAGGGCAGAGGACTCGCTGAAATTCGACAAATCGAAGGTAAGCTGGGCGAGGGTAGTAACCCCTGCTGCTCCCATAACAGATAATCCAGAATATCCAAAAATCATAGCCGAGAACAAACTCCTAAAAGAGAGCCTCCAGGAAATCAAACGAGAGTTGGCGTCCCTAAAACAACAACATTCTGCTACTTCCCAAAGCACCGCGAAAGCGGGCCCGGCCACGACATCCCCAGCACCGGCTCGAAGAGCTCAGACTCCGATAGAAAACGTGCTTTCGCAAATCTCGCAACAAATTCAAAGTATGCAGAATTTCTAACAACAGTTATACGCAGAATTCCAAAACCTTAAAAGCTATGTATACTAATCAATCTCAAGCATCAAACAAACAGTGCGTAAACGTACGAGTGGAAACCCGGGCGCCCCATCGAGCAGACGGCCGCGTCAACTGAACACAACAGAAAGCGAGAACAATGGCGAGTAGCCTAACATGCACAGCAGACCGACTCGAAATATGGCACTGGAATTGCCGCACTTTCAACAAAAAAGCGGCGGCCATGCAACAGTTTACGCGGCTTTGATCAAACCTGATATCATATGCTTACATAAAATCGGTACTAGACCAGTTAAGGTACGCGGATACTATACAATTTTTAACCCCGATTATCCACGTGTGGCAACACTGGTGGCCAGGGACGTCGCAACGAGTACTCACTACGCACAAAACTGTGCCACGCAGCACCAAATTACAAAAATGCATGCCAACAAACGAGGTAGGGCCACAACCATCACAGTAAACATATATAGCCTACCAAAAGAGAAAGGAGCGGATTTTGAAAATATCCTCGCAGAAACAATCTCCTCACTAGAACGGAAAGACCTATAGTATACTAGTCTTTTTAGGTGACTTCAGCGCCCCTCACACAACCTGGGGTTATAAACGGGATACTCCCAAGGGGGCGCTACTATTACAGGTGACATAAAGATACGGTTTGCAGTTAGAAACGCTTTCGATGGCTCCAACACGCATAGGGAATAGCGTCAGATACTTTCCCCGAGTTGACATTTACCCTCAATTCGGACAATGTGATCTGGCAAAATCTCGACGAAACATTAGGGAGTGACCACTACATTATCAGCCTATCAATGGACTCAGCCAAAATCAGACGCACCATCGGGAAAGTAACAATCACGGATTGGTCAGTTTACCGAAACATTCCCTTCCCCGACAACGGGCTCGATAATGCTGAAGAGCGGTTTGCTCACATTCGGGAGGCTCACAGCCGCACCTCTAAACAAATCACCCTTACCACGGAAAACCCCATAATTGATAATCATCTCCTGCGCCTATGGGATTGCAGGAGGGGCCTCACCAGACGGTGGAAAAGGCAGAGATTAAATCGAAAGCTGAGAATCAAAATAGCTGAAATTACTGAAAACGCGAACGACTATGCTAGGAAACTGGAAGCCCAAAACTGGGTCTGGTTTTGCGACTCCATGAGAGGCACACTAACGACAGCCAAAGCATGGGCTATACTGCGAAGCATGCTGGAGCCGGAGAATACAAAAACGGTCACTAACAGGACCCTAATAACACTCGCGGGGGAGTTCAAGGGCTCGAACGAAGCCCTCATTAACTTACTTCGGGAAAAGTAGATCGGCACGGAAACCATTGCTCCAGTCATACGGAAGTACAATGGCCCCGCAAATGGGACGCTAGACGCTCCGATATCAAAGGCCGAACTATTGCAGCGGCGCAATCAGCACGACGGAACACCGCCCCCGGTCCAGACAAACTAACTTATGCAATGCTACGAAACCTTGGCGACGAACATCTAGAAAAGCTCACAGACTACTTCAACCGGCAGGTTTGGACACGGGAGCGCTACGGACGCAATGGAAGGAAGCGTCCATAGTTCTTATGCCGAAGGCCGGGAACACCCGCAGTCTGCAAAACCTTCGGCCCATATCTCTTACTTCATGTCTAGGAAAACCATTTGAAAAATTCATACTAAATAGATTAACTAACCACTTAGAAGAAAACGACTGCCTATCTGACAGCAGGTACGGTTTTATGCAGCATTTATCTACGCAAGACATATTCCTAAGGCTGCATGACGAGGTGATCACCAACATTCCAACAGGGGCAGAACACGTAGGGGTGGCATTAAATTTGAAAAGCGCCTTCGACACCATAGCACACGACCTAATTCTGCAAGAACTAAACAGTACAGCTTGTGAAGAAAACACCTATAACTACATTCACTCCTTCCTAACGGGCCGAAAAGCCACAATGGGTCTAGGAGGAGTCCGATCTGCCCAATCGTGGAACCCCACAGGGTTCAATATTATCCCCTTTGCTCTTCAATATGGGCATGAACAGGCTAGCTAAAGAACTGGAAAGAATACCGGACCTAAAGTTCGCGCTATACGCAGATGATTTCACGCTTTGGGTAACAGAAGGATCCCTGGGGCACAAAGAAAACGTGCTGCAAGAAGCAATACAAACAGTACACCACTTTGCAGTAAAGGGCGGTATGGCTTGCGCGCCGGAGAAATCTGAATTCATCAGAATTCACGGCAGAGGGTACCGCAAACCACAATTCTCGCGCCGACTCGACGGCGAAGAGCTCAAACAGGCACAAACAATGCGCGTACTCGGCCTTCGTCTCCAGAGTAACAGACGCGCAGATAAAACAATCAGAACTCTTCGAACGACAGTCAAACAAATCTCTACAATTATACGAAGAGTGACGAAGCATCGTAGCGGTTTTAGCGAGGCCGAAACTTTGAGACTTGTTCACGCCTTCGTCATCAGCCGCATTACATACAGCCTCCCTTACCAGGAGTTGTGTAAAACGGAACTGGAGCAGATAGACGCCCTTATACGAACGGCCCACAAGGCTGCCATCAGACTCCCTATGAGCACATCCACGGCTAAACTATGTGCACTGAGGTTGCACAACACCTTCGAAGAACTTAAGGCAGCGCTATTAATATCGCAAAGAGAGCGCCTAAACTTATTCCCAGCCGGGAGAAAGCTGCTAGAAACATTAGGCCACCCCGTACGACCGCACTAGTGCGAGGAAGACTTAGTGGCTCTGCCTCGAGCGATACGCGAGAACATTATAGTGGCGCCAGTTCCCAAAAACATAAGCCCTTTTTACCATCAGGGCCGGCGCAAGGCTCGGGCACATCAACCTCAAAAAAGATTTGGCAATTGTGCTGAAGCACTGTACACAGATGCACCTCCGGGGCCAGGTGGCCATATAATAGTGGCCACAAGCCCGACGGATCGATCGAAATTCCAAATTGGCGCGACAATTAGGAGCAAATCCATAGGCACGGCGGATACAGCCGCCATTTCAATGGCAATTAAGGCCAAAGATGCAGCCGGCCAACCATCTGTGATCATCACGGACTCACAGGTGGCTTGTCGCCTGTTCGTGCAAGGCAAAGTACCGGCATGTGCCCTATGCATACTAGGTCACACGCTCCGGGAAACGCACAGTGTCATCTGGCGCCCGGGCCACGCGGGGGTGGCGGGCAATGAAAGGGCAGATGCTCTCGCACGAGAATTGGCTTGCCGAGCGAGAGTGCAGCCAGAGACAACCCGTTTGTATCATTTGACGTCTCCACGCGACATCCTTGATCATCAGCGTCTGGAACGCAAAACATACGCGGGGCCCCATCCGTGTTTGAGCGGAGCGGATGCCCGGGATTTGAGACTAATTCAGACAAATACCTACCCGCACCTCCGGCTGTGGCACGCCATTGGCCTACGGCCTATCCAGGCCACTGCGCGTGGTGCTGGGGGAATCCAACTCTCGCCAAGTAACTTGGGAATGCAAGAGTAGGCGCCCAAAATTCAATTCCCCCCTGTTGGGATCTAAAATCACAAATAGGAAGCAGGCGGAGACCATCCTCGCCGGCGCGGACCTGGAGACCCAGAGGGGTCTACTCGACCAGGCCCGGCGAGTAGCTGTGGCCAGTGGAGTCTCAGAATAGGGACCCACCCACCTGCTCCCAACACCCCTTTCCTTTTCATTCAATAAAATGTTATTCTCTCTCTCTCTCTTTCGCCGTAAACTGTGCGCGACAGATGACGCCTCAGCTCCGTCTTGGTTTGGTGTTATGGTATTCGGGTGTTAAGGTATTCAATTAAAACAGTGAACAGACAGTGTCAATAGACGGCCAGGAAATGCCTTGGGTAAAAGAATACAAATACGTTGGTGTATGGATAAATGAAGGCAATAGATATATGGAAAGACAGGAAAAAGTAACAGCGAAGGGGAAGAGAAATGCGGCCATAACAAGTTTTGAAGTGAGAGAAGCTCGGAGTAAAATTGATTATGAACAACGACTGAGAAATATGGGAGAAACTAAATGAGCTGGGAGAGGTCTTCAGATATTTGTACAGGAAACACATTGATTCACAGTGGAGGGAAAGACCTAGGAAGCTTATTAGCAAGTATGCGACCGGTATGGTGAGCAACATGGCAACAAAGAACGTCAAGCGGGAAGTCAGAGACGCTGAGATAACCCCATGGGTGGCGGCAATGGAAAATAAACCTGCTATGACTAACTACCTCAAAGGAAAGAACGAAATCAAGAAAGAAACATTTTATGATAACTCAAAGGTAAGCTCTTTACTTTTCGAAGCGAGATCACGATGCCTTAGAGCGCGTACTTATAAAGCTAGGTACTACAAGCAAGAAGAACCATGTGCTTGCTGCGGTAAAGCTAGGGAAACGATGGAACATGCTTTACTAGAATGTGAAGATCGATTTAAGCGGTCGATTTAAGCGCTTCTGGCCTCCTTGAAGCCCTTAGGTTCAGTGAGAGCAGGAGGAAAGTAATCATGTCTGCAATATAGATTCGAAAGAGGCGATTGGAAGATTGCTGGGAGAAAAGTATGGAAACGACAAACAACCGAGGCGTACAAAACAAAGCTCCCAATAGAGGTTCAGAAAGTTTGGTGAGGGAAATTCTTCGTGCTTTTCTTTCTCTTTTAAGATAGGTGGGGCATTAGGCAAAATAATAAGAGCGTGGTGGCGCAACCCACCACCCCGTTCCCAAGGGAACGCTCATAGCATCCATCCATCCATCCATCCATCCATCCATCCATCCATCCATCCATCCTGAATATGCTCGAATATAGGAAGCAGTAAGCAGGCTAGGCGACTATTTGTCACCGCCCTATTTCAACGGGATGCTATATGTATAGTAAATAATCATCATCTGATTTTATTGAGACGCGGGGGAGAGCGCCGTTTCTCCTGAACAATATTTGCTCCGAGGGAGAGGGTAGATCCGGGAACGTGTCTTTTTAGCGCTTTGTGTAGACCGATTAGAGCAGGGGTATCGGGTGTGTAGCAGATTCTAAAGGGGGAAAGCTCAATAGCTTCGTAGAAATACAGGGTGTTCCAGCGCATAGGCGCCGACTAGGGGGGGGGGGGGGCAGCGCCCCCTCTCCTACATTGTCATTACGAGAGTCCTGTTACCCAAATCGTTTATGGTTTCTTTTGAGTTGCCTCTACCTTTTCCCTTAAAAAGGTATTGTGGCTAAAAGCTAACTGCTTCTTTGTTGACGCGGACGTGCACGGCGTTTATTCATACTTTCGCTTTATTTCTGAAAATCCCGACAATAGGAAAACAAGCGCATTAGAAGCACCAACGGCGGCTACCTCATCCATATTTTTTCACTTCAACATGTTGTTTTAATTTCCCGTGTGAACGCCATGTACAGACACATTATATTTCACAAGATAAAGTTTATTATATTTTATTGCGATAGCAATTATATGGACACTTCAACCGGATTTCTGCCGTCGGCGTCGCCGTCGTCGTCGCCGTGAGGTTCCGTATAGATTCCAAGGGCGATAAAATCGTCGCCGCGCGCCGTATGCGCGAGCGAAAGCGCGCTATCACGGAGGGCGAACGCACGGCGGAAAGCAAACGCGACCGTCCCGCGAAAGGCCGTTGGGGTATGGGAGGGAGGTAGGCGGGGTGGCGCTGTGCTCCGGCGCCAAAGGCGTATCTTACCACTCAATCTCCCACGCGAAAGCAAGAAACGGGAAGAGGGGGGGGGGGGGGGGCAGCTTCTCCTCTGCCAACAACTTCTCTGCCCGGCGGTCGCCCGCACCGTCTCTTATCTCCACACGGCTCTGACCTTTGTATGGGCTGTGCATTTGCCGCTCAGTTTCCGTTGAAGCGATAGACCGCGCGAACTTGCGCTTGCTGCCAGCGTTTTGACAGTCGTTGGCTGCGGTCATTCAGTGTGATCTATTCATGTTTGCTTGTGCGCGCTGACACCACGATTGTTAATTCAGTTAGTAAGCCAATGTGTCCAAGTTTATGCCGCCCATAAAACTACTATCCCTACTCCGAATAGCGCTCTACTAATTTGCTATCGCAATCGATGCTTCGCCTTTCGGGCGAAACTGCGACATTTTTTAAAGAGAAAGAGGTAGCCAACTAACGATTATTTCTAATGATGTGGATAGCCTATGTCTAGAGAATGAATATGTCGCTGTATGTTCAACTCGCTACAAATTGCTTTGCGCGCTTTTTTGACACTGAAAAAGACCTGCAGACTTCAGTGACCCCTTCGGCAGAGTCTTTTATCAACGGTGTGTGAAATGCACGCGAATGATATGTGTCCTCAGCATTGCTTCTTTTTTCAGTAGGTAATGCTAGCGACTCACGAAAAAAAAAATAACATAATAATTTACAACATTTATTGGGGATGGAAACATCGCAACGCGCATGCACAGGTCAAAAATATATATAATTAACTTAGTAATAGAAGTGAGGCAAAGCCGAATTCACTCGAAATCAGAATCAATAGCAGTCATGCGCAGCAGAGCTTTTTCTAGGACTCAGAATTTAAAAAAAAAAGGCTGCAATTTCGCCGGAAAGGCGAAACAGTATTAGTGATAGCGTGGAAAATAGACAATTACACGAAGGAAGATTCTTACCGTATAAATCCGCGTAAGAGCCGCACTCCCAACTTGAAAGCAAATATTTTTTTTTTTTTTTTTACCCAACCGCGAAGCAATCGAGTTCACCGCTGATGCCGATCGCGCTCCGCTGCGAATTGTCCCGCGCAGCGTACTTTCGCGCGTCGCAACTATATCAAAAAAATGTCCGTTACAACTTAAGAAGACACGAGAGGCGCCCCGCCCTGATCACTGAAGCGCAGCAGCGGATTTCCACCGCGACTATAAAGGCCCAACCGCATGCACGCGATTTTCAAGCGACAGTGACAAGTGACGGCGACGAGCGACAGGTTTTGCCGTCGCGAAGGGCTATCTGTCGCTGTCGCAGGTCGTGTTGCTGGTTTCTGGCCAGCCAGAAAATATCGCTTGTCGCCCGGAAGTCAGCGCGACGACATCCGCTGGGGACAGCGATTGCACAACAACATGGCAGCAATCAGTCTGCCCGCTTCGATCTGAATTCGCTCTTGCAACTTGCTCTCTGCTGTGACAGCAAAAAATAAATAGTACAATCAGTCATCGCTTCACCTCATCGCTAGCTGAAGACTAAGTATCGGCGCTCTCTTGTCGTTATTATTGAGATCGGTTGTTTTGTTTTGACGCTGTTAGGCCTGAGACGCCACCGAGAGCCGAGAAAGTGTTTTAAGTTTTACTCAACAGATGGCACCACGGCACCTTACGCTGGCGGCATGGGACGGAGTTCCACCGGGGATGCATGGGACGGATTTTCGCTGGGGGTGATAGCATATTTTAGCTAGGTCTAGATAAAACATTGACATTTTGATAGAATTGAGATTTCTTTACGCGCGCACGATAAAATTTATTCGCACAACAATGTAAATTCGTCGCTACTCTTTTTCGCGATGTCGCGTTCATGTGGTTGCTCCACGCCGCGACACGACAGCGCGACAGGGTGTGCCTGTCGCGTCACTTGTCGCTGTCGCTTGAATATCGCGTGCATGCGGTTGGGCCCGCTGACGCAACTCGGCCAAGTTCGAAGCGCGGGCTGCCATCTCCTCCGTCGGCGGGTTCACCGGCCGTCGGGCTCATGACGTCAGTCTAGAGTGCGTACCCTCTAAAGTTGTACACGGCTATAGATGGCGAGAGGAGGCAATCGCGGAGGTTTACGGCGGATTTCATACTCGTAACTGGAAATATTAACTAAAATGGCCCGGTCCCATGTAAGGCTCGTCAAAATTGCGGCAAAAAAAGTGCGGCCCTCACACGAGTCTGTACGTTCGTTATATCGCCTATATGAATGGTAGTAAGATTTACTTACTAATTAAAATAACAAACATCGTGCAATGCACGGACCATGTAAACCTGTAAATATCTCACTGGATGACCACGAGCAGTCGCTATCACAACGCTGGCATCATGAAGAATGCCGGCAGCGGGAGCGAACGGTTCGTACAGCCATGCGATTCACCGCGACTCCGAAAATTAGATTCATCCAGGCGCAGATCCAGGGGGGATGTCCAGATGTCCTGACCCCCCCCCCCCCTCAGATTTCTGCATCGCCCCTCGCTGACAGGGTGATGGCCCTGTCGCAAGACATGTGGCTGCCAGCATTCTTCAAAAGTATTTTTTGCAAGTACCAGTGGTATCAGCCATGTAGAAGTAAAGCTAGCTCACTCACAAGCTTATCTGTTTCCTGTAGGGAAGCTGCCGTAGTTATTTTTTCTCATGAATACCTTGGACCTCCTGGCGCCGGCCGTGCCTTACTCGTTTCGTCGGCGTCATCTTGCGAACGAGGAGACGTCCCTTTTGTCAAGCACGCCGATGTCCGCGCGAGCGCCTTCGCGCCTGATTAACGGAGCTCCCCCTCGGGGTGTCATCGGTTGCCTCTTACCGTTACCTGGAAAAGACAGGGGTGCGGCGTAGCGCATTCACGCTGGAGAAAAAAAGATAACAAAGCGCAGAAGCTTAGACAGCAGCAATGTGAATACAGACAACGTGAACACAGACGGCGATACGAGACCGAGCAAAAGCGGAGAACTTGTGCGTCGCAGGACCAAGAGTCCGAGGAAGAACGACACCGTCTGTAGTCGCTCACGCCAGAGAAACTTCAGGTGACGACTATGATGATTTAATGACATTCCCTCTGAAACGGAGCGGTGACAAATAGACACCTAGCCTGCTTGATTTAATCAGGTATGCTCTACATGTTTTACAGCGAAGCTGTATATGCCTAGGCAAAGCGTCCGCCCGTGCCCAGGAGGGCCCTCCGCAGGAAGCAGTGGACATGCGAGACTCGCTCCGCGACAGCCGACCGGAGCAGACGTGTTGCGGATGGGCTCCTGCTCCACCCCGATAAGCTGCGAGTCGTCCTTCTCCGCCAACGCCGGTTGCTATCGCACCTCCGGCTGCCTTGGTCGCCTCATGCCGAACGGCCCGACGGGTTCGCCGCCGCCTGCGTGTAGATACTCCTACGCTTCCTGGCCCGCCGCTCCTCAGCCCAGCCGCTAAACCGGTTTCGAGTCGGACTCTGCCTGCGCGGCCCTGCCGCGTCAGGCTCTCCGACTGTCAACCGCCGCCCCGACTACTGAAATGGCCGCCGGAAATTCGCCCGATGATGCGGGCCCTTCCAGCGATCACCAACTGACACCATCGATGGTCAACCTCCCTGATGAAGACTCCGATATGGATTCGCGTGAATATTCCTCCCAAGATCCAGGCCTCCTGACATCGTCGTCCGATCCTGCTGCGAGCTCCCCTTCCCACGGGCCTGCGTGGGAATACTCTCTCAGCAAGCATCGGGCGAAGAAGTTCCGCAGGGCCGCCCGGGAAGCTCAGATCTCCTCATCATTGGGTGCAGCTAATTCCGTGAGTGGCACTCCGTCCAATGTCAACGTCCCGTCCCCAGACATAACCCGAAAGCCCGGTCCTCGTCGCCCTAGACTTCCACCCCTTCCAAAGGGAGATCTGAAGGTAGTTATCCGGCCGACAAGAGGCCTAGCCCTCAAACAATACCCTAACCACGCTATCTCGGCAGCAATTGTCATGTCCTGCCAGACCCCCGCCCGTGTGGAGGGGAAATACGTCGTGCGCCCCCACAAGGGCTCAAATATCCTGATAGTCAGCACCCCGCACGAGGAAACTGCTGACGAGATCTGCCAACTTACCCACCTGAAGCTGGCCAACCAAGCCCACCCGGTGAGAGCGTACGTGCCGTTCTCACCGCAAACCATCAGAGGTGTCATTCACGGACTCGACCCCAACAACACAAGAGAAACCCTCATGAAAGGACTGTGGGTGCGGGACACCCGCATCAAGATCCTGGACGCCCGCATCTTGGGCACATCTACAACGGCACTGCTCACCATAGACGGGCCCCACCTGCCCAGGCTGGTCTATCACGGTGGGTGTGAATACCCATGCCACCAGTTTAGGCCGGCCCGGCAGTTCTGCCAGATGTGTATGCAGTCGGGACATCGTCCGGACGTGTGCCCAAACCCCAACACACCGGTTTGCCGCCAGTGCGGCATGCAGAACCCACCCCCCACCCATGTCTGTGAGCCGAAATGCGGACTCTGCGGTGGTCAGCACGAAACCGGCACCAAGGAATGCCCCAAGAGACTAAAACCAGCAAGGATGCTTCAGCCGCCACCCGCCCGCAACAACGCAGAGAAGAGGCCGTCTCGATTGGACGGCCTCCCCAAGATCTACAAAAATCGCTGGTTCTACTCCGAGGACACCAACCCCACATGGCCCACATCCACCAACCCCACATGGCGAAGGTTGCAATCCTCATCGCAAAAGACATCACTGTTATCGAGCACTCGTTGTCAGAACCGGCGGTTGAGCACTTAACCATAGAGATCGTACCCAACAAACGGGGCCGAAAGAGCACGTTCGTGGTTAACACGTACAAGCCACCAAGGCCGGCGAAGGCCGATTTCACCAACCTCCTTTCCGAAGCCAGTCGACTGGCGCAAGCAAACCAGCTTATTGTAGTCGGGGACTTCAATTCGCCTCACCGGGACTGGGGGTATCAGTCAAACTCAGCAAGAGGAGTGACAGTCGCGCGAGCAATAGAGTCCCTACGAATGGAACTCCTTACCGACCCTCTATATCCGACCAGGGAAGGCAACAGTGTCACCCGTGACTCATGCCCCGACCTCACCCTGATCAAGAACGTCGCCGAGGCCACGTGGACGAACCTAGGAGAAACCCTGGGCAGCGACCACTGTATACTCAGCACGTCCATATCATCTAGCAAAATTAGAAGACATCTGGGTGCCGCCCATATCACTGACTGGCCCAAATTCCGCAATGCACCCGTCCCGTCAGGTCCAATCCAGTCGATACACGTCTGGAGCGAGGACATCAGACAGGCATACAAGACAGCCACAGAAACAATACACCGCACACCGGAAGCCCCAGAGGTAGACCGCCACCTTCTCAAGCTATGGGAAAAGCGCAGCCGGCTCGTGGGAAGATGGAAAAGGCAACGGCTAAACAGATCCCTCCGCCTGCGGATTGCACAGCTCACAGAGGGCGCTCAGACATACGCCACCAACCTAGCACAGCAAAACTGGCAACAGTTTTGTGAGTCACTGCGGGGAACGCTGGGAACCTCCCGTACGTGGGCAATCCTGCGGAACCTCATCGACCCCTCTAAATCAAAATCTGAATCTACACGCACCCTGAAGCGTATTGCTCACCTCTTTCCGGGAGACAACGTAGCCCTACTTCTTGCTCTAAGGGACAAATATATCGGTACCAGCACCGCGCCACCCTGCTCTGCGACCTATCAGGGTGAGGAAAATCCGGCACTCGACGCTCCCATCTCCGAAGCCGAGGTGTACGCCGCAGTACGATCGTGCACCCGAAATACTACGGCTGGAGCGGACAAAATTAACAACGCCATGATCCGCAACCTGAGCAAGGCACAGATCAGGGACCTCACCAAGTACCTGAACGACTCGCTCTGGGAGAAGAATGAAATTCCCTCCGAGTGGAAACACTCGGAGATCATAGTAATCCCGAAACCGGGCAAGAAGCCGGCAGTGGAAGCTCTACGACCTATATCTCTCACATCGTGCCTGGGCAAGCTCAACGAGCGAGTCGTCCAGACGCGCCTTCAACACTACATAGAAGATAACGACCTTTTTCATCCATCCATGATTGGCTTCCGGTCGGGCCTGTCGACACAAGACGCCTTCCTTCTCCTGAAGGAGGAAGTACTCTCTAACATCCCGAGGGGTGGCGAACACCTCATTATGGCGCTGGATCTAAAAAGCGCGTTTGATAACGTGTCTCACGAGGCAATACTCTCCGAGCTCAGCAATCTCAACTGTGGCGAGCGCACCTTCCAATATGTCAAGACTTTTCTGTCCAACCGAACGGCAACAATAGGAATGGGTGACACGAGATCGGACCCTCAAGACATGCCCAACAAGGGCACACCACAGGGATCGATCATCTCCCCGCTCCTATTCAACGTCGCCATGATCGGCGTCGCAAGGGCTCTGCAGCAGGTTCCGAACATCGGATACACCCTGTATGCGGACGACATTACGATCTGGACAAACACCGGCTCTCTAGCCGAGAAGGAAGACACACTCCAAGCGGCAGCAATCTGCGTCGAAACAGAGGCCATTCGATGCGGACTCCACTGCTCCCCCGACAAATCCGAAGTGATCCGCATACAGGGACATCACTACAAATCGCCAGGCAACCTAAACATCCTCCTACATGGGGTCCCAATCCGGGAGGTACCACTCATCCGGATCCTGGGCCTCTGGCTGCAGAGCGACGGAAAGGCCAACCACACACTCCAACTGCTCAAGACTACAACACAGCAGATCTCTAAGATGATCCGCCGGGTGGCCAGAAACAGAAAAGGCATGCGGGAGGAGGACACGATCCGTTTGGTGCAGGCACTGGTCATCAGCCGCCTTTCCTACGGGCTCCCTTACCTCACCCTGCTCCGAGCAGACTTCAACAAAGCCAATGCGATGATACGCGTAGCCTACAAGAACGCCCTCGGTCTCCCACCGTACACATCCAACGTCAGCTTGGAAGCTTTGGGACTAAATAACACGTTCGAGGAAATTCAGGAGGCGGTCCTCCTGACCCAGAGAGAACGCCTCCTGTCCACAGCGACAGGCCGACACATCCTAAAGCGCATCGGCTACCCGGCGGACCTTGACGCCATCCAGTCGACCACAAACATTCCGACATCGTACCGGGCCAGAGTACACGTGGCCCCGCTCCCAAAAAATATGTCACAATCCCACAACGAAGGCAGAAGAAACGCCCGAGTGGACTACCTCAAACGCACAGTGGGACGGAGCCCGAGGACGGTGTACGTGGACGCCGCCCTATATAAGGATGCATCGAACGCAGCAGCAGCCGTTGTGGTGAACTCTTCTTACGAAGAAGTCTCCAGCATCTCCATCCCGCACTGCACCGTCACAGAAGCGGAAGCTGCGGCGATCGTGCTGGCCGTTCAGTACGGGGACGCGACCAACCGAGAACTTCAAGTAATAACCGACTCCCAAGCGGCGTGTCGGCTCCTTCTTGCAGGCAGAATACCTCAGAAATTAGCTAGATTCACGACTAATCCATTGGCTAGAAATTCATCGCTCAAACATCAGATCACGTGGGCTCCGGGGCACTCGGGGCTGGAGGGTAACGAGGCCGCGGACAGGCTAGCTCGAGGTCACACAAACCGAGCGGCCACAATCCTCGATCCCACTACTACCCTCCCCGTACCCGCGGCTTACGGCGCGCGACTTCAACACTTGCGCAAACGTCAGCTTTACCCCCCACCACACAAGGGGCTAAATGCACAGGAAGCACGGGACTGGAGACAGCTCCAGACCAACACCTTCCCCAACTTACACAAATACAGCATTATCTTCTCAGAACACTACAAAGACGCATGCCCATGGTGCAACGAACGACCCACCGCCTACCACGTCACGTGGGGGTGTACAGGCCCCAAACCGCCAGACATACAAACACAACAACCGGAGGAGCAGTGGGAGGCCACTCTGTCTAGCCCCGAACTAGCAACCCAGCGCGGACTGGTAATCCAGGCGAGAGCGGCAGCCAAGGCCACTGGGGTCTTGAAATGAAGACTCCACTCGATGTACATTTTCCTCCGTATTTATTTTCTGTGTGAATAAACGTTTTCTAATACTACTGGACATGCGAAAAAAAAAAAAAAAAAACGAGTTGGAAGGTAGTTAGGAGCAAGAGGAGAGGGAATGTCTGGGTTTTTTTACCTCGGAGTAACACGTGTTGGTGACGTACAGAGCTGTCCACTGTTATAGACGAGGCAACCTAAAGTTTGCCCGCGCGGCACCAGCGCCGCCCACTCCCCTGGGTGTCGAAGGTCGCCGCCGGGCCAGCGCGCGCCCGTGTTCTCTACGGCGCGAGCGACCGCGTGCGTTGTTTTCGTGACGGCGAGCGCGACCTCATCAACCAGGAACGGTGGCACGCAATACTGCTGTGTTGTTGATTGCCACAAGAGCCTCGAAAAGTCGAAAGCCGCCCGTGAAGTTCTACAGAATTCCGGGGAGGTGGTATGAGAAGGACAGACGACAAGCGTGGATAACTGCGGTGCGCCGAGTCAAGTAAGTGACGTACTTTCGCATTCGCGTGCAATATCATGGCCGCTCGATAAAAACGCAATAGTAATGTGCCCGTATTTAGCGCATGGCCGTTTGTTTAGACGTGTCGCGTAGTTGAATCGTACAGTGACATCCGCGGTGTTAGCTTAGCGGTAAATGCATACGTGTAGCGCCGCTAAGCTCGACGACGCGAGCTCGATTCCTGGCCACGGCGGTCGCATTTCGATGGGGGCGAAATGCAAGAATACAGCTCTTACCATGTACTTTGATTTTTGTGCACGTTAAAGAACCCCCGGTGGTCAAATTTCTTCCTGAGACCCTCCATTACAGCGTGCCTCATAATGATATTGTGCTTTTGGCAACCTACGAATTTCATGTTTTAAAGTAATTGCCACCTTGCACATTCTTCCTGCTTCACTCTTCCCTCCAAGAATCTTCGTTTCGTGTAGAAGCCGGTCATGGGTGTGAGCTTACTTTTGCTGCGGCGGGGCATTCGCCCGACGAGAAACTAGATTTGCTTTGGTGAGGCATGTATCGCTAATTCTTGCGCTCGTGCTGCTGGTCCCAAGGTAATCGCTGGTTACCGTGACTTGGGTTCATTTCGCGGAGCAGTTTGTACGATTGATTTCTCATGACCAGTGAAAATATACCTTGCTCAATAATGCAATGAGTTGCCATGACTCTAACATCTGCATTGAATAAGGTATGATATACATTAAATATTTATACAGCATGATATAAGGCATTATGCACCTATGTAGTACTTACATCGTTAACTTTATTGGCTTACTGGTGCCTAATGCATGTGTTCTTTCTGCTCCGACAGTGCTGATACCACATACTCCCTGGGAGCCAAAATGAGAGCAGCCGTATGTGTGCGCCCAGCGACCAACTAAACCAACCGCAATCGTCACCGTCTCTGCACATCTCTGCAAGCATGCATGACCGCTTTGTGACTGCATCATAGAGAAATAAAAGTGACTAAATTACTGAACTCGCTGTGTACCTCTAACTCGATGTCGTACACAATCTTGTTGGACACCTCCGACGCGCACTTGGCTTTCACTGTCACATCACCGCCCACAATTTGTTCAACACCACACACGTGTGGAAGCAGACGCTCCCCTTTCTTGCGGTTGCCGCCACGAAAAAAAGCTGTTGGCGTCGGCAACCGTCTTGAAACCGCACTGCAGTCTTTGCATCGCTGTTCAGCAAGCAGGAGATCTGCCGCCGTCGAAAACGGAGCGCCGTGAGCACGAACAGCGAAGGAAAGCGCGGGCGAAACAATGTAAACTAGAGTGTACTAATGTAAACAAAGCGGAGACTGCACCACGGCGCGACCGCGCTGCTTGAAATTTCCACATTGGGGGCGCTGTCAGGAGGCGCAGCAGCGCCTTCTGGCGATCGTTTTCTTGTCTATAGGGAACACTGGAGCGCGTGACTAGAGTCCCTAGACTCTACGCGTGACGTCTGCTCGGCGCCACCGCCGGCCAGCGGCTGCAACGAGTGTAGGCCGTTTCACATGGCGCGATTTTCACACAGCGACACAGCGAATTCCGTCGCTCAGCGACCGCCGCGACGTCGCAGGCTCTCCGCGACGGGATTCCAACATGCTGGAATTTCCGTCGCTGAGTCGCAGCGATCGGCGCGATGTGGGCGGAGCAACGTGACGTAACAGCAAGCGCCATCGAAAAGGCACTTTGCTGTTTTACCGCGTGTTGGAAGCTCAGCGGAGCAATGTCGCGCACCAGTTTCAATGATGTTTTAACAGAGCGTACCCACCAGCGCCTGTGGCTCAGGAGCTTCATCAACAATTTTTGTTTACTCCAGCTCGCACAATTCATTTAAAAGGAGAAGCTGCATGCTATCCAGGTCGGGAGCTGATGCCGCCTTCAACATACGGCACGTACACTCACGATCGTCGCCGTCGTCAACGTCTTCATTGCTACAAATTGTGCCAGGCGCTTGCACACTCAATAGTAGCTACTTCTTTTGGAGAGGCAAATACTCCTCCAGGAGAAGAGTTGTGGCTTCCATCGTACCGCAACAACACAACTAGAGTGTACAAAACAAAACCACCCCACCACGCCGCATGCTTATGCGGTTTGTGCAGCATTTTCACTAGCCGCAACTGCGGACTAAGCGATCGCAGTCTCAACGCGTTTAAAGGCTGAAAATTCGTGTAATATTCTATTTTAAAAAAATAATATGAAATTGTAATATTTGACCAGTTTCCATGTTTTTATTTAACGATGCAGGCATGGATATTTTGTGAGCAGGGAGCAACCTTGGGCGTCGCTGCGACGGAAATCGCGCGGTCAAAGACGCATGTGAAAGCTGCCAGCGAAAATCGCTCTGCGACGTGCGCGACAGAACGATTTTTTTTTTCGCCCCAATCGCGCCATGTGAAACGGCCTTGTCGTTTCGAGCGCTGTGAGCGCTGTGGGAAGTGCTTTTTCGTCGTCTGCTACAGTCGGCTGCCACGCTTCGGATCGTCGCGAAGCAAACAGCTTGCGTAATTCTTCTTTAATAGTCGCCACTTTCCTTCGAGCTCGAAGGAAAGTGACTGGATAGATTTGTAATCAGATAAATGCCCTTAAATGTCATCAGCATTGACACTGCCGTCTTTTGCTCGCCTTCTCGTTTCATAAAGATTTGTCCGCTTCAAATTTTTCTTTACTGTGTGCGTCGATTCCAATGATTCAACGATAGTTCGAGTCATAGCTCTTTATAAAGTAATATGTTCTTTAAAGGCGCCTATTGATTCTTTATTCAGCCTACGCACTGCAGCGACTCGAATATGCATTAGTACAAATGAGATGGGCACTACACACGGATAAATATTCTTTAATATAGCTGTACCACAAAGAGACGTCCGTAAAACTAAATTATCATGTTGGTCTTGTAAGTTGAAATGCCAAAAATATCTGCGAGTTAATATTTTGCCTCGCCTAATTTTCTTTCAGCTTTGCAACGGCTGGCTGTCAATGCGTGACCATGCAGTCACCGACCAACATTAAAAATCCGTGATCGGCTTGCTTCGCTACTATCCGAAGCGCGGCAGTGCACGGTTGCAGAAGACGTAAGGGCACCGCCCATAGCGCTCACTGCGCCTGCGCGAAACTCGTTCCATCCGCCGGCCGGCGGTGGCTCCGAGCAGAGGTCACGCGTTCCGGTGTTGCCTTTAACAGTAGACCGCTCCGTACATACACCCCCGCAGCGTCGGCGTGGAGTGCACACGCACCAAGTGTGAGGGAGCAAGAGGAAAGGGAACGCCTGGTTCTTTCACAGCGTGGGTGTGACGTAGCGCAGCCTGCGGGGAGTGCGCGCGCGCCAAGTGTTAGGGAGCAAGGGGACAAGGAACGTCTGGGACCTTGTACCGCAAGAGATCCGGTCGCATCAATTCTCTGCTTTTTTCCACCAGTACTGTAAACGTCTCTTGCTCATCTCGAATGCTGACCGGTTGACGGTTCCGTCCAATAAAACCCAAGCGCTTCTGAAAGATGCACGTTACCTACGGTTCTCACTGGGTGAATCCCTTCGCATTCCATTAGGATGTGCTGAGTGGTCTCCGGATTTTGGCTGCAGCATCCACATGCCTAATCTTGCGCCGAATATTTGCTCCGGTATGGTTTTGTCCTTAGGCAACCGACTCGAGCCTCAAATAGCACGGCACTGCCCTTTGTTTTGTCGTACAGATTTTCCCCTTCTAATTTGTTTCTTCTCCAATTAACATCCAAATAAGAGTCTCCGTTTCTCTCACTTTCTTTCTGATGACTCCTGGTTGTCTATTTACAGTTTAAATTACCCTCTACTTGGTTGCTAACTTTCTTGACCTCTTCCTCCATTCTGTGTCCACGCTTTTCAAGTACGGATACTTGTGCACTTTAGCCGCCCATTTATATTAATTCATGTTCTTGAGTCTTAGATTCAGGAACATGAACCAACTAAACTTAGAGACTGATAAATTATCAGGCACAACCGCCAAGTACATGGCCGTGTTGGGCAATGTCCTTTTCCTGTAAGTTTCGAGAAACTGATACCTGGCTTCGATACACATGTTGCACTAGCGGTATAAGAGGCGGTTTTATCGTGATCAGAAACGGTGAATTGCGGTAAATAAGAAAGGCTACTATCATCATCATCATTGACAGAAGCTGACCCCTTCCTCAGAAAAACCTGGATCCACCCCTGGATTCATCATCATCACCTGCATATATTTATGTCCAATACAGGGCGGCCTCTGTCAGCGATCTCCGATTACCCCTGTCTCTTGACTTAGGCTATGCAATCTGCAACACTTGGGGCGCGGAAAAACAGCCTACGAAGGAAGACAGCGCACATGAAGTTAGCAGCCATCCCTGCTCTTGATCATTGCACCCCCCAATGATTACTAACAATTGGATACGGCACGCGGGCCGCATAAGCGTCAACCGCGCACAGTCATTCTCAGCTGCGGCAGGGCTAGATGAGAAGACGCGTGCTCTACTCCCCATGCGCACATTTGATTACGTGACCTCCAACTAACCCGAATATTGAGTTTCGGGCTTTTTCTCGCGCCCACAGTGTATGGGTCACTCCGCTCACTCATATTAATTTTGGACTTTACACGGAATATCACGGTCACGACGACAGCGAAAATTTGCCTGGAGTGTCGATACAATTGCTGTCCCAATAATAGGTGAAATAGAAAACAGGCACCGAGCTCGCTTCTACCCCGGCTGCGGACGTTGCAAGGTGCACCGGCTACAAACACAGCATGAGCAACAACGATAAAATCAACAGTGGGCACCTCGCTTATCGGTACTTCGCCAGAACCCGTCTTGAAAAGGAAGCGTATTTTCCACCGTACAAGCACCAGCGGAAACATAACACTATAAGCGCGCGCGGAGACAGCGCGCGCGAAGGGACTAGCCATCTCGGATGGGCCAAGCTTAAACTCATCGCAGATTAACTCCAAAATAAAGCGCGTGACCCGAATATGTATATCAGAGGCAGGAAAAGTAGGAGTTGAGGACCCGTGTGTCCTAGCTGTTAGGCGAAAGAAGACTCCACGCCGCTATCAAGAAGGTTCCTCAGCTCACGTGTTTCCATCAGCGAGTGACATGTTCCGCCAGAGGTTCTATGAAGTACTTGACTCAGTGCTGTCTTCGTTAAAAAACAGGTATCCACCTCATATGTGGCAGCATAAGTCCCACATTAAGCAGCTTGCCATAGGGAAGGAAGACGAAGCCTATATAACATTTCTCTACAGTGACAGTTTTCAAATATGAATTTTATTTAGCATTCCCACTGCCGCCCGATTCTTGGCCTATCCCCCTTAGTGGGTGCGAGCCATGACAGAGGTACATCATCATCATCATCATCATCAGAAGGCCGTCGGTGGGTGCGAGCCATGATAAAGGATCATCATCATCATCATCGAACCAGCTCCTCGATCGCTGACGTGTCCGAGAGGGGATTGATCACATTTTAACTGATTGTAGTACTTTGCTCCTTCTAAAGGTTGTTTCTTTTTCTTTCCTTTCCTTTCCTTTCCAGGGACCGTGAATGCCGGTCTCTGGTCCCGGCCAGGGCTCGCCCTGGTTGACTAGCCGTCCCACTGAGTCGGTGCCTCTGGAGTGTTTCCTTCGGAACGGAGTGAATACCTTGCCCGTGGCGCTCGTTCCCACGGATGATGGATCCATTCGATTGACTGAATCGGAAAGCTTACAGGAGGAGCTGCGTGCCATAACGGAACACTTCATTGACATCTCGGAGGTGAGACGGTTTGGCAAGACTGGCATTCTGTGTAAGTGGTCTAACGTTCAATGCCTCAATGACTTACTTAACTGCACAAGATTCGCTAACATCGCGGTTCGTGCTTTCGTGCCACCGCATCTTGCATGCTTGAAGGGCATTGTTCGTGGGGTTCCCACTAATATCACTCCTGAGGCCTTCTTGAAGATGCTCTAGCTCTCCGGCTGGTGCTGTTTCTGTCTACAGATGCAATAGATCAGTGGGTGATAACCACGTTCGTACTGAAAGCGTTATTGTCTCGTTCGCTGGCTTAACGCGCCATTCCGAGGTGAAGGCATGGCCATATTTATTCCGTGTGGAGACGTTGACACCTAGACCCCTGCATGCAGTACCGAAACTGCTGGAAATATGGACACAGTGCAAATGCCTGCAGATCTTCTGTGAGATGCTGCAGCTGTGGCGGCTCTCATTCCGCATCAGCCTGTGAGGTAGATGAGCCAAGGTGTTGCTTGTGCGATGGAGCACATATTGCTACGGATAATAACTGTCCTGCGCGAGGGCGGGAGATTCAGGTGCTTGAGATTGCAGAGAAACACCACTGTTCTCGTGCGGAAGCAATAGTAGAAATTAAAGATCGTGATGTTGGATACGCAGCCGCTGCATCCCGTCAGTCCACATCCCTAGAAGCCACAGTTTCGGCCGCCGTAGCCGCCGCTATTGACAAGGCAATGCCAATAGTGATGGAGCGACTTTTCAACACGTTTGCCGAAGGTATTACCGAGATGCTGACTGCTAAATTCCACAGCCTCCCTCAATCTCACTCTACTGTTACTGCCCCCAACTCAACTACTAGTTCTGCTCAATATTCAAAAGAAACAAACTTGGACAGACAGGCAGAGGTTGAGTCTGATACCTCCGTGGGTTCTCCGCTGTCACCTACTGCGGTGCCCAGCACCTCCTTTGGACACATGAGACTTGGAACTATCAGAAATAGACTTAAGAGTTCCCCACTGTCTCCCACTGATTCTCATAAATCTAAGGCGAAAAAAGAAAAAAGAAACATTAAACACCACGAGCAGGATGCGTTGCGTTCTGCCGTGGAATCATCCATACTAGGATCACAATAGCATCGGTAAGAGTCCTTCAATGGAATTGCCGCTCTATATCCTCCGGTTACGTTGACCTTCTTATCTAGTTCATAATCTAATTCCAGATATTATTTTACTTCAAGAATCATGGCTTTCATCACATCAACGATTTACTATTAATAATTTTAGAACATTTCGTTTGGATCGCCCTGGTAGAGGCGGTGGGCTACTAGCGTTAGTTTCAGCAAAAATGTACCACAAGGTAACTGTAACTTTTGAACATGTATGTTCAGACTGTGAAATTTAGGATTAGATTTTTTAATGCCTGGTTGCGTTGCGTTTACAGTGGCTAATGTGTCAAGGGGTCAAATGGCGTTTACAGTGGCTAATGTGTAACTTGGTCAAGTGCACTGATCACCTGGAATCATTGTGCCGAAATTGTTCAAATGCAACGCTCCTTGCAGGAGACTTTAATTCCCATCATACATCTTGGGGAATGAAAACGGATGTTTGTGGAAAGAGGTTGTGGAATTGGATCAATGGTAAGAATTTTCAATGTCACAATTCAGGTCAAATTACTTTTCTTCGTGGGCGATTCTCATCTGCAATAGACCTGACTTTCTCTTCCGCTCAGATGGCTATTTCATCGTGGGACACCTTTGATAATGGAACAAGTAGCGATCATTTACCCATCACATTTGAAATTATGCTTTCATGTCGGGTTTCTATTGTACGGCAAAAACGGCTCATTAATTATAAAACTTATAAGTCAGCTATAAATGCAGGGGTATCATCGTTAACCCCTAGTGATGAACAGCAGAGGGCTGACTCGGTGGTATCGCTTTTACATTCTTCGATTCAGTCCGCTGAGTTTACGGTGATGTCTGGGAGCTCACCGTCAAACTCAGCTTGGTGGAATGAAGCATGTACACGAGCTTATAGGCGAAGAAAAGCAGCATGGAAAAATCTCAAACATAATCATTCACCGAAAAATTGGCTTGACTATACATTCTATGCAGCAGTATTTAAAAGAACTGTGGCAAAAGCTAAGGAGGAACAAAAAAAAACGGACTGCATTCATCTTTATCAAAACCAGAAAGAAGATCTGCACTTTTTAGGTTTCTACGGAGGAAAAAAAGCTTTCCAGCAGTCCGTATGGTGACATCCAGATGTACTAGCTATCCCCCAAAAAAGCGGCAGATTCACTAGATGATATCGCGAAAGGTCTTGAAGCTCGTTTTCTTCGCTGTGTCCTAGACCTAGAAGGCTTCATAGTTCGACATACGAGTTTGTAGAAGTCACCATGAGAGAATTATCCGATGTCATTTTAACTGCTCATCAATCGGCTCCTGGACCTGACCGTATCACAACAGCTATGATTAAATTATTCTTTAACTCTTTCCCTAATGAGCTTTTGAATATAGTTAACAGTTCCCTTCAATACACGTGGATCCCGGACTCCTGGAAAATTGCAAAAGTTGTACTTTTACTTAAAAATCAAAACCTCGAATATGTCTTGGACAACATTTGGTCCATTTCCCTTACATCGAACCTAGTCAAAATAATAGAAAAAGTAATCCATGTCCGGCTCAATGAATTCACTTCTTCCAAGGGTATTCTGTGCTCGAGACAAATAGGATTTAGGCCCCATTGTTCAATATGGTCAGCTCACGTTGATTTGGAAAGCCGCATTCGACTCGCAGGTTTATGAGGAAACGTATCAGCTTTAGTAACTTTAAATATTACAAAAGCATATGAGAGTGTCGAGCATGGAATTTTAATTTCTAGATTAGTGAGCTGTGCTGTTCTAGACTATATAGTGGCCTGGATAGAAGAGTTCCTTTCTGATAGAAAATTCTTTTGTTTCAAGGATGGGGTGACATCGAGTACGTATAAACAGATGAGCGGCGTACCACAGGGATCAGTTCTCTCTCCGGTTTTGTTTAATATTTTGGTATCTTCTGTCCCAATTCATCAGGATGTGCAATTCTACCTCTATGCTGATGACATTCCATTTTTCTCCTCATCACGGGATATCAATACGTTGCACCAAATTTTACAATCTTATTTGTCTGCACTCGAGATCTGGCTGGACGGACTGTCATTTTCACTTAACGTTAAGAAATGTCCGTTACTTGTATTTCCATTATCAAATCCCGTTTTCATTTCTCGTCATTATCGAAATGAGCTGATACCGCAAGTTGCAGCCGTGAAGTGCTTGGAGATAACATATGATGGTACACTAAACTGGCAGCAGCAAATCGAAACAAATGCTAGGAAAGGAGAACGTGCAATGGGATTGTTGCGCCGTTTTAGTAATAAAAAGACGGGTATGCGTATGGCTACGTTGCTGATGATTTACAAACTCTACGTCCGCCCTATTCTCGAATTCGGCTGTGTTCTTTTTTCAGGATGTGCAGCATACAAGCTAAGACCTTTAATACTGCTAGAAACGCAAGCGCTACGTCTTTGTCTTGGGTTGCCACGTATTGTGGCTAATGATGTGCTTTATCTGGAGGCTGGAATTTTCCCGCTTGAGTCCATGTTTAAGTAACTTACTGTCGTGACTTTTCGAAAGCTTTATGATGCATCCCTATCCCGTTTGCAATCCGTTTTCATCAATTATTCCGATTTATTTTTCCGAACTCATTGGCGGTGTTATCGACAACCTCAAGTTGTTTTTGTTCAGACGCTGTTATAAAAACTTCATGTTCGCCTACCATGCCTGATATCTACAAAAACTGATTCGTTAAAGGTGAACTTGATTTTTGATGATATTTTTCCAAAACACGCAAAACTTCTTCCGTCACGCATACTTGAAGGTCTCCTTCAAGATCAACTTAGTCAATTTCAGTCTCACTTGGTTATTTCTACGGACACTACACAAAATGCAGAGAAGGCCGGAGTGGGCATCTTTTCAAATCAGCTTGACTGGTCTTTTGCTCTTCGTCTAGCAGATTACACCCCAATATTTCTTGCAGAATTTCCGGCCATCATTCTAGCCATTAGAAAATTGGGTCCCCAGACATCGAAAGTAATAATTGTTACCGATGCGCTGTCGGTTTGTACACATTTAACTTCTACAAATCGGTCACACCTACTGAGTATATTTTCGACTCTTGTTCCAGACAATTTGTCTGAAGTCCGCTTTGTATGGGTCCCCGGTCATAGTGGAATTTCTTTAAATGAATCAGCTGACTCGCTCGCATCATTGTCACTAAATGGTCCTGTCTTAAATATTCTTCCTGATTTCGCTTTTATAACAGGTGCTAGATTTAAACGCTTTTTATTTCTAAATTGTACTAAATCATCCCTACTTTCCGCAGAGGATTTTCGACATCTAAATTTCCAGTGGAACACGAGCAAATGCCTTTCACGACAATGCGAGGTGACATTATCAAGCTTCCGTTGTAGAGTTCCCCGCCTAAATTTTTACCTTCATAGATCTGGTTTGTCCATAACTAACCTGTGTTCTTTTTGTAATGAACCAGAAACTATGGACCATTTCTTTCTTTCTTGCCACCGCTTCTCCTCCCTCCGCAGAATATTCCTCGTATTTCCTACAAGTAAGCTGGGTTTCGCGCTTACTACACCAAACATTTGTGCTTTGGTGCGTGTCAATTAGGCACAAGCCATGGGCCAATGATCTCTGCTATCCACAAGTTTATTGAAGCGTCAGGAAGGCTTCACTGCTAGGGTACCGACCAGTGGGACACTTTATTTTTTTCCCTAAATTTATGAATATGCCCTCTTAAAATTTCTGTAGGCATTGAGTTGACTATTACTTTATGTTAAATGTTTGCCTTTCCCCCATTTTGTGTTTTGTTAAACGCACATTTCAAACAATCTAATGTGGCCAATCCCCCCTGTGGGTACGAGCCATGTTTTCAGGCAACAACAACAACAACCTTGAACCAGGACGCCTGATTTCGCACAGATATGCTGATTGACATTTTAAGCCAGAAACGGTCGGCATCATTGCACACATTTGGGGACGTCGTGCGCATGTTTACGGAGGGCAAGGGCGAACACCTGCGAAACCTGTTGCCGGAAATGGCCAAGCTAAAAAAATTGCGTTGGCCATACCGGTCTCGTCGACCACATCCGAGAGGTCCTTTTCTTGCCTTCGGCGACTGCAAATGTACTTGCGGTCGACGACTGGACAAGCCCGTTTGAACCATCTGGCAATTTTTTCACGCCCACAAGGAACTCTCCCACAAAATGAATTTGATTAAGATTGCCGACGACTTGATTTCCAGATCAAGTGCCCGAACGAACCATTTTTGAATGATGGTAAAATCATCGCATCAGACAACGAATTGATGTCTTTAATGGGAGAGAGAAAGGCACCAACTTACAAGTCAAAGCAAACCACCTGGCTTAGAAAACAACGCAAAAAGTTATACAAGGGAACGAAAATGGGCTCCATAACAGCGCAAGCAGAGTGAGGACATTTGGGTAAGAAAAGACGCGTGGTTGCGTTATTTGTGAAACTCCCTAGTCTATCTGTGCATTTTCCTTATTAATTTTTATTCGTCGTATGCTGTATTTGCCTCTAAATAACACAATCCACGTTGTTCCTATATTTGCTATCGAGTCCTTTCGCGCTTTTGAGATATCGCTGTCTTATTTATTTGTTAATATGTTTATTTATTTAGGCACCTGATAATTTTTACTCTGTAATCCTTTATTCTGCCTCCGGAAAATAAACGAAACCAGTGGCATAAAGCATGCTTTTGACAAGTAATGAAACTATTGCGTTATGGAATCACATTATACTTATGCTAATAATTCTAGTCATAAGTTGTGTTCAGAAATTGTTATCTATCGTTTTATTTTGTTGTCTTATCTGCTCAATAACTGACCTTAAATTTCGTCAGGAAAAGATTTCTTGATTGTATCTTTTCTATTAAAACATTTACACGGCGTTACATTTCTTTTTTCATAGATGTGTACTTGTGCGACTTAATATGCACAGAACACATGTATCTCCCTAACGTGTTTAACTTAATCAGCGTGTCGCATAGTTCAACCAAGAGGCGCCAGTCTCTTGGCGGTGCGAGGGGACTCAGGCTTTAAAACTGAGTTGTCTCCTACTCTGAGGTCTTGCAAATACTCGTATAAGCTTGTCACTTCAGTGAACAACCTTTCGAGGTCACACGAATTTTCCAGTGTAACTGTTATTAAAGGGTGTTTCAGCGAACACTTTCAAAAATTCTTAAAGGTTGCCTGTGGCAGATAGCACAATACTAGTTCATGAGCTGGTCTGCTCGAAGAGGCGGACCTTAGTTGCACAAGAAATTGAAATGCATAATCAAAGAATTAACAAAAATGCACTAATTAAATTTTAACTAATTACCTCAAGGCCCATATTGCAATTTACAAATTGTAGCCGTGGAGTTCGCAAGGCGGATCCACTTGGGACGAATTCTCGGGATGACACAAGTTTCGAGATATTAATTCCCGAACTTTGCGGAGAAATGCATTGGCGTTCCAGTTAGTTTCTTAACAAAACGTCGCTTTATGCATTGCATTTTTTTTCTTTTATACATTTTTTTCTTTTATATATTTTTTTCTTTTTATATTTTTTATCTATTTATTTATTTTTCTGCACGTTCAGCTCAAAATGGCAGGCGTGCTCGTCAATCATGTCTGCCAAAGCACGCGTAAGTGCGACCGTGTCAATGACATGTCCACTGCCACTGTTGACGGGAATGCGCCGTGCATCGTCGTCGATCAGGTAAAAGCACGTGTAACAGGGACCGTACGAAAGACCTGTCCACTGCCAATGATGACAGGAACGCGTCATGCAGCGTTACCAACAAGTAATCTATCTGGCCATCGGTTCTCTCCCTCATGTTTTTTTCTCTTCCTCTCTCTCTCTCCCCTCTCTCTCTCTCTTTTTGCGTGTTCTTTCTCTACCTGAAGATATAAAAAGACTGTTGTGAGAATTTCCTGTATGCCTTGAAAAAGGTTGGTCCACCGACCGAAACTGTCGGGTAAATAAACCTAAATAAACCACGAAGTTGTGCTTCTCACTTTTCTAAGTACGCTTGCCCATTGAAAAATTCATTTACTACTATATATATATATATATATATATATATATATAATATGATTACATGGGTGGGGTTCGGGAAGCTGGTCAGGCCTCAGCCCCCCCCCCCCCCCCGGAAAAATGAACTTTCCGCCAATGTTCGAGCGAACACTTTCAAATATTTTTAAAGGTTGCCTGTGGCAGATAGTACAATTCTAGTTCATGAGCTGGTCTACTCGAAGAGCCGGACATGCAAAAAAATTGAAATTCACAATCGACTAAATAACAAACATATACTAATTAAGTTTTTAACTTAGCTTATGGCCCATGTTGCAATTTACAAGTTCTAGCCGTGGAGTTCACTAGGCGGATCCACTTAATTGGAACGAATTCTGAGGATGACACCAGTTTCAAGATATTCATTCCCGAACTAAATGCAGTAATTGACGTTCCAGTTACTTTCCCAACAAAACGTCGTTTTATGCATTGAAGCACAAAGGTAACCGGAACGCCAATGCATTTCTCATCGTCACCGTGAGATTCCAAAGTGCGATAAGATCGCGCCCCGCGCGCTGTATGCTGCAGGTGCGTGGAAAAGCGAGCTGAGGATGATGGTTTGGTCAACGTGGCTTGGTGCGCGCAGAGATGGCCTGTGGCTTCGTGTGGGCTGTCTTCCCACGCGCTTAGTGTTGTAGATCACGGAACCACGTTTCGGGGACGCGTTGAAGCATCACGAAGCACGTTGGTGCATAGACCTGTGCTACATTTAGCTAACGCCTCCTTATGAAGCGTTACTGCAACTGCTCGGTTCACGCAGGGCAGAAAAACGTAATTCGAGATCTCCATTAGACGCATGCTATTGACTTAATTAGGCTGGATAATGACGAATTCAAAATAGTCTTAACAGTCGTTATACGAATGCTATCTCGAGCAAAGATGATGGATCCACTCCCGCACTAAATATTATACCATATCGACGAGCTATAGCAAGGTATCTTGTGGTATAGCGCCTACGGATTTTAATAGAGCATGTTCTGTGGATTTGATGAGCACAGTGCCGTTTTCAAGTGTCGGTATAGGTTTCCATTTCGAGATCAACCAAGTGGCCACTTGTATGTACATATATAAGAGAGACAGCCTCCGTAAAAAGCACACGTTAGCCCTTTTAATGCGGTTAGCAATCTTTGAATACTTCACGAACTTTTCGGTCTGCCATTATCTTTGTATAACAAAAAATGTGGGCCGATCCTGCGTGTAGTGCAGTCAAAAACTATAGGCCTTACCTTTCCCACGGCACTCTTAAGTGAAAAATGAATCGTTTAAGTGTGGCGTGGAAGAGGGTAGAGCAGGACTTTTTTTCGGGGACGGGGGGCACGTGCCCGGTGTCTCCCTCTCCCTGATATTGTCAGATGTATATAAAAGAGGCAGCAGAAGACCACTTTTCAGTTTTGAGTGGCGCCCCCTCGGAGGGTAAGGACAACTGCGGAAGAAAAACAAAATTAGCATAGCTTGCACTGGAGTCAAACTGCTAGAGAGGCAGCGGAGCTGATGGGCACCTAGCTAGTCCCGGCTTTTCGGCTGGGCTAAGCACTACCAAGTCATCCCCAGCATATCCCGCATTTATTGATTATTGATCGATTACCAATTGATTGGCTATCGCAAGGTATTCGCCACGTATTTGGGCTGGGCTAAGCACTACCAAGTCATCCCCAGAATTTTCCGGAATTTATTGATTATTGATCGATTAGCTATTCATTGGCTATCGCATAGTATTGACCACGTATTTGGGCTAGGCTAAGCACTACCAAGTCATCCCCAGAATTTTCCGGAATTTATTATTGATCGATTAGCTATTGATTGTCTATCGCAAAGCATTGGTCACGTATTTGGGCTTGGCTAAGAACTACCAAGTCATCCCCAGCATTTCTTGTAATTTATTGATTATTGATCGATTATCGATTACCTATTGATTGGCTATCGCAAGGTATTGGCCATGTTGGCCATGTATTTGGGCTAGGCTATGCGCTATAAATGTAGTATATGTACATATACATTTTCAGGCATGGAGTGGCGCCTGACACCTGCAAATATATATATATATATATATATATATATATATATATATATATATCACCGAGAGCTAGTGGGGCTATACTGTTGCAGGTGCAACCAAATTAGGAAGGCCCATTAAGCTGCAACAAAGTCGCTCCCTCACCAGAACAGGAATTGGCCTCCCTGATGCAGTATTCGGCCACTACGTCCCTCATGACTCCTACAATTAACCCATGACCCTCTGTCCCCAGCGGCTGCGGAGCACCTGACCAAGGCGGCAGTCAGACCTGCGACGCGGCAGAAGGTGCTAAGAATCTCTCAGTCCGGACAGGCCGCCACTAGAAACTGAGCCTGGCAATAACGTTCAACACGCGCACCCTATCGAGTGAGGCTAGCTTAGCAGGGTTATTTGCAGTGTTGCCAGGTTTGGCTATATATAGCCAAATTGGGCTACAGGAAAAAATTTTGGCGTCGACTTGGACGAGTTGGCTATGTGGCTATATTTGGGCTACTGAAAATCTGCGACTTGGCTTTGTTTGGGCTATAAGTGGCGCCCTAATCCACGCTCAGGGTGGCTCTGATCGGGTAGAAGCAAATATCGAAGACTATGTTTTTGATGGCTGAGCCGGCCGCGTGTCTGTGCGTGTGTGCGTGCGCGAAATGACTCCCCCTCCCCTTCCCTCTATGCGTCGTTGTCTGAGCCGGTGGCTTTGATTTTGATGCACTTAAACTTACACCCCGCTTGACCGGGATGAACCTGGGAGTAGTAGGTTTTTCACAGTACACTGTACTAACAATGCTATGCTCAGAAAGGGAGAGCAATAACATAGGGTCGGGGCCGTCGGGCGATCGTGGCGTCGACATGAAAGAAGGGAAGCACGGGTGGATGACACGCTCCAGTGTGTTCATGGCCATGTCTTCTGGGTGAAGTATCGCGCCGGGCACAGCTTTCGACCTACTCCACATTTCTCGCGCGAAGCTTTACTGCAATTTTCCTTCTCCTGCTAGATAATTTTTGTTCGTACTTACATTCTAGATTCATTTCGATAGGTTGGGCGTAACATCGGATCCTCCTCAGAGAGGAGAATCCAACCAAGCATGGGGAAGTGGGTCAAGTATGCGAGAACGTATAAAAAAGAATTGGAGCAAGACCCCGAGCCAAAGGTGGGTTCTGGTGCGTTTGCTTCTATATGGTTTGCCCGTAACGTCACGGATGCAGATACTCATTCTGCTAATATCAAAACATGGTTGCCACAATGACATCAGTGCACCACGTCACGTGAACTTCACCCACCGTGTTAGCTTAGCTTGTGAGGTGTCGTGCAGCTGGCTCGAGGACGCGGGTTTGATTCCCGGCCACGGCGGCCGCATTTCGATCAAGGCGAAATCCAGGAACACCCGTGTAGTTAGATTTAGGTTACGTTGAAGAACCCGAGGTGGCCAAAGTTAATCCGGAGTCTCCCACTGCGTCATGCCTCCGAATCATATCGTGGTTTTGGCATTTAAAACCCCAGCAATTATTAGAGAGTTTTAGAATAGGGGCCTCAAACATTTTGGGGCCCCAAAGAAATAGCGTCGAAGCCACTGCGCATGCGCTAGACGCGGACTGTGTTTGGGTTATGCGTCGGGCACGCTATTTCATCGATTTAGCAGGAGCCACAAAAGCTGCCCCAAAAGCTTTCGTCAACCATCATGGCGGCACCCCTCGAAGCGACGGCTCTAACCTAGCACCAAACTGGGCTCGATTCGTGGTAACGCGTGAAGTTGGTAAGCTAAGAGAAGTGATTGCGGTTATCGCTTTCTCTCAACTAACATGTGTAATGATGATTGATTCATTACACGCCGCTGATTCCGAATTCAATTGTCGATTTCATGAGTCGTAGGCCTAACAAGGATTGACTTGGCTGGGTGAAGGTACGTAAAGTTGGTTACTCAAAACTAAGCGCAACAAGTTGCTTGCTGCTAATAAAATAAGTTCTAAATTGTAATTAAATGCAACAACACGAAAATATAAATTACTCTTCTTATCATAAAATGGTATATATTTTATTTTAATAGTTATAACAGCTTTTCTTTGACGCCATAGTGACGCTGCAAGCGCAACACGCTATCCGCAAACGCAAAACGCCTCTTCTAAAACTCTTTACTTCTACATGCCCCAATTAACACCCGCAAAGCTCTTTGGGGGCCCCTATTCTAAAACTTTATTAGCACATTAACATGGTTTGCTTTTTGACAGTAACCGATTTTCACAGCATAACCACTGTTATCAATTTGTTGTTTACCTTTGCTCTTTGTGCGCCGTCGCGGCTTTTACCATTTCGAGCTAGTTACAGTCGGGACGTTCTCGTCGCCGAAAACGACTGCGCGCTTCTTACACTGGTGCAACGGTTTGCGCAGTAATCTTTTAAAACATCGCTTATGCCGATTCAGACAGTGAGTGGCATCTGTTGTTTGACACTTTATTTTAACGCTTGTGATTGCCGTGCTGGAGACCTAAGATGGCGGCTAAACCAGGCCAAGCTAATTAAAAAAAACAGAAAACAAGATAGGACGATGAGACAAATAACACAAGATATCATAGCGCGAAAGGCTTGTTTTAGTTTATAAAAAAAAAAAGAAGCCGGGAGCACGTCGCCGTCGCAGGTCGCTGGACAGCTGAACTTCTACGCCGTAGGCAGAGATGACGTGAGAGATCGATGATGATGAACATTATTTTGCGTTCATGACAGCTAAAAAGCAGAGTTCGTAGTTAATGTTACTGTAAATAAATAAAAATAATAACTTAGTACTATCTGTCATAAAATAGAAGCACTGATTTCGCCCTCTCCAGCGATTCGCTGGAAATTAAGAGCTTCCGGGCCTAACCAAAAAGTGTTCCGTGCAAACGTGATGTCGCTCTTGCTGATGTCAAGGGCCGACCGTCACGGTGGCACGGATATTTTGTTACGACGGGTTGTGCAAAAAAAAAAAAGGATTGCCGTAGTCGAATGTGAAAATGTATACAGAAATAAAACTTCAAATAAAAATGGCTATATTTGGCTATGAAATTTTTTGCACTTTTTGTGTTTGGCTACATTTGGGCTATAACTTCTCCAGCTTTTGGCTATGCCACCTCGTCGGACCTGGCTATTTGAGGAATAACAGGCATTGCCTGGGATATTATTGACCTTAGTGAGGGTTAGAAGAACTAGTGAGGCTTATACACTGCTGACTAACGGCCACGTGTTCTGCTAGAGAGGTCTTCCAGATAAGTGAGAATTCGGGGTAGGATTTCTAGTCTAGAAGGACATAGCGGGCAGCATTAATGAATGCTACAGCATTAATGAGATCGCAGCAGTCGTCGTAATAAAGTTGAATAGGAGATAAAGAATGAAGGTAGTACAAGTCTATGCCCCAACCTCCAGTCACGATGATGAAGAAATAGAACAGTTTTATGAAGATGTTGAATTAGCAATGAGAAATGTGCAAACTCGGTATACTGTAGTCATGGGCGACTTCAATGAAAAAGTGGGGGAAAAACAGGCTGGTGAGCAAGCAATTGGCACCTACGGCATCGATTCTAGGAACACTATACTCAGTTTCATACATCAGGTGCAACGCTGTAGAAGCTACGCAAGAAGTACGGTCACCAAAATGTATCACTCGATCCGCGCGTTCCGTCTATGCTTCGCTACGCGCCAGCGGCGTTTGCTCGCACGAGCATGCACGTGAGGCTGCCACGATGGGCTGCTAATAAAAAAACAATGAAAAGCAAACTGATCTAAAATAACGTGTCAGCAGCCGTATGGGTACTTGGTTTGTTCGCTTCTAAGGGTGAATACCCTTTTTCATTCAGAACTGAGCTTACATAAAGAACATCTTCACAAAAATCGGTCAGAAAAAAAAAACACGAACTATTTCTAAGTGCGCACGCAGCCACTGCAAAAAGTATCTCTAGCCTCCCCAGCGTTGCACCTGTTGTATGAAACGGACTATAGAGGAGAGATGTTGGAAGAATTCGGCGGAAAGGAATAGGCTCCGAATAATGAATATCTGAGAATGAATGAATGATTAAAAGCAGCTGAAGAATTCTATACTGACCTGAAGTCAAGAGTTGGACGGAAACCCGTCTGGTCGGGAATATGCATGACAACAATTGAAAAGGGCACCGACCACGAAAGTTCGACCCGATCCCGACAAACTTGCCGCTGTAGCAGCTTTTCCTCCTCCTGCCGACAAGAAGGCTGTCCGACGCTTCCTGGCCTTGTGTGCGTATTATCGCCGCTTCATCGACAACTCGAAGATTGCGGAACCCCTGACTCGCCTTACCAGGGATGACACGCCATTTGCCTGGACACATGAGTAACAGGCGGCCTTCGCTGAACTACGACAACGCATGCAGTCAGCACCCGTCTTGGCTCATTTTGATGAAGAGGCTGACACCGAGGTGCATACTGACGCCAGTAACATCGGCCTTGGCACAGTACTCGTCCAACGTCAAGACGGCTTGAAAGAGCTTATGCTAGCCGCTCGCTGTCCCGTGCCGAGGCGAACTACTCTACTACAGAAAAAGTGTCTCGCGGTCGTCTGGGCGATCACGAAGTTTCGCCCTTATCTCTACGGCCGTCGCTTCAAAGTGGTGACAGACCACCATGCTCTATGTTGGTTGGCGAACATACGCGATCCTTCAGGCCGACTGGCACGGTGGAGCTTGCGGCTACAGGAATTTGACGTCACTATAGTTTATAAGTCTGGCCGCAAGCACGAAGACGCCGACACGTTGTCACGTGCTCCCGCCGAATCTGTCAGTCGACAGTCAGAGGACGACGACGGCTTCCTGGTCGCCCTTACTACGTCAGACTTGGTCAAATTGTAGCGTGACGACGCTGAAATTCGACCTCTCATCGAACACTTCGGGGACCGTCAAACATCCATACCACGCCATCTACGTCGCGTCTTGACGTCCTTCTGTCTACGAGACAATGTGCTCTACAAGAAGAACGCCTGCCCGAATGACCGAGCCTACCTTCTAGTAGTTCCCAAAGACTTGCGGGACGATATTCTTTTCGCTTGCCACGACGAGCCTACATCTGGCCACCTCGGCTCCTCACGAACGCTTGCTAGAGTGCGCGAGATGTATTACTGGCCAGGGCTTGCGGCAAGCGTCAAACCGTATGTTAAAGGCTGCCGTGAATGTCAGCGACGAAAGTCACCACCCCTGAATCCCGCCGGGTTATTGCAACCCATCGAACCACCTCATAAGCCATTCGACCAAGTCGGCTTGGACATCCTTGGGCCTTTTCCTCTGTCAACCGACGGCAACAAGTGGGTGATCGTCGCCACTGACTATTTAACCCGCTATGCCGAGACGGAGGCGCTCCCACGAGCCACGGCTTCTGAGGTAGCGCAGTTCTCCATGTGGCACATTGTATTGCGTCATGATGCCCCATCCACTGTTATCACAGACAGAGGAACGGCGTTCACGGCACAGCTCATGGACGAATTTTTTCAATTGAGCAACACCAGGCATCGAAAGACGACTGCTTACCATCCGCAGTCCAATGGACTTACGGAGCGATTAAACAAGACCATCACAGACATGATCTCTATGTACATCGACGTCCAGCACAAAACATGGGATCGCATCTTGCCTTACGTGACCTTCGCGTACAATACCGCCATACAAGAGACGACGCGGTTCACACCATTTCGCCTCGTTTACGACCGCGAAGTACAGACGATGCTGAACGCTATGCTTCCGTGTCACGACACCGAGCACCTAACGACTGACGCCGAAGAATTTGCTGAGCGCGCCGAGCGCGCTGAGGAAGTCCGCCAGCTCGCGCGGCTGCACATCGGTGAGCAGCAACACGCAGATGCACGGCGCTATAACATCCGTCGCCGGCAAGTGCGCTACAGTCCCGGAGACCAAGTGTGGTTGTGGACCCCTGTTCACCGCCGTGGCCTTTGTGAAAAGTTGATTAGCCAGTATTTTGGCCCATACAAAGTGCTGCGCCGCATTAGTGATGTGAACTACGAAGTCGGTCCAGACAGTGCGGCGCAAACACGGCGTAGACAACCTCGCCCTGACATAGTTCCCGTTGTGCGCATGAAACCATATGTTGCGCGTTCGTGATTATTATTTTTCATTCATCTGTATACTTACGCTACTATTTGCAACCTCTCTGTTTCTTGAGACTGTGCCCGTCGCGCTTCCCCGCTGCTGTGCTTTTGTTTTTCCTGTAGCTGTCATTGTGTCCTTTGCACGAGCACCTGCCTTGACCATGCTTCTTCCCCCCCCCCCTTTTCTTACACCGCTTCTTGAGCATCGAGCCGATGCTCTTTCCGAGGAAGGGGGGAAAGGCCACCAGCAGTAGTGGGTACAGTGCTAAGAGGCAGGCACGGACAAGAAGAAAGAAGTGCGCGTGCTTCTCCGCCCGCTCGATAGCCAGCTAATTATTCATTCTCAGATGCGTATATATTCCCACATTTATGTTTGTTTTGTTTTATACATCTCCCTTCTGATTGTTATTTCAAACTACCCGGTTCTTGGCCAATCCCCCAGAGTGGGTATGTGCCAGTAACTTCAAGGCTCTACATCTACATCTACAGCCAGCTCCCAGCGCCGTGCTTTTCAGGAGCCGCTACCCTCAATAAACGTAGCGTCGCTCTCACAAGGCATGTGACAGTATTGTATAAAGTATTCAAGATAATTTCCAATAGAAGCAGGGAAACGCTTGACTTCAGCCAACCAATAGAACAGGCTTGCTTCAGGAAGAGAAATTCTACGATGGATTATATCCATGTCATCAATTAGGATATCGAGAAATCTGGAGAGTACAATCAACCTCTCTATATGGCTTTCATAGATTAAGAAAAGGCATTCGATTCAGTAGACATACCAGCACTCATAGAGGCATTGCGTAATCAAGGAGTACAGGAGTCATATGTGAATATCTTGGCAAATATCTACAAGGATTCCACAGCTATACCTTGGTTCTCCACAAGAAAAGTAGAAAGTTACTTATCAAAAAAGGGGTCAGAGACACTATCTCTCCTATGCTATTCAATTATTCAAGCTTTTAGATTGGGAAGGCTTAGGAGTGAGGATCAACGGCGAATATCTCGGCAACCTTCGGTTTGCAGATGACATTGTCCTATTCAGCAACAATGGGGACGAATTACAACAAATGATTGAGGATTTTAACCGAAAAAGTGTAAGAGTGAGGTTGAAGATTAATATGCAGAAGACAAAGATAATGTTCAATAGCCTGGCAAGGGAACAAGAATTCAGGATCGCCAGTCAGCCTCTAGAGTCTGTAAAGGAGTACGTTTATCTAGATCAGTTACTCAAAGGGGACCCTGATCATGAGAAAGAAATTCACAGAAGAATACAATTGGGTTGGATTCATACGGCAGGCATTACCAAATCCTGACTAGGAGCTTACCACTGTCGTTGAAAAGAAAAGTGTACAATCATTGCATTCTACCGGTGCTAACATATGGGGCAGAAACTTGGAGGTTAACAAAGAAGCTTGAGAACAAGTTAAGGACCGCACAAAGAGCGATGGAACGAAAAATGTTAGGGCTAACGTCAGTGCCAGATTAAGGTGGGGGCTATGGGGGCTGCAGCCCTGGACGCCCAACTTTCAGGGGCCCCACTCGACCGTTTGAAAAAAAAAAAAGTTGCTGAGCGTGCTTGTTGCCCACGTTGTCATCGAAAACCGACGGCTGGGGCAACTTCTTGAGAGCCGTTGCATTCGTTTCGGCGTGTTCGCATGGAGGAGGCAGATACTTGCGACACTCGCATTGAAGAATGGTCTCTTCTAAAGAAGCTGTCCAAGCTGGAAAAGGCATTCATGGCAACGTTGTGGCTTCAAATTTTGCAGCGGTTCGACAAGGCGAATGTTGCACTTCAGAAACCTGGTCTAGACCTGTCAACGACTGTGGACTTGCTGAATTCGTTACACGGGTTCGTGAGATCTCCGCGACCACATTTCCAAGTTTTGAGGTAAGGGAAAGGCACTTAGCGTAGGTAAGAGCTATCATTGTGAACACACTCGATCCACTTCAACGGAGCTTGTAGCAGAACAGGACGGCAACAGGACATGTGACAACACAAAGTTAAAAGTAGGGACGTTCAATGTAGTTATTAACTTAAGCACAGCGTTACGGGCTCGGATATCTGCGTACACCAGCCTCTGCCAGAAATTTCAGTGCATAGCGCTTCTCAAAGAAGTTCATTGTGATGACGACTTGGTCAATCAAGCTAGTGGATTAGTGGAAGCGTACAATGGCGATCTTGACTCGACTTTTTCCGCTGAACTAGTGCAGTTCTTTCACTACCTGGAGAATTGCAGTTGCAATGACAGAAGCGCGAGCGGTCTGCTCATAATATTAGAGCAAAAATATATTGTATGCGTTTTTCCAAATGTCTCCATAAGGTTATAACTAACTATTCCTGCAACAAACTGCAAGACTGAGCGCTCCTTTTCAATACTGTCGTTAATTAAAAAATACTTGCGCTCCACTCTCGGCGAGAGGAAGTTGAATTCCTTAGCCATCATGGCAATCGAAAGGGACCCGCTGAGAGATTTTTCTTTTGATGAAGCGATATATGTAAATTTGCGAGGTTGAAAAGCCGCAAGTTGCCGTTTTAAATGTTATATTTGTTCATGCTTTAGCTTAGTGGTAGTTTCGCTCACTTGCTTGTTTTTGGTCAATGAACAGCGTGAAGGAAGTTGTTCTTTGTTCCCATTTTGTCACGAGTTTTGAAGTTTGAGTCCGACATGATTGCTTTTCCTTGTCGTATTGAATGTAAACATTGATTTAAAAGTGAAGTCATTGTACATGATTCGTATGGTTATTCAGCATAGTTTTTCGGCAATCACAGATATGGCGGCACCTGTGTCAATGAGGGCAAGCACAGAGACACCTTCAACAGCGACATCAATAACGTTGGGCGGCGAAAGAAGAGGGCTTGAGCGTTGCGACGATGACGCAGTGCTTGCCTCGGGAACTGCGCCACTTAGTTTTCCGTGTCAGCGGTAGAGGGACGTCGACGCATCGGGGAGAGCGAGCGACGACGAGAAGGAGAACGGCGGTCAGAAACTGGGCGAAGGCTAGGGCGGGGAAGAGGTAAATCGCGGTCTAGACAACGGATGGTCGTACGCTGCTGTGCGTGGGTCGTCACGTGGATTAATTGGACGGCGGCGGCACAGGCGTGCAACGTGTCCGGGAATACGACACGAATAGCAGATGGGCCGATTGTCAGCTGCATATATCCTCCCGCACACCGTGATCTAACAAGGCGCGAGGCCGTCCAATGGCGCAAACTACAAACAGGTAGCTTCCCGCACCCCCTCTTGTACAGTAAAATCTTTCCGCAACAAATAACGCCTCGGTGCAAACACTGCTCAGCTCCGGCCACTCTCATACACATGGCGTGGACTTGTACGCACGACAACACAGACAAAACAAACACCCCAGAGTCGTGGGAGTCCCTCCTGCGTAGCTCCGAGCCAGCAGACCAACGTCGGCTCATCCAGCGTGCGGTGGAGGCCGCGGAATCCCAAGGGATCCCCGCCGACCTCCTCTAAGCCAGCGCAACCGGTCCTTGAACTGGTCCCCTCTTTTTGGGCGAAATAAAGAATTCACCACCACCACCGATTGTCAGCTGTGCGCCAGGGATTAATTGCTCGATGGACTGGAGGTCGTGGTGGCGGGGAAGTAAAAACAGGGCTAGGCATCGGAGGCGGAGCCCGGAACGTCGGTGGGCATGGTCGTGCGACGGCGTCGGCGTAAGTCAGGGGGGCGGTGAGTTGAGGCGCCCGTTCCAGAGGAAGGACCTCGGACACTTGTTCTTCTATGACGTGTCGTAGGGTCGGACTAAGGGACGAACTGGACTCCGGCGGGTTGGAGATAAGGGAGAGCTGGCGAGCAACTTCTTCCCGGACGAAAGCCTTGATGTGCGAGAGGAGGTTGGAATCGTGAAGAGGAGAGGTCAAGCCGGACAACGATTCCTGATGGGGAACAGGACGGCGTGTGAGGAGGCGTTGACGGCGGAGCTCGTCATAGCTTTGGCAGAGTTCAATAACTTGGCCAACAGTCGAGGGGCTCTTTTAAATCAGCATCTGAAACGCATCCTCGCCGGTGCTCTTCAGGATATGCTTGATTTTATTGCCCTCAGTCATGGATGCATCGACGCGTTTGCAGAGAGCGATGACATCTTCGATGTAGCTCGTAAAGGTCTCACCAGGCTGCTGAGAGCGCGACTGCAGACGCTGTTCGGCACGAAGCTTTTGAACAGCAGGGCGGCCGAAGACCTCGCTGAACTTTGTCTTGAACACAGTCCAGCTTGGGACTTCGCTTTCGTGGTTGCGAAACCACAAGTGGGCAATTCCGGTAAGGTAAAAAGGGACGGTGGACAATTTCGTGGTGTCATCCCATTTGTTGTTAAGACTGACACGTTCGTATGATGATAGCCAGTCATCAACGTCGTGGTCATCAGCACCGCTAAAGATGGGAGGGTCCCGCTGACGGAGTGTGCCGGGGCATACGGAGAACTGGGGAGCAGGTGGTGGTACGCTCGTGGCGCTTGCGGAGGTCATGATGGCAGGGAGGATTCGGCTGCGCAATTCCAGGATTACAGGAGACCCAGCAAACCTCCACCAATTATGACAAGGAAGTCTAGCACGGCTGTGGACGGCACGAAGGACGCCGACAGGAAGACACAACAGCGTAGGTTTCGCCAGGCGCACCAGGAACAGCGTCGAGCACGAGCCCCACTACAGTAGCGCTGGCGATTCGGCTGCGGAGCTCTACACGACGCACTTCTTCTTCCTTACACAATGTTCAAATATTGCAATTGTACATACGTTTTGTTGAATGTTATGCATTTATAACTTGAAGATTGAATGCCTAATAAAATGTTTCTTGTTCTTAAGAATATGTTCTTCTGTTTTTTGGTCCGTGCTACGTGCCATAGCGGCACTTCAATAAACTGTAAATTTCTGATAGATTGACGCTTTAAACATACCGACGTGTTCGTCAGATAACAACCGTTAAATAATACTACACATCACGCCAATAAATTAATTTCCCGAACCCATAAAGACGAGGTATATTTATCACTAATCAGTGAACGTAACATGTGGGCTTCGAAAAATTCAGCGTCTTAAACCAGTCGTCATCATCATCATCGTCGTCATTAGGGCCCCAAGGATGCAGTTAGCCCCGGGCCCCGAAATTTCTTAATCCGTCTCTGGCTAATGTTAAGAGACAGGAAGAGAGCGGTGTGGATCAGAGAGCAAACGGGTGGATCAGTGAGCAAACGAGGAAAGCCGATATTCTAGTTGACATTAAGATTAAAAACTGGAGCTGCACAGGCATGTAATGCGTAGGATGGATAATCGGTGGACCATTAGAGTTACAGAATGGATACCAAGAGAAGGGAAGCGCAGTCGAGGACGGCAGAAAACTAGGTGGAGTGATGAAGTTAAGAAATTTGCAGGCGCAAGTTTGAATCAGCTAGCGCAAGACAGGGGTAATTGGAGATTGCAGGGAGAGGCCGCCCTGTAGTGGACATAAAAATAGGCTAATGATAATGATGCCCTACCAAGTCATCCGCATTTTCCGGAATTTATTGATTATTGATCGATTAGCAATTGATTAAAGAAAATAATTATGGGGCTTTACGTGCCAAAACCACGATCTAATTACGAGGGACGCCGTAGTGGGGCACTCCGGAAATTTGGACCACCTGGGGTTCTTTAAAGCCCAAACCGCATTCACGCGATTTTGTGCGCGACGGCGACGAGCGACGGCTTCGAGCGACGAAACGGGCCGTCGCGCGAACAGATCGCTTGGTCTTTTCGCTCAATCGCTCGGTTCTAGAAATCTAGAATTCGTCGCTCGTCGCCCGGAAGTGCTATGAGCGACTAGCCAATAGCGCGAAGCCGAAACTGGATATACATCAGTCAAGTACTACCGATTGTCGCACGGAACGAGCAAACGACTAGATTTTGATACGTGCAAGGATAATAACGTAGTGCAAGACCTTTAGAAATATTTATGGTGCTCTTTACACTAAAACACATCCACTTAAATTAATAAAGCAAGCGTCACGCCAGTTTCGGCGAGTATTTGCTGCCCACATACCGGCAACACCGGGGAGACGTCGCTCGAAGTCGCCGCTCGCATGCGGTGCGACTTGTAGGCGACGAGCGACTGCGACAGCCATCTCCATCGCGTCGCTTGTCGCTGTCGCGCGCAAGATCGCGTGAATGCGGTTTATACTTAACGTGCACCTAAAGTACACGGGTGTTTTCGCATTTCGCCCCCATCGAAATGCGGCCGCCATGGCCGGGATTCGATCCCGCGATCTCGTGCTCAGCAGCCCAACACTATAGCCACTGAGCAACCACGGTGGGTTAGCTATTGATTGGCTATTGACGACTGACTAAGCTTAAGTAGTCCCAACCATGCAGCTAGACTTATGCAAGCTCAGCTTCGCTACTGCACAGGGGTATGTACCATTGCACTTGGACCCTTTCTGCACTACCGCCAGGATCGGCCCACAATTGTTTCCGACGCATCAAGGACTTGCAACCGGCTTTAACAGCTCTGCTGCTAGAAACTACTGGCACCATGGGTATATTCGTATACATATATAGTGATCTCGTCATCTGTAAATAGAGAGACCCGCACATTGTACGTACCATGTGTTTCTATGCACCGTTCTTCAAAACTAAAAGCTTCGCTTACGTAGACCGACTATGTGCTCTACTTATTAAAAAAAAAAAACTTTATTCTTGAACTCAAAACACAACTCAACACACGAGCCTTTAACATTAAAGTTTCACTGCTCCGGTGCTGGGTGATCGGGGTTGAGGGCGGCTCTCATTCGGCGCAAAAAACGATCCGGGTCCGTCTGGAACTCAACGAACAACGCGCTTATAAAGTGAAGCTCAACGTTGCGGCGGGTTCCCGCTCTCACGCCATCGCACCACGTGTCCACGCTACCCTGACAGGTGGCGGCAAGATCGGCCTCAAGCCTGTCGGCCAGCTCGCTAATTGACTTCCTTTTCCGCTCCATTTCTTCAATTACGCGGAGTTTCAAAGCCGCAGCGGTAGTCAGTTCAGCGCAGCGCTTGTCCAGGGCAGCTCCGTCATCCGCTGCAGACTCGCCCTCAGGGCATTCCGCGGCAGCCTCTTGCTGCGGCTTAGCGTCGCCAAGTGCAATCAGGGACTTGCACTGTTTCACTCTCGAAGCGAGGTGATCGCGCAAGTCGGAGACGCTGCGCGTCACTTTGCCCACGAGTTTTCCGCGCTGCTCGCAGTACTCTTGGACGCGACGCAACCGTTGCTGTTGGGCTAGCAGCGTTCTCACTACTGCAGCTCGCTTCCCGAACTCCGCGCGTAAGTCCAGGATGTCCGAGGCGCAACAGGCCTCCTCCACATCCAGCACTGCTGCCAGCCTGGCGTAACGCGCCAGGTCTTTCGCAAGCGATGCCGCTTGCGACGTCTCGTCGTGGTCCTCGTCGTCGCCGACTTCGCTGAGCCACTCACGGGTGCTATCTTCGATGAGACGCGGTAGGGCTGAACACGTGACGTTGAATAGAACTCGGTCCACTTGGGTAGGACGACGCTGGTCGTAACGCGGTTCACACGCGGACCACGGCTTCACGGCCTCAACGGCCGCATAGTCCTCCGTGAGGAGGCCGACGAGCTCGGCGCAGCATTGCTCGCGGCTAGAAGCCCGGAAGTCAGCGCCTTTGTCCAGTACTGCAGCGACAAGTCGCTGCACTTCTTGGTCGTCTTCCAAAGGCGCACAGTTAACAGTCGCCCCCTGGGCTTGGAGCGGCACAGCGAAGTATGTGTCCTTGTTAATGAAATCCCATAGCTTCCTTTCCGCCTCCAGGTAGTGCAAAACAGGGTCAGCATTAGGCCCGCCTTCCTGCGTACCACCGAGCAGTGCGGGAGATGCCACAAGGTCGTTTATCTTGCCAACAACGTTGCCGATGACATCACTCAGCGCTTCGTTTGCTTTCCGACACGCTTCGTAGTCGACGGCGAGGCGTTGTAGTTCCGCTTCTAATTGGTCTTTCGCCGCCTCTACATCCTGCTCGTGCCTGCTCTTGACATACTCAAAGTGTCGTGACATTTTCGCTGACGTAAGCTAGTTCGAAGCCGGCGTCTATTTATACCACTGTGACGAATTGATGCGTACGGCAATGACGATGCCATACACCGTACGGGCAATTAGCATCTAAAAGGACATGCTGAGAAGCGCCGAAAGTCTATTGCAGCAAGACTATTGTATCTCGATTTTTGCATATCAAAAAATAATTTTGTAAGTTTAAGTGACTAGCGTTGCAAACATGGAGGAAGGAAAAGGTTAGGAGGGAGCATCGCGCAACGCGATTGACGCCAAGCGTGTCGGTCCAACACGTGATAGCACGTCTAACGCGCGGTAAGTTTTAGGCATGGAGGAAGCAAAAAAAAAAAAAAAGAGGGCACTAAAGCTTTGTCTTTTTGAGAGTGGAACGCGATAGCATTCGAAGTTCCCTGGCTGCTTATCAGGCTTCCCGACAACTACAGCTTTCTTTTTCCTCCAACTTCGCCCCCGCACGCGGCTGCTGAGGCGAGCGCCATCAGGATTGTGTTTTTTTCAAGGAAGAAACCACGGCGCGCCACTGTATGAATTGTATATATAGAAATGCTAGAAAAGGGATTTGAGTTTCGGCGTAAGGGAGTTATTTTTTCTCGTATATTCAAATCGCAATCCGATGCTGTCACGGCTGTAGGTTGTGGTAAAGTCGCACTTCACGATTTTTCTGACGGATTTTACTTTGAGAAATTCAATTTTGTTCACTAACGACTTGCGCCACGCTGAGGGCCTGCGCAGTCGGGGTGATTATTTCCGCCGACGACGACGGCGCGCCCGCGCCGACAGTGGATTGTCTGCGACACGCTGTCGCGTTAAAGGTTAGGAGACTGCGTTACGTCACGCAGCCAGCCTTGGCAAGCGAACGCTCCGTGAAGCCAGCCCTTTGCACAGTGTCGGCCTGACACGTGACCTCTTGGGTCGAGATCACGGAGCAAGAATCGAGATTTGCCGAGACGTTTGGGCCCCGGTGGTCTTTTTAATCAATGCGCAATTGTTCGGGGGCCCTGCCGCCGCAGCGCAGCATGCAGAGCGGAAGCCCTAAAATTTACCGCGCGTTATTGCAGGGTTGCCAGGCTGGGCTATAAATAGCCAAATTGGGCTATTTTTGGAGTTGGCTATTTGGCTACTTTTGGGCTATTTCCTACCTGCGGTTCAAACGCTTGTTTTCCAATGCCTTTTGTCCCCCTTAGTGGTTGTTCTACCTCAAGGTCGTTGTGAATAAAATGTATATAGGTAAACAGTTCTTTACTATATCCTCACTGCTATTCTCTCCCTGTCTTTTTACATGATTTTGCTCGTAGCGATGTACTGCTGACCACGGTTCAGGTGTCAGCAGCCTGTGCTAGACAGTCACGGCAGTCAAGCATAACGAATTGCTTCCCTTTCTATTAAAACGAAGCTTTAATTAACTACTTTGCCGGATTTCACATGGCTGCTGAGTCGGTCCCTATCTCCGCGGGTAAATTCGTGGATTTAAACACAAAGGGCAAATGAAAGTACCCACAAAGTGGCTTAATAAGCCTTGTACGCTGCCCAAGTATATGCATAACACCTGCACATATAACGTCGGCTCGCAGGAGCATGCCTCTAAAGCACACCGATCTGGTAATGAATTATTAATTATATTTCAGATTCTTTGATTTACTTTACTATCCTTGTTTTAGAAATTCGGTACATGTGGCACTGGGGTTGTGCCCGTTCTTGGCCAGTCTTTCAGAACAGGTATGTCCCACTGTCACGCAAGAGATTCCTAAATGTTGCTTGATACGTGTCGTACTTATTTTTCTGTGCCTATGCCTGCCATCACCAAATTGTACGCATCGCCGTTAGTTGTAAAGCATTTAGTTTACCGCTTTACTTGAGCTTTGCTTTATTCCGACATGAGCGTTAATTGGATTGGAATTTAATCTTGCTTGATTTGTTCATTTGCATCGTCTTGTAAGAGACAGCGAGAGAGCGGTGTGGATCACAGAGCAAACAGGGATAGCCGATATTCTAGTTGACATTAAGAGGGGGAAATGCAGCTGGGCAGGCCATGTAATGCGTAGGATGGATAACCGGTGGACCATTAGAGTTACAGAATGGATACCAAGAGAAGGGAAGCGCAGTCAAGGACAGCAGAAAACTAGGTGGGGCGATGAAGTTAGGGAATTTGCAGGTGAAAGTTGGAATCGGCTAGCACGAGACAGGAGTAATTGGAGATCCCAGGGAGGAGGCCTTCGTCCCGTAGTGGACATAAATATAGGTTGATGATGATCATCATCATCATCATCCTCTTTGTTAATGCATCGTATTTTCACTTTGTTCATGTATAAACTTTCTCTGTATAAAGAAATAATAAATAAAAACATTTTTCTGGATTTATTATATATGGCTATTTTGGGCTATCTTTATGGATTGCATTTGGCTACTTTTGGGCTATTAGTGAGTCAGAATTTGGCGGGTTGTTTTGCGAGTACCTGGCAACCCTGCGCGTTAGACGTGACTATCACGTGTTGGGCCGACATGCTTGGCTTCAATTGCATTGCGCGATGCTCCCTCCTTTTTACTTCCTCCATGATTTTAGGGCTCCCGCTCGGCATGCAGCGTTGCGTCATGACCCCCGAACAAGTGCGCATTGATTAAAAATCACAGGGCACCAAACGACTCGGTAAATCTCGATTCTCGCTCCGTGATCTCGACCCAAGAGGTCGTGTTAGGCCGACACTGTGCAAAGGACTGGCTTCACGAAGCGTTCGCTTGCCACGGCTGGCTGCATGAAGTAATGCTCTCTCCTTACTTTTTTTCCTTTCTCCATGGTTGCAAACGGCATGTGTAGTAGCATGTGTCTTTAATCTCGCAGGTTATGCTTTTGTGTACTGCAGGCTCCAGAAGCGATTGCAGGGAGTTGAAACCCTTGAAACCGCCCATGCATGGAGGAAGGAAAAAATTTACCGACGATTACGATAGTTCCTAATGCGAAATTTGAGCGCAGCTCTATACGTGTTTTCATTGCGATATATCACTCAAACCAGTTGTATGGTTCGAGTGATATATTGCCCAGACGGAAATACGCGAACACGGCCACAAAGGGCTTTTGCCCAGGAGGACGAACTTTAGCAACCACTATTTTGCGAGTTTTAGAACTTGGCTGGCACGGACTGGAACTCCAATGCATTTCTCTGCAAAGTTCGGGAATTAATATCTCGAAACTGGTGTTATCCTGAGAATTCGTTCCAAGTGGATCCGCCTTGCGAAGTCCACGGCTAGAATTTGTAAATTGCAATATGTGCAATAAGGTAATTAGCTAAAAAACTTAATCAGTGATTTTTTTGTTATTTAGTCATTTCTATTTTTTGTGCAAGTAATGTTCGCCTCTTCGAGTAGACCAGCTCATGAACTAGAATTGTGCTATCTCCCTCAGGCAATCTTTATAAAAATTTTTTGATGTGTTCGTGGAAACACCCAGTATTAGCCGCGTTGGTTAGGTTGTGAGGCACTCCAGGCAGGGTCATCATCATTACCCTATATTTCTCGCACTCCAGGCAGGGTCATCATCATCACCCTATATTTATGTCCACTGCAGGACGAAGGCAATCTGTCTTGCACTAGCTGATTCCAACTTGCGCCTGCAAATTTCCTAACTTCATCATCCCACCTAGTTTTCTACTGTCCTCGAATGCGCGGGGCCAGGCGGGGTGGCGAGCATTAAATTCACCTCCAATCTTGTTTGAGTGTTTGGAACCAGTTGTATGGTTCGAGTGATATATTGCCCAGACGGAAATATGCGAACATGGCCACAAAGGGCTTTTGCCCAGGAGGACGAACTTTAGCAGCCACTATTTTGCGAGCTTTAGAACTTGGAGCAGGAAAGCCTAGTTGAGTGGCCAGGCAATCGCTGCTCACAAGGAATGCTGCCTGGCACGTCTCCTAGAGGAGGACGACTAGCGGTCAATGGCTTTGAACATAATCATGGACCTATTTGATTAAAGCTATCACAATTCCACTGCACCGCCTGAGCCAAAAGCTCATGAAGGCGGCAGTGGCTTACAATGCTTACTGTCATCAGCAATGACACTGCGCTGCAGTTCATCAAACAGGGTCTGAAACCAAGTCTGCATGGCATCTAGTGCTTTTGTAAACGTGTTGACCATATCTATTCGAACGAATTGCTCTAGTTTATTAGACTCCTGAGATCGTTCTTGTCTGAAGAGCCTAATATTATATGAGAGTAAAGCAGACATTCGCTATCCAATTCCTACATACGAGCATTCACACACGCATAATAAAAAATATCAGTGCATGAAAAGTGTACTTTTATACTTTTTCAAAGCCGGGATGTCCTGCAACCGCATTAGCCACATTTTCCCACCTTGTCTGATATTTTTTTCATGCTTGTTTGCTGGAAAAATAACCTCGGTTCCAATGCATGGAACAATTTTGCTATCTTACAATAAATTTAATTGAAATAAATTTGGCAGCAGGAAGAACAATTAAATTAAAACATTTACTGTACAAGGAGCTATGCCAGACTGCAACATTACTTCATGCTGCAGCTCCAAGTCAATGCCACCGTTAAAGGGCCCTAAAAAGAAACACTCAATCAGTTTAGAATAATAAATACTCTTGAAGAACTCTACATTCATTGATTTGACGGTAATGGATTGATTATTAGAAGAGAAAATGGCGGTCAAAGTTCCATTTTCAAATTTCACGCCAATACCTCAAGGCTGGTGTGCCAGTGCGACATCATGGGCTGCAATTTTTCGCATTTCAGCCGTGGTGGTTCAGTAAGTGTTCTTAAAGCATCCCAAGTTCAGTTTTGGGCTCTGTTAGAACACAGTGTCGCCAATTTTTACGAATATACCTAGCTGATGGATCAAAATCCACAATGACACGGCATGCTGGCACAGGAAATTCAAGGCGATGGCACCCCAACTTTCGTTTTTATGCCTTTTCTAGCTTACCAAGCGTCTTATTGTGGTGTGAGTGACATTTTTGGTATTGTGGAAGGGCAATTTACTTGCACAGCTCAAATCAACTTTCTCTTCAGTGTCCCTCTAAGCTTAAAAATTTTACTGCCTTTAGGAATGACATACGTGAAATATGTTAAAAAATACAAATATGTCATAATGTTTATATATGCTTCCATCAGTATGTTTCTCTATGGATGGGAAATAATAAATAAGTCTGCTAAGACACAGACTACACATTCAAAGTATCAATACAGCTTCACTAAATACCTAACTTTTTTTAACAACAATGCCTGATGGCAGATGACTCTAGTACGCACAGACATGCTTTTATTAAACAGTGATGCAATTAGCTAAGACCTTTTTGGAGCACCTTTTGGAGCGGTCATAGGTGCATTTTGAAGCAGCAAAATGAACTTTTGAAGCATCTAAAGGCATACTTCAAAGTGGAAAAATTGGATTTGAGAGATGCATGACAGCCTCTCTTGAAGTAAAAAATATCTGTGCCCAAAAATAGACAAGACCATGTGCCTGACCTTGTAGAAATGCGCCACAGTGCCCCAGTATGATGAGTTGCACAGCAAATTGTGGCGACGAACGCACCTTGTAATTTTTAACTTTGTGAGCTAAAACATACGCACTATCCCTTTTAAGAAATTGTTGCTATGCAACACGGCTCACATGCCAGGCATCTCACAACGCTGGCTTGCATGAGGGAAATTAGTAAAGGTGTTTTATTCAGCCATTTTAGGGATGATTTCCACAAGTTGTGGCAGCATGGCTCTGCACAATTGATAGCACTTAAATACCTTCAAACAGCAGGAAGAGGCTAAAACAGCTTTGTTCCAAAATATTTTTCATAAATCATACGTATTTACACACACTTCCATCAAACAGGAAGTTTTCAAAGCCACACACCGAACTTTCAAAGTATCAATACAGATATACAATACAGTAAAAGCTCGATGATACGAATCTCACGGGGTCACGAAAAATATTCGTATTAGCCGAAATTCGTATCATCTAAACACAATTAAAACTACTGTCGAATCTCGATAATTCGAACTCGAAGGGGCCCGAAAATTTGTTCGAATTAAAAGGACGTATTTTTGAGGTTCTCGTGCACCATAGTACGACGCACGAACGGTGCGAGTCGTGAAATATCGCGGCGCGCAAGCGCATAGCAAGCGCGGGCCACAAACTGCCCACGCCGGCTAACGGTCGCTTCCCGATAACGACAGCAAACGAAGCTTCAGGGAGCGAGCGGGCGGCGCCGGCACACGGGTGCGCGCGGAGACCGTCGAAGGTAGTCGAACTCTAGTCGAACTCTAGTCGAAGGTGAGGGAGGAGGGCGGCCGGGAAGCGGATTTGGCCGCGTCAACTCCGCCGCTTCGGTGGCTCCCCTCGCCCTCCCTCTCAACTCCCTTGTAGCTCTCACCTTCGACTCCGTGCGCACATCTCCGTGCGCGCCCGCCGCCGTGCTGGCGCCAGCTTATTTTAGCCGCCCCCTGAAGTTTCGTTTTCTGCCGTTATCGGGAAGCGAGCGTTTGCGGGCGTGGCAGTTTCGTTGGCCCGACTGTGCCTCCGCCGCTGCTTCCCTCTGCGCTGCTGCCGCAGCGTGCAAGGTCAACATGTGACTAGAAAATAGAGAAGGGTTCACTGCCATTTTATCCGCGTGGTGGCTGAGACGTCGGCACTAGTGTGTGCTAGAACACGGTTGTCTAGAACACTCTAGTCGGCACGTACACTCTTGTTCCGGCGCGATGCAGAAACGGCGACCTTGCAATTTGAGAGAGAAGGAAATTTCCGCCGCGGGTTCTTTTTTTTTTTCCCCGTTCCTTCGCGCGCGGCATTGAGGGGTCTCTCCTGAGCTTTTGCTCTGTGGCGGTGTCGGAGCAATGCCGGTCGGAGGCGCCGCCGCGTGATTTGGCGCGCTGCTAAGAGCAGTGTCGGTGCGCGGTATGTTCGAAATAAGCGTGTTCGAATTCGCTTACTTCGCGTTGACGTTGAACGAAAGCACGTTTTTCATGATAGTCTCGCTGTGCAACAATTGTGCTCAGTGTTGACATTGCGAGGCCTAGGTCCTTAGCCAACTCCGTCCGCTTCCTCTTGGGATCATCATCGACCTTTCGAAGAATGTCTAATTTCTCTTTAAAGGAGAGTGCTTTCCGCTTGCGAGACATAGCTCGCTGCGACTAGGCAAAATGGCGCAAACACGAAGAACGCGGCCCGAAGCGCAGCAGCCACTCCATCTGACGGCTCGCAGAAAAGGAGGAAAAGTACAAAAGCACCAAAAGCGCCACCGCTTCAAGAAGCTCTTCGCGCCCAGTCGCGGAGTCCGCGCTGTCCGGCGCCGCGCCTCCGCACCAAAAGAGAAGGAGAGAAAGCGCGTGACTGCGCGCTGTTCTCTTTCGCGGCCGTCGGTGAGGCGGCGTTTATTCGTATCAACCGACGCAGGCTGAAAATTGATTCGTAACAACCGTTCTCTAGCACGTTGCAAAGTAATGGGGCTCGGCCAGGACCACAGAAAAATTCGTATCATCCGGAAATTCGTATTAGCCGTGATCGTATCATCGAGCTTTTACAGTACCTATATTAAAAGCCTAATGGCGGATTCATGGGCAAATTCATCAACTTGTCTTTAGATTTCAATCTCTGTCAAGCTGTTACAAAACCTACTGTGGTTCCAATGTTCTCGCCCTTCTTAGTACTGCACCTGAAACTATAGGTCACATAGAATACTTGGATGGCTTCAGCCATCACCATTTACTCCAAATAACAATAAACATAACGCCACAGGTTACCGGTGTAACGAGTAAGCAAATTCGTGATTACAATAAGGGTAATTATAGAACAATAATCTCGGAACTTGAAACTTTTTTCGTAAACGTGATGTGGCGATCATTTTACAGTAGATCCGTTGAGGAAAACTGGATACTGTTTAAAAATACACTGTGCACGTTAGTAGACAAGTATGTTCCACTTGGTTTAAGCCCTTGGTTACTAAACCTTAAACCCTTGGTTTACTAAAAAGCTTCAGCGCATGAGGAATAAGAAAAAAAAACGCTTGTACAGTGTAGACCGCTTATAACGCAAGTTGCCGGAGTTGCGAATAACCGCACTATAACCAAAACAACTATTTTATTGCGATATTGGACACTCCAGGCGCATTTCTGCCTTCGCTGTCACCGTGCTCTAGGTTCCGTATTCGCTTACTAAATAAATTAACAAGCACGGTGTCACGCACGCACAAGCAAACATGAACACATCTTGCTCGTTGACCGCGGAAAACGAACTGTCAAAACGCTCGAGTGATGAAGTGCGGCGAGCGAATTGACCTTCGTGCTATCATGCCTCTCACTTCAACGCGACCTATAAGCGTTGAAAACATGGTGCGCGGCGGACTTTCCCCGTCGCAGATTACTTTCAAGATAGGGCCAAGGCGATCGTATTGCCAAAGTGGATCGTCACAGATTACGTCCTGCTTCGATCCCCTGAAACCGTTCCGCATTGCTTTGCTGGCGAAAATCCTCTCCTTCTGTTTGCGCCAGTCCCGAACGCAAGTTTCGGATTCTCCGAACGCTCGTGATGCGGTCCGATTTCCGTCCGTCTCCGCACACATGATCACTTTCCTTTTAAATGCGGGATCATGATGAACTCGGTACTTCATGCTGCTAGAGCAGACGCAGAGAACATGAAGACAGACGGTAGACTATTGCCTAAGCACGTGTGCTGCAGCACACGGAGGAAGCTACGGTAGCTAGGCCCGAGAGTAGCTAGGCTCGACGCGCGTGCGAGGCGGCCATGTTGAAATGCCGACGACTATATAGTAACGCAGATTTAGGGTCGTACTCGATTCTAACACGCAAGCAATTTTTTTACCTTATCGGAAAAAAAGATCGCGTTAGATTTGAGTAAATACGGTATTTGTGGCTTGAGAGGAGCGTTTGCCGTCTAGGTTGACTGCCGAATTTCCAGGCAACCGCACTGTAACCGGTATTTCGTGTCCCGCAACTGCACTATAAGCAATACGCGCATACATAGAGTGCTATGGGAAAATTAACGGGAGTCTGAAAAAATTTTATTATATCGAGTGCTGCACTATAAGCGGTTACACTATAAGTGGTCTATACTGTATAGTATTGCTAAGAGAGCTCGCACATCAGCTGCGTGGCAGAATTACAAAGCTCATCTCAAATCATACTGCTCAGCTTTAGGTGAAGCTAGGAAGAAATATTTTTCTAATGATCTTCCAGAGCTACTCAAAAACAATCCAGCTAAGTTTTGGAAAATAATAAAGCCAAACAACAAATCCGATCAGGTGTCCTTACAAAACAGCAGAAATATGCCTGTTCCAGACAGCGAATGTTCATCAGCTTTCAATTCGTTTTTCAGCTCTGTGTTTACACAGGACACTGCAAACATACCTTGTGTTTCAGAGTTCACCTACCAATACATGGAACCTATTGAAGCCACTTTGGAGGGGCCTTCCTTCTCTCATAAATAACCTTAGGATGTCTTCTTCATGTGGCGTAGATGGTATAAACTCAAAGATTTTAAAGAATACTGTATCAGTATTAAGCAAAATTCTCCACATATTCAGACAGTCACTTGCGACTGGTCGCCTGCCCACAGACTGGAAGATGGCAAAAGTTATGCCTGTATTTAAAAATGGCAACAGAAACTCCTGTGAAAATTATTGTCCCATCTCCTTGACATGTATTTCCTGCAAATTGCTCGAACATATTATCGCTTCACAGATTAACAGAAACCTTCAGACTAACAAATTCTTTTTTCATAATCAGCATGGTTTTAGGAAAGGTCTCTCATGCGAGACCCAGTTACCTGAATTTACAACAGATGTAAACACTAAGTTGAATTATAACTTACAAATTGATTGCTTTTTTCTAGATTTTTCGAAGGCTTTTGACCGTGTCGCACATTGTCGCCTAAGATCAAAACTCTCTCCACTCAAATTGGACTGTCTTACCTTGTCATGGCTCCGTAACTTTCTGTCAAATCGTCAGCAGTTTACTACTGCAAATAACTACTCTTCCTCCGTAACAGACGTTTCTTCTGGTATTCCACAGGGTAGGGTCCTCGGTCCCTTGCTTTTCCTCATCTTTATTAATGACCTACCACACAATGTGTCGTCCACTATAAGAATATTTGCCGACTGCATAATTTATCGCCCAATTAAATGTTCAGACAATCATCTCGTTCTTCAGCAAGACCTAGAACAAATTATTAGCTGGTGCAACAAATGGATAGACTTTAAATACCTCAAAGTGCAAAGTAATGTCGTTTACCCAGAAGCTGACATCGTATCCATACCATTTAATAATTACCCTGTTGCAATGGCTAATCAATATAAGTATCTAGGAGTGCTATTCACATCGAATCTTTCTTGGTCAGAACACATTACATCCATTTCAGCTAACGCCTCCCGATCGTTGGGATACCTGCGACGCAACTTAAAAAATGTCCCTTGAAATGTTCGCAAGCTAGCATATGTAACTCTCGTTCGGTCCCAGCTGGAGTACGCGTCTCCCATTTGGTCCCCTCACCAAAAATACTTAATTGAACTGCTAGAACGGATTCAAAACAGGGCAAGCTGTTTCATCTTAAACGATTACAGCTACCAGTCCAGTGTAACTCAAGTAGAACTTAAACTTTCATTACAATCCCTGAACACTCGCCGAGACATTGCCCTGTTAACACTGTTTCACAAATTCATTCATTACACTCGAGCACCGGCATGCTTGAAACGACCCTACTCCACGTCCCACAGGCTTCATAATCATTTCAGCTATGCCCGCATTTACGGTTCTACACAAGCATTCCAATACTCTGCCCTTCTCGTGCCATCAGGTTTTAGAATTCTCTCCCGGATAACATCGCATGCCTGTCCAACCACGATTCATTCCGCGATGCCTTGACAGACTATATGTCTAATAAAATGTGAAATTTTAGAATTGTCGCACCATGCATTCTTGTATTTACATTACGTTCTTGCACCTTACTGTAGCGATGGTACCGTTATGTCGCCATGTTTACCGCTATCTCACTATGTTGCGTTAGTACTCCGGTTGAGGATCCGGTTGGGTTATGTCAATTGCTACTGTTTTATGTATGTCATATATTCTATGTATTTTCTGTGTGTTTTCTATGCACTGCCCCCCTTTACTCAATGCCTCAATTGAGGCCTGTAAGGCATTTTTAAATAAAAAATAAAATAAAATAAATACTAAATCACCTTGTTAACTGCATACCATACAGACAAACATACTATTAAGTGCAAGTGCGTTGAGATAAATGAGATCAACATGATGTATGAGGTTTAAGTTTTTAAGGGGCCTTGTACACAATTGCGTATATTCTAAAAATGCGCAATGCCGGTGCATAAGATGCGAAAATTTATCTTTTGCAATATTTAGTGGAATTTCAATACAATATTCTAACAACGTTGACAGTTGGGCTGCTAACTGGAAGATTTGAGAGAAAATAGGAGGTAAACAAACATAATGGTGTCCAATCTGGTGGCTCCGACAGGTGGGTCGGCTTTCCAATTATTTTTATCGGACTTAGCGTGGATTTCTCGCATTGATAAAATTCCGATCAGATTTCTACACTAGAAAGAATACATAACAGAAGATATCCTACCGTGGGAGCGCTTGCATGGCCTACGAAGGCTGTACATATCGATGTACACAATTGCGTACAAAGCACCGCAAAGGCAACAAGGGACAGCATTTCAACAAAATGATTTGTTTTCGTTCCAGATTTTGTTACCTTCCCTTGCTCTTCGTTTCATGCTAATAAAAGCCACGAAAGCACAAAGCGATCTACTGAGAAGCTTCTGGAGGCGGTAGTTGCTGGTAGTGTCTCAGACGTAGGAGAGACTGATGAAGAAGACAATGCACTTGAATCTACCGTATGCACAACGCCAGTTGAGGCTACCAATTCAGAAGAGCAAGATCTTGTAGAGGAAACGGTGAAGGATGAAGACGCAATGCCAGATGTCAATGCGCAATGCCGTGCACAAGTGTCAAGTGAACAAAAAAGAGATGTTCACACCACTTCACGACAGTGTATTTTTCAGGTAAGATTTTGTGGCGACACTGGATAACACCAGCAGCCTATTTTTCAAGATGTATGCTGTAGTCCGTATTCAAGTGCGTCTTAAATTCTACAAATGAGTGGCATGTGCTGATCTTGCACGTCAATGTGAATACATCTCCAGAGGAGGTTCGGAAGCTTGTCGGCATGCATGTTCTGATGGGCATTATCTCACTTCCTCGTGTAAGGCTGTCTTGAAAAAATACTGTCAAAGTACCGCTGATCACAGAAACAATGACAGCGAAGAGGTTTTTCAAGTTGAGAAACAACCTGCACATTATCATCGATGAGCCGTCAGACTGTAAAGTCAAGCTGTGGAAGGTCTGCCCTTTGTTGGACGCCATCAGGACCCACTGTTTTGAATTGCAGCTTGAAGAGCAGCTCTCAATGGATGAGCAGATGACCCCTTTCAAGGAGGTCTCATTCAAGCAATTTGTGAAGGAAAAACCTACACCTTGGGGGCGTGAAAGTATTCGTGCTTTGTGGGGAAAAGTGTGCTTTTCCAGTCGAGCCCGACCATAGGCGCCGACTACGGGGGGGTTCTGGGGCTCGAGCCCCCTCCGGAATTTTTCCGGGGGGGCTGAGCCCCCCCGGAAAAATTCCCCTCCCCCCCGCCCCTAAAATGTCATCACCGGAGTTCTGTTACCCACATAATTTGAGAATTTTCTTGCGTTGCCTCTACATATTCACTTTTGTTGTGGCTAAAAGCTTACGGCACCATTGTTGGCGCGGACATGCACAGCTTTTAATTTATACTTTCGTTTTATTTCGGCAAATCCTGACAATAGGACAAGCGAATTAGTAAGAAAAACACCTGCGGCGGCTACCTCATCCGTGTTTCCTCACTTCAACATTTTTTTTCCGCTGAGAACACCATGCACAGACACAATATATTAAAATATATACACAGGAAAAAGTTTATTATATTTTTTAAAGAGACGCAGGTAGACAACTAATTGAATAGCCTATACCTAGAGAATGAATATGTTGATGCATGTTCACCTCACTTCAAATTACTTTGACTGCTTTTTTGACCCTGAAAAAAAAAAACAGACTTCAGTGACCCCTTTGCAAGTCTTCTATCAAGGGCGTGTGAAAAGCACGTGAGTGGTATGTGTCTCAATATTGATTCTCTTTCCAGTAGGCAATGCTAACGACTGGCAACAAAATAAAATAAAAAAGCTCTTCTAATTATTTACAACATTTACGCATTAGGGATGGAAACATCGCATCTTGCATGCAGAGGTCATAAATACGGGGGTGTTTCAGCAAACACTTACAAACATTTTTTTTAAAGCTTGCCTATGTGGCAGGTAGCACAATCCTAGTTCATGAGCTGGTCTACTCGAAGAGGTGGATATTACTTGTACAAAAAATGGAAATGCATAATCGACTAATTATAAATCACCAATTAGGTTTTTAACATACTAACTTATGGCCCGTGTTGCAATATACAAATTCTAGCCGTGGAATTCGCAAGGTGGATGCACTATAGAAACTAATTCTCAGGATGGCACCAGTTTCAAGATATTAATTCCCGAACATTGCGGAGAAATGCATTGGCGTTCCAGTTACTTTTGCGCTTACCCGCCGTAGTTGTTTAGTGACTATGGTGTTGGACTGCTAAGCATGAGGTCGCGGGTTCAAATCACGGCCACGGTGGTTGCATTTCGATGGGGCGAAATGCTAGAACACCCCTATACTTAGATTTAGGTGCACGTTAAACAAACCCAGGTGGTCTAAATTATTCCAGAGTCCTCCACTACGGCGTGCCTCATAATCAGATCGTGGTTTTGGCACGTAAAATCCCATAATTTGTTCTTTTCATACTTTTGTGCTTTGATGCATAAAATGGCGTTTTGTTGAGAAAGTGACTGGCACGCCAATGTATTTCTCCGCAAAGTTAGAGAATTAATATCTTGACACTGGTGTCAGCCTGAGACTGAGTTCAAAGTGGATCCGCACTCCACGGCTAGAATTTGTAAATTGCAAAATGGGCCATAAGGCATAAGGCCATGGACCATAAGCTAAAAACTTAATTGGTTAATTTTGTTATTTAGTCAATTATGCATTTCAATTTTTTACGCAAGTAATGCCCGCCTCTTCGAGTAGACGAGCTCATGAACTAGAATTGTACTATCTGCCACAGGCCACCTTTAAAAATTTTGGAAACTGTTTGCTAAAACACCTTGTATATAGAATTCACTCAGTAACCGAAATGATGCCAAGCCAGATTCACTCAAAATGAGAATGAATTGAAGTCTAGAAGTGATGCGCAGCAGCGCTTATACTCGGACTCAAAGTACTAAAAAAATAAAAAAGAGTGCAGTATGGCCGGGAAGGCGAAGCAGTATTAGTGATAGCGAAGTAGAAGACAATTACACGAAGGAAGATTCTTACCGTGTAAATCCATGTAAGGGCTGCACCCGTGTAAGGGCCGCACCCGTGTACGGGCCGCACCCTTGTAAGGACCGCACCGCCAGCTTGACAGCCAATATTTAAAAAAAAAGACATCCAACCGAGAAACAATCGCGTTCCGTGTGCGGGCTCAACAGCGAATTGTCGGGCGCATCGTACTTTCGCGCGTCACTACTGGATATCGATAGGAGGCGATCGTGGAGGTTTACGGCGGGTTTGATACTCGTAGTTGGAAAAATGAGGTCAAATGGCCCGGTCCCATGAAAGGCTCGTCAAAATCGCGACAGAAAAGTGTGGCCCTTACACGAGTCTATACGTTAGTTATAGTGGCCATATAAATTGTACTAAACATTCACATAAAATTAAAATAGTAAGCATAGTTGACATAGTAAGCACGGACCATGTATACCTGTAAATACCTCACTGGATGACCTCGTGCAATCGCTTTCACAACGCAATCATTGTGAAGAACGCCGGCAGCGGAGGCGAACTGTTCGTAGAGCCGCGTGATTCACCACGACTCTGAAAATTAGATTCGTCATCATTATCTGCCTATTTTTATGTCCACTACTGACGGCCTCTGTGAGTGATCTGCGATGACTTGTCTCTTAACTCTGCAACACTGGGGGCGCAGAAAGACAGCCCGGCAAGGAAGACAGCGCGCATGAAGTTAGCAGCCATCCCTGGTCGCCCTTTATGATTGCACCCACCAATGATTACCAACAATTGGATATGACACGCGGGCCCCATAAGCGTCAGCCACGCACAGTCATTCACAGCTGCGGCAGGGCTAGAGGAGAAGACGGGTGCTCTCCTTCCCATTCCCGTTTGATTACGTGACCTACAACTAACCCGAATATTGGGCGCGTGGGAAATAATGCCATCAAGCCGCCATCCTTTTCGGATCACTGTTACGTGCTTTTTCCCACACCTACAGGGTATGGGTCGCTTATGTATCTGGCTTTTGGATTTAATGCGGAACATCACGGCGACGACAACCGCGACAATTTGCCTGAAGTGTCGATTTAATTGCATTCGCCGTAAAGCTAGAAATAGAGAATTGTTAGCAGAGGGTATATATATATATATATATATATACATGGGTAGGTTTCGGAAAACTGGTCCGCCCCCCCCCCCCCCCCGGAAAAATGAAAACTTTCCGCCTATGAGCCCGACTATATCGAACCCGTTTATATCAAATTATCCCGTATATCGAACAATTTCTAAACACGGTAAATTTACATTGAGAATATGTAACAAAAGTTACTGTTACATCGAACGAAAATAGCAACGACAACCGATATATCAAACTCCATGTGCCTCAAAAGTGCCCCAGCCAGTTGGCTTTCCCTCGCGGTGGCGGGGAAAACTGCCGGCGCCACCCTAGAAAAAGTGGTTTAGACCCAGCTGTGCACGGGCGAACACCCCCCTGCAAAAAATGATCCTGGCATGCTCGCAGCGCTTACAGCCAATCAGAGGCCGTCGTGCTTTCTGAGGCGCGAAGGCGGTACAAGTGACCGCCCTTTTTTCTTTCTTTATGCTTGTGTGCCTGCTGCTGCCTCTTTTCCTCGAGTCCTCATTCAGCGTGGTCCGTGCTGGCGGTGTTGCCTGTTGGCGCTCTGTGAACTTTCTTGGCGCGCTGTCGTCATGGCTTGTGCAAAGAGGCAGAATTTGCCGTTCGCCGCGAAATTATAAATCGAGTCGAGCGCGGTGAGAAGTCCGACGTCGCCGCCGCGTACAAAATTCCAAGGAGCACCTTGAGTACTATCCTGAAGAACAAGGCAGACATCAGGGCCAAGTTGGACAAAAGGCCAGGTGCCTGTGGTGCCCAACGTGTGCGCACCTACCGAGCAAACTCAAAAGCGTGGATTACGGGGGAGCTTTTCAGCAGGTGGCTATCGTCGTGGAACGATGATTTGGTAGGCAAAAATTGCAAGGTGTGCCTGCTCGTGGACAATTGTTCATCGCACCACTGCAGTACGACCTTCAGCAACATCGAGCTGCGTTTTTTGCCCCCAAACACTTAATTATGCCATATATAGCCATATCGAATTATGCCATATATCGAACTAATAAACGTTTTTTGGCGAGTTCGATATACCCGGGTTCGACTGTATATGATTTTATCATATAAAATCAGAACACGATAAATGAGGACCTGAAGAAAGCGTGTGGCTTCTACTCTGGCATAGTACTTTATCTAGCATAAAGAACTTCTGCAGGGTGTAATTATCAATTGCACTTTGATAATTGCTTCACCTCACTGCCACTTCTCCGACAGCTAAAAATGAACAATATCCCAGCTGCCGACACGGCTTGGACAAATAGGCTGACAAAATGCCCCATTTCCCCAAGCTGGGGCAATGAAGAAAATGCCCACGAGGCTATTCAGAGGAGTATGTCACCCAGGACAGGGTAGTGTTGTTGTTGCCTCCAATTTTGTCGCCTTAGGGCAGCAATGAGAGGTTTCCTGCTGGAACAAGGACGAGAAAAAGTGCATCTTGCTAAAGGGAGATAATAAACAAGTACCGTACTTACTCACATAAAGAACGCACTTTCTTTCCTGAAAAATATGTGCAAAGTTAGGGGGTGCATTCATTATGTGGGGTAAAATTTTGAGCGATTTTCTTTCCGCGGCCACCTCTAAAAATGTTGCAGAGAAAGGCGACCCATCAATTGCAATGGCAAATGTGTAGACAGCTATACAAAGTAAGGATAGTAGTTGTTTTCACAACCTTGATTTCGCAACTGTCGCGGTTGCGAAATGCGCAACTGCTGTCGGAAAACAATGCTGCCCCCCCCCCCTCCCTTCTTCTCCTCCCCGCTTCACCATGCGCACGACGGAATATGGTGTATTTCATTCCCATTTTCGTCCCTTGAACGTGGGAGACAGAGCCACGATCATCGGTAGTGATGGCAAAAATGCACCTGGAGTGTCCATATAATTGCGATCGCAATAAAGGTAGGAGACACACGACACAAGTTAAGGGTGCGATCATTATGCGAGGAAAAGAGAAAACACACTTTTTGGTTGGAAAAGTGGGGGGGGGGGGGGGTGCGTCCATTACGCGAGTTAATATGGCATATTAGCACTCTATGGGCAGTGTTGACAAGCTAGACTTTCTTCTGAGCATATAGAGAATCAAGATTTGATCTAGGAAGTGGACACTAAAGGCCCTGTTCCATTTTCTTGATATTGCCATCTGCAATACCTGGCGCGACTACCTCATGAAAAATAAAGGCACGCCCAGGTCAAAGCTATTAAGCTGATGCATTTCTGTCTGCAAGTGGTCGAGGTGCTAAAAATGGCTGCGCCAACCGAAAGAAAGCAAGGAAGACCTTCACTCGTGAAACTACACGCAGCAGCCGAGGCCATGAGGGAACAGAAGAAACCGAGAATGTTCCACCCGTGTGCCGACAGCCAGTATGACAGCGTGAGCCACTGCCTGGAAGCCGAAGGCCATGCAGAGTCATTGTGCTGCAAAATTGCAAAGGAATGTCGAAGGTCGATCCAAATAGGTTGCGAAGCTTCGGGCGCAAAGCGGTTCAGAACAAATTGTCACCGACATCAGCAAGGGTGATTATGGGAGCAGCGATTGAAGTGCGACTATGTTTGGAGGGAATAAACACTGGGAAATAGAAAAGCGTTTTTTAATTAAAGTAACACACAGTTAGATTCATTCAACGAAAATAAAATTCCTAACCAATTTTACATATGTGTGATGGCAAAAGAAAACACAACTCTATTATTTAATTCTCAATAAACGCCTTTTTTTAAGTGCCTACCGTAAGAGCCGCTATCACTATGGAAGAGTGCAGAAAGGCGAGCCGCTCGTAAAGTTCACCTGTTACAATACGCCCCCTCACAAGTTGTGTTGTTTTGCTTTTTGACGTTTGTCTGAATTTCGTGACACGGGTAGCTTCACCATTCTTAACCTGTTCAGTCAAAAGTAGTGAGTCACAACCACCAGATAATTGTTTACTTCAGTTGTTTTCGTGCGACTACGCTGGGCGACGGGCTTGGCATCGGACGATAGGACGAGCACTCTACACCTAAAGCTTTCGTCGGCCTCCAAGAAAGTATGTTCTTTGCAGGGGTGTGATTTCGACACCCGTATGGCTGACCTTTTGCTGCATCACTTTCCGCTTCGTAAGTTCGAAATGCCCACCATGTCGCATGGCGGGGCATTTGAATGTACAGCTTTAATGGCAGGCCACGAAAACAAATTTCACGCCTTTGAAACAAAATGACGTCACTTCTGTTTTTAGGGGATATGGCGTCACATTATTTTTTCTTCTGCCGGAAGTGTTCCCTCCTCACAAAGATGGCGCTAAGCCCCATGAACCCGATGAACCGCCATGTTTTGAACGTATGGGCTTCTATGGAAGCTTCGCTACCAGGTATATTTACCTTGGAAGGTCTTCTGCAGAAAGTGCGCAGTTTCGCTATGCCTCACAAAAGACCAAAACTGCTTTCTCAGTTTCTATGTTTGAAGAGCTTTAAGGCACTTTGTATGAAATTGTGTGCATGTGCACATAAAACAAAACTTTGTGCATTTCTTCTAAAGTTGTTTTACATGATTTTCAGGCCTTTTTATACTCACTAAGGCACACAATCTTTTCTCTACATAGTGAACAGACGGCACCTAAATAGGTTAATGGCACAAGTGCCAGGTCTGGCCAAAGAGCTTCAAGTGAGCAAAAGTTTTCAATAGAATAATGACTAGCAAAGGGTAGACGTAAGATGGCTGTAACGAGGCCCAAAAAACCTTCGCTGTAATGTGCATAAATTTATATGCATTAAAATTAAGAGAATGACTTGTGAGGAGTGTTACTGACGTAAAAGATATGCTTCGAAGAGATGATACGTACTCAAACGTGTCAGTGCTAGTAGCACTACTGCCGCCCCTGGATCTTTGAAGGAAAGAACCTGGAGGCACGTGGTATGCAAAATGCTCCTACGTAGCAGCAGCCTCTTGCGAGAGATAGTTCACATGACAACATCCTCAATCTTGCATTGATGCAGAACCACTTTTGTTTACTTTACAGTGTGTGCACTTGCACCCGTATTCAGAAATGCATTTCAACTTGAAGGAAATGCTCGACTTGATTTCGATGACACCTGTCGTGAACGTGTTGTAGGAAACGCAGTGAGCGTCTTTGGCACGTTCACACCAGGCGTCATTTAGATCACGTCAAGCATGGGCTTCAACTTAAGATGCATTCCTAAATACGGGGGTTAGTGCGGTGTTTTGGTTGTGGCCCTTAACCAGCTTGCCAACAGTGGCATTTGTTTTCTTGTTCACCTGGCTGTGCTGGCTATACATGTATTTCTATCACAACAGCCTTTTGCCAAAAAGCCATGCCAAACTGCAACATTACTTTATGGCACAGCCCTAGGTCAAACAGTCACCATTCAGCTCAAAAATTAATTTATTAAAAATTAATTATTATGACTAATAGTAATATTTTATAATGTTACTTCATTAACGATTTGCAACAATGGCAGTACAGTATAGACCACTTATAACGTAACTGCTTAAAGTGCAGGACCGGATATAATACGGTCTTTTCAGAGTCCCGTTGATTTTCCCATAGCACTCTATGTGTACGCGTATCGCTTATACAGTAGAACCCCGCTGTTACGTTCCTGGGTGCTGCGTTTTCCCGGCTGTTACGTCGTTTTCGGCCGGTCCCGGCACAGCTCCCATAGAACCCAATGCATTGGTAACCCTGCTGTTACGTCGCAACTCTGGGACCGTTACCGCATCATACGTTGCGAACTGCCACACCGCGCCGGCCCGAGCGGCCATTTTGACTTTTCATGTCGCTTGGCTTGGTTGCTTGACGATGGCATTGGCCGCCCAAAGTGCTGGGGGCGACATTTAATACGTATTTTCGGTTTCCGCCAGCAAAAGTATGGCCTTTGATATCTGCTTTTGCTATCTAAAAATGATGTCTATGACGCGTTGCGGCCCTAAAATTGGTTTTGGCTCATAGACGTTCCGTATAAAGTCCAAAGGCGATAACGCCATCGCCGCGCGCCGTATGCTTTCTTTCGCGCGCGAGACGCAGTCGTCGGCTCCCCTCGCACGCTTTCACTCGCACATACAGCATACGTCGCCGCGCGCCGTATGCTGTATGTGCGAGTGAAAGCATGCGAGGGGAGCCGACGACTGCGTCTCACGCGCGAAAGAAAAGCAGGGAGGAAGCGCGCCTCCTTCCATTGCGCTCGAGGCACCAGCGAGGGAGCGAGGGGGGGGGGGATAGCGGGCAGCGTTGTGCTCTGGCATCATTCCCGCGGGCCGTATCTTGAAAGCGATCTGCGAGGAGGCAGATTCTACGCAGTGTAGGTGCGTCGGCGGCTTGTGGCTTTGTGCGTGCTGTGTGTTCTCGGCGCTCAGTTTGGGTTGAAGCGATAGACAACAGCACGAAGGTCACTTCGCTCGCTTCTGCAGCGGCGCTGACACCATGTTTGTTAATTAGTTAATAACCGAATGTTTACAAGTTTATACAGACGATAAAACTACTATTCTTACTTTGTATAGCTCAGTCGCAATCGATACTTCGGCTGTCGGGCGAAACTACTTTTTGTCGCACGTAAGAATTAAAATAATATTGTGTGCAGTTCAACACTACTCCCATTTCTCAGATTTTCCTGTTTCCTGGCTCTTGCGTTTCCCGGCTCTTACGTTTTTTTTTACGGTCCCGTGAAAAACGTAACAGCGGGGTTTCTACTGTAGTGCAGTTGCGGGAGACGAAATACCGGTTACAGTGCGGCTGCCTGGAAGTCCGGCAGTCAACTGAGACGGGCAACGCTCCCCTCAATGGGGTGCCCCAAGGAGCGCTAGAGGAAGAAATAGAGAAGAGGTCATTGTGCGAAGGAGAAGAGCACGTGGAGCGAACGAACAATGTGCAGCGTGGTAAGAGTGACTAGCGTGGTCAGTCAGCCCGGAAGCCTCGACTCTCTTTGTGTTCGGATTTTGCCTCTGCTTGATCACGACCTCGTGCTTTTGATGTCTTCATCCGCTCTGCCAGGTGCCAGGAAACAGCAAGCCGTTTCGCTCAAAACGAAGGTGAACATCGTTAAAGAAGTAGAAAATGGTGTGAAAAAAGCTGCGGTGGCTACAAGATATGGCATCGCGGACACCACCGTATTGACAATTTGGAAGAATTGGGATAAGGTGTGACAGCAGTTGGACATGAATGCTGCGTCGTCATCTAGGAAAAGAATTCACGCTGCAAAATATTAAGACATTGATGCTGCCTTTTGCAAACAAAGGCCAAGTGTTTTGCTAATCTTTTGGGGCATAATGAATTCAATCCACTAAACGGTTGGATTAAGCGGTTCAAGGACCGTTACAGGATAACTTGCAGAGTTGTGTCTGGCAAATGTGGATAAGTCGATGACACCGCTGTACAAGCTTGTCTGAACATTAACCTCGAAGCAATGTTTGCAGCACATGCGGACCGTGATATATACAGCACTGAGGAAGACCTGTTTATTTTATAACCTGTTTATAACCCTGATTTTATAACCTGTTTCTGAATCGCACTCTCGCAATGAAAGGTCAGCGCTGCCCTGGCTGCAAGGCTTCTAAAAAGAAAATTATGGGGTTTTACGTGCCAAAACCACGATCTGATTATGAGGCACGCCGTAGTGGGGGACTCCGGAAATTTGGACCACCTGGGGTTCTTTAACGTGCACCTAAATCTAAGTACATGGGTGTTTTCGCATTTCGCTGCAAGGCTTCTAAAGAGTGCGTAACTGTCTTATTCTGTGCCAACATGGATGGGTCAGACAAGCGGCGCTTGCTCGTCATTGGGAAGTATGCATGGCCACGCTTCCAGAAAGTGAATTATCTACCCATGACGTATAAAGCAAACGACAATGCTTGGATGACCCAAGACCTCTTCACCGGATGGCTGCAAAAGTTTGACGAGGAAATGGTTGCACAAAAGCGACGTATCGCCCTCATTTTGGACAATTGCACAGCTCACAACGTGCAGCCAAAGCTGAGGGCTGTGAACTTGAAGTTCCTTCCGGCCAATACTACAGCGAAGAGCCAGCGGTTGGACCAAGGCGTTTTCGTGACTGTCAAGGCACTTTACAAGAAGCACATATGCGAGAAAACTTTGCTGCATTTGCAACAGAAGGAGCCCCTCAAAATAGATTTGAGAGCAGCAATAGAGATAGTCACTGCGTATTGGTGGCAAATTAAACGATCGACGATTATGAAGTGCTTCGAAAAGGCAGGCTTCACCTGCGATCACGGCACCAATGCACCCACTGACTACGACGACGACCAGCCAGTGAGCGTGGACGAAGTATGGTCCGACTTGGTCAGGAACAACATAGTCTCTGAAAGCGCCACTTTCAGAGACTTTTGGGAGCCATCGATGACGATGCGGACGTCTGTGAACAAGCGATTGCAGTGCCAACGGCTGCAGAAGCGCCGCCAGTGTCTCAGAGGCGCCGCCAGAGCCTCCGCAAAACCTACAGAAGTGCACGCCTTAAAGAGCAGTTCTTTGTTGGCTACAGTGTGAATCTGCCTTGCTATATCTGGTGACGAGGATGGGATAGCATCTATGAGCAGCATCTGTCTGGTTACCATCGACACTGAGGGAAGCGGGGCATGCGGAGTGGCTGAACATGTCAAAGTTACGGGGATTCGATTCCTACGTCAAAGGAGGTGGTGAAGACTTCAACTCCTATGTAGAGTGTTTTGACCATTACTGGAAAGTAATGCAAATTGAAGACTGCAACTTGAAGAAATCCGCTTTCATCATGGCCCTAGGGAAACGCCCGTACAAAACCTTCAAGGACCTACTGTTGCCAGCTACACCAGAGGACAAGTCGTTCGAGGACATGGTCGATGTCTTGAAGGAGCACTACGCGCCTGGTAGTCAAGTAATAGCTGAAAGGTTAAAGTTCAATCGCCGGCACCAACTTGAAATGGAGTCCGTCTCAGCGAAAATTGTTTTGAAAGAAGAGGCCCGTGCGGTGTTCTGCAAAGCTCGTCCTGTTCCCTATGCACTGAAAAATGTCCTTGAACAGGAATTACTCGTACTCAAGGAAAGAGGGATCTTGCAGTCAGTCATGCAGAGCGACTGGGCCACACCACTTGTAGTCGTCCCAAAACCTGAGCACAAGGTGAGACTATGCGGAGACTATAAAGTCACGTTAAATCCTTAAACAAAGACTGAACACTACCCATTGCCACTCGTAGAAGATATTTTTGCAGTACTGGTTGGTGGCAAAGTCCTTACTGTGCTTGATTTAACCACGGCATACCAGCAGCTTCCAGAGCATGAAGATTCACAGAAGTTGCTTACTATTAACATGCACCTTGGCTTGTTCAAGTGTCTGCGCATGCCATACGGTATTTCAAGCACCCCAGCTATTTTTCAGTTTGTTATGGACGAGATGCTGAAGGAACTGGAAGGAGTCGTGTGCTATCTGGATGACGTCCTCATAGCCAGAACATCTATTGAGGAATGCTGGAATCGGGTGGAGGCTGTACTCGCAAGGTTTCAGCTCCACGGAGTGAGAGTAAAGCAAGACAAGTCTAAGTATTTCCAACCCTCTGTGAAGTATTTAGGCCATGTTATTGAAAATTCTGGCGTGCGCCCTTGCACAGAGAAAGTTAATGCTGTCAAAAGCACTCCAGCACCCGCAAACCAGATGGAACTGAAAGCTTATCTTGGAATGCTTACTTTTTATGACAAATTCATTCTGAACATGTCTGCTAAGCTGAGCCCATTGTATAACCTACTGAAAAAGAATCAAAGCTGGCATTAGTCGGATAAGGAAGAACGCTGCTTGCAAGAAAGCAAGAAATGGCTAACAAGCGACAGCATTTGACATTCTATGATCCCTTCAAACCACTAGGATTAGTGGCAAACGCATCTACCTACAGACTAGTAACGGTTCTTTTTCATGTTGTGAATGGCCACGAAAAGCCAATAGCATACGCTTCGCGCACCCTGAGCAAAGCAGAAACGGGTTATTCACACCTAGAAAAAAAAGGCATTAGCTGTTGTCTTTGGGATAAAACGCTTCCACGAGTACATTTTCGGCCTTGAATTTACGATCTTCTCAGGCCATCTGCCTCTGAAAGGGTTGCTCGGGCATGATAAACAGATATCTACCTCAGCAGCAGCCCGAATACAAAAATGGATGCTTTTGCTCGCAGCCTATCGCTACTCGTGGCAATACCGCAAAGGCAAAGCAGTGGCAAATACAGACGCATTCTTGCACACCCCAATGAAAAACGTGAATTACGTCAGCGACTACATCCAGTTACTTTCGGTTACAGACGAGCTCCCAGTATCGGCTGACATGATTCGCAAGGAAACCAGTCGGAACCTAGTCTTGTCGAAAGTATTGCAGTACAAGCGGCACGGATGTCCTTCAAAAGTAACCGAAGAAGCGCTCATGCCGTACTTTGCTAGGCGTTATGAGCTGTCTATCCACAATGACTGTATCACATGACGCAAACGGGTGCTCATACCAAATTTGTTGAAATGCTTGGCACTGAAACTCCTGCATGAGGGGCACCCGGGAGAGACTCACATGAAAATGCTTGCCCGAAGTCATGTCTGGTAGCCTAAGCAAACTGAGGACATTGAAAAAACAGTGAAGGAATGCGCAAGTTGCCAATTAACTCAAAATGCCACACCACGCCTGCCTATCACTTCGTGGCATTGGCCAACACGACAATGGCAGAGAATTCGTGTCAACTACGCATACTGCAAACCTCATTGGTTGCTTTTTCTTGTGGATACTTACTCGAGATGGGCAGAGGTAATCTGCATGTCTGTCACAACTGCAGCCAAAACGGTGGAAAAACTACAAACTATTTTCGCAGCTTTTGGGCTGCCGGAAGAGGTTGTCACCGACAATGGCCTGCAGTTTGTGTCATTGGAGTTCGCAGCTTCCCTCTCATCAAACAGAATCCACCACAAGACGACACCACCTTATCATCCGGTGTCTGAACGCCTTGTTCAGACCGTGAAAAGGAACCTGGAAAAACAGTTGAAGGATGAAGAACGAGTTGGAGTTTTCAAATCTATTCAACATTGTGTCGACCAGTTTCTTTTCTACTACAGGAACATCCCATGTGCAGCAACTGGAAAAGCCCCGACCAAATTGTTCCTACCATGGAGTCCAAGGACACGGCTAACCATGCTCCCCAAGCTTCACAACCTCCTGGAGAAAGACGAGCGACAGCACGCGCAGCAGCCTGCTGCCCACTGGCATGAGTTAAAAGAAGGTGACAAGGTGCGGGTGAAGGGAACAAGACCAGGTGAACCAGCATAGATTATTGGTATCATCATCAGACGAATCAGTGCAGTGACTTATGTTGCGAAAGTACAAAACCAAGAGCGGTTCATTCATACAGATCATCTAGTAGAGGCAACATTTCCTGTTACCTGAGCAGTCGGTGATTCCCCATCCTGTGCCATTCCCCAGAACTCGGCAGACACTCTCTCCAATGGAACCTTACTCGCCTGCATCAGCTCCACCTGTCGAAGACAGACAGCAGGAGCCAGCGATGCCACAAAAAAAAAAAGGCCCTACTTGCCATACACCTGATGTGACCCCATCTCAAATCCCCGACCGTGCCCAACGAGGCGTGGACAATGCAGAATAACCCAGGCCATCACTCTCTGGAGAAGCACAAGAAAGCATCGGCAGCCAGATTGTTGGGGTTATAATTAAAAAGAAAAAAAAGGGGGTGGGGAGAAGGGGGAGTGCAGTGTCAACGGCCGCAGAAGCAGCGCCAGCGTCTTGGAGGCACTGCAAGCGTCTCCGCAAAACATATATAAGCGCACGCCTTCTGGAATAAAGAGCACTCCTTCGTCGGCTCCAGTGTGCGTCTGCCTTGCTATATCAGTGATCACTGACGAAGACATAGTAGCAGCGGCGCGGGGTGATCAAGATGAGGCTGTGCTCGAGTCTGTGCCTGATGAGGACGACATCGACATCCCAGACATTTCGTGTAAGGACGCACTTGACTACTTGAGCAAACTGAGAGTGTTTTGCGCTGTGAATAACCTCAGTGAAGAGGCACTCAAACGGCTAAGCACAATAGAAGATGAAGTGATTAACAAGGCCATTAAGAAGCAATGCCAGAGCAAAATAATTATTTCCCTCGGAGTGAGAATTAAAGGCAACTCTTGAATCTGATGCTTTTTGTCTGCTTTACATGAAGACTGTTCGGAATGGCGGGTCCTTTGCCGTGCACAAGCAGGTAACCCTTTATGCTTATAAATTGAATGCAAACGTTATGGCCACATATCTCGATTGTCGCATACGCGTGGCTGCTCGGTGTACATGTCTTCCATATGTGCAGGCCTTGAAAATCGTTGTATTGGTTATGGTGTACAGTGTACTTACAGTGTACCATTGGCGACTCCAGTGCCTTAAATTATAAGCGGTCTACACTGTACTGAAATAAATAAAGTGAACACTGCCACAGATAAGATGCCTATATGTGCGCAGACTTTAGCACAATGCACATGCTTCAATGTGCACGAATTACCTCTGTTGATCGCTGAAACAGAGGTGTCTTTTATCAAGCAGAGTTCTACACAGTGTGCAAGTGTGAAACACGAGAAGATGTTCAACTGTCGTTCACACAAACATGTCTTGCATGCTTACAAAAGACACCATGCTGTCTTCACACTTGGCATCAACGTTAATGCTTTGTCAACAATAACAAAAGACATCACATACGTATGCCAGTCTCTGCAACTAACACATGAATGTTTTAAGAAGCATTGTGAAATTACACAGAGGGGAAAAAATTACATTACACACAGACACCCCCCCAAAAAAAGGGGCCATTCACAAGAGACGCACTTCACAAGAGACGCACTTCCTCCTCTGTGCGTGTCTTGACCAAGCCAGTTCTCATAGCTTGTGCTGCATCCTCCGGTTGCGACAGCCCTGGTGCTTCAACAACGATGCTGCTGGTCAGCTGCTTGCCATTGTTTTTGGCCAGGAAGTGCTGGAAGGTGACATCCAAAGCATTTATAACCAGAACTTGTTAACGATTATATTACACCAGGGCTTTAGGCTTATTCCAGGCTTGCCTTAACTATATGCGTCAAAGCAAGTGAAGGCAAGCTGGCGGATTCCTTTGTATTTGCAGTTGCAGCTCCACTAAGAGCAAATATAGACCCACACACGACCGTGTAACTTCTTCTAAACACTAAAATGTAGGGTTTAACATCCCAAAACTGTACATCGTGCTATGAGGGATGCTGTAGAGGAGCACTCTGAATTAATTTTGACTACCTGGGGGTTTACCTAATCTCCAGTGCATGAACCCATCAAAATGCTGCCTCAACCTCGTGTTCTGTAGTACATCATTAGTCACAGGAATTTCTTCTCAATAATGCTAGCACAGAAGATAACCTCCCCTGATGCTTTCCTGGCAATGCTGCTTTGCAGTGCAGCCTATATGTCCAACTGTACGTTGTGATACACTGGCTCTCTTCATTCCTGTGATCAATGCAGCTACCACGCATTAGCACAGACAAAAGAAAAGTGCACAGTATTGATACCAGCTCTGGCATTTTGAATCTATTTTAGTATGAAATTAAAATACCTTAAACGATTCCTAACCTTTATCGGGCATACAAAACAGTGATCATATCAAATACGAAAAGTGCACCATAAGGTATTTACAACTTTTAAAAATGTCAGTACTTGTTAAACTCTTTCCCTACCGTGCCCATTGGGCATCGTTAGGCCGCTATCGATGGTTTCAAATGCCGCTTCCAAGACCTTCCGTGCTACTCATGGACACAATGCGCCATCGGACGTGAAGGAGAACTATACAGTAGAACCCCGCCTGATACGTTTTTCACGGGACTGTAAAAAAAAAATGTAAGAGCCGGGAAACGCAAGAGCCGGGAAACAGGAAAAATTGAGAAATGGGTAGTAGTGTTGAACTGCACACAATATTATTTTAATTCTTACATGTGAAAAAAAGTCGTAGTTGCGCCCGACAGCCGAAGTATCGATTGCGATAGCAAATTATAGTAGACAGCTTTACAAAGTAAGAATAGTAGCTTTATTGTCCGTATAAACTTGTAAACATTCACTTATTAATTATATTAACAAGCATGGTGTCAGCGCACACAGGCAAACATGATCACATCACACGATGAACGCAGACACGCGCTGTCAAACGCTGGCGTGAGGAATTTAAGCGTCGCTGCTGAAGCGAGCGAAATGACCTTCGTGCTGTTGTATATCACTTCAACACAAACTGAGTGCCGAGAACACACAGCACGCACAAAGCTACGAGCCGCCGACGCACCTACACTGCGTAGACTCTGCCCCCAACGCAGATCACTTTTAAGATACGGCCCGCGCCACCGCGCAGTACGCAGTTGATGCCAGAGCCACAACGCTATCCGCTACTCCTCGCTCCCTCACCGGTGCCTCGAGCGCAACGGAAGAAGGCGCGCGCTTCCTCTCGGCTTTTCTTTCTTTCTTTTGCACGCGAGATTTAGACGCGGTCATCGGCTCCCTCACACGCTTTCACTCGCACATACAGCATACGGCGCGCGGCGGCGTTATTGCCCTTGGACTTTATACGGAACATCTATGAGCCAAAACCAATTTTAGGGCTGCAACGCGTCATAGACACCATCTTTAGATAGCAAATACGGATCTCAAGGGCCATACTTTTGCTGGCAGAAACCGAAAATATGTCATAAGTGTCGCCCCCGGCACTTTGGGCGGCCAATGCCATCGTCAAGGAACCAAGCCAAGCGACATGAAAAGTCAAAATGGCCGCTCGGGCTGATGCGGGGTGGCAGTTCGCAACGTATGATGCGGGAACGGTCCCACAGTTGCGACGTAACAGCGGGGTTACCAATGCATTGGGTTCTATGGGAGCTGTGCCGGGACTGGCCGAAAACGACGTAACAGCCGGGAAAACGCAGCACCCGGGAACGTAACAGCGGGGTTCTACTGTATTTTTATTTTCTAAGCAGTTTGCTTTTTTCCAACCAGGCGGTAATTTTTGAACACGCTCCAAAGTTTCACGATCGTCAAAGTAGAAATCAGAAATGGCTGCCTCCGGAATCCCAGAATCTTGATTCTGGCAATTTAAATCTCTTTTTATGACATACATCTCGTTAATAAAACTTTCATGTTTGAAAAGTACATTCATTCTGCTTTTTTTATGTATTGCATAAAATATTGAGTGCAGTAGTTCCGTCAGAAAAAAAACTCTGGCGTAACCTATACAAAACACCCATTTCTTCCTCATGGTAGGGAAAGAGCTAATATCGACTAGAATATCAGCTACGGGCATTTACGCAATAATGCACACTGCTGTCCTTCCATCTGTTAGTGTTACGCCTATCACTTTTCTGATCCACTGCCCACGGGGCATTCCTTAGCTCGTTAATTTATTCTGTTAAGTTTCAGTATCACAGGTCAGAACGGGTAGAACACATTAGTGGTATAGTTTTATTTTCAAGGATATTTGTAAGGCAAGAAAACCGAGTAGTGCATGTCATGTCAGGCCAATGTATATGCAGGCTTCAAGGTATCTCAACACTCACCACAAAACTGCCCACGGTGGCCACTCCACTGATAGATCCGGCTGTTCTGGTGGATGCACCAGCCTCCTCAGATTCTTTTTTCTCAAACAGCTGTCATCGGCCACTGGCAGCGTTTTTCTGCAGCAGTGACCAACAGAAAACATTGAAACTACTGTGACTACGTGTGCTGTCTGCACGAAACGTTTCTTATTAGTCAATAAAGTCAAACCTTGTTAACACAAATTAATAAATAAAACAAAGTACCATATTTTTCTGCTAAGAACCTGAACCCCCAATTACAATACCCCCAGTAAGAAAAAGAAAAATCCAGTATATAACCCACAAAAATAACTGCATACAAAAATGCTGAAATCTTCGTAAAAACAGTCTCCATTCGTGAGGGAAGCATCGATCAGCGTCTCTGTTCCCCACCTCTCTGGTGACATTGATAATTTTGAGCTTCTGCTGTGAAGGACAGTCGTTGAATCATGATCTGAGTTTTGGTTCGCTGGTGCCGCATGCATGTTTCACTAAGAAAAAATGCAAAATGGCGACCAGAAAGGTGGAGAAGGGAGCTTTAACATGCTGGGGTAGGGGTTCCTTCAGAGATAACAAATGCTTAGATGGCAGAGAACTTTGCCTTGAGGAGTGGCTCCATGGCAGCACAACACGTGCTGCCCTGAAGCCACACTTCAAGGTGAAACTGGCATATTTATGCATAATACTGCCAGTCTCATTTCGAGACCATAGCAGGTGGGCATATGACTGAATGATGTAGCACTTATACAATGAAGAAAGAAACATGCCTGTATGTGTTTAAAAATATCTGATTATGTGCAGGTTTAATAAGCCAGTTAAATGTACACATTTACAACAAAAAATTGTGTCCACATACCATAAATGAAAAACACAAAGTAGCATGTTTACACTCCATGCTCCAAATTTGTGGTAAAATTTTAGAGTTTTTGATGCAGCTTAACGTGCAAAAATATGATAACTGTAACTCACCCTGAAATACGCACAGAAACTCTTGCATTTACCTACTTTTATCAAAGCAAGAACTTCTTAAGTGAACATAAAATTTCTTAAGTTTAGAATGAATGTTTAAGTACTTTCTAATGGCACACAATGCTGCTCGCAACTAGTCCGAATCAATGTTTCAGAACTCCCACGAGCTGTCAACCACCTGGCAATGCGCCTAACTGGCCACAATGCCAAGTCACTGGTTACACATGCACTCTACCGCTGCAGCCTCGCATCGCACTCTGCCCATGCTGCCGGCTCCCGCACCCTCCTAAACTCTGGTGCACACTGTGCCTTTGTGGAAGGAATGTGTGGCTTGCGGTACCAAGAGTACACGCTTTACAAGCATGCGGTACATGCGGTACCAAGAGTACATGCGGTACCATACAGTGCATGCTTTGGCATCGTGATAATGTGCTGCATGTGTGCAGCCAAGGGTCTGTATCTTGTAACAATTATTTTCAACCTTTTTTCTAACTTGTCAACGGTAATTACATGCTGATATTATCACCATAACGGTAACTCGGTGCGACGAATGAAAAAAATGATATACAAATTACGACCACCGCTCGTGTTCTCGGCAATGACTTGGCTTATCAGCATTTGTTGAATGTGCCGGCTGAGTGCTGCTGGCCTCCGATTCAGTGCAAAAAGTGTTTCAGGAAGCCAGCTCTTTTGCAACGCTGCACTGGCACGCTAAAACCTGTTACACCAATATACGAAGATGCACAATGGCAAAAATGTACCATATTTTTGCATGTATAACCTGCATGAAAAATTCATCACTGTTACCTCCAGCATTGGTGATAAAGAGAACAATGAGCATGTAGCGCAAGATTAGGAACATGCTAGCATACGCAGCCTGAGCGGCCGTGTCTAGCTACTACTCCTGAAAACCACCGGCACCATGGTTGGCTGGCTGGCTCGAATAAATAGGCAGCTCCCTCTTTGCGCCACCTCCACAGGGGGTTCATAATGACTGAAGTGTGAGAACTGCTCATATAGACTGTACACTACACTGAAATTGAAGCAGGAGCCCATGCTCCTCGTCAGTGATGCAAATACATGATGTAACAGCACACAATACACAGAACCAAACAGTTAATGGAACTTTGTGCACAGACAGAATGCTGTCTGAATATGCCAGGTTGTTGCTTCATTGCCAACAGAATGGGCCACATCCCACATTCTGAATGCTGGCCTCAGGTGCAGTTTCATCAGGACCGCCTACCTTGTCGAATGTGGACAGATGGAAAGTCATCCTGGATGTCTCTATTGTGAGTGTTGGAGATGACTGAGCAATCATGCTTTGTCTCCAATGCTTCAAGCCATTGTCACAATGCGTGCTGCAGAAGTACACTGCCAATGGTTGCAAGAAACACTGCAGAAGCCAATGATGCCAGTATGTACTGAGAAAGCACAAATTGCAGGCTTTTGACACACATGCAGACATGTCCATCAACGAGTGTGCAACGACATGTAGCCATTTTACCACTGGAATTGCTTCCTCTTTTCCCAAGCATTTGCTGTGTGTTTTGGGAAAAGTTATGGGACAATGCTTTGCATTGAGCACCTCCTCCAAACTTCCAGATGAGGACTGCAGAACATGTCTGTTGCTAACTACGAGGAAGTCCTTGTTGATTAGCAAGTGAGGTATTCCCTTACCATGGCTAATATCCCCCCCTTCACACGAGCAGACAGAGTGCCATTTTGATTAACTGCCTCATTGCTTTGGTTTAACATCACAAAGCAACACAAGGGGCTATGACAGATGTCGTAGTGAAGGGCTTCTGATTAACCCTTCGAGAGTCACCCTCATACACGTACGGTGGCAACCACATGGAATGTGCACTTTAAAAACAAAGCACTGCCTGGCAGCACTCCATAAGTGCTGGTACCTTCTGTGAGCTCAAAGAAAATTTTTCATGGTGCTACTGTCTCATGGCTTCTAGCAGAACTGACTTTAATGTGATTGGCATTATACTTGGGGCACTTTTCAGTATGGCTCTATCTAAGCTCTTTCAAGACAACTTGGGCCATTGGGCATGTGACTGTGGTGTGTGGTAGTGCGCGAAGACAAAGTTTAGTGAATTGTGCGCGTGTGAACGTGAACATGGTGAGCGCAAGACGACGACGACAAAGAGCGTCAAGCACGAGGCGCCGCGGCACAAAGAAAAGCAAACAAACCAAGCGCCATCCAATTGGAAAGGACCACGGCGCTCACGGGGGCCAATGACCGGGGGCCAATGACCAATGCCCACGGAGCCCGAAGATAACCAATCCAAAAGTAACACAGACAACCCAAAGGGAAGAAAAACGAGGCAGTGGCCGAAGAGAGGGGGAGTTCCAGGAAGCGACGCTGGGCGAAGAACGACCACTGGACCGGGAGCTGAAGACAGACCGTCGGGTTCCGGACCCGAGCCTCCACGACTTCACCCGGCCGGGGCCTCCTGCCAGCCAGTTCCTGGACGCCGCCACTCCACCCGACCACGGATGGCTGCCCGAGGCCAGCGAACTCATGAGCCTGCAGGCAGAACGCAAACAGTCGGGCCACGGGCCTGAGTTTGCACCGAGCTGCCTGGCCACGACGCCGCCTCCAACTGGCCATGCCGCCACGCCGCCAACGTTCCTTCTACAAGCCAGAGCTGCTGCGCTCGGGTTTCCTGCCTGTCGCTCAGCGACGCCGAAACGTTGGTGAGACGAACGCCGCCTCTCTCGTCGACTTGCCGCCACCCATTCGCGTCGAACTTTCTCACGCGGTAGCCATAACTCCATAGCCCTGTCTCTGGTTGTGTTTTTGTTATACCCATCTCCAAAGAGATAGCTCTGACTCTCAGTCTGTCATCATGCTGGTTTGAGATATAGTTGTAGCGTGCTGTGAATATTTCCTTGTGTGGTTGTACGTACAAGGTTGCTTTCCATACTTGCTTGCATTAAATGTTTTTGTGTGCTGTGCAACCAAACGGCTTTGTCCTTTGATTCGGTCCTCTGAGGCTCTGCCTCAGAGACCTGCTTTGAAACAAGAACCTGCACATCACAGTGACACTAGGTATGTGAACATTCTTTGCCAATCCTCCAGAACGGGTATGCCCCACTTGTTAGGTGGCCAGATAGAAAAAAAGAACGGCAAGAAGTAGGCAACACAACACTGAAGAAATCAGCGACAGATAAGTGAAGCAAGAATTCACCGACGATTACAATATACTCCCTAAAGCAAAATTTGAGCACAGCTCTATACGTGATTTCATTTCGCTCACACGCGAAATAATGCTCACCCGCAATATAATGGCTTGCCCGGACAATCTGTCTCATGCGGCACATTGCAAACAGAGTGAAGTGTGGTGCGACCGCCTTGCTAATCTGGAGATCGTGAGAGGCAGCATGTGGGCGACGTGTGGGTGCAATTCAAGGCAGCCACTACAGACAGACCTCCAGTTATGCAGCACTTTGTTTCCATTTATGGTATCGGTGGACGCGCTCGCTGCAGGAATGGGCGCCCAAGAGCTGCACTCACACAGGATCCATCTCACAATAAATGTCGACATTAAGGCGATTAGCACTGAAGCAATGTAGTGAAAAACCGTAATGCCACTACAGAAATGTGTCATGTATGAAGCATGTATGCAGTCTGCCTCCTCTCTCGCACATCCCTCTGGACACATTGCACCATCTAGCGCTGCCACCACAAAGTCCGCGCACGGCGCATGTGTGAATAAATACTCATACAAGACTGCCTAAGTATATTTGATGCAGGTTCGATTCCACGCAGCAGCAGAGAAACTTAAAAAAACTTCTTTTATCCTAGAAGAGTGGCACATACCCAACATGGGAAGTTGGTGTGAAAGCGGTTCATGGAACAGCAGCACATACCCAGTGTCACATAGTCAGATCCCCAATGGTTGGTTTCGAACACGGTTCCCTTGGCACAGCAGCCGAATGCTCTACCCACTAGATCATGGACTACTCACGTGAACTAAGTTGGCGGGAAAACGGTTAGAGACATAGGAAAAAAGATACTGACAAGTCGCTGAAGCATCCTAAGAATGCTAATTGCATTAAAAGTTGGCATCAAAAGCAACAGAGTGTGGAGAACAAAGTGAAGTGCGCAGAATGGGACCAGAGCTTGCGTTCAACGAGGAGCACTAACCTACAGAGAAGTCAAGATGTTGGTAAGAGAAAATTGAAGAATTTAGCAATACGGTGAGTCGCTACATTGCTTTAATGGTAATTGCATCATTGTTGACATTCATCTTGAATTGGGCTCTAGTGGAATTTCTGCTTTGTACTATGGCGCTGTGTGCTCACGCCCACACTTGCACATTTTACATTCGGATATGTCACACGTGTCAGTTTGAGTTACAGGCATCGTGAAAAGCAATTTCCATCTCGTTTCTTATCTCAAAGATACGGCGAGATGCTCATCTGCATGGCTCTCGCGCAGACGAGCAATTACTTCGTTTACAATTGGGTGCAAGCAAACTGATGACCCTCGCATGCGTGCATCTATTTTTGCGATAAGTGAGAACTGATTGTACCTCCTGTAGTGATCAAATAATTTATTATTACAAGTTTCTCATTTGCTTCGTACTTTTTTTTTTTTTTTTACGAGTTCACAGCCGCTGAGTTTGCTTGCAGATGCTCACACACCATGCCTCACACTCACAGTGGTCTTCCGTGCTGGGGCCTTATTTCCAAATGACTCGCCTCATTTTTCAATACGTTCACTCTTTGTCACCGGCTAAGATGAGATCTGAAGGTCGCCACACCTGCCTTCGATGAGATTGGCCCCTCGGTGTGACATGTGATTAAAATGAAATGTTACAATATACAAAAATAATAAGTTTAAATTCAGGATAAAAACAAGTTCAACCTATCGAAGGATAAAAATTTTACAAAAAAATGGCAATAGGGCAAGGGTCTAAGATGAGTTGCGTAATGCCGGTTCCCTGAAGTCAGCTTCGCTGCATTACAGTGGCGTTGAGCGGTCATCTTAGGTTAGCAGCGCAACAATCTACATAGGAAGCAAGAGAAGTGACAGGAAAGAGTGCTGACTAACAACAATCTTTATTGCACATATAACGAAGGCTTAAATACCACGCCAAGGCACAACAGAAAGTACAGATGGGTAGCACGTGTTCGGGACTCTGCTTCCAACATACGATATGCAAATTATGTGACCAAATATTACAATTCTTTATCGCACAGTGACAATGAAGGGGCAATTACACAGCACTCTCCAGACTTGTGAATTTCAAGCACTTCAATAATTTCTCCATTTCTCAAGTTTGTTTGCTTTTATGGCGACTGATAATTTTTGTGCTATCGAATAAGGGTTTCCAATGATGGTCTCGGCAATGGATGCCGAGATGAGCAGAAACAGAGTTCCAAACACGATTATTGTGCTCCTTTAATCATTCATTGAGACAGTGTCTCGTTTGACCAACATATTTGCAGCTGCAGGAAAGAGGAGTGTTGTTAACAACACCTACTGCGCACTCAACGAAGCTGTTATTATGGTTGGTTATACAGCTATTTTTTCCCTTTGGATTGCAGTTAACCTGCCTGCATAAGCGTGACAGCTTATATGGTGCTGAAAACACAACATCAACGCCAGCACACCGACCAACTTTCTTGAGATTATGGGACAATGTGTGGATGCAAGGGATGACGGCAGTAGCGCACCCAGGATCTCTGCCAGGGGGGGGTTGACAGTTTGCCAATACCATCTAAACAGCACTAATTTCGATTTCTTCACGGCAAATTGTAAAAAAAATGCGCGTTTTGCGAGTGTGCAGACGATTGCGCGTCTACATCTATAGTTGCAGCCTCAGGGGGGGGTTACAACCCCCGAATCACCCCCCATCGGTGCGCCACTGGATGACGGTGACTCTTTCTAGGAGTGGCAGAATCGTAGTTGCTAGTTTTCTCTTGCTTTTGCAAGCTTCCCGCTACTGACTTAAGTAGACTGCCCGGGTACCCCGATTGCTCAAGCCTGTGGGCCTGTTTTCCGAAACTAGTTTCCATTAAGTGGTGACATGACTTTAAAAGGGAATTATTGAAGCATAGGTTAACAATTCCTCGCTTGATGAGCTTAGAATGGGGTGAGATAAATGGTAAAAGAGCTTTGCTAGCTCTGGGTTCATACATCCAGCACAGATGATTGTTTCTAAAAATGAGTTTGAGATCTAAAAACCTAATCGAGTTGGCAACTGGCAGCTCATGGGTCAAAACTAATGGATGAAGACACTCTTCAAACAGCGATAAAGCAGCACACCAGCTAGTTTCGACAGTGTCGGTGTCAGTATCTAAAAGAACTAAAAAATCATCTACAAAACTAAAGACTCTTTCCACAAAAGACAGAAGGCGTTCGGAAAGTGCATGGCCATAAGTGGTTAGCAAGATGTCACTCAGCACGGGTGCTATGCATGAACCAATGCAAACTCCGTCCCTTTGTAGGTACGTCTTGCCATTCCAAGTGAGGAACGTCAAATTCAAATATGTATCTAAAAGCTCAAGAAATTCCCCTATGGCGATGCCAGCAGCATTTTGAAAGGCTATGTTGCCATACTTGTCAATGCAATCGGAGACAGTAACGAGCAATGTGTGATGAGGTAATGAGTAATAACAATCTTTTGTGTCAATGGGAATTGCGAATAAGGCTCGGCCATGCTTCATTTTCAGAAAATTTATGATCTGTCCAGATCCGGTCACCCCCCCCCCCCTAAAAGGGTCATCAATTGTGAGTCATTTCAAATGTGTTTGCAAAAAATTTGCAAGTGACTGCTGCCAGGTGTTTGCCTCTGAGACAATCACACAAAAGGGCCAGTCCACCTTGTGAGTTTTTCAATTCCAGGCTCAAGTTGGCACTGTTTCTTTAGTCATGAGGCTAATTTAGGTAGATTTAGTTTTACGCAAAGTTTTTGTGCTCTTTTTCCAATGACAGAGAGCACCACACCATCACGACAAGAAAAGGATGCATCAATACCCGCTTTAGCTTTGCACATGAAAGCAACCTTAGACATGACGGCAAATCCCTCTCTTTGTCGTAGATGAGTAGAGATAGGGAGTTGCTTCACAAATATGCTACAATACTTCTCAGGGGGAGTTTACATTGGGGCCTTTTTCATCTTAATAGGACGTCGACACCTTCCGAGGTACACCTGTTCACTTCAGACTCTGGTGCACGACCCGACACTTGCCTCACAAGCGACAATACTTCTGGAGCACTCTTACTAATTTAGGGCCTTGGCAAAGAATGCGCCTTACGTGTACCGGAAGATTCACACCGTCCAACGTGTGCACTATGGGCGCATTGCTCACTTTCTTTTTGGGTAAGCAAGAGCGAAGCCATGTCAGCGTCTGCTGCCACAGATGCTCAGTGTGTTGGTCCATGGCTCGGGAGACCTGTCGCCAGTGTGCCACACTTGTGTAATCATTGGTGGAGCCCTTCACACGCAGGACAAGGAGCTCAAGGTACAGGGGTGCTTGTCGCAACCACTCGGATCGAAGGATCTTGCACAACCTAGTTCCATGGTTAGAAGAGGGCAGGAAGCCCCTGAAGAGGGCCAAAACGTCAGGGGGCAGCTGCTCATGGCAGATGCAGAAGGCCAAAGTCCGAGCACGGCACACAGAATATGCGAGTACAGTGGCTATCAGACTAGGGTCTGATATAGAAAGAAAGGGGCCTGATATACTAGAAATGTAATTAGCAAGGGTGGCTGACTGGGTGTGTTGGGAAAGTTGCATCTTAGGTTAGCAGCGCGGATGATCTACATGGGAAGCGAGTGAAGTGACAGGAAAGAGTGCTGACTTACAACAATTTTGTGTTGCGCGCATAACCAAGGCTTAAATACCACGCCAAGGCACGACCGAAAGTACAGATGGGTAGCACGTGTTCCGGACTCTGCTTCCAGCATACAATATGCAAATTGTGTGACTAAATATTGCAATTCTTTATCGCAAAGTGACAATGAAGGGGCACTTACACAGCACTCTCCAGACCTGTGAATTTCAAGCGCTTCAATAATTTCTGACTGATAATTTTTGTGCTATCGAATAAGGGTTTGCAATGATGGTCTCGGAAATGAATGCCGAGATGACCAGAAATGGAGTTAAAAACATGATTATTGTGCTCCTTTAATCGTTCATTGAAACAGCGTCCCGTTTGACCACTGTATTCGCGTCCGCAGGACAGAGGAATGTTGTAAACAACACCTACTGTGCACGCGACAAAGCTGTTCTTATGGATGGTTCTGCAGCTATTTTTTTCCCTTTGGATTGCAGTTAACCTAACCTAAGATGCAATTTTACCAACACGCCCGGTCAGACTCTCTAGCGAATTACGTGGTCAAGCATACCGATATTGTACACGCATGCACCCGCCGTCCCTGTTAGAGTAAGAGCACCGAGACGCCTACTAAGTGTACTGGCTGGCCTTTTGAGCCATTTTGGACGTAGCTATGGCCATTTGAGCCATTTTTTCGCTCATCTTGCACGCCCCATACATGAGACCATAACGAGAAGCAGACGTTCATGTTTTCTGAAATGTTGAATCAGTTTTACGATACTACGTGCTCCCGTAGTTTCATGTCCAACACTTTCGTCACTACTTGGTCAGGGCGGTCCCCTGTCATTCGTTTCTACGGGGTTGGTGCCATCCTCTCCGACCGTGGTTCCTCTTTTGGTATGCACCAACACATAGCATGACTGTATTGCGGCGAAGCTGAGTTTAGAAAACCGGAAGCATTGCTTTTTATACCCTCGCCCTTTCTAGTTGCAACACTGCTCTCAATTATGAATGCTTAAGGAATCACCAATAATCACCTTCCAAATAATCACCAATTTTGCACATTCGCATCCCCCCTGTACCTGTAATTGGACGTGTGTAATCGGTAAGGCACGTTCTGAGCCTTTTTTGACCCTTCGCCACCCGCTTTCCTGTCTACTCTTTAGTTGTGTCAAATTCATTTCCTTTTAATCGCTGCAACATGCTTAAGCTAAAATGTTACGCAGATAAGCGCGTCTCTAATGACAAGGCGCTGCATCGCATGCCCTTTCTTTGCAGTGAGCAAAGACTCGACTGCTGATGAATTGACGTGCACCTAACACGTTTTACAAATTTTATTTAGGCTACTGACCGCAAACAAGATTTACATGCCCCTTCCATGTATCTGTCAGAACTCGTGACACGTTCGTACACCAAGTCAAGATAGAACGGGCACCACAGCACAGATTCAAGAAAGTTTACTTCAATCGAGATAATTTAGAACGCCCGCCAAGGAACAACGATACATACGCAGTACACAGCGCTTCATCGCTGAATGTATCATTTGTGAAGACGATCACGGCATGAAAGGCGTCGACACTGCTTCACACGTAAAAATACGTTACGTACCTTGTCCCACAGCTGCCCCACGAATCCGACGACATCGGCAACAGAAATGGTGCCGGTGTCACGTATCTTCTCAACGAGGTCCTGTCGAGACGAACTCTTCTGGGCCATGTTAAATAGAAACTGGGCAACATAGCGATCGCTCAACCCCAAAATGGAGTGCAGCTGATCCCCCAAAATGGAGTGCAGCTGATCGCTGACACACCACTTGATGCCAGCCATCACTTTCTAAAACTTGGTCGGCCGAGTCAGTAGGCCGGCGGCTCGCGGCTGATGTGCGTAGACACTCAACGCAGCGACTGCATCGCACATGAAGGCACACGGAACAAGGGTTAGTTTCCTTAGATGAGGCACTTGAGCTTTGATCGACTGACGAGTTCACTGTGATCACAAGCATAAGATTTCGTTGAATAAAAGTTCGCATGCGAGTTTAGCAATGCACAGTACAATGCGCGCCGCCATTATGCTAAACGTGGTGTCCATAGCGTTGCACTTGCTGATGCCTGCTAATAGCGGCTACACCCATCTAGCCACCGTAACGGCCTAAAGCATATTTATGGACGAAAATTATTGAGGTCAAGCCGTCCGATACATTGAGTGCGTTAGAGGCAAACTAGTAAATGAAGCGATATCTTAATTTTTATCTTTTAACCACGTGGGGATTAAGCTTTATTCTAAAGAAAATCAGCAGGCCCAACGCTATGGAGACCGCATTCAGCAAAATGGCGGCGCGCGTTGAACACGCCGATGTCGTTTAGACCCATGTTTAGACCAATATTTTAAGCTCGCATCCGAACTCGTATTCAGCGACAGCTGATTTTTGTGATCACAGTGACGATCAACTCGTCAATTTATGAAAGCTCAACTACCTTATTTACAGGAACTAACCCTTGCTCCGTGTGCCTTCATGTGCTGGGCTGTCGCAGCGTTGCGTGTCTACGCACTTCTCTGCCGCGAGGCACCGGCCTACTGACTCGACCGTGCAAGTTTTAAAAACGATATTGTAACCCGTCATGGCTGGCGTCGAGCAGTGGGTCAGCGATCAGCTGCACTCCATTTTGGGGTTGAGCGATCGCTATGTTGCTCAATTTCTAGTTAACATGGCCCAGAAGAGTTCATCTCGACAGGACCTCGTTGCGAAGATACGTGACACCGGCACTATTTCTGTTAACGACGATGTCGTCGGATTCGTGGGGCAGCTGTGGGACAAGGTACGTAACGTAACGTGTTTTTACGCGCGAAGCAGTGTCGAGTCCTTTCATGCCATGATCGTCTTCACAAATGATACATTGAGCGATGAAGCGCTGTGTTCCTTGGTGAGGCGTGAAAAATTCTCTCGATTGAAGTAAATTTTCTTGAATGTAGGCTGCCGTGCCCGTTCTGTCTTGACTTAATGTACGAACGTGTCATGATATAGGCATTGAATTATCATGTTTTATAATTATGTAAATGACATTTTGAAAACGTGTTCAGTGCATGTCACTACATCAGTAGGCGAGTCGTTGCTCACTGCAAAGATACGGTAGGAGATGCAGCACCTCGTCATTGCGTGCGAAAAAAAAATTACTATCGGTGTGACAATTTACTTCAGCATGTAGCAGCCGCATGAAGAAAATAAATGTAACACAAAGTGAAGAGTTGTCTGGAAAGTGGATAGCATTGGGGTGAGAAATACACAGAATGTGCCTTACCGATTGCTTGATTTAGCGATTTTGAAAACACATGTCCAATTACAGATTCAGTCGGGAAGGGAATGTGTAAAATTAACTAGAAAAAGTGGTGGTTGGTGAATATTTAAGCATAAACATTTGAAAGCAGTATTGCAACTAAAGAGCACACTTGTTCAACAAGCACGCGCTCTTGGTATCACACCGAAACCGCACGAGAACGATGTAGTTATGGTAACGGGCTCCTTCTTTTTTCTTTTTTAGTGCACTTTCACATTAAGCTTCCACTGCTGCCCTTTCTAAATGATGCTGTAGTGAATTTTGTGAGAAAAAAATGCAGCAAGAAAAGAAAAATGCATGCCTTGAAAATATTGCAAGCATGCACCAATCAGGTGACAATTTTTAATGCACAGTATGCTTACAGAGTCTGTCAAAATAGTGGATGGAATGTTCACACGACACTGGGGTCCTAAGTAGCGTTAAAAAGAGAGCACACATAGCACCGTGTGCTTTTGTTCTTATGTCTGTCCTTGTCTTTCTGCACTACTTGGGATCCCAGTATGGCAGACCAACTTGGCCAAATTACTGCCTTTGACACGGCACTGTTTTAAAGATCAAACTAAAAAGACAAATCAAAGCTATTCATATATACTACAGACTCCTTTTGCAGAGTAGTTTGCTCTTGAGGAACGAAATGATGCCTTCGGGGGCGCGGTGCACGTTGCCGCAAGCGAAAGCGCACGAATGCGAAACCATTACCGCTCCTGCCTTGTTACTATGCCATCAGCTGTCGGAAATGCAACTGAGTGATCACTAACGCACTGTGCTTCATTCATGCTGCAAAATGTGTAACGGTAGAGGGAAGACATGTGCAGTAGTTGGCTACAAAAATACATTGCTTGCATTGACATTATTGTAGCCACCATGCAGGTGCACCAGCACGGTCATAAGCTGGGTCGGTGATGCCACGTGAAAGCTGTCAATAACCACTGGCATATTAAGAAATGGAATGAATCTGTGTGGCTAAGTTGATGGACCGCTGCACAAGGGCTACCCGTGTTAGCGGCCCTTCGCGATGCACGGCTTTCCTTGAGGATAAAAAAATTTACTCATACGCCAGCATTGTGTCACTAACTCCCAAAAAAAGGACTTCAATCCCGGAACATTGGCAAGAGGGAGCACCGCTTGTTAGACAGTGACAAAAGAAGTAGTGCTGCCTTCTCGCACGTTATCTTCACACATCCACCCCAACTTACCCTCGATCTTACGCCCACTTTATTGGCCACGTATAAAGAATAAGTGAATAGGTGCACACTTGAATCAATGCGTCGAAGCATGCGTGATAGACTGCACCGACAGCACACGAATATTCGAAGCTGAATGTTTCGTCATAGTCCACAAACTAAGCGAGGGACTAGCAATAATACATCTTTGCTACAAGCTATTACAAAGTACAGAAAATCTATGTTCTAAGCCTTTGTGTGTAGCCAGAACAAATCTACCGCAACTGAGTACACCCACGAGCGATTAGGCAGAAAATAAACGATCAAATAGTGACCACACTGGGGAATGTTACCGAGTCAGAAACATGACAAACCGCTGCTTCAAAGTTATTGGCAAATAAAAAGCAAAAGACATTGATTCCGATTTAATTCAGAAGCGTAAAGTTCAGGCAGCTTGGAATACATTTCTAGCCCCGCTTCTAGTACAAGCTGCTTGCACCATTTGAACAAGGCACAATAAGCTCCGAAAGTGTTTACATGTCCTCTGAAGCAGTGGCGAAAGCTTCCTGTCATCCTGTCATCTACCCAGTCATCGTCTACGATATCTGCCGAAATAAGTTTGCCGAGCCTCACTAAGGCATCATATACATCCATTGTGAATACAGAGCCAACAAAGGCAGCTGAGGCAAGCAATGGACGCATGACCATGTGATCAAACATGGCAGCACTCACGGGAACGCCATGAAAAAGGTCTATATCTTGTCAAGAATTTGTCAAGAGGACGAGTTGCACAAGTGTAGTGTAATCCGACTATCAGTCTGACCAGCAGCAAGCTGCTATATTCTGTGTACCTCGCCTTCATTCAGAGGGTTATTTGTCTTGCTGGTAAATATTCATTCTATATTTTTAGCTATTGGTTGTTGTAGACATTGGAAATATTGCAACGTCGCGTACTTCTGATGAATCAATTAGATTAATCTAGGTTTTACAATTTAAATAAATAGTGGTAAGGTTTTCCAGCTATGGCTTGCCTGTTACATCATGTAATGATTTCAAGACGCGTTGGTAGCTGTGATGCATCGCTTTCCCCAGTTGAATGTGTTTAATGTTAATGAGGTATGGAGTTCTGATTTTTTTGTTAAGTTGTGCTGCTTTATCTATTGAGGTGCTTTGGGAAGAATTTTTCACCACTTCCTACTAAACACCTGACTCGGTGGCTCAGGGGCTATGGCATTCTGCTGCTGAGCACGATGTTGCAGGTTAGCTTTCTAGCCGTGGTGGCTGCATTTTGCCCCCGTGGCAAAGCTAAAAAAGCTTGTGTACCCAAGTTTAAGTACACATTAAAAAACGCAAGTGGTTAAAGTTATTCCGGAGCCCTCCCCTACAGCACCTGTCATAGCACCATTGTTTCTTAGGGATGTTAAACCCCACAAATCATTCAATTGCTTTGCACTAAAGGGAACTGGCTGCAAGTTAGACTTTAAAAAAAGGGGTGGATAAAGACAGTCGAGATTAACATTCCAAACAAAACATGATGATTCACCTGAACCCTGGTCATATGTGGCGCTGCCACAACACTTGTGTTTTATGCATGCAGGTACCGCACAAGGAGCAGCGCGAGAAGCCAGCACGTGCCCATGAACGAGCTATACGAGAAGTGCTTGAGCAGAATGCTAAGTACGCGCTGCTTCCCGACAGTGATGATGAAGCACCATCAACAGCTAGTGCTAAGAAGGTGCGTCTCTCTTAGCATGTTATCCACGGTGCAGGAAATGGTTAGATATTCAGGAGAACTTGTTACTGGGCAAGTTTGTGCTTACTGACAGACATTACGTGCAGTAAAAAAGAAAACATGCCCTGTGTCATGTTCCCATGTACTTGTGTTCGCTTGTCATGCTGTGTAATATGCCTTTCATTTATGTGTTCTGCATTCCTTAAATGCAGCAAGCTGTGCTTCAGCATGCATCTGATGGCATCATCTCTGAACATACCAGTTGTAGTTGCATCCAGTCTGTCCAGACAGGATTAAACAGGATGTTTTTGTGCTGTCATGCAGTGCCCATAGACAAACCAACACGAGTTCACTTTTGAAGTATGTTGCCCTTTTTCTCTGGTGCTTGCACTCTTATTTAAAATGTGACTTCAGCCAAGAGTGTTATGGTTGACATTTTCTTACAAAGGCAAAAAGAAAGGCTGTTGTACATTCATCTTGTTGACCATGGGAGAAGGAAGCAAAGAGAAGAGACCCTTTGTATTCCCATTGCATTGTAAAAACTGTGGCAAACTCACATGATGGGATTTCGACTTTTAAAGTATTGTGCAGCAACCATCAACGGTGAGTGTAAGTGAATAGCCAAATGCTTCTAGAAAGGTAAACACTTTATTAAAGGGCTGATGCGCTTGAAGGCACATTTGTTGCAGTGGGGATATTTAGGTAGTATTTGTTGTTTAATTGCGTAATTCTGTGGAGAACAGACCCGTTAACCAGCACATCTGCAGCAGTAGTATAGGTGGACATCATGTGTGCACATGATGTCCACCTATGCTACAGCTGGTGTTTGGTGCCAAACCTGCCCACAACTTGGTTGCACGAGGGCACACACCCTTTGCAAAGGTGCTTTTGTATCAGCAGGGAAAATCCAACGAGGAAAACAGGTGAAACAGCTAAAGAAAGCTATGTGCTTTAAAAGTGTGAGGATTCCTTGCTGTTCCTGAAAATAAATGTACTGGCCGCAGTCAGGCTAATTAATGTGTTTTGGCACTATGTTTGTGAGATTATGCATAAATGTGTGTGTGTTGTGTCATAACACTCGGTAACAGCGTGCTGTTTTTGTGAGACAATGAGAGTATGCTTATTATCTTACAGAAATGTGTGTACCATTTAGTTTGCCTAAATTATGCATAGTGTTCCTTTATTATGTTTGGTTAAATACATTGCAAAGTCAACACTATGGACGTCATTGTGTGTTCTTGCCTAAGATCAAGCGGATACACAACTGCTTCCTCCTTTTTGTTGATGTACAAGTCCCAGTCCGAACTTTGTAACAGTACACACTTAATGAACCATGTGTCTCAAAGCATTCAAATATTAGTCCACGGAGGTGGATGAACATTATCAAAACTTCAATTACAAAATGGGGAAGTCAAAATTATTTGCCGTCTTTTTATGATATGCTAGATGATGCTAGTCGTTAGAGTAGGTCCTTCTGATCATTAATTGATGCATCTAAGCGCTCCACGTAAAGCGTGTAATTTATTATACAGTTTTAAAAAGGTACATCACTACCGATCGCAGCACGCCAATCGGCTAAGTTTCGTGTGCAAGTGACGCGATTTGCCCATAACACGTCACTGGGCCAGCTATCTGATTGGCGGCCCAGGGCGCGTCATCGATAATTTTTCCAACATTATCGTGAACAAATGTTCGTAATAGTTTAGATGTTAGTTAATTTGTTTCTATAAAAAGAAAGTAACAGAAACAGAATGCATAAGGACATGTATCACTACACTAAAAGCACTTCCGGCCTACAGCAAGTGTTGTCTGCTTGTGTTAAAACATGCTCCATGTTAACGAGAGCTGCGTGGTCAGTGTTGGTCTTGTTCTTTCTTTTCGCGAGCAACATGGTTCGTCCTTGTTGCGTTGTGGGCTGCAAACGTAGCGATCGGCGACATGTCAAGCTGCGACATCGTGCCCCACTGCAAGGCAGCAGACTAGCGAAGTGGCTGCAGCGCATTGGACTTTCGGTATTCAAACGGTGCCAGCATCTACGTGTTAGCGACCGTTGCTTCACGTTGAAGGTTTGCCACAGTAGAGTTTAGCGTGTCCGGTATTCAGGTAAGCGCAAGCGCAAGTGTACTGGCCGCTTTACCACGTTTTACGTGATGAACGGAAGCGCAAAAGTGAACTGCTTGCACGGTGCAGCCACCTGGTGGCACAAAGCTCAACCAAACACACAGCTAATATAGCAGTAACCAAGTTTTGTCTACTGTGCTGCTGAATAAAATTTTTATCAGGAGCATAATCTGGAACACGTCATGTTTAAATTGTTTTACACTTGGTTACAGGAATATTAGCTCTGTATGACTGGTTAAGCTCTGCGCCACCAGATGGCTGGACCGCACATGCCGATCAGGTCACTCACGCACGTCTACGAAGCTCCTTCATCACAGCGGTATGGAGGGCCTTTAGTTTACGCCTCTGGCTATCCGTCAAAATACCCAGCTCGCCTGTGGTTACCGGAATACTGGACACGCTCGGCGCTGCGACAGAACGCTCGCAACGCACTCTGCTTGATCGCTCTCGCTGGGGATCAACGGCCGGGCGGCTAGCGGAGAGGTTGGAGAGCCTTCGTGCGCTGGCTCCAAGACAACCAGAAATTGATGACACATCACAACATGACGTAGAACGAGCGAAGGCGGAGCTTAGCCCCAATCACTCGGCGAACGAGTTGAGGAGGAAATGCATGGCTAGGGAGGAGGGTAACTTGTAATTGTCCGTAGCTCTCTTAATATGAAACGCTTCACTTAAATTGTGATGCAAATGTTTTACTGTAGCTGTACCCTACGCGTCTACAAAATTTATCCGAACCGTTTCAGGGACCCTTTAAAACACTTTTTCTTGTGAACATCACTCAGCTTGACAGCTCAATTTCAGTGTCCATAACAAGGTCCTTTAAATTACTAAATACCCTAAGAACCCATTCAGTCTGAGCCGAATTTTCTCTTCTTACCTTGAGTGCTTTACTAAAGGCACAATCACTCTGAATGTCTATTTGAACAAGAGATAGCTTTTAAACTCCCTGAAAAGTTAATTAGCCCTTCAGCAGATGTTGATATATAGTAGTAGCCTATCACATACTGGAAGACAAATAATACGTGATTTGATGTAACCTTACGTCTGCAAATTGTCGTTATAGGTGAAGTAGCTTTTTGGTAGAAAGCGTTGCAGATCAAAAATCACTGCACTGCTAAACACGCGGAGTGAGACTTATATGACAGGACTACTTGCGTAGCTTTTTTAAGCATGGCCTGCTGAGCATGAAATGGAGTGTAGCTACCAGTGATAGTTAAATGGAAGATTCACCCTAAAGATTGCTACTTATGTTGAAATGCATTGTTGCCTGCATTTTTAATATATATTAATGACCTACCAACGCATGTCTCTTGTAACGTCCGTATCTTTGCCAATGACTGTGTTATCTATCGCACAGTTAATAACCCCTCTGATCAACTAGCTCTCCAAAGTGACCTTAACTGCGTCCAGAACTGGTGTAACCGATGGCTCATGGAACTAAACCCCAATAAATGCAAACTCGTGTCGTTCAACCAAAAACGTAATCCTGTTCTGTTCCCTTATACTATCTCGCATGTCACCATAGAATTAATACAGTCTTATAAGTACCTTGGCGTAACGTTGTCTAATGGTCTAACCTGGAATGCGCATGTCACTAAAATCGTATCATCTGCTAACAAAAGCCTTGGGTTCTTAAAACGTCATCTACGTCACGCGCCACCAGACCTAAAACTGCTTGCGCACAAGTCACTCATACATTCTAAGCTGGAATACGCATCTGCCATCTGGAGCCCTAACCAAAAATATCTAATAAAGTGCCTAGAATCGGTACAAAATCGTGCCACAAGATTCATTCATTCATGCTATTCATACAATACCAGTATATCATCGTTAAAAGCAGAGTCCGGCATATCAACCCTTGCTTGTCGGCGTCGTATCGCTAGTTTGTACTTATTCCATAAGTTTTTTTTACAGCTCACTTAATCATCCACCCTACATCAGTCCTTCGGCACGAATTTCACTTTGCATTGGTCATCCGCTCCAAGTCGCCCGGCCACGTGCGCACACTACCACTTTTGCCTCATCATTCTTCCCACGCTCAGCCTCGGACTGGAACGGCCTTCCACACGACATCGCCACAATCACCTGCCCATCCACATTTTTGAACTGTATAACTTCCATATTTAACCGCGAGCAAACATGTACTTAAACATCCTTTCCTTGTGTATTTATTTACTTTATACTTGTTGCCCACCACTTATGTAATACCCCCAACCCTGGGGGCCTTTAAGGTAATAAAGTGAAGTGCCCAACTGCCAGGAAGCAGCTTTTATCCTTGTGGTTGTTCTGAAAGTGTCTGTCCCTGGCCAGAAACACCTGCTGTTAGTTTTCTGGGTTTGACTGTTTATGCGTAGAGGTTTCTAGCTGTAGAATGCTTAGGAATTCAATTGGTACTTGCACTTTTGTCTACTACAGGGAGAGGTCTGCTAATAAATAACAGGTTCCTGTATATAATAAGTGCGTCACAATTATGTTATATATACTTTTTCTTACTGGAAATGGCTTCTCTGACTCGAATAAAGAGACACTAAAAAGAAGTACTATAATATTGCACTGGATTGACAGATTACATTTCTGGAATACTACGAAATAGTCCAGCCTTACTGTAAGTGGAGGTTTGGAAATCCAGTAAGGAAGCAAAAACAAAACACTGGTGGCAAGGACCTTGAAGTTACTGCTTCCACTTTTCGTAACGCCATGGATGCTTGACAGTGTCATCTCTGGACAAGTTAATTGTTTTGCAATTACAAATGATGACAATGTATTTGAAACCATTGCACTTACTATCAAGCGGCAAATTATGTAAAATGTTCCTGCAAGTTAGAAATAATAGCACCATCAAATTGGCTACATCACACCAACATTGTTAGACCACGGATTTGCCACAGAAATAAAGAAAAGTTTGGTCATGGTTTGATCCGCTAGCATTGAGTCTTGTTATTCTAAAGCAAAGCAAATTGAGTTCTGAAATAATACTGTACTATTCTAAACCGACTTGCTGTTTGTTTTTGTCTTTTTTATATGGTCTTTTATTGCCTGGTTCTTTTCCAAGAGGGTGGAGGCAGTTTTGTTTTAAGGCTTTACATTCTAACAGGAGGTTTGTTTGTTTGTTTGTTTTACAGAAAACATCAAAGAAAAGGCATCTCCGCCGGAAAGCAGATGAAGGAAGTGACGAGGAGAGGTGAGCCCTTGCCCTCCATGCCATATAGCATGTGACTGTATTGCTTCTTTGCAACTTTAACTAAAAACATACCTGTGCTGCTTTTGTGCAGCAGTATTACGCCTGTGATTTGTAAAGTTTGCTTGAGCAGCAGTTTCATTTGTGTGGAAAGTTGCCCTGGAGGGGGGCTAAGAACACTGAGGTCAATAGAGAGTACATAGAAGACATTCAAAAACTCCAGCAGCTGTAATTTTCATGCAGTTATCCTGCTCTTATGTAGACTTCCTCTGCGTGAATAAAGAGGTGTTGTGGTTGGATTTCCTTATATAAGTGTGTTGTTCTTTTTTTTTTCATAGAAAATATTATCGAGGGAGAATCAGTGATTCTCTGCAATTTTATTTTGTTCTGGGTGTAATAAATATGCCACCCCCTAATATAGCTCTTTCCACTACATGTTTTTGTTTACTTTCTACATATATATTATGCATAATGTTTGAGAATCTTGTGCCACTAGTTCTTGTAGAGCCTCTCAAAATATTTTGCCATTTACCCTTGTATTCAATAACCTTTCTCTATTCAACACTCTACATCAATAATACCTGTTGCGGTGGCTCAGTCAGCTAAGGCGTTGCGCTGCTGAGTGCGAGGTTGTGGGATCGAATCCCGGCCGCGGCAACTCCATTTTGGTGGAGGCGAAATACAAAAACTCCCGTGTGCTTGCATTGTAGTACACGTTAGAGAAGCCCAGGTGGTCAAAATTAATCTGGAGCCCTCCACTACGGTATGCCTCATAATCAGGACTGGTTTTGGCACGTAAAACCCTAGAAAGAAAAAGAACACTCTACATCAATATCATGCTCACTGTGGCGTGGGTCACAGCTGTGTCATGGCACTTATACTCCCTGTGCAGCTGTGCAGGGCTTTTCTGCTAGAAATCAATGGACAGGAAAAAATATTTGTTGCTTCTGGTCTGACACTTCGTGCTGCCACCTCTCTTCACTTTGAGGAAGTTTCAAAGGAGCACGAAATACTAATGACTCATCAGTGGGTCACGACGCACCAGAGGAACATGACGAGTGACCCACTGGTGGGCCATCATCACACTCAGGAATCGAGATGAAAAAGTGCTGCCACAGTGAAACTGTTAAGGAAGCATGTGGCAGCACCGCTCTTCAATTGTGCTTCAATGACATTCCACGGGGACTCTCCAGGAAACTTTTGTTGCAAGGTGCTCATGGCGACTACACAAATGCACCTTACTGTAGCGGCATTTCTCAAGCAACTCGCTGTTTTAGGAGTCACTGAGCAGCGTTTTTGAAACGGTGTGTCTTATCCGGTCAAGGGGCGGCAGTGTTCTCGAATTGGGGGAGCCGAGAAGGAGCTTCATGTCGAGTATGTTTGAGAATGCAGGGGTTAGTTATGACTTAAATTTCATCTCAGTTTTTCTTGTGGCATACCCTGCTGTAATTTTATTTTGGATGCAGCAACTGACTTCCACTGTCCCATATTTGTTTCGTGTCCTACAGCATGCTGTCTTGGGATGCACCGAGTTGCATTTGTTCATAGGAGAAATTGTGAAACTGGATTTTTAATTTTTTCAGAGCTATTTTATGTTACTGGTTCACCCCTATGGGTTGTTGTAGCGTTGTTTTTATGATTTCTGTAGGAAGTTACATGGTGAATCTGTATTGCATAGTAAACACAGTGCAGAGTTGGCCCGTGTGTTGTGTCGTTTCATGGGTACGTGGCTTGGCTTGACTGTGGCACCATCTGTGATTGTATTATTATACCTCTTGACCCGCATAACTTCTCTGCATGGTTCTTTGCTGTTCATGGTACTGTTGCATCATCCTTAAGCGTAAGGCTGTTCTAGCTCATTCGTAAATGACTACTGGTTGGATGGATGGATGAAAAACTTTATTAAATGACTACTGGTGCCAGCTAGAATTCGGGAACTGTACTGCAAAAGTCCTAATATAATAGGAAAGGTAATATTGAGACCGCACAAAAGAAAAAGAAGTTTTATTCGCATATAATACGTCCTACAAACACTTACTTTGATAATCTTTCCTTATTAAAGCCTCAATAAGGCTTCGACTGAGGCTTATTGGTATGACATTGTTCTGTTCACTGCGCTGTACTGTTACACAAGGGACAAAATAAACGAAACTGGCACACATTTGTGCACAAGTTTGTCACACATTTGTGCACATGTGTGTCTGTTTCTTTTATTTTGTCCTTTGTGTTGCAGTATAGCCCAGTGAACAGAATGATTCGTTAAAGCCATGCTGCCTGCTCATTCACTCTCACTCTCCTCCGATGCATTGTTAGAGAGGTTTATAGAAAGATGTACACAGAGGTACTCCTCTGTGCTGTCCAGAGCATTCAATATTCATTCCTTAAAAGCACGCACGACAAAAGTGCTGACATAATGAGAAGCCAGTACTGCTTATTAAATGGGTAATCCTGTGCCTACTGGCCTTAAAATATGTTGGCAAGATGCAGAGAGCATTGATGCTTTAGTTAGGCTGCCAAATCCTCTTCGATTTCTTGGAAGGCTCTTTTATTTGGGAGCTTGGAAACTTTGTCTCTTTCCACTGCCCATGAGAAGCACACATGAAAAGTGGAAAACACATGTCGAATATGGCAGTCCACTTGCGGCGCAGTTTTGTTTATCGAAGCCAAAACACTGGCAATGTTTGTCTTGCCATATCCTTGTATTGTAGACATTATCTGGTTTTTTGCCACTTTTCCTGACACCATAGTGACCAAGCAGTGACTGCACTGACATTTTGTACAGGCTTGCTCGAGTCTACACTATATGTGCTTCTATAACCATGTACATAAAATTGCACGTTTGCCTTCGCGTCACCACTGATGTGAAAGTGTTTTCAGTTGTCAGGTGGAATTGTACTTAAGTATGTACTATTCGCGCATACCGCTTTACAACGTTTATGGTGTCATCCTTTCGTGCAGGCCAACCGCCAGCAGTAGTGGTGAGGGGGTGAAAGTGAAGCAGGAACCTAACTGGGACTCTGATCCAGAAGATGAACGGTTGCGAGATCTCAAAGAGCGAGACGAGTTTGCAGCCCGTTTACGTGACCGAGACAAAGATAAGACACGCAACATTGTCGAGCGCTCCGACAAAAAGGTATTTGAATTGCTTACAAGTTTGGCATTCTGTTTTGCTTTCTTGAATTGTTTATTTGCACAAATTTTTTAAACATTACTGCCATGACTGTTTGCGAGGGCAAATCTAAAAGCCCCCTGAAATTAATTTATTAAAAGCTGCACGTTGTGGGTTCTCACACGTGCTCTTGGGACAAAAGAACGACAACACAGTAGTGAAAACAATCAAAAGGGCATTTATTGCACCTTTCATACACTAATGCATGCGAGGTGAATTACTACTCAGAACATTCACATGGGTGCGGGACAAATCAAGGAAGTTCAACTCACCGCGACCGGATAGCGATCGAATATGTTCGCCCCATGCTATGACCCCATCACCTAGTCGTTCACGTGTACGGTCACGCAAACGGTGGCGCGTTTGAATGATCCATGTTCATCCATACTGGTGCCCTGCTCCTAGCCTTGCGAGACGGTCTTGCGAAGCGGCCGGCGCACGTGCAAAGCGTCCGTGCGTGCTGTTCACCGATCCCAAGCCGAAGAGGAAGACCCTGCTCCCTCGTGCACCCGACTAACCCCGCCGTTAGGTGGCGCTAGCAGCGCAACACCCGCGCCATCTCTTGTAACATCTACGCCGGCGCTTAGCTACGCGGGGAAGCTAGATTACAGGAGACACGAGAGCCGTGCGGGCAAAACAACAGGGTACGGGTGAGAGTCGTGCATCCCTACGTGCAGTTACTAAATCTATTTGTTGACTTAAGGTCCTACAAAATACTTTCCTCCTGTGTCGATACACTTGTCCCAGCAAGATTTCAAAGCTTGAAAGCACACATCAAGGCTATATTTGTGCAAGGTTCTTGACTGCTTACCATGCGAATCTCTGAATCTCAGCTGTCATGTGAAAGATCTTTCCCATCAGCTTTGTCTTCAGATTGGAAAAGGCAAAATATAATCGCAGGGAGAAAAGTCTAACAATAAGGAGGGTGTGGAACAATGGCCATCTTTGCAGATGCTAAAAACTCACGCACAGTGGGCAAGGAATAGGCTAGTGCTGGGGTTCTCAAGCACATTCGTTCCGGGGAACCCTGCTAAGCTCCATGAAGTGCCAAGGATCCCCCGCCCCGAATTAACTGAATTAAAATGTCCTAATTCACCGAATGTCGAATTATCGAGGGTGTATCAAGAAAACGAACAAATGCTTACTACGTCAACGCGCTTTTATTTATTGAATGAATCGGGAAATGTTATTTATATTTGCAGAAGAGCAGTGCGGAAGCTGCAATTCTCGTCATCTCATGAATTAGCGCTAGCAGCGGCGAAGGCCTCGCAACACCTTCGCAGCGCACATCTTTATCTGAGACACGCTTTTCACAACCGCGTGCACATCCTAATTATTTTTTTCGCCACTGAGCTGGTCGCCAACAAATTGCCCGTCCTTCGTGATGTAGCCGGTACTCTTTAATCTTCGACAGCTTTGCACTGAGTCAAAGCGATACTACTTCTTGCCGCAACCGCTGCGAACGAAACCGCGGCCGCTATCAACGCGATCATGGACGGAGACCTTGCGGTTCAGAAGGCAGGCAGCCGACGCACGCACCAAGTTAAAACGAAACTACCGTTTGCTGCAGCAAGTGTGTACGAAACCGCGGTCACTATCGGCGCGATCATGGATGGCGACTACGCACTTATGAAGGCACGCGGCTAGCCACCAACGCTGTGTTACCCGCGGCGATTAACGCAAGAATAGAGGCTTTGAGCGTACAATTAGGCATGAAGTGTTTCGGCGTTGCTGTCAGTCACGTATTGCGTACGATTGCCACTGAGGACCATGGCGACACGGATTGCGCTGTTTTGCTTCGGTTGGACGCTAGCGTTGTTTTTGCTCTTCTGCGGCGCGTACTTGTGGTGCTCTGCGCATTTATTTTATTGCGATAGCAATTATATGGACACCCCAAAGCGGATTTCTGCCGTCGCCGTCGTCGTGAGGTTCTGTATGGAGTCGCAACGGCGATAAAATCGTCGCCACGCACCATATGCTGTATGTGCGACTGAAAGCGCGTGAGGGATGCACGCTTTCACGGGGAACGAATGCACGGAGAGCATGCGCTACTTCCGTCGCACGAAAAGTCGTGCGGGGACAGGAGAGAGGGAGGGGAGGCGACGTTTAGCTGCGGCACCAAATGCGTATTTATATAAAAACGTGAGGCAAGAAGGCGGTAAAGATTTCCGACACTGCTCGACCCCGTTCTGATCTCGTCGAAAACCTCCGAGCCGCCCCCAGAGGCACCGGCAACAGTCCCCAACGCCGCGCGCGTTGGGTGCAAACGCAGGCAGAACGCCGACGGCGTCGACAACAGTTCTGCGCGTTGCTGGTGCTGCTACATGTCCAAGTTCATACAGCTGATAAAACTACTATCCTTACTCGGTATAGCTCTCTACTAATTTGCTATCGCAATTGATTCTTCGCCTTTCAGGTGAAACTGCGACAGTTTTTTTATTCCTCCGACGCATACGTCAGTGCGCACGCTATCGGCACCTACCCTATCTACAAATGGGAGAAAGGCGCACGGTGGTAAATTATGGCCTGTGAAATTCAGTTGTGAAAGTTGGGCACGCTACCCGTTTTCGGAGGTTGGGTGGCTACAAGCTGGCTGCGGATTTAATGCGCAGTTTGCGCGTTGCTGTTACACACTGTGATGGGCTTTTTGACATTCGGGCATGGGTAATGGGTAATGGAGGTTCTTTGGATCAAGCGCACCTTGTGTTCGTCGTTTTAGCCACTTGTCGAGCGCGGGACCGGGGAAAATTTATCAGTGGCTCGTGGAACCCAGAGCAGGTGCTTGCGGAACCCCTGGGTTCCACGGAACCCACTTTGAGAACCGATGGGCTAGTGCATTGTCATGAAGCAGAATCTCAAGGCGCTGCTGGAAACCTTGTTCCTAAGGCACGTCAGGACATTGCAGGAAAACACTGTTAATTGTTTGCTAGGGATGTGTGTGAATATCTAAATTTTCAAATATGAGTACTGCTTAGCTTCGAGTATGAAATCAAATATCAAATAATGATGTGTTGGTGTATTTATACGCAATTTGTTAAATGTTGGAACGTGTTGCCAACAGTAAAACAATAAACTAGTAAAGCCATTAGGATAAGAGCTTCTTTATTTGACCCTTGTAATTTTCAAAAATTGAGTATTTCACACTTTATCTCTTGTCTCGCCAAACTCTGCAATATTATTTAGCATCAAATGCCTGTTAACTCGGAGGCACTTGGTCTTGTGCCATTTGTCACTCAGTGCATTTGTTCTCAAGCAATAAGGAAGGCATCGGGACTGTGAGTAGCCCTGAATAGGTAATGACAAAGGAGCAAGGCATAAGGTGCACTAGTATTTAACCAAAATGAAGTGGTGGTGCTACGACTATTGCTTATAAAGTAACTATGGGATTCTAGCTCCTTTACGTCTTGCACCATGCATGCAGGACTCCTGCAGCAAGCTCCCCTTTCGGTTGTTTTCCTTCAGTGTGGCACATCTGACCGACTCACCGCCGTCAAAATACTGCATTTGGAAGAATATAATGGAACCACGATTTAAAGCGGGTTGTGAAAGGGGGCAACGGTACCTTTGATTGCTTAAAATATTTTCATAATAATTCTAACTATGCATAATGTACGCATACCCATATGTCTAGAATCACAGTGCAACGCACACAGGCATCGTGGTAACGCCCAAAGCAGATTACCTATTGCCTGCAGGATCTGCACAAGTGATTGGTCCCGCTTGGGTGTGTATTGCGGTAGTGGATCGCCCATCACTATGCTAAATGTTATAACAGGAGCACAATGTGCTCCATTGAGGGCCAAGGTGGGCGTGCAGTGGACAGCTGGCACGTTTCCTTATTAAGGCCGCGTGAACGGGCTTTGCTGCATTGGGTCGACACATTGAACCTATACTTCATAGAAAAGCATTCTTATTGCAGTTGGACTCTTTGCACAATCGCTCCCATTCTCTTTTGTTGTGCTAAGTTGGGCTCTCGCTGCTCGCTGTTCACAGACCTGTGCTTCTCGCCACCGAGAGGCTGGATTTTCCACAAAACTTGCCTGTTTGATGGCCGAGTTTACCTTATGCACAAAATTTCACAATGACAGGACCATGCCAAGTATACTTGCACAAAATCAGGCGCACATTCGCAATTTCGATACAAAAAAGTGCAAAGAATCGTGTCTGCTCCTGCACAGCCAGAAATATATTTGACTTGCCTTGAATATTTGAATGGAATGTTTGAGAAACTTTGACTGGCTTAGTTTTAGAATTAAATACAAATACAGTAGAACCCCGCTGATACGTTTTTCACGGGACAGTAAAAAAAAAAAAAAAAAAACGTAAGAGCCGGGAAACAGGAAAAATTGAGAAATGGAAGTAGTGTTGAACTGCACACAATGTTATTTTAATTCTTACATGTGAAAAAAAGTCGTAGTTGCGCCCGACAGCCGAAGTATCGATTGCGATAGCAAATTATAGTAGACAGCTTTACAAAGTAAGAATAGTAGTTTTATTGTCCGTATAAACTGTAAACATTAGCTTATTAACTATATTAACAAGCATGGTGTCAGCGCCCACAGGCAAACATGAACACAACACACTCGATGAGCGCGGACACGCGCTGTCAAATGCTGGCGTGAGGAATTTAAGCGCCGCTGCAAACGCGATCGAAGTGACCTTCGTGCTGTTGTCTATTGCTTCGACGCAAACTGAGCGCCGAGAACACACAGCACGCACAAAGCTACGAGCTGCTGACGCACCTACACTGCGTAGACTGCCCCCACGCAGATCGCTTTCAAGATACGACCTGAGCGACCGCGCTGCCCCGCATTACGGAGTTAATGCCAGAGCACAACGCTGCCCGCTATCCCTCCCCCCTCGCTCCCCTGCCGGTGCCTCGAGCGCAACTGAAGAAGGTGCCCTTCCTTCCTGCTTTTCTTTCTTTCGCACGTGTGATTTAGACGCGGTTCTCGCCTCCCCTTGCACGCTTTCACTTGCACATACGGCGTGCGGCGACGGCGTTACCGCCCTTGGACTTTCTATGGAACATCCATGAGCCAAAACCAATTTTAGGGCCGCAACGCGTCATATACACCATCTTTAGATAGCAAATACAGATCTTAAGGGCCATACTTTTGCTGGTGGAAACCGAAAATACGTCATAAGTGTCGCCCGCAGCACTTCGGGCGGCCAATGCCATCGTCAAGCAACCAAGCCAGCGGCATGAAAAGTCAAAATGGCCGCTCTGGCCGGCGCGAGGGGGCAGTTCGCAACGTATGATGCGGGAACGGTCCCACAGTTACGTCGTAACAGCGGGGTTTCCAATGCTGGGTTCTATGGGAGCTGTGCCGGGACCGGCCGAAAACGACGTGTAACAGCCGGGAAAACGCAGCACCCGCGAACGTAACAGCGGGGTTCTACTGTATTAAGAATACAATATTCAATAGATTGTGGGGTCTCACATGTTCTCTTGGGACAAAGGAACGACAACACAGTAGTGCGAACAATCAAAAGGGCATTTATTGCACCTTTCATACACTATTACACACTAGCCGAATTACTACCAATTGAACATTCACACGGGTGCGCGACAAATCAAGTAAGTCCGACTCACCGCGACCCGATAGCGAGCGAATACGTTCGCCCCATGCTATGACACCATCGCCTTGTCATTCACGTGTACAGTCACGCGAACGGTGGCGCGCTCGAACGATCCGTGTTCGTCCATACCGCTGTCCCGCTCTAAGCCTCGCGCGACGGTCGCGCGAAGCGGGCCGGCGCACGCGCGAAGCGTTCGTGCGTGTTGGTCACCGATCCCAAGCCAAAGAGAGGGCGCCTCCGACCTTTTTCTCCGAAGTGACCTCGCCGTTCGGTGGCGTTAGCATCGCGACACTAGCGCCATCTCTCGCAACGCGCCGCAACCATCGCCGGGCTTAGCCACGCAGAGAAGCCGGACTACAGGAGACATGCGGGGAAAGCAACATCAGGGGACGCGTGAGAGTCGCGCATCCCCACATCCCCCCAACCTTAAATCACTACACATACGCCGGCGAAACATGTCACAAGGCCTATCAACGCGCGCGTCGCGAACAAAAGTTAGTACGTGCGACAGTGGCGCCGCCGACTAAATGTCCACGCGTTATCCACAACGTGCGAGCCGACATTGACTCTGGGGTTCACCGCTGGAGTCCGTTAGTCACAGCACCACGTCTGCAGATTCGATGGCACGACTCCAGCCCAGGACTCCGGAAACGGCGATGCAGAAGTCGGCACGAGCAAGCGTCGCTCGCGCCCTGCTGACGAGAGCCGCAGTAGCCGTTGGTGACTGCCGGCTCTTTTCCCAGCCGCCGAGGGTTGCGAGCCGGACATTCGTGGCCGCCGAAGTCGCTGCGCCGAATTGACCACAGGCATCTCCAAAGCCTGGGGTAGCTCGATTGTAGTCCGGGGCAGCAGCGCTGACGATGTGCAGGTGACAGCAAACCAGGGGTGACTCCGCTCACGCTGCGTACACTCAACGCACTCGACAAACACTAAAGTAGTGCAAGGGAGAGGAATTCGGCATACGCATCGCCCACGTGGTACGATGTTCAATTCGGCTAGCGAAATTTCGGACGGCATTTCAGATGCTAAGTTCACGTGAACAAAGCTTGCCTTCTTGAGTCGAATGAGTAATTTCAATTCGTGCGAGGCGAACTAATGAGGGAAGCAATGTGCGACATCTCAACACCACGGTCCACCAGGTTATGTCCCTCAACGTGCGACAGGCGGCTTTGTTAAGCCTTAGGCCTAATGCGTCGCTACTTTGACAACAACCGGCATCCAAAAAAAAAAAACACCCAAAATGGGCACAACAGGCAGCCGCGAGGAGACGTTAGCTCTGTGAGGTGGTCCTACTCCGCTCGGTGCACACAGCATCCGAGTTGACGGCGCCCACCGTCCCAGACGGTGTCGGAGCGCCCGGTGCCAGGCCGCAATACCAGTCAGCCCATAGCGGCACCCGTGGCCCGCGGCCACCCGGCTCCCTGAGCCTCGACTTCCGAAGTCAAAGATATAGAAGAAGCTATTTACATAAGAAATTCGGACCACCCACGAGGTTTCCGTACTCACTCGCTTCAGGCTTGCCAATGCTCCCCGGGCGCTAGGCCTCGCTCTCCCAGGATGCAAACCACGTGGCTCTCATACTGACGAGTGTACTTCAAAACACTCGCGAAAAGGCTTAGCATGTTGAAAAGTTCAAACACGCCACAGCAACCGTCGCCTCGCTCAAGAAAGCACACCGCCGACACTAGCGATCAAAATCTACGCTAGGACTACGCTTCGGTTGAAACATTTCGAACCGAGCATAACTGTTAAAATTATCGTCCGATGCCCCAAGAGCCCCACGTTGGGCAGCCAGATGTGGGATCTCACACGTGCTCTTGGGACAAAGGAACGACAACACAGTAGTGCAAACAATCACAAGGGCATTTATTGCACCTTTCATACACTAATACACACTAGCTGAATTACAACCAATAGAACATTCACACGGGCGCGCGACAAATCAAGTAAGTCCGACTCACCGCGACCCGATAGCGAGCGAATATGTTCGCCCCATGCTATGACACCATCGCCTTGTCGTTCACGTGTACAGTCACGCAAACGGTGGCGCGCTCGAACGATCCGTGTTCGTCCATCCCGCTGTCCCGCTCTAAGCCTCGCGCGACGGTCGCGCGAAGCGTTCGTGCGTGTTGGTCACCGATCCCAAGCCAAAGAGAGAGTGCCTCCGACCTTTTTCTCCCAAGTAACCTCGCCGTTCGGTGGCGTTAGCATTGCGACACTAGCGCCATCTCGCAACACGCCACAACCACCGCCGGGCTTAGCCACTCAGAGAAGCCGGACTACAGGAGACATGCGGGGAAAACAACATCAGGGGACGCGTGAGAGTCGCGCATCCCCACAAGATAATAAAAATGTTCGTATATTCTCATACCCCTACTGCTTGCCTTTCTGACAAAATTTTTACCTTGGGAATAAGCCCAGTTGAGTCAACCTTGAGAATTCAGGTTTTTTCGCTGAGATGGCCGCTGCTTTGATATGGTACATAGTTGTTTGCCTTTGTTTCATCACCGGTAATTATCTTAGAAATGAACTGCTCATCATTCTCTGAAAGTTCTTTCAGATCTGTGCACACCTGCACTCGAGACTCCTCTTGTTTTATCGGGAGAGGAGGGGGAACAAGTTTTGCTGTAATGTGGCGCAGTCCCAATTTTCCCATCAAAATTCGAGGGCTGTTCCCATATGACAACTCAAGGGCTTCAGAAACCTCACTGGTTAAGCGAATCTCTTCTTGGATTTTAAAAAATTCTTGTCAGTTAACTCAGTTAATAAGCATCCAGACACCCGCCGGGGTGGCTCAGTCAGCTAAGGCGTTGCGCTGCTGAGCACGAGATCGCGGGATCGAATCCCGGCCACGGCGGCCGCATTCCGATGGAGGCGAAATGCAAAAACGCCCGTGTGCTTGCGTTGTAGTGCACGTTAAAGAACCCCAGGTGGTCAAAATTAATCCGGAGCCCTCCACTACGGCGTGCCTCATAATCAGAACTGGTTTTGGCACGTAAAACCCCAGAAAGAAGAAGAATAAGCATCCAGAGCTGTCATCGTTCTCCATAAACATACTGCTACTCTCGAATTGGATGAATCGCTCGTAAGTGTGGCTGTGGACCACATCTTAATCTCCAAATGCTTACTGCAGCATACAGTGGGGCCTCTGTTGGTATATTTCCAAGTCGAAAACAAGATTCCACAGACATTCCTTGTTCTTTCAACTTTTTTATCATGGCCAATGCAAAGTACCATCAACATACATTACAAGAGCTAATGGTGTGGATGAGTACCATTACCAACAAAAAAAATCCGGATTAGCTCATTAGTGATGCTAGAGGTGCTATCTAGCAGATGAGTAGCTTGCCACTCTCTTGTTGAATGAACGTACCGTATTTACTCGAATCTAGGCCGACTCCGATTCTAAGCCGACCCCCCAAAAGTTCGAAGTCCGAAAAAAAACAAACTTACTTTGAATGTAGGCCGAACGAAAAAGCGAGGACAGCATTCGCAAAATGAAACAGCATTTATTAAATTTGAACATGCCGAGCTCATTCTGTCACCATCGCTGCTAGCCTCGTCGCTATCTTCCTTACTGCTGACATCTTCAAACAGTGCGCTATATTCAGTACCATCCAGTGCATTAGAGATGCTGCATTTTTGGAAGGAGCGCACGTTGCGGCGCACGCAAAAACCACCTCCCGTGGCCCCCTCCAACGACAGACCGATGCCGAAGTTCCGCCCGGTTTGAACGTTTGACGATGCCTCTACGGCTAGCACAACTACCGTATTTACTCGATTCTCACGCTTCCTCGATTGTAACGCGCGCCCGTTTTCCGTGAGGAAAAATTTGGTAAAATAGATTTCCTCCCGATGCACTGATGTTGCGATGAATAAAAAAAGTTGCAGTTTCGCCCGAAAGGCGATGCATCGAATGCGGTAGCAAATTAGTAGACCGCTATTAACAAGCACGGTGTCACGTGCGCTCAAGCAAACATGAACACACCTCGCTCGTTGACCGCGGAAACGAACTGTCAAAACGCTGGAGACGAAGCGCGCCTTCGTGCTAGCATGCCTCTCGCTTCAACGCGGCGAAAACACGGCGCGCGGCGGACTTTACCCGTCGCAGATTGCTTTCAAGATAGGGCCAAGCCTGATCGTATCGCCGGAGTGGATCGTCGCAGATTACGTCCTGCTTCGGTCCACTGAAACCGTTCCGCATTGCTTTGCTGGCGAAAATCCTCTCCTTCTGTTTGCGCCAGTCCCGCTCGCAAGTTTCGGATTCTCCGAACGCCCGTGATGCGGCCCGATTTCCGTCCGTCTCCGCACAGATGATCACTTTCCTTTTAAATGCGGCATCATGATGAACTCGGTACTTCATGCTGATAGATAGAGCAGACGCTGAGAACGTGAAGACAGACGGTAGACTATTGCCTAAGCACGTGTACTGCAGCACACGGAGGAAGCTTCCGCATGCTACGGTAGCTAGGCACGACGCGCGTGCGAGGCGGCCATTTTGAAATACCGACGCAGATTTAGGGTAGTGTTGAAAGTGCGCGTTAGATTCGAGTAAATACAGTATTCGTTTAGAAAGCGGCACTATAGTGGCATCGCCCATTTGGTGCCATTACGATAACGCCACACCGCGCGCCGATGCTGCACCATACCGATACTACCAATACGACGCAGGTCAAAATGGCGACGTCGCTCGTGTACTTCAGCTGGCTACTGGCGCAGCTAGTAGCGGCTGCGATACTGACTTTTCTAGATGGCGCTAACTATGCACCATATTTATCAGTTTCAGTTAAAAACTGGCGCGTTTTTTAAAATCCTCGAATCTAAGCCGACCCTAGAGTTTCGTATGTGATTAATTGAAAAAAAACTATCGGCCTAGATTCGAATAAATACGGTAGCACATTTCCGGGAAATTTTGCACTGGCCCTCGTACAGTGCACAAATACTTCGTTGGATGTGTGTTGTGCTAGTCATGCAGAGTTGCTGATGTCTCAGAAGGCTCTTTATTGCATATTCCCAACATGCCATTTGAAGGCAAGTTCTGAGTCAGAAAAAAATTATGCAGATCCAATGCACATTCTGGAATCTATGTGAAGGGAAGATTTCGTGAAGTGGTTAATGAAATCCTCTAAATTTACCAATTTCATTCCTGCGTCTTTGGTGTAAAAGAAACTGACGCACATGCATGTGCTCTCATGCGCCCGTGCTGCGCAGTGTGACAGGTCTTGTATTGGCCTGTATTTCTTATTTATTTGAAGTGTACTGCTTGCTTCTTGGCCAATCCCTCATTGTGGGCATGTGCCATAGTATGGACATCATCACCATAATCAACACGCGGCTATGATCTCAAAGAGCTAGTTGGCATTGACATGATAGAAGTATACATGCGATTGTGGCCTAATAGTTAGAGGCTGCTATGCTGGGTGGCTGAGGTTCAATCACAGCATCGCGCATGTAATTCAAAATTTTTTTTGAATGCAAAGCGTTTTTTTGTCTAGTTGTAGTCAAGGTCAGAGCGAGGTCATGCTCAAGGAAGCGATGATGGTTTGATGACGTTTTGTCTCCGAAAAATGTGAGCTGATCCCGGAGATAATGCAGTCTAAAAATTATGAATATATAGTATGAATTAAGGCACCTTATTTGCTGGTACCAGACATAGTGCAAACAAATACTGGATATAGTGCAAATAAAACAGCCTGATTGGTCGATACTGGACATAGTGCAAATAAACACCAGATATAGTGCGAATTAAGGTGGTCTGTGGTGGCGGTGACGCATAGGAGGGCAGATGTGACCTCCAACACTAACATGCCATTGTTGTCATTCTGTCGTCATTTCATTGCCTTCATGCCATTGTGATCATTCTTTCATTGTCATGTCATCGCTATCTTTCCTCCGTTTTCACTCTATTGCTGTCCCTGCGATGTCATATCATTGTCATCATGTCGGTCGCGGGATCAAATCCCGGCCACGGCGGCCGCATTTCAATGGGGGCGAAATGCGAAAACACCCATGTACTTAGATTTAGGTGTACATTAAAGAACCCCAGGTGGTCCAAATTACCGTATTTACTCAAATCTAGGCCGACTCCGATTCTAAGCTGACCCCCCAAAAGTACGAAGCCAAAAAAAAAAACTTACCTCGAATGTAGGCCGAACGAAAAAGCGAGTGCAGCATTTGCAAAATGAAACAGCATATTAAATATGAACATGCCGAGCTCATTCTATGTCACCATCGCTGCTAGCCTCATCGCTATCTTACTGCTGACATCTTCAAACAGTGCACTATATTCAGTACCATCAAGCGCATTAGAGATGTTGCACTTTTTGAAGGAGCGCACGATCAATTGCCATCCTCGTTGCGGCACACGCAAAAAGCATCTCCCGTGGTCCCTCCAACGAGTTCCGCCTGGCTTGAACGTTTGACGATGCCTCCCTACGGCTAGCACAACTACCGTATTTAGTCGATTCTCACGCGCCCTCGATTGTAACGCGCATCCGTTTTCTGTGACGAAAAAAAAAGTCCTTTACAGTACCGCACACCACATGCTTTCAAACAGAAATACAACTGTCATTTGGAAAAACAGATTTCCTCCCAATGCACTGAGGTTGCGATGAATAAAAAAAGTCGCAGTTTCGCCCAAAAGGCGATGCCTTGAATGCGATGGCAAATTAGTAGACCGCTATATGAAGTAAGGATAGCAGTTTTATCGGCCGTATAAAGTTGCAAACATTCGCTTACTAAAGCACAGTGTCACGTGCACGGTGTAACGTAACAAACACGGTGTAACGTGCGCACAAGCAAACATGAACACATCTCGCTCGTTGACCGTGGAAACGAACAGTCAAAACGCTGAAGTGACGAAGTGTGGTGAGCGAATTGACCTTCGTGTTAGCATGCCTCTCTTCAACGCGACCTTTAAGCTATATGCGGCAAAAACACGGCACGCGGCACACTTTCTCCATCGCAGATTGCTTTCAAGATAGAGCCAAGGCGATCGTATCGCCGAAGTGGATCGTTGCAGATTAGGTCCTGCTTTGGTCCACTGAAACCGTTCCGCATTTCTTTGCTGGCGAAAATCCGCTCCTCCTGTTTGCACCAATCCCGCTCGAAAGTTTCGGATTCACCGACCGCCCGTGATGCGGCCCGATTTCCGTCCGTCTCCGCACACATGGTCACTTTCATTTTAAATGCGGCATCATGATGAACTCGGTACTTCTTGCTGATAAAGCAGACACAGAGAATGTGAACGTTAGAAAGCGGCACTATAGTGGCATCGCCTGTTGGGTGCCATTAACGCCACACCGCGTGCCGATACTACACACTACCGACATGATGCAGGTCAAAATGGCGACGTCCCTCGTGTACTTCAGTTGGCTACTCGAGCGGCTAGTAGCGGCTGCGATACTGACTTTTTTAGATGGCACTAACCAGCGCCTCCTATAAAGACTATGCCTGGAACGTTGCTATTTTTTCCATAGAGAGCTCCCTGCGGCTAGTTGGGACCAGGCGCCATGCGAGAGCGCTGATGCCGCGCGGAAATTTGCAGCTCTGCAGCAAATTTTTGTACTAAATCAAACTGACCAGTGACAAAAAGCCCCGTAAGGTGACTCGCATGATCACACAACAGCAATAAAGAAACACTTGAGTGTCGTCGTCTGCATATAGCAGCGGTGACAACGCGCGGTCGGCAAGGCGTCGTCTGCTCACGATAAGCCAGAGGCGCTCGCCTTTGTACTGGTGGGGGAGAGAAAAATCCGAGGGTAGGGAAGCCAGTTCGCGGCTCACGTTCCAGGCATAGTCTTTATAGGAGGCGTTGCACTAACTATGCACTATATTTTTTAGTTTCAGTTAAAAACTGGCGCGTTTTTTAAAATCCTTGAATCTAAGCCGACCCTAGAGTTTCGTATATGATTATTTGAAAAAAACTATCGGCCTAGATTCGAATAAATATGGTATTCCGCAGTCCCCCACTACGGCGTGCCTCATAATCAGATCGTGGTTTTGGCACGTAAGACCCCTTATATATATATATTGTAGGGATGGGCGAATAGTGGATTTGAGGTTCGAAGCGAATAGTGATTTGTTCGAATAATTTCGAATCGAATAGTTCGAATAGTATATATCACATATTACAGTAAAACCTAGTTAATTCAAATTTTATGGGATTGAAAAAAAATGTCCGAATTATCAGGGTACCTAGAAAACAATAAGCAAATGCTTACTACGTCAGCACGATTTTATTAGTGTAATGGATGAGCAAATCCTTTTGCTATTTTGCACAAAAGCAGTGCGGAAGCTGCAATTCTCGTCATCTCATGACTGATTGGCTCTCGCAGCAGCGATCGTGTCGCGACTTCCTTCGCTGCACGGCCACGGTGCGCACCATCATTTGCGACACGCTTTGAACTACCGCGCGCACATCCCAATTATTTTTTCGCCAGTGAGCTGACCGCCAACAGATCGCACGTCCATCACGATGTAGCCGGTGCTCTTCATCCTCGACAGCTTTGCACCGAGTGAAACCGAAACAACTGTTTGTCGCAACTGCGGCCGCTATCGACGCGATTATGAACGGCGACTTTGCGGTGCTTAATAGAGAGCTTTAATAGGGGCCCCAAAGAGCTTTGCGGGTGTTAGCGTTGGTGCATGCAGGAGTGAAGAGTTTTAGAATGGGGCTTTGCGTTTGCGAATAGCGTCTTGCGCTTGCAGCGCCACTACGGTGTCAAAGAGAAACTATTACAAATATTAAGATAAACTATACCATTTTATGATAAGAAGATTAATTTTGACTTTCACGCTTTTGCGTTTAATAACATTTTCGAGGTTATTCTAATAACAGCAAGTGATTTGTTGCACTTAATTTTGACTAACCAACGTTACGTGCCTTCACGAGCCACGCTAATCCATGTTAGGCCTACGAGCCATGAAATTGACAATCGAATTCGGAATCAGCGGCGTCTAATGAATCAATCTTCATTACACACGTTAGTTGAGAGAAAGCGATAAACGCAGTCACTTCTCCTAGCTTACGAACTTCACGCGTTACCGCGAATCGAGCCTAGTTTGGTGCTCGGTGAGAGCCATCGCTTTGATGGGCGCCGCCATGTTTGTTGACGCAAAGCTTTTGGGGCCGCTATTGGGGCTCCCGCTAAATCGGTGAAATAGCGTGCCCGACGCAAAACCCAAACGCAGTTTGCGTCTCGCGCATGCGCAGTGGCATCGACGCTATATTTGTGGCCCCAAAACGTTTGGGGCCCCCTATTCTAAAACTTTCTAATGGTACAGCCACGCTAGCGACAAAAATGCGCGCGTCATGCCGCGCGCAGCGAAAGCGGCAGGAATCGGGGGTACGGCTTGCCGAGAGCGACGAGGGTGACGTCACGGAGCCAATGGCAACCGGACCTCCACCGCTCCGTGCCGCGTTATCAATCGACAATCGTCGTCTCTCGCGGTTCTATGGAGGGATTTCTGGACGCTGTCCGATCACACCCTTTTCGCTCGCGGTGATTCCGCATTCCGAGAGCGCGCGAGATCATATCGCGCTGCCGCGCGGCAAGATGCAATTGCCACGGTGGACTTCGCGGCAAGGCGGTGCCGCGCGGCAACTTGTTGCTCGCGGCATGACGCACGCGTTTTTGCCGCTAGCGTGGCCGTACCCGGCCGACGCACGCACCGAGTCAGAAAGAAAGTATCTATCACTGCAACAAATGCAGACGAAATCGTGGTCGCTATCTATGCGATCAGGGATGGTCACTACACGATAGAGTTAATATACTGACTCAGTTATATTAACTCTATGCACTATGCACCTTTTTAGGCACACGGCCGACGTGTGTATTGCGTCAAAACGAAACTACTTTTCACCGCAACCACTGCGAAAGAAACCGCGGTAAATATCGACGCGTGATGGGTGGCGACTATGAAATCCGGCGGCCAACGCGTTGTTATGTGCGCCGGTAAACGCAATAAAGGCACAAATAGGCACGAAGCGCTCTGTCATTGCTGTCATTCACGTACGATATCTGCTGCTGACTATGGCGATGCGGACTCCGCCGCTTCGTTTCGGTTGTGCGCTAGCGCCGTTTCTGCTCTTCTGCGTCGCACATTTCAGGCTCTATAATGCAAAACGTATAGCCTTCGAGATTTATAGTTGATGTCTGACAGCCATGAAGTGAAGCATAGCCTCCGAGATGTGTACCGGCCGTCCGTGGCGTTTGGCTGCCTATTCGGAAGCGCCGAATAATTCGAAAATATCGAATACCTGAATTCGGATCGAATAACGAATATAGAATTATTCGATCGAATATTCGACAATACTGTATATTCGCCCATCCCTAATATATTGTCATCATGTCGTAGTCATATCGTTGTCATGATTACATCGTCGTCATGACTTAGTCGACATCATGCATCGTCATAAAGTCGCTGTCATGCCGTTGTGGTCATTTTATCGTCATCATTTTGTTGTCGCCATTACACTGTCGTCAACCCATTGTCATCATATCTTTGTTGTCATGCTGTCGTCATTTCAGCTCTGTGATTCCATAATCACAACGTTTACGTCATGTCGTCGTCATACCATCCACATAAATCCAGCATCAGCATCACGCTACTATCTATAATGGGTAGCATTCGTGCAGTTGAAGAAGCATCTAAGAAAGCACTTAAAAATAGTACACATTTCCGTTGTCTACCTTTCAGAAATGTTTCGCATGACATAGATGCGATATTTTTTTCGCGTATAACCCACACTCCCAATTACAACTGCCCGGAAAGAAAGAAAAGTATATCCGCATGTGTAACCCGCGGGAATAACTGCATACAGCAACACTCACAATCTTTGCAAAAAAGTCTCTTCCCCGTCATATCTTCGGCCAGAGGCTCTGTTCCCCCCCCCCCCTCCTTTTTTTTGGCGTTGCTGATAATCTTCAGCTTCTGCCGCGCTATAACTGATGGCCATTGAGCGCAGCTCATCGTGATCCAAGTTCTAGTTCGCTGGCGCCGTGCTCACTTTGCTTCTCAAACGCAAAATGGCAACCCGTACAGAGGTGGAGAATGGGCGACCATAAAAGAGAGAAGGGAGCTTCAACATGCAGCAGTGGGGAGAGGGTGGGGTTCCCTTGGAGATAATGAAACTTTGAATGACAGAGGACCTTGCCTTGAAGTGAGGCATCATGGCAGTGCACACCGTGCTGCCTTGTGGTGTTGCCTCACGTCAGCATGCGCCGCGCTGCCGTGAAGCCACACCACAAGGCGAAATGTGAATATAACTTGCGCCCTGACTTTACTGTTAAATTTTAAAAAGTTTTGGTGCGGGTTGTATGCACAAAAAATATGGTAATCATCAAGGATGGTTTCTGCTTTAATGCATTTTAGTTTGAACTATTTGGCAAGACAGCAGCAGCACTCAGCCAGCAACCACGGTCAGGAAAGTCCAAGTGGGTTTGCAAAAGAAGCTTCGATTTATAATTACCAGTTGTTACCAGTTTAAATTACCGAGCTTTCCGGCTTTGATGGGTGGCGCCATCTGTGATGATCTATTCAAAATTGGAATCATTGTTGCCAGCCACATGGAGAAAAACAGTGCATACGAAGGTTCTTCATGAATCGGTATTCAGTGAAGAATAAATGCAAGCCCAAGTTCGTAAAAAATATAATTTTTTGCTCACATTATATGAATGAACTAAATGCAACAAGAGTTCTGTACGCTTGGTGTAGTATTGTCACTCTCATTCTTAGCATGACACTGCTGATTGGTGACATTGAGCATTTGAGCTCCTGGATGGAGTCAAGGGTGAAATTTGTACCTATTGCAAATTTGAGAAAAATGAATTCAAATTATCTGTACTTTCATTCAGGCTACCTGCGTTTGTGTTGCCCATTCCGGGGGTTGTATTTTCAACTCATATTTTTTGCTACATTTTCACATGTTCTAAAACTTGGCATGAGTGCCTGAATGTAGTGATGGTGGATATTCATTGGCTCCGTGATACTGCTGTTTTTGCTCACTGGAGTATGCGTGACCGCATTGGGTGTGAAAATGGCGATGACAGAAAGTGCTCACAGGGCCCTTTTGTCACATCAGCTTCTTTTGGTTTAGCCTAGTACTGAAGGTGATATCCCCGAGAAATGATTGGTCGGGATTATGGTGTGTGTGTGTGTGTGTGTGTGTGTGCACATCTGCGTACATGTGTCTTTGCACTTTCTAGGAACAGATTTCCTGTGAGTTCTTGTTTCTAATGTGTCAAGCAATATTTGAAGCTTATGACAACTCTGGTGCTCCGTGCGTGTGCAGGCGTTTGAGGAGGCGGCGAAACGACTGAAACTGGAGGCTGAGGACCGGCAGCGGCTTCTGCCTCGGCTGCGGATTGAGTCTAGACGTCAGTATCTGGAGAAGCGGAAAGAAGACAAACTGGTTGAGTTGGAAGCTGACATCCACGATGAGAATTTCCTCTTCTCAGATGTAAAGTGCGTACCTTCCGGTTTCACCCTGACCTTACTGCAGAGCAACTATGTGTGAACAAATTGAATGGAATACGAAATGTGTTATTAATTTGAGAGACTTGAACATTCGATTACCTTTGCGTGATAGTTCTCCTGCATAACAGAGGTACAATGGGGCATTAATTACTTTGTGGCTGCAGCTGATATTAGAGTAAAGAGGTCCTGTAACACTTTTCATTAAAGGTATGGTATGTGTCTTTTTTTAAAGGCCATCACTTCGTTTTTTAGCTAAGTTTTGAAGTTTTTGAATGCACCTCATACAAATCTAGTCATGAAGTGCTGCCGCTGCCATGCTCTCATGACTTACCCTTCCTTTTCTTCATTCCTATGGCGCTTGAAGCTGGTCGAAGCACCCATGCAGACCAATGTGCACCATGTTTAATCTATCTTCATGCTGAGCTTTTTTTTTATGAGCATAACCTTGACATAGTATGGTGTGACCTTTCAGCACACTGCCCAACTTGGAAGATTGCCTAACTTGGAATAAATGAACAGTATTGGTGCAGTGGTATCCTTCCACTTTAGGTGGCGCCACTGGGCCACTAAAGTGAGATTTCAGATTTTTTCTTTTTTAATTCAAGGGCTTAGCGACAAGGCATATCTAGTTAAAGAAATGAACAGAGCCAGCATAATTTAAATGCATGCAGCCCTTTGTGATGCAGGTACTGCAGCATGGCAACGCATTTGGTAACGCACTTGTTGTCTGTTATCCGACAGGAATAGTACTCTGTGCTCTCAAAATCTGCCCAATAGCCATTGTGTTCCCTCTTGCTATCATAAAGACCTAGTAAAAAAATTACAGGTGACGTCGACTATAAAAGATACTAATAATCTAGCAAGAAAGGTTAACTATATCTGAAGCTCGTTCTATTCAAAATTAGGGCCACAATATGTTGCGAAATGACGAACTTCGCATATATTGGCACCGACCGATAATTAGAACTCAGCGAAGACTACCTAAAAGTTCAAATAATCAGTATCAGGACCTCCAGAAAATACCGTATTTACTCGATTCTAACGCGCCCTCGATTGTAACGCGCACCCGTTTTCCGTGACCAAAAGACAGAAGAAAAAAAAGATCCTTTACAGTACCGCGCACCTCATGCTTTCATACAGAAATAAAACTTTCTCTCATTTGGAAAAAAAAACATTTACTCCCAATGCACTAAAGTCGCGATGAATTTTTTTTAAATGTCACAGTTTCGCTACGAAAGGCGAAGCATCGATTGCAATAGCAAATTATTATACAGCTATATGAAGTAACAATAGTACTTTTTATCGACCATATAAACTCATAAACATTCGCTTACTAACTAAATTAACAAGCATGGTGTCACGCGCGCACAAGCAAACATAAACGCATCTTGCTCGATGACCGTGGAAATTCGCTGTCTAAACGCTGGAGTGACGAAGCGGGGCAGCAAAGGCCTTCGTGCTAGCACGTCTCTTGCTTCAACGCGAACGATAAGCGCTGAAAACACAGTGCACGCTTTCACACTCCATCGCAGATCGTCGCAGAAGCTCTGCGACGGAAGCTCACATCGTCGTAGATCGCTTTCAAGATAGGGCCGAGGCCATTGTATCGCCGAAGCGGATCGTCGCAGAATACGTCCTGCTTTGGACCACAGAAACCCTCTGCGTTGCTTTGCTGGTGAAAATCCTCTCCTGTTTGCACCAGTCCCACATGCAGGCTTCGGATTCTCCAAACTGCCGTGACGCGGCCTGATTTCTGTTCGTATTGGTATCCGCACAGATAATCACTTTCCTTTTAAATGCGGCATCACGATGAACTCGGCACTTCATGCTGAGAGCAAATTCAGAAAACGGGAAGACAGATGGCAGAGTAATGCCTAAGCACACGTACTACAGCACATGGAGGAAGCTACGGCAGCAAGGCTCGAAGCGCATACGAGGCGGCCATTTTGAAATGCCGATGGCAATATGGTAATGCAGATTTAGGGTCGTACTTGATTCTAACGCGCACGCGATTTTTGGACCCGTTACATTGGAAAAAAAGTACTTGATAGATTCGAGTAAATACGCTAAGTGGCATTATTGCACAAGTGGCCAAAAAACCTGGTTAACGTGTTGCTTCATGTGTAAACACTTGCCTGTGACCTGGTGAGTATGTATGTCGTCAAATGTTACGCTGTCGCTAAAAATAGTAGTCAGCGCATTTGTATCCCTTGGTCGACTGCACTCCGATAGTCAAATTGCGGATTTTATCGCAAGTCATTGTTCGGCACTTCTCTCTTAAGCGCTAACTGCAATGAAACTTTTTACCGCGTAAAACGACCTAGTTTCACATAGTGTCGATGTAATGCAGCCTTCAAGCAAAATTTTACGTTTAAAATGCAACTAGATGCATCACGAAAAACTACGAAAAGTGGATGTTTTTGTAAACAATATCGAAAAAAATATCAGGGGTGATTTAGCAGTAAATGTGGGAGAAATGCATTAGGGCATTACATTGCACCTCTTTATGGCCCGGATCCATGATTTAAAGCATGTTCACCACATTGCAAAGTGTTCAAGAGCACACTCAACACACATCCTGCCTCTTTGACGGAGCAGACCACGATCATTTGCACTATATGCGTGTGCGCAGACAAGCAGACAGAGCGAGAGTCGACAACCAATTTTTCAGACGCCTGTTCTTTTGGACATGCCCGGTAATTTGAATGCCTTCGTGGTACCCCATAGATCCAATGTATAAGAATGTCTGAAATTTCGGACAGTGAAACCCTTCGCTGTCTGATTTTCCTGACTTTTTGCCGCAACCTCAGGTCCAAAATGGCATCACTTGAAGCCACCACCGCCGCCATTTTTATAATATCGCAGCCTCAATCCAGTGCTCTCACACATCTATCTGCTGGCAGCCATAGCCACCGCGCCAATGCTAGGCCTAGCTGCTTCATTGTTTGCTACCAATGTTCCTGCTGTTCGGTGCCGTGTTATTCATTGATATAATTTGCCGCTGTCAGCAGTGGTGCCGACCTCGCCTATGTCATCTTCTCCGATGGCTTCGAAGCATGGAAATCACTGCAGAAGTGTTGTGTGGAGGCCAGTTACCAAAAGTCAGCTTCACCGCAATGCAACGGTGTTACGCAGTCAAGCATAGGCAGTGTATTGTGGTGTAGCATATCAAGAGTGAGAAGGGGCCACTAATACGAGACACAGTATGTATTCCTTAATTATATACACCCGCCATCTCCTGTCGCAGTACGAGCACCGATATGCCTGATAAGTGTACTGGCAGGCCTTTAGAGCTATTCTGGGCGTGTCTGTGGCGATTTGAGCCCTTGGGGGTGCTGAAATGCATGAATTCATTTTTTCGGACTGCCTGATTTTTCGGGTGTTTTCACTGCCCCTAGGGAATCCGGAAAATGGATGTTGACTGTATATACAATATGCACATACACACACTTCTGAGCTCTTCTATCCCCTCTGCACCTCTACCAAGTGATTGACTTCACACTTTTTTTTTTCCTCTTTGACACCTCTAATGTTAATGTATTATGAATAAAAAATGTCACCATTACCGCTTGCTTGAAGTGACTCGTGGCTGCTAGCCATAATCTCTGCAGTTAGGCAGCATCTGGCTAATAAAGTATTCAAGATGCTATTTTTCACTACCTAATAAATAAAAGTCAGGCATTAAAGTAAACAAAATGCTCAGCAGTATTGTAGCTTCACAAGCGAAGCATGAGTACCAGATTACTGCCAAGATCATGGTCACTGGAAAGCTCTATGATAGAATATGATAATATCAGATTGGTGGCACATGAGCATCGGTACTGCATGAGCATTAGGCAGCAAGGTCTCCCCAAGTTAAGTACTGTACCTACAGTGGTGTAAAATCTTGGACTATGCTTTAGATTGGGGTAGTCCAAGGATGGAAACAAGAAAAGTGAACCGCTCACTGTTTTAGGTTTTTTTTTCTTTTTCGAGTGCTTATTCCTCAGTACCGATTATTTGAACACTAATCGATAAGTGTTTGATGTTCAGAATGTAATACCCCTGTCAAGCGGGCAAGTTAAGTGCACTTACGGGGAGTGCACTTCGGGACCTTGAGTGACACTTTAGGCTACGCGGTTCTAAACGGGAAAACAGAGTGCACTCGCAGTAAAAAAAATGGCGACAGACTACGAGCGCGTTTTGTGAAAACGTAGTTTAAAAAGAAAAGTACTTCTAAAAAGTGATTGTCTTACGTTGTATTATTAATGAAAACAAACTTAACCTATGTTTTTTCAACAAAAAACGAAAATATTTTTTATTTAAAAGTGTGGCAAGTCAATGCCGGCCAAGAAAAATGCCTAGCCAATCCAGAACAACGTAGCGGCGTGCGACGAGGCGGCATTTGATCCTGCTCGAACAGAATATGAACGCGTTTTAGGCTATTATTTGTGCGCAAGAGCTGTTCAACCACTAAAATAAACTTCTGTGTCATTTTTTTATGCATTACATTTTGTACCATTGAAACCGCTGACGAGGCTACGCACTCGGCCAGCAAAGTGCGTTCCTTGAACGCACTTCGACCGGAGTACACTCTGCAGCGAGTGACACTCCACTTGCAACGTTTAGATTGGGCAAAGTGCACTTAAACCGAGTGACACTCTCCGTAAGTGCACTTAACTTGCCCGCTTGACAGGGGTATTAAATACAGTAAAACCCCGGTGATACGAATTTCGGTGTGATACGAATTCGTAACATTCCCCGGCCGAAATACAGTGCTCACAATACGGAAAAAATTGGCTGTTCCGAACACGTTGCCGCGCTGCTGCGAATCATATCAACGCGGGATCAACAGCGGCGGCGGCCGAGCCAGCGGAGCGACCGGCACAGACACGCGGCTACGTCACGCAGCTGTGCAAAAACGCCCGGTAAATTGAACGCGAAAGCATTTGCGACGGTTAATTCAAACATACCATGCACCGACAATGCTCTCAGCAGCGCGCCAAATCACGCAGTGGCGTCTCTGATCGGCATTGCTCCGGCACCGCCATAGAGTAAAAGCTTAGGAGAGACCCCTCAATGCCTCGCGCGAAAAAAAAAAATAAAGAAAACCAAAATAAATGCGGCGGAAATTTTACCCTCTCTCATATGGCAAGGTCGCCGTTTCTGCGTTGCGCCGGAACACGCGTGTACCTGCCAACGTCTCAGCCACACGGAGAAAATGGCAGTGAACTATTCTCCTTTATGCTTCCTCTATTTTCTAGACATGTGTTGACCTTGCACGCTGCAGCTGCGGCGCAGAGGTAAGCAGCGGCGGTGTCCCAGTCCGGCCAATAAAACTGCCCACGCTGGCAAATGCCCGCTTCCTGATAACGTCAGAAAACGAAACTTCGGCGAGCTGGCGCCGGCACGGCGGCGGGCACGCTCGGTGACAGTCGAAGGTGAGGGAGCTACGAGGGAGTTGAGAAGGAGGGCAAGGGGAGCCACCGAAGCCACTGCCACCGAAGCGGCGGAGTTGACAAGGCCAAATCGGCTTCCCTGCCGCCCTCCTCCGTCACTTTCCACAGTCTCGCGTGCGCCCGTCGCCGTGCCAGTGCCGCCCGCACACTGAAGTGTCGTGTTCTGCCGTTACCGGGAAGCCAGCGTTGGCCGGCGTGGGCAGTTTCGTGGCCCTCACTCGCTATGCTCTTGTGCGCCGCAATATTTCACGACTCGTACCGTTCGTGCATCGTGCTATGGTGCACGAATAATTCAATAATACATCCTTCTTTTAATTCGAACAAATTTTCGGGCCCCTTCAAGTTCGAATTATCGAGATTCCACTGTACGTGGAAGTCAATGAGATTTAGGTCGGGACCGCAAAAGCGCAACGTAGCAGCCAGGAAAACGCAGTAGCGAGGAAGGTATCAATGGGGTTCCACTATTAGGATTCTTTTCTGCTAAAAATAAATTCATTTTTCTTGATTTTGTTTATGTTTTGATGATACGAATTTCGGGTTATACGAATATTTCAAGCGACCCCGCGAGATTCGTATCACCAAGATTTACTGTTCTTGATTTGAGCACCAAATCGAATAGAAATTATATGTCATTCTTTTTTCGCGAAGTTCTAAAATTTGCACACCTCTGGTTAGTGACAGTACATATTGTCTGACGACTGTGCAAGTTTAGTTATGATTAAAATGTTCTCCAGGCCCCTTTAATAGGAGGTTATGAGAAAGTGTTTGCAATGAAATTGTTTAGTGATAGCCACACACTATTTCAAAAAAATTCTGCAAGTAATCAGCACTTTTGGGGGGGGGGCACAGAAGGGGCTGATTCTATGCACATTTTCATGCAGACTGACCGACCGCGAGCGCAAGGAGCTGGAGTACAAGCAGAAGGTTCTGCAGCTGGCCAAGGAGCATGATAAGGCTCGGGAGCTGGAGAAAGTGCAGCGATACCGCATGCCCCAGGAATCCAAGGGCAAGGCAAGTACTGCTGGTGCTTATAAAGCCTCCAGGGCTACTGCATCACTTCAGCACCTTTTATTCAAAAACCGTTATCTACTGTTGGTTTCAAGATTTTACCTTGTGCTCTGGCAAGGGTGCAGACTAAGAGCAAGAAATCAAGCTCTATGAAATGGGCTATGTGATTTTCTTGCATCCTCATACCTACACACATCATAAATATGCTTTCCATTTTGTGTGACTAAGTTGTACAGTAGAATCTCGGTGATGCGACCATGCCTGATACTAATTTCGGGATTATATGAATTTTTCAAAAGTCCCAGCCCAAGTCTATTACTTTACAAAGTGCTACATTTCGAATCTTGCAAGCCGCTTCTTGTGCCGTGGAATGTGATACAAACAATCGAGCCACCGTGCGATCCCCGGTGGAGCTGGCAAGAAGGCCAGATCCTAGCTGTTGTCAGGCCGGCAGAGCAGTCGCGCCGATGCACCAGTTGCATTTCTATTGCCAGGGCGACCTACACCATTTCGCCATGACCCCCCCCCCCCCCCCAAAAAAAAAAAAAAGAAAAAAAGAAAACTTGTCAGCCAGCATACAACTTTTTGGCCACCGTACAACTTGTTAGCCACTTTCACACACACACTTTGCAACTTTATCAAGACCTGTTAATCACGTGCAACCCAGTCTTGCCATGTCAGCTAGATCGGCAGCATTCGCTTCCATGAGTAGCCTTATCTATGTATTCCATGCCTTCCGTCGTCTTCGACGCCCGATGATAATTTGATAACTTTTCTACCCTTGCACCCATCAGATCGTACGATATGAAGTGGCTTTGCCACCGTAAAGAAAAGTAAACAAATTCCCTTATCTTGCACGAATCATGTTCTTATGACCATCAGGCAGCAGCTAGGACGCAGCAATGAAACTCGAGGTAACTAGACAGATCTTGAAATGTCAGCCTCAAAACACGGGTAGTGCACAGCTCGCTGCTGCTAAAATGGGTGCGAAACAAGCACACCAGGGATTCAAATTCGTGTCAGCCAATAGCAGCACTTCCTTCGTGCCACGTGACTGCAGTAACAAGTCGTGACGCTAGTTTTTCCTTTTCGTGGTCGCATTTTGTTGCTTTTATTTCTGCATGGAGAAATACAGTTCTGCAGCTATCTGAATCTCCAATCTCTAGTGTTTACTGTGATACCAAGATGGCAGCGTTGCGTCAACTAAAAGTCATGCACGCAACCAGCGGTGCCAGAGCACCTCCAGAATTCCAATTTTCTTCTTGATTTCGAAGTCAACACACTAAAAGATAGTTCAATTTTCTCAAATTCTGCTGCATATTTCATCCAAATATTTCACCATGAGATAAAGAAAGGTCTTAAGATTGCGAGAAAAAATACCGTAAAAACCCGCTTATAATATGGACCCGCATATAATACGAGGTGTTATTTGGGGATAGCAATAATGAAAAAAAATGTTTTCATCCGCATATAATGTCGAGTGAGGAAAGCTCACAGAATGCATTTATTTTCATTGCAGTTAACGTTCAGTCGTCCGTTTCACTGGCACTGTCTCTCGATAGCCCCTTGTCGGAGACATCTTCCCACAGAAATTCATCTTCAGTGCCATCAAGTGCGTTGAAGATGCCGCATTTCTTAAAAGAGCGACTGACGAGCTCCTCGGGGATGCTGGCCCATGCATCCGCAATCTAGCTACAAAGCACCGCTGGAGAGGCCCGTTTCAGCCGTCCGGTAGCCGTTACTTCCGGGTCTCCCGACCTCATCCTACTCTTGGTAGCAGCACTTGATCCGGTCTTTAAATGGCTTGTTAATGCAAACGTCTAGCGGTTGCAACTGGGATGTCATCCCTCCAGGAATGACGACGAGTTCGGTGTGAGATTGGCGCAGTAGCTTCTTCACAGAATCAGCCAGGTGACAGCGGAACGCGTCCAACACAAGTATTGATGGGAACCGCAGCAGTGCTCCAGGCCGCCGACACCAGACAGACTTGATCCAATCGAGCACGAGTGCTTCATCCATCGACCCTTTGTCCTGACATCGCACAGCAACATTTTTCTTAAACTTCTCATTTTTCGGCATCGTCTTTCGCTTGAACACTATGTAGGGTGGAAGCTTGCGATCATCCGCCGTACAGGATAAGATTACAGTGACTCGCGTCTTCTCCTTGCTAGTCGACTTTACGCAAACTTGCTTGGAGCCTTTCTCCTGCACTGAGAGTGCCGACGGCATGTCAAGGTACACCAGCGTCTGATCAGCGTTGTCGATCTGGCCCAGCTGAAAGTCAACATTCTTCCGTAGCTTTATCACATGCCGCTGAAAAGCCACAAGCTGTTCTTCATAGCTTTCAGGGAGCTTATGTGATATTGTCGTCCGCCGACGCTAAGAAAATCCAGCGCGGCGCATGTAACGCGACATCCACTTTTTGCTAGCCTTGAAGTCATTCCGCGGAATGCCTTTTTTCCGGGCAATTTCTCTTGCCTTCGCTTGTAGCAGCTCAATATTCACAGCCAGGTGAGCAGCCCGTTGGCATCGCACGAAGGCGGTCAGCTCCTCTTCAGTCTCGGGAAAGACTCCGTTCTTCAGCCCCCAGAAACGTCTTCTCAGGTGGCTGCACGAAAAAAGTGCATCCTTTTGCTTCCTCCAGCCGCAAACGCTGCCCCTGTTGACGCTGAAGTGCCGCCCTGCGGTGCAAATCCCGATTTTCTCAGCAGCTAAAATAACTTTCCTTTTAAAGGCAGCTGGGTACTGCTTTCGCAGTCCCGACATCTTGTGAGGTAGACTTGCAAACGTGCCGATTCTTAGCATGGTCAAAATGGCACCCGTTGAAAGCAGCAGCGGCCTACCGACGTCACCGCAAGATGGCGCATCCTCCGCTATGAGTCTTGATGATGATAGCACTGAGCAAAAACGAAACCGAAACTGTAAATTCTAGGTTGAAAAGTTTGGGATTCACGTATACTATGAGGCGGAAATTTGGCATGGTAAAATTTATTAAAGACCTCGTATTATATGCGGGTTTTTACGGTAATTAAAAAATGTGAAATTTTGTGCAAGTCGGCCAGTTCATTGCCGCGTCCCCCTTAATTTCTTGATTTTTTAGCGTTTTTAGGTGATACGAATTTCGGGTGATACGCATTTTTGTAGTGTCCTGAGAGATTCATATCATCGAAATTCTGCTGTACTTTGTTTTTAGCCATTTATTCTCAATACGTCAAATGACTAGAACTGCCTTCCTCACTCCAGTAACACTGTAAGTGACGCGTCTTGCTGAGCATTTCTATATTAAGCAACCACCTACGTAATTCTTTGGATTTCCTATGACTGTACAAACCCATTACCCGTCGCGGTGGCTCAGTTAGCTAAGGCGCTGCGCTGCTGAGCACGAGGTCGCGGGATCGAATCCCGGCCGCGACGGCCGCATTTCGATGGAGGCGAAATGCAAAAACGCCCGTGTGCTTGCGTTGTAGTGCACGTTAAAGAGCCCCAGGTGGTCAAAATTAATCCGGAGCCCTCCACTACGACATGCCTCATAATCAGAACTGGTTTTGGCACGTAAAACCCCAGAAGGAAGAATGTACAAACCCATTCACCCGTTACAATGGTGCAGTGACTACTATGGTGTTCTGCTGCAGACCATGAAGCCACAGGTTCAATTCCTGGCCACGGCAGCCGCATTTCGTTGGGGGTGAAATGCAAGAATGCTTGTGTACTTAGATTTAGGTGAACCTTAAAGAACTCCAGGTGGTCAAAATCATTCTGTAGCCCTTGCGACTGTGGCCCTTGTAACCCACTGTGCAGTTCTGGGACATTAAACACCACAATTAAATTAAATAGAAAAAAAAAATTTTAAACCCCTTTTTTCTGCAACACCCTAATGATCTGAATTACTAAATAAATCTCAGTTTGTTTGTTGACTAGAAGTAGAGACATTATTATTATTATTATTATTATTATTATTATTATTATTATTATTATTATTATTGTGTTGTTGTTTAGGCAGGTTGTGCATTTCACCACTTTAAAGGCAAGCACTGAATGCAAGCTATAGTAATGGTGTGGGACGGGCACGAAAAATGCCCGTGTGCTGTACATTTGAAAGAGACCCAAGTGGTCTAAATAATGCAAAATTCCCCACTATTGCGCCTCTCTCAGACCGCAAGTTGCTTTATTGAACCCCATAATTTTCTTTAAAGCTATAGATGGACAGATTAGTGCTTTCTAATGTCCAAAGTGTAACTCTCACCAAGTTGCAAGTTTCCCCTAAAGAGCGAATGGTGTGTCGAGTTCTTTCGAACGACCGATCGTCGAAGGCAACGTCCGCGGATGGCAGTTCGTCACTTCGTCAGTTCGTCCACGGAGGGCAGTTCGCGGATGGCAGTTCGTTCAAAGGCGCGGACGAAGACGAAGGAGCAGTCAGTGCCATCGCTGTAAACGGCGAATCCGCTCGACGAAAAGCGCAGCACGAAACAGCTAGGAACTCGGTGGATGCTGAAGGTCGGGAAACGTGATCACTGAAGATAGCGCGCAGCAGCAAACGATCAACCGCAGACACGACCGCAGAGCTGGCAGAGCTGACAAAACACGTGAACGAACACAGTGAGGTTTGGCTTGGCTAAGCTACGGCTGGCAACGGATTGACACGTGCGGTTTCGAGGTTACGGCAGCCGCGGCGCGGTGCGGCGGTGCTGCTGGCCACACCTGCGATGCGAGTATGGTGGGTTCGAGGATATGAAAACAACCAAAATGGCGGCGTCGGTGGTGACTTTGGGTCGGCGGTTAACAGTAAAAAGTCCGGGAAATCGGATGGCGAAGGCTGGACAGATTAGTGCTTTCTAATGTCCAAAGTGTAACTCTCACCAAGTTGCAAGTTTCCCCTAAAGAGCGAAATGGTGTGTCGTAGTTCTTTCGAAACGACGCCTGGCCAGTTCCGACCACCTGCCATTTTGAAATTATGAGCGCAGCCGCCGGCCATTTCTTCCTCGCAAGCTTGTGATATACCGTAAAAACCCACGTATAATACGAGGTTTTTTTCTAAATTTTACCATGTAATATTTCTGCCTCGTATTATATGCGGATCCCAAAGTTTTCAGCGTAAAATTTGCAGTTTCGGGTTCGTTTTTGCTCACTGCTATCATCATCAAGACTCGTAGCGGAGTATGCGTCATCTTGCGGTGGCGTCGGTAGGCTGCTGCTGCTTTCAACGGGCGCCATTTTGACCACGCTAAGAATCGGCACGTTCGCTAGTCTATCTCGCACGATGTCGGGACCGCGAAAGTAGTACCCAGCTGCCTTTAAAAGGAAAGTTATTTTAGCTGCCGAGGCCATTGGAAATTGCGCCGCAAGGCGGCACTTCGGCGTCACCGGGGGCAGCGTTCATGGCTGGGATGACATCCCAGTTGCAAAGTTGCAATGGCGGCAGATAAGCGCATTTGGCCTTGGCAACGCCGTCGCTTCGGTGGCAGTGGCTCCCCTCGCCATCCCTCTCAACTCCCTCGTAGCTCCCCCCACCTTCGACTGGCCCCGCGCGCGCCCGCCGCCGCTCCCGTCGGCGCGGCGCCAACTTAGCCCTTTCCCTGAAGTTTCATTTTCTGCCGTTGTCGGGAAGTCGGCTGAGACGTCGGCTCGTACAAGCGTGTTCCGGCACGACGGTGAAACGGCGACCTTGCTATGTGAGAGTGAAATTGCCACCGCGCGTTTTTTTTTTTTTTTTTCGTTTTCTTTTTCTCCGCATGGCGTTGAGGGGTCTATACTAAGCTTTTGCTCTATGGCGGTGTCGGAGCAATGCCGGTCGGAGGCGCCGCCACGTGATTTGGAGCGTGGCTGAGGGCATTGTCGGTGCGCCATATGTTCGAATTAACCGTCGCAAATGCTTTCGTGTTCGAATTACCAGGCGTTTTCACCCATAGCAATACACATAACTTTGACGGGACCACAGCGTCAGTTCGAATTAAGCGTGTTCGAGTTAACGAGATTAGATTCTCAATGCTTTCTGTGGGTTTTCTTCGCTCGCATTATATGTGGGTGAATTTTTTTTTTTTTTTTCGTTATTGCTGTCCCCAAATAACACCTCGTATTATATGCGGGTCCGTATTATATGCGGGTTTTTACGGTACTTTACTATCAGTGGGACACGATTGAATTTTGCGTACTATACTGAAGCATTTTACCGTATTTGCTTGAAAGTAGGTTGAATATAAATATAGGTCGACCCCTATACAGTAGAACCCCGCTGATACGTTTTTCACAGGAGCGTAAAAAAAAAGCGTAAGAGCCGGGAAACGCAACACCCGGGAAACAGGAAAAATTCAGAAATGGGGGAGTAGTGTAAAACTGCACGCAATATTATTTTAATTACGTGTGGAAAAAAGTCACAGCTTCGCCCTACAGCCGAAGTATCGATTGCGATAGCAAATTAGTAGACAAAGTAAGAATAGTAGATACAAAGTAAGAATAGTAGTTTTATCGTCCGTATAAACGTGTAAACATTTGCTTATTAACTATATTAACAAGCATGGTGTCAGCGCCCACAGGAACACATCACACTCTATGAGTGGCCCACTGTCAAACGCTGGGTGAGGAATTTAAGTGCCGCTGCAGAAGCGAGCGAAGTGACCTTCGTGCTGTTGTCTATCGCTTCAACACAAACTGAGCGCCGAGAACACTCAGCACGCACAAAGCTACTGAGCCGCCGACGCACCTACACTGCGTAGACTCTGCCCCTAACGCAGATCGCTTTCAAGATACAGCCCGCGCGACTGTGCGCAGCCGCGCAGTACGCAGTTAATGCCAGAGCACAACGCTGCCTGCTATCCCTCTCCCCTCGCTCCCTCACCGGTGCCTCAAACGCAACGGAAGATGGCGCGTGCTTCCTCCCGCCTTTTCTTTCTTTCTTTCGCACGCGAGGTTTAGACGTAGTCGTTGGCTCTCCTCGCACGCTTTCACTCACACATACAGCATACAGTGCGCGGCGACTGCATTATCGCCCTTGGACTTTATACAGAACATCTATGAGCCAAAACCAATTTTAGGGCCACAACGCGTCATAGACACCATCTTTGTATAGCAAATACGGATTTCAAGGGCCATACTTTTGCTGGCGGAAACCGAAAATACATCATAAGTGTCGCCTCCGACACTTCGGGCGGCCGATGCCATCGTCAAGCAACCAAGCCAAGCGACATGAAAAGTCTAAATGGCCGCTCGGGCCGGCGCGGGGTGGCAGCTCGCAACGTATGATGCAGGAACGGTCCGGACCCACAGTTGCAACGTAAAAGCGGGGTTACCAATGCATTGGGTTCTATGGGAGCTGTGCCAGGACCGGCCGAAAACAACGTAATAGCCGGGAGAACGCAGCACCCGGGAACGTAACAGCGGGGTTCTACTGTATATTGAACTTGCTGAGAAATGAAGCATTGCAATTTGAATATAGGTCGAACCATATCTTTCTAGAAAAGCGAAAAACTTTGAACGTGAAACACCTTTATTTACCGTAAGCGCGGCTACTACATCTCACTAGTCGATGGCACAAGCTGTATCCTCGTCGAAACTGCCAGAGAAGTCGTCATCCTCGGCACCCCAAACGATGTTGTCCTCGATGCTGTCATGTGTGTTGGTTATTCAACATCTCTTAAAGCCAGTGTGGATAATCTCCACTAACAGATCTAGCGGGCTCGACGGAGGCACCTCATTAGTTCGGTATTTTGCTAGCTTTGCTCACGGATATAGGTCAATAGCTAATTTTGTGTAACATTTTCGAGAAAAAAAAATGTTCACCTATGTTCAAATAAATACAGTACTTGGCTGTAAGTGGAAACTACTGTGGCATGCCGGCATTTTGCAAATGTCTTGCAGTTACAGCTTTAGCATCAGCCCCACACTCACCGAGAGTCACGAAGATAAGTTTTCTATGTCACTTCAGCCCAAAAAGTATGAAGTTGAAAGGTAGACTGCAATCACAAACCATTATTAGCAACAACGTAAACAAAGCATCAACGAACCGAGATCTCCCAATAAAGGCGTAGTAACCACCGACTCTTCACAACTTTGTGTGACAGTGGCATGTCGTGCCACATTCAATTCAACTCGAGTTGCATGAATATCTACTGCAACAATAAGATAGCAACACATGAGTGGCCGTTGATCCAAATTGTCCTAATAGGTGTAGTGCATGCGGTGCCGCATGGAGAACTGTGCAAAAACAAGAGTGCCACCGTCGTGGTTTACGAGATTGCACGCGGTGGGGCAAGTCGTGGTTTCCGAGATAGCACTGAGACCACCGCCGTCGTGCACTGTACTGTCTTGCCCTGAAGCACGCTGAAGACATGCCTTGAAAGAATGGTTACCCTAGCATGGTTTAAAGCGAGTGACTTTCCTTGCGGCTTCAGAAATCCAGGTGCAGGGCTCGCTCATCCCGCCGACCATGTCTTCGTCACAGTTGGACTGGAGCAAGAGGCGCGCTGCCGTGCGCCCAGTTCGGTCGTGCTTTCGTGCTTCGGAACTTCTTGTGCGCCCTCCTCTTACCGCGACTGGGTCTGTTCGTTGTAACAGTACAGTGCTTTGGAGATGTTCGTTATATCTAGATGCAGTTTCAATAGCCAACGACGGAATATTGTGAAATGTGGTTGGTTAAATCGATAATTCGTTATATCTGGGATTGGGTTATAAGTGGGCTTGACTGTACATTGCACGTGACAAGCACTACACTTTCAACTGGAAAAATGAAAAATAAATTCTGGGGGGTTTTATGTGCGAAAACCACGATTACATTTTGGAAGCACGCTGCGTTTTGACCACCTAGGGTTCTGTGCACCCAATGCACGGTACACTGGCATTTTTTTACTTTCAACTAAAGGCTTCGTGGGAAAAGTGCTGTACTTAAGTCCAAGCATGTTGCCAGTACTTTGGCATTAAATTAGTGATATGAAGCAAAGGTCACATTAAGTGTGGTGCTCTTTCTAATAAATCATTAGCTGGAAGCGTAGCACTTATCCTGTGCACTGGGCACCTCTCCCTGTCTTTCCTAGGTTAATTTTTCTTTGTTGCAAACCAACTTCTAGTGCCTGTGAAGAACTTTTGCCAAGGAGGTTGTGAGTTTAGACTCTGCAAGCATAGCATCTTGTCTTCTCTTGCACATTCTTTCACATTGTAATTTTGATGCAACAAATAATTTTTTTTAATGATCAGAAACCATTAACCCCACTGTGTGCTCTTGTTAGTGTCGGTGATTTAGCTCTTCTGGAAGCCATTCAGGATGCATGCTTATGTGTTATGTGGGGTGACATTGCAGGACGACATTGAGGAGTACGTTGAAGTGGACGAGCGTGAGCAGGTGCCACAGGCAGAGCAGCGCAAGTGGGAGGAGGAGCGGATGGGCATTGCCCGCATGAGCTTTGGTGCAAGGGACGCCAAGGAGAAGCACAAGGTAAGAGTTGTGCCTGTCCTTTCGTCTAGAGTCAAGCTGTGTAACTTCCATGTGTCCCTGCTCAGCTTGCACAATGGCAAGAACAGCGACAGTTGAATAGCTCTGTGCTGCGTAGTACGAGTGTCACATGCTGGAAGCAAGAGCATGCTGGAGCCTCATTTGGGTACAGCTATTTCTGCAGATGGCCACTTTCCATGGTTGGTTATTTCCCCGGGGGCAGATGCAATGAAAAAATTTTTGTTAGCGGGCACGCTTTTTGCTGGTGGTATTGCCACTCATGTTGAAGTCTGTTAAACCAAGGGGCCAGAAAGAGCATTGTGATGTCTACAGATGCCCTCTGCAGCAGCAGCCAAGTACTACATTTGATGTTATGGCACATGAAGCTTCAGGTTTTGCCAGGCTCTTTCACTACTTGTACCTGTGCAAGAAACATCTGTGTATTGCTGTGGGTACACATCAAGTATTACTGCTCAGAATTGTCCCGCTATGGCACTGGCATGTGAAACCAGTTAATGGTAATGCAGCACAGTGCTTGGCATCACTTTTGCTGCGCGGAAGATGTGCAGTTTATGGCCATGATTTAAATAGAGGGGTGTTTAGCTTACTCTGTTGTGGTCATGTCAAAGCCTTGCATTCAGTGGAACCACATCAAAGCATGCATAGACTGCAGATCCAATGGAAAAGTGGCTTGCTAGATCCCTACACCTTGTTACCCATTAAACTACTTACAGTTGCTGACTACAGACACAGCAGGGACCACGAAAAATGTCACGATAATCAGGTTGCCCAAAATGTTCCTGCCAAGAAAAATTTTATTGTTTTTTGCAATACCATCTGCATGGGAATCTCGTTTATAGGTGTTTGTCTTGACTTGTTGTACAGTGCAATAAATATCTATTCGAATTGACTTTGGTATACAGTAAAACCTTGATAATTCGAAGGTCGCCGGACAACGAAAATTCTTCGAATTAAGCAGATTTTCGAATTAACCGAAATGAATTTTAAAAAAAAGAAAGCAAGCAAGGAACTTGCCGCAAAAACAAACTTTATTTTCAATGTCTGAGACAGATTACTCGAAGTATTCACTGATGCGCGATTACCGTATTTACTCGAATCTAGGCCGACTCCGATTCTAAGCCGACCCCCCAAAAGTTCGAAGTCCGAAAAAAAAAAAAAACTTACCTCGAATGTAGGCCGAACGAAAAAGCGAGGACAGCATTCGCAAAATGAAACAGCATTTATTAAATTTGAACATGCCGAGCTCATTCTATGTCACCATCGCTGCTAGCCTCGTCGCTATCTTCCTTACTGCTGACATCTTCAAACAGTGCGCTATATTCAGTACCACCCAGCGCATTAGAGATGCTGCATTTTTGGAAGGAGCGCAAGTTGCGGCGCACGCAAAAAACATCTCCCGTGGCCCCCTCCAACGACAGACCGATGCCGAAGTACCGCCCGGCTTGAACGTTTGACGATGCCTCTACGGCTAGCTCAACTACCGTATTTACTCGATTCTCACGCTTCCTCGATTGTAACGCGCACGCGTTTTCCGTGAGGAAAAATTTGGAAAAATAGATTTCCTCCCGATGCACTGATGTTGCGATGAATAAAAAAAGTCGCAGTTTCGCCCGAAAGGCGATGCATCGAATGCGGTAGCAAATTAGTAGACCGCTATTAACAAGCACGGTGTCACGCGCGCTCAAGCAAACATGAACACACCTCGCTCGTTGACCGCGGAAACGAACTGTCAAAACGCTGGAGACGAAGCGCGCCTTCGTGCTAGCATGCCTCTCGCTTCAACGCGGCGAAAACACGGCGCGCGGCGGACTTTACCCGTCGCAGATTGCTTTCAAGATAGGGCCAAGCCTGATCGTATCGCCGGAGTGGATCGTCGCAGATTACGTCCTGCTTCGGTCCACTGAAACCGTTCCGCATTGCTTTGCTGGCGAAAATCCTCTCCTTCTGTTTGCGCCAGTCCCGCTCGCAAGTTTCGGATTCTCCGAACGCCCGTGATGCGGCCCGATTTCCGTCCGTCTCCGCACAGATGATCACTTTCCTTTTAAATGCGGCATCATGATGAACTCGGTACTTCATGCTGATAGATAGAGCAGACGCTGAGAACGTGAAGACAGACGGTAGACTATTGCCTAAGCACGTGTACTGCAGCACACGGAGGAAGCTTCCGCATGCTACGGTAGCTAGGCACGACGCGCGTGCGAGGCGGCCATTTTGAAATGCCGACGCAGATTTAGGGTAGTGTTGAAAGTGCGCGTTAGATTCGAGTAAATACAGTATTCGTTTAGAAAGCGGCACTATAGTGGCATCGCCCATTTGGTGCCATTACGATAACGCCACACCGCGCACCGATGCTGCACCATACCGATACTACCAATACGACGCAGGTCAAAATGGCGACGTCGCTCGTGTACTTCAGCTGGCTACTGGCGCGGCTAGCAGCGGCTGCGATACTGACTTTTCTAGATGGCGCTAACTATGCACCATATTTATCAGTTTCAGTTAAAAACTGGCGCGTTTTTTAAAATCCTCGAATCTAAGCCGACCCTAGAGTTTCGTATGTGATTATTTGAAAAAAACTATCGGCCTAGATTCGAATAAATACGGTACTTGGCGCGGTAGTTCGCCACCCCTGGTGCCATGCTCTCCAGCTGGCTCACAACACATAGCATACAAATATCACCTGCACTGCACTCAACAAAGTTGCGAGCGATGTTCACGGAATCGATAACTGCCGCGAAAGCGGGCATGGGGGTGCTTGACTCCTGGACTTGCTTGATTCCCATTGAGTTCATGCATTTTCGCACCCAATTTTTCGGACGAATTAAGACCCCAAAGTTTGATTTTCCGGACTAAATCGCTCTTTCCGAGCCTCGCTACCCAATCTTAGAGGCCACCATGTGGGATTTTGTACTGGCTTGGATTTCAGTGGCTTGCTATATAGCCTCCAGAATTGGAAGGCGCGCGGCGCGCTATCAATAGAGAGCTCGCGCCAACCTCCAGTCTTGGAGGCCATGCCCGCTCTTCCTTGGCTGACAAAACACTCCAGAGTACTGCACTTTTTCATTTTTCTTTCTAGTATATGCGCTCAGCACTATCGTTATAACCATTTATTGTGGGATGTTTTTTTATTGCGATAGCAATTATATGGACACTTGAAGCGGATTTCTGCCATCGACGTCGCTGTCGCCGCCGTGAGGTTTCATATAAAGTCCAAGGGCGATAAAATCATCGCCGCGCACCGTATGTGTGAGTGACAGCGCGCGAGGGACGCACGTTTTCATGGAGAGCGAATGCGACTTCCTCCGTCGCACAAAAGGCCGTGACCCTGGGGGTGTGGCAGGCAGGGAGGGAGGGAGGGGGGCTGTGCTGCGGCACCAAATGCGTAACTTGCAACCGGGCGCACGGGGAATTGGCGACGCAATCTCCCACGTGAAGGTAGGGAGAGGGGGGGGGGCGACTTCTACTCTTCTAGCAACTGTATACTTAGCGCCGGAGCGGGTTCTCGCGCGCACTGTATCTTGAAAGCAATCTCCAGACGGCTCTGACTTTTGTATGCGCTGTGCTTTCGCCGCTCAGTTTCCGTTGAAGCGATAGACCGCATGAATCTTTGCTCACTGCGGCGGCCGCGCTCGTGCTCGCTGACACCACACTTGTTAATTCAGTGAGGTTTTTTTTTTTTTTTCTCTAAAGTTTCGGTTGCTATTTTGAATGTGGCGTGTACGCTGAGCAGGTGTCTCAGAGACCCATGTCTCTGTGATCAGCGCTACCTCCTGTGCCTTCGCGAGAGCTTACAAGCGGTGCGAAACTCGTTTCTTCGATCTCCATGGCGAACTCCGTTGCCGGAGATCACCAACGCGGTGACGTTAGTGTTGACTGTACACGGAGACTACGTCACTGCTGCGCAAATCCAAGCAAGTCGATCCCCTCTAAGCGTATTATGAGGCAGGGCGTTATTTGAGGTTTTTTTTAAGCCACACTAATAATTTTTTTTTTTTTTTTTCGGCCGAACGAGTTTTTCGGACTATTTTTCAGTCCCCACGAGCTCGAAAAATCGGTTGGCGACTGTATAGAGCGCCCTAACCTAACAGCCGCACGTTGCTACCAGCCGGAAACTTCGAATTATCCGAATAGAGCCGCGCGGGCCATTCAAATTATCCGGTAGAATTTGCATTGAAAGTGACGGGACTGCTCAAATTCTTCGAATTAACCGAAATTTCAAATTAACCGATTTTGAATTATCGAGGTTTTACTGTATATGCCAGAGCTGCTCTATTAATGGTTTGTGCCATGTACTAGTCTTGAAGAAAAATTCTGTTATGATGTCATTGTAATAGCTGCTATAATGATCATAACAAAGGTAAACACTACCATCTGGTGCTTCTCCACCGTGTAGTGTCCCATTAAGGAATGACAAAGTACTAACCTTGTAAGAAATTGTCTTTCCTTGTAAGAACATGAGCTATAGGCTTTGTGCCTTAGGTATTCACACTTTATTGTTTGCTAATAGAGCTGTTCTTTTTCTTGTATGTGTGTTTACTGCATTTATTTTTACAGGAAGAGAAATATGACCTCATCTTGGATGATGCCATTGAGTTCGTCCAAGCTCTCCGTGTACCAGGTACAAAGCACAAGGTGAGTTGAAAAACTTTCTTACAAGAGCACCTTCGTTTTTTTTTTTTTTTTTTTGTCAAGTTTTCTGACAGGTAATTAGGGCAAGAACATAAATTACCGTATTTACTTGTGTAATGAACGCACTCGCGTAATGAACACACCCCTAGATTGGTCGCAAAAAATCAGTTTTTTTCCTCGCGTAATGAACGCACCCCAAGCTTTGCTGCTGTGCAGTGCCACGATCGAACGGCCATGCTGTAGTTTTCCGGAGAGACTAGAATCCTTTACTCTCGCACATGTGTTTAAAGCAAGTCCACTTAATCTGAATGCCTGTCACGGTGTTGGAAATACTTAATAATGATGCCACGTGAGAAATGCCAAGATCACGTAAACAAAATTTTGCAGCAAACTTCTGTAGGCTACACATCCACGCTAGCGGCAAACATGCCATGGCAGCACACCGGCAGGGGCGGTGGGTTTAATGACCGAGAAGCTGACGGCAAAGCCATGACGAGAGAACACTGGCGGTAAGCATGCGGTAAGAACAGGCTGCATGTTATCACGGTAGCTTGGCGCCTGGCGGAAATAGCGACCGTGATAACCCTCAGCCTGTTCCCGCCTCAACCTTGCCGCCAGTACCGGCGCAAAGGCGCCTCGTAGACTCTAGAGAGAAAAAAACCGTAACTGGCTCTCTGCAACAGTTACTTTACACAGTTAATGCACTTTACTCTGACGTAACAGCAGAGAGCACGTGCGCAATGCGTAGCCAGGCGAGGGGGCCCGGCTGGCACTTGGTCAGCATTGTCATCCTAGTCGTGCATAGTGTCGAATTCGCGTGTCTGTTGCTCGCTTTTGTGCCCGTCTTTGGTTTGGCTGTGTGTGATGGACCCCAAGTCGAGTTGTACGCATGCTGTGGGGCAGAGAGTTTATCTGTTCACAAAACGGAAACGCTGATCAGACACAGATAAACTTTGACATGCCGATGAGCAGGACGGTCGAGGAAAGAGACACAAGTAGTGTTGTTGTCAAGACAACAGGTGCGAAAAAGCAGCGCTTCAACGTGATGCCTCCGATAACGGCAGACGGCTAGAAGCGGCTGCGAGGACGAGATGTTGTGGATCCACAATGTGGATAAAGCGACCAGCGACCAGGACGACAGGTCTGATGGTTCCGATGCGGAGGGAAGTGCAATAACAACAGTATTACTGTTTGCAAATAGTACACGTGCATTTTTACTGCAAAGATTAGTTATATAATGCATTTTTCAAATTATTACCGTCTAGGGATGGGTGAATATTGAATTTGAGGTTCGAAGCGAATTCGAAGCGAATAGTGATTTGGTCGAATAATTTCGAATCGAATAGTTCGAATAGTATGCAAGGTCAATCTAAATGGTCGCAAAGCTTCGGGCGAAAAGCAGTTAAGAACGAATTGTCACCGACATCAGCAAGGGTGGTTATGGGAGCAGCGATTGAAGCACGGCTATGTTTGGAGGGAACAAACATTGCAAAAGAAAATAGCGTTTTTTAATTAAAGCGATACACAGTTAGATTCATTCAATGAAAACAAAATTCCTAATCAATTTTATTTACACATAGTGAGAAAAGAACAACTCTAGTTTACTTGATCATTATCAATAAATACCTTTTTTCAGCGCCCACCTTAAGAGCGCCCACCCAACGCCTCCTAAGTAGAGGAGGCGCTGGCCCACTGGTAGCGGCGGGCGTTGACGCCACTATCACTTGCAATGCAATGCAGCTCTTGAAGTTGGCAGAAAGGGGCACTCGTAAAGTTCACCTGTTACAATACGCCCCCCTCACATGTTGTATTGCTTTGCTTGTTGACGTTTGTCTGAATTTGGTGACACGTGTAGTTTCATTGTTTCTTAACCTGTTCCATCAAAAGTAGTGAGTTGCGACCGCCAGATAATTGTTCACTTTAGTTGTTTTCGTGGGACAGCGCTGGCCGACGGGCTTGGCATCCGACGAAAGGACGAGCACTCGACGCCCAAAGCGTTCGTCAGCCTCCAAACAAAGTATGTTCTGTGCAAGGGTGCGGTTTCGACACCCGTATGGCTGAACTTTTCCTGCATCGGTTTCCGCGCTGAAAGCTCGAAACGCCCATCACGTCGAATGGCGGGGCATTTGAATATACAGCTCTAACGGCAGGCCCCCGAAAACAAATTTTGCGCCTTTGAGAACAAAATGCCGTCACTTCTGTTTTTAACAGATATCGCGTCGCATTATCTTTATTCTTCGGCCGGAAGTGTTCCCTCCTCATACAGATGGTGCTAAGCCCCATGAACCGCCGATGAACCGCCATGTTTTGAACGTATGGGCTTCTATGGGAGCTTCGCTACCAGGTGTATTTACCTTGTAGTATATATCACATATTACAGTAAAACCTAGTTAATTCGAATTTCACGGGACCAAAAAAAAATGTGCGAATTAACCGAATGCCGAATTATCAGGGTATCCAGAAAACAATAAGCAAATGCTTACTACGTTCGCATGATTTTATTAGTGTAATGGCTGAGCAAATCCTTTTGCTATTTTGCGCAAAAGCAGTGCGGAAGCTGCAATTCTCGTCATCTCGTGACTGATTGGCTCTCGCAGCAGCGATCGAGGCCTCGCGACTTCCTTCGCACCACAGCCGCGGCGCGTGCCATCATTTGTGACACGCTTTGCACTACCGCGCGCACATCCCAATTATTTTTTCGCCAGTAAGCTGACCGCCAACAGATCGCACGTCCATCACGATGTAGCCGGTGCTCTTCATCCTCAACAGCTTTGCACAGAGTCAAACCGAAACAACTATTTGTCGCAACCGTGGCCGCGATCGACGCAATTATGAACGGCGACATTGCAGTGCTTAAGGCACGCAGCCGACGCATGCACCGAATCAGAACAAAACTACCGTTCGCTGCAACAACTGCAGACGAAATCGCGGTTGCTATCTATGCGATCATGGATGGCCACTACACGGCTTTTTAGGCACGCGGCCGACGTGCGTATTGAGTCAAAACGAAACTACTTTTTGCCGCAACCGCTGCGGAAGAAACAGCGGCAGCTATCGACGCGATTATGAACAGTGACTTTGCGGCACACGGCCGGTGCACGCACAGAGTCAGAACGAAACTACCGTTCGCTGCAACAACTGCAGATGAAATCGCGGTCGCTATCGATGTGATCATGGATGGCCACTACGCAGCTTTTTAGGCACGCGGCCGACGTGCGTATTGAGTCAAAACGAAACTACTTTTAGCCGCAACCACTGCGGAAGGAACCGTCGACGCAATCATGGATGGCAACCATGAAATCCCGCAGCCAACGCGTTGCTATGCGCGGCGGTAAACGCAATAAATGCACAAATAAGCACGAAGCGTTCTGTCGTTGCTGTCATTCACGTACGATTTCTGCTGATGACTATGGCAATGCGGACTCCGCCGCTTCATTTCGGTTGTACGCTAGCGCCGTTTCTGCTCTTTTGCGTCGCACATTTCTGGCTCTTTAATGAAAAAATGTATAGCCTTCGAGATTTATGGTTGATGTATGATAGCCATGACCTGACATAGCCTCCGAGATGTGTACCGTCCCTCCGTGGCCTCTGGCTGGCTGTTTGGGAGCGCAGGCTAATTCGAAAATATTGAATACCTGAATTCGAATCGTAGCGAATAACGAATATAGAATTATACGATCGAATATTCAACAATACCGAATATTCGCCCATCCCTATTACTGTCTTACTTTTCAATTGTTGCTGTTTCGAAAATGTTCCCATAAGATTTACCCTGCATAATAAATGCGCCCCCTAACTTTGGATTTTTTTTGGGGAAAAAATGCGTTCATTACGCGAGTTAACTGTACGGTAACTTTAGCACCATGTCCTGCAAAGTGTGCATAGCCAACAGCTTGGCTCTATAGTACTAGCTTTTATTTAAGTAATATTTCATTAAACATTGCAGAAGTTTTTTGCAGGATTTTTGCACTTTGAATGCCTGTCTGTATGGTCATTAAATATACCCATAATTGCATGGTATATATCATATATGATAAGTGAAAACTTTTGCTCATAAAATCACGACCATGCGTCTCTAAAAAAAAATTAAGGTTTGTTTGAGCATATCTGACCTAAACCAAGGCCTGTCTAATTTTTTCATAATAAAATAATAACTTACGCATTAAGGGGTCAAAGATCCTCAGGTGGTTGAAATTAATCTAGAGCCTCCCTACTATGACATTTGTTTTTTCGGCTGTCAAACCGAACAGTCTGATTTAAGATTTTTTTTTTCATGCATTTGTTGAACACTGCTGTTAATCAAAACATGGTAAAATTCAAACCAATTATGCATGTCCCATTTGTAGTGTAATTAGTCATTCACTCAAATGCTTAACTTCTGCACACTGGCAGTGAGGCTCCGTGAAGTTGAAGAGAAGGAAGAGGAATGTGAGCAGCAACAGGAGATTTGTGCTGTCTTTGTGAAGTAACAGGATGTGTCCATGATAGGATTTCTGCTTCCTGAACGTTGGTGTCCTTTCTTCACAGGACAGCAAACCCGAGCCAGAGCTGAGTGAGCATGAACGCAAAAAGCTGAGCATCCAGGAAACACGTCGCAGCCTTCCCGTCTTTCCCTTTCGGGAAGATCTCCTCCAAGCTGTTGCTGATCACCAGGCAGGTCTCCCTGTTGGCGACAGGTGCTTTGTTGTCTGCCAGATGTGTCGCTATGACGATGATCAAGCTGGATTCACTAAGAATCGCTCATTGGCCTAACGGGGCGAGGGATGGGGGGGAAGGTAAGGGAAGTGGGCCAGTCGTTAAAAGGTGCTCAGCAGTACACCATGCGGAGCATGCCCAACTCCACAGCGACAGCGTAAAGCGTTTGCAAAACACTGCCGGCCTCCGCCAATGGATGAATCCACTCTTTATAGCTGGCCACTCAGCCTCAGCTTCCTTCAGAGGCCCTCAAACTTCGAGCAGTCCCACAGCAGGTGTCGCAACTGTTGATGCAGCTGTCATGTTGCATGCAGGGCAACCCATCTGTATATTGCAGTAAATGTGGCACAATGTCGTGTGAAATATTCTTTTTTTCTTTATACCATATTTAGTCTAATCTAGGCCGACTCCGCCCCCCCAGAAGGTCGGAGCCAGAAAAAAAAAACTTACCTTGAATGTAGGCCAAACAAAAAGCGAGGAACAGCATTCGCAAAATGAAATATGAACATGCCGAGCTCATTCTACGTCACCATCGCTGCTAGCCTTTTCGCTATCTTCCTTATCGCTGTCATCTTTAAACGGTGCACTATATTCAGTACCATCAAGCGCATTAGAGATGCTGCACTTTTTGAAGGAGCGCACCGTCAATGGTCCTGGGTAAATGCTATCCTCGTTGCGGCGCACTTAAAAAGCGTCTCCCGTGGCCCCCTCTAATGACGGACGTTTTTCCTATCGATGCCGAAGTGCCGCCCGACTTGAACGTTTGACGATGCCTCTACGGCTAGCACAACTACCGTATTTACTCGATTCTAACGCGCCCTCCATTGTAATGCACACCCATTTTCCATGACTACAAAAAAGTACGTTACAGTACCGCGCACCTCATGCTTTCAAACAGAAATACAACTTTCTGTCATTTGGAAAAACAGATTTCCTCCCAGTGCACTGAAGTTGTGATGAACAAAAAAAGTCGCAGTTTCGTACGGAAGGCGAAGCATTGAATGCGATAGCAAATTAGTAGACCGCTATACAAAGTAACGATAGCAGTTTTATCGGCCGTATAAACTTGCAAACAATCGCTTATTAAATAAATTAACAAGCACGGTGTCACAAGCGCACAAGCAAACTAAAGTCCCTAGATTTCCTGCTCTTTTTTAAGTAGCGACATCTACTCCGTCAGTCGCCATTATCTTGCTAGCTAGCATGTGACCGTCAACGGCCGCTGCTATCTGCGCTGCTCACAGCAGCGTGCAAGTGAATGCGGGTGAACAGCATTAGGAAGAACATGGCTGCTGGAATGAGCGCCGCCCAATGAGATTCGACGGCGGTGCTTCAAAGCTTGTCGCTGCTTAAAGGGATACGGACACAAAATCTGAAAATTTTACGAAAATGCTGAAAATGAATCCTCAGTGTGCGATTACACTGAAAAGAAGTAGTCACTACCCGCGAAAGTTGGAAGGCGTGACGTCATCACACCCTCATGGATAGCCAGCCGGCCGGCCGCAGTCATTCGAAGTGCACCGACGCCATCATCGCGAGCATGGATTCGAGTTCAGGTGCCTCTACCAGCGATGAGTACACGTCTGAAGACTAGGACCATTCCAACTTGGCAAGAAATATTACCGCTTATGCTTACGAGCTTTCCACGTCAAGCGACAAAGAAGAGCAGGCGGCCGTGGACGTGCCGGTGAGGCTTTTGCAAATCGTAGCGAGAAGATTTCGCTCTGCACCAGACACTTGTGCAAGAATTATTTGTCATTTCCACTCTAGACTTGCTTTTTCAAGAGCTCACACATGCGAGGCAGCTGCGGGGTACTTCAACACTGCGTGGGTGGGTGAATACAGTGTCGACTGCTTATAACGTAAGTCACCGGAGTGGCGAATATCCGCATTATAAGCGGTACCGCACTATAACCAAAACAATGATTTTATTGAGATAGCAATTATATGGACACTCCAGGCACATTTCTAGCTGTAGTAGCTGTCGCCGCGAGGTTCCATCTAAAGTCCAAGGGTGATAAAATCGGCGCCGTACGCTGTATGTGCGAAAGCGTGCGAGGGTGAGCCGGTGATCGCGTCTCATTCTCGCACACGCAAGGGAGAAAAGCGGGAAGGAAGCACACTGTCTTCCGTCGCGCACAAGGCTCGGAGGAGGGGTGGAGTGCGTTTACTCTGAGCGCGCACGCCCGCCCGCAGGGGCGGGCGTGTGTAGAGAGTCGCTGGCGACGGACTTGCTAGGCTAGAGAGAAGCTAGGCTCGACGTGCGTGCAAGGCAGCCATTTTGAAATGCCGACGGCTATGTGGTAACGCAGATTTAGGGTCGTGGTAAAAGTGCACGTTAGATTCCAGTAAATATGGTATTCGTTAGAAAGTGGCACTATAGTGGCATCGCCTGTTTGGTGCCATTACGATAATGCCACGCCGTGCGCCGATGCTACACCATACCAATACTACCGATACGACACAGGTCAAAATGGCAACGTCCCTCGTGTCCTTCAGTTAGCTGCTGGCGCGACTTGTAGCGGCTGCGATACTGACTTTTCTAGATGGCGCTAACTATGCACCATAGTGATCAGTTTCACTTAAAAACTGGTGCGTTTTTTAAAATTCTCGAATCTAAGCCCACCCTAAAGTTTCATATATGATTATTTGAAAAAAACTATCGGCCTAGATTCGAATAAATACGGTAACACAGCACTACGTCTCGCATTAGTACCACGCCAGTATGGCCCTTGTGCACTACCACTTCATGTGTTACTACAGTCAAACCTCAATTAAGGAACACGGATATATAGTAACAAATTATTGGATATAAAGAAGTAAATGTAAAATTTGACTGGTTATGCTTTAATTCAGTGGAGCAACCTCCTGCTATAACCAAATCGAAATTTGGCACCCGACATAGCATTGGTTATAGCAACGGAAATATTTCTGTCCACGTGCTTTAAAATTTATATGTCGTGGTAGCAAAAATCTCAAATATAGTCACCAATTGATTTTTCCGATGCCTGATCTTTCAGACTTCTCTGCATCACCACCACTTACCCGTAGCGCCAATGTATGATGGCAATAAGTGAAATTTAGGATGCTGCACACTGTTCCGAGTATGCACAGCGCTCGTGATACTGCAGGCATGGCAGCCATCAACAAAGTTGCTGTCTTGTTGACTAGGCACAAAACCGCAAGTTCAGTTGCCAGCTACAGTAGAATCCCATTGATACGTTTTTCAAGCGACTCCAGAAAAAAAATGCGACAGCTGGGAAAACGTAACAGTGAGAAAGGGTGCAAATCGTCACAGCAACATCAGAAACAGCTTTGAATGGCTGCCAGTACAGTATTAGATATCTCAGCGATTGTACTGTTACCGAGGATGGCACGTGTATAATTAAAGGGAATCCACTTTTCTGGAACGAATGGCCGCAGGTAGTATGCTTCACTGCATAGCGATTAGTTCTTTTAGCTATCAGTATGCTTCACTGTATTGCACGGCTTTGATGCGGTGAAGTTTATTAAAGCAAATCCAGCATTATGGAGCTCAAATAAGACTCTTGCTGCACGAGCCCTCTATTTTGAGACATGCACCTTGCTCATTTTTCCTCAATGGCATGTATTGCCTTTCATATTCAGTGGCTTGACAGCATCTGCCGGAACAGGGCCATTTCATCAACACGAATATTTCCGATGACGTGAGAAATGATCGCAGTCTCGTTAAGAGAAGCGCACTTGCGGGAGTGCAGCGTTGAATATATCAAATCTGACGGTTAACAGGAGTTCGATATGCGCGTAGTACAGTGGTATACTTTTGCTTGGTATTTCCAAGGGGATGTTAGAACTCTTTAATATAGACAGCAATTCAATATACAGTCACCCACTAATAATTGGGGCTCAATGGGTACTGGTAAAAGGTAATAGGGAGTGCTAAATACTGGATTCACCCAAAAATAAGTGACTTTATTCCATAGGTGGCCAAAAAAATGTTCTGTATTCTCAGATCGTCACTTTCGGGGATGCCTTCAATTTCACTTGACTAGTGCAAGATGCATCGGCGTCCACGAGCGATGGCATTCTTGACGCAGTGCCAAGCACGCTATCTTTTGTGTGACTATCCAGACAAATCCACTAATCTGATATGAGTCATGTCAAGCCAGGCTGTTGAGTTTTTATGCCAAGCATTGCAGTAAATAATCAGATAAGGCTTTCAACTATAGCCTGAATGATAACTGTTTACATTTACATTGGGAAAGTAAATTAGTTTTATTACCGTGGTGCTTTGTTTCTGTTGAGACTGCTTTTTGGTGAATGGCAACCCAGGGGTACCGGACATCTTCACTGTACACGTCAGGTGGAACCGTACTCCTGTTGGCTGCATGCAGTGCACAGTTCACGTAAAATACTCCTTTGGGGGGGGGTAGGTAGGTTTTGTGCCACCTAAACTTGTGCCTGACCGCCACCGAGTTGTTACTTCACAGCATCCCTGCCCTTGATACATATTTTGCTTGAAAACAGGCAGTGTTGTGATTTTAGTTTGCCATTTTTGTACACAAGTAAATGCCAAAAAGCAAGCATGTTTTTTTGAAGTTCATAACTCAGCAGCTTTCCTAGTGTCTTTTGACACTTGAGGAACTACATGAGGCCATTCTTTACTGTAACAATGGTTATGGCTCATCCAACACTCCTTTCCCACTGTCTCTTATCCTCCATTACACTCTCTTCAGAACCCACCGGGGTAGCATAGTGGCTATAGCTTTGTGCTGCTGAGCTCGGGGTCGCAAGTTTGTTCGTGGTCGCGGCGGCCACACTTTCACGCAGCGAAAATGCAAAAACGCTCATGTACTTAGATCTAGGTGCACGTTATGGCCTACACTTGCTCAATCCGCCTGTCCGCTCCCACACGCCTCCGCCCTCTTGCGGACCGGGGCGGAAGGCCAAAAGGCGGATCGTGTCAAAAAACTCGGTGTACGCTGCATCCGCACAAGCGGACTGCACACGCACTACAGTTGGACAACGCGGTCTGTTGACAGCTGGCAACCAATCGGCAGAGCAAAGTGTTCAAGGTTGGCAACTACCTTTGACAGCAGACGACGCTGGCATATTTTTGCAGATGCGACTTCAAGTTTCCGCGTCACGGTGAAAATGCGACTCTAGGCTGTCCCATTCTGTTCTGCAGCCGCATGTGTTGCATTGGCGCCGTAATCCTTCTTCGAAACACCGCACAATCATCCTATCTACGCTACCTTTTAAATATGTATTTGCAATCGCATCAGGTCACAACAGTGGGACGTATTCTCGGACTATCACTTTCAGTGCACGCTGCCTTGGCTGGTTGAGCAAAACCTCTGGAATCATCCAAAGTGCCGCGTTCTACGTTACGCGAAAGCGATAGTATCGCCGAGCGATTCGACCGAAATCGCCGTGTTCGGTGTGTTGGCGCAGTTTCTGTAGTGCTAGTGACAGTTTGCAGAACACGGAACACACGCACAACAGTCGCGGAATACAGCTGCGTAGGTTGACAACACACCCCTCTTTACCACTGAGCACGCGTGTGAGGCTCCGAGTACAGCTTGCTGATATGCTTGCATTTGCTTGTTCGAGCTGCTTTTTTTTTTTTCCACTCTGCCAATTTAAGAGTGTGCACAAAAAAGTGCACAAAGATTAAGCAGTACCATGACAGGCATGCTCCCTCTCTCAGCCATGGCATCAAACAAGCATGATCGACTTGACACCGTTTGATGCTGTCAGCATCATACATGCGTGTTCTATTTTGATTCTTTTTCCCTATATAAAAAATAAGCTCGCATAGAATGCACATGATCAGCGAACTATTGCAAGCTCTACTCGGGTTATTTGAGTGAGTCGGGCATGGGTTGCATGTTATGTAGTCACAACCTAGCTAGCTCATTCACAGCCATATTTTAAGAAAAGGAAAAAATGCATAGCATAACATAGACAGCCGGCCAGTACCTGTATTTTATCTGAAAGCAAAGCAAGATTATCAAGTAACTAAGCTTCGTAGTGAGTGCAGTGATCTCACGTTGTGTGAAAAGGTTGATGTAGTAAGTGGGTTTGTGTTTGTCTTTCTTAATTATTAGCTGCATGACAATGAAGTGAGGAAACATATTTTGCCATTTTTTATTTTCACAACAAACCAACAGATAGTTCCTTGGGTTCAGCACTTTTTGTTTAATACCTGCAGCGCCTGAAGACATTACTGCTTGGGGGGGGGGTAAGAATACATAGTACAGTATAGACCACTTATAATGTAACCATTTATGGTGCAGGAGCGGATATAGTACGGTCTTTTCAGACTCCCGTTAATTTCCCCATAGCACTCCATGTATACGCATACCGCTTACAGTGCAGCCGCGTGAGATGAAATACCGGTTATAATGCGGCTTCCGCGGGAAAATCTCGCCGACAAGGGCGGCAGCGAGCACGCTTCTCAACAAGGTGCGTGCTGTCGGCCGGCGTGTGCATTATTCAATGCAATCAAACTCTCGTTAATTCGGACTTAATTGGCTGCACATCGGTTCATTCAGACTACTTTCGGAGCTCGAGGAGCGCCCCAAATGTGCGACGCAAAAAAGCAAGAACGGCGCTAGTGTCCAACCGAAACGAAGCGGCGGAGTCCGCATCGCCACAGCCATCAGTTGAAATCGTACGTGAATGACAGCAATGCCGGAACGCTTCGAGCCTATTTGTGTCTTTAAACCCTGTATTCTTGCGTTTACCGCTGGGCATAACACCGCGTTGGCCGCAGGCTTTCAAAACTAACTGCGTAGTCGTCATCCACGATCGCGTCTATAGCGGCCGCAGTTTTCTCCGCAGCGGTTGCGGCGAACAGTAGTTTTGTTTTTACTCGGTATGCGCCTCGGCCACGTGCCTAAAAAACTGTGTAGTCGCCATCGATGATCGCATAGATAGCTGGCGCGGTTTCAACGGCCAGTTGTTGCTGCGACTGGACGACTCGGTGCGTGCATCGGGCGCGTGCCTTCAGCACTGCAAAGTCGCCGTTCATAATCGCGTCGATAGCGGCCGCAGTTGCGACAGACAGTTGTTTTGTTTTGACTCGGTGCAAAGCTTTCGAACTTAAAGAGCACTGGCTACATCGGGATTATGTTTTCGCCAGTGAGCTGGCGAAAACATAATCGCGATGTGCGCGTGATAGTACAAAGCGTGTCTACATGCTTGGTCTACATGTATGCATACGTGCAGGGCTTGAAAATCGTTGTTTTGGTTATAGTGCGGTACCGCTTATAGTGCAGATATTCGCGACTCCGGCGACTTACGTTATAAGCGGTCTACACTGTATTTGCATGAGGCCGGCATGACGCAAACAACAAACTACTGCGCGTGCCATTACACACCAACAAGATTAACCACACAGACCGTTATACATCTAACAACAAAGCTCGAAACGCCACTTCAGTTCAGCATTCAGTAATTTGTTGTGGCAGTTGATTCCACTGACTGATGGTGTATGGAAAAAATTAGCCATTAAAGACATTCGTTCTAAAATTAATTTCCCTTACTTTTTATTCATGATTACGTTGTTGAGATGGAAAGCGAGGGAGCAAAAGGTATGTTTCCCTGTGTACTTTAACCATGCCACAATAAAATTTGGAAAGCATTTCTAATCGCGGGTTTTTTCTGTGCCTGTTTAATAATTCCCCTCCCAGCCCATCCATAGGGGTAATGACACTAGAAGTAAAGTTATAATTATTAAAAACAAATTGAGCTGCGCGGTTTTGTACGAGTTCAAGCGTATTAGAAAGGACTTTAGTTTGTGGGTCCCAGAACGCATAGGTGTACTGCAATATCGATCTTACATTACTAAAGTGAAGTCATTCTCAAATTTTGGGAGCTGCTGTCCTGAAGTTACGTTTGACAAAATTCAGCATTTTGCAAGCTGTCGCTGTTACATATTCAACCAGCTTAGTCTAAGTTAGGTTGGATGAAAAATAAACCCAGGATATTTATACTCGCTCACCAGTGATAGCTGTATAGTATCTAATGTATAATCAAACGTGTGGATTATGTACGTGAGTAAAATAGCCTAACAAATCAAAGCTGAGTAAGCTGAAAGCAACTTTGCATGTGGCTTAGATAATATAATCCTCCTAAATATGGCTCCCCGTATTATCACGCGCTTTATTTACTACTTCACTGTTACACCTGAACTCTACAGTGCCACCAGGCACTGCTGTATTTCTGCAGGCATGCTAGAACAGCTTGGCTATGAACAAACATCCCTTTCCATCACTCTGAAATAAAGGTGGTGCACATTTGCAGTCAGAATATGCTTATAAGCATAACTGTCCAGGATTCAAAAAAGCCTTTGAAATGTAAGGGTTGATGCTCAGCTTTGCTGGTGTGACATATTACATTTATAGTGCAAGACCGCATCGACGGACAGGAGGGACACAACACAAATACTTGTGTTATGACCTCCCAGTCACAATGCAGGTAGTTTTCTGTAGTTTTCACTGTGGTTCTTAGCTACAAAAATGTGAAGAAATCTGTAAATTGGAAACTGTTTTAAGTAAACTGAGACACCATTAAAAGCAACATAACACTCAGGTGTACATTTTTTGGTCACACCAGCTCTTTGTGCTGCAGGTCAAATTTGTATATACATATATTGTTACGGGAAGAAAAGACGCTTGACAATATATTTACAAGATACATACAATGGGCAGAAGACAGGCATACAAGAAGCCTGTTTGTGCGAATATCGGCGATCGTGTGATGATCGTTTGCTACTGCAGCACCTCGTAGCATGATCCCCGGCGGCGAAGGCGCTGTCCCGGCGCTTGGTAGGTTCGAGTGATATCGCTTCAGTCGAGCGACGTGAACGTTATCAGAGGAGGATCACGGTGTGGAAGTGTATCTCGTAGGTCACGTCTGTCTCTTGACGCAAGACACAGTACGGGCCTGAATAGGGCGAAATCAGATTCTCACAATGACCAACTCACCGTGCTGATTTCCAAAGAAGCATGATATCACTAGGGTTAAAGTGGGCATCACGGTGACGAGTGTCATATATGCGTCGTTGCTTTTCCTGGGAGGTGGTCAGACACAGGTGTGCAATCTCACGTGCCTCTGCAGCTCTAGATATGGCATCATGGTCATATTCTGACATTGTATCGAGAATGGCTGGGATGATCGTGTCAAACGGTAGTATAGGGTCTCGTCCATGCAAGAGAAAAAATGGAGAAAAACCAGCAGAATCATGGCGGGACATATTGTAGGCAAATGTGACGAACGGCAGAGTGGCATCCCAGTCACGGTGGTCGGTAGACTTACATAGTGAGCCACTCTGTGAGGCCGTTGGTCTGAGGATGATACGCCGTTGTAAACTTGTGCTTTGTAGCACAGGTGTGCAAGATGTCCTGGACAATCTGTGATATAAAGTAGTGGCCCCGGTCAGTAAGGAGTTGTCGGGGAGTTCCGTGGTGAAGTATTACAGCTTCGACAAGGAAGTCAGCAACGTTGGTTGCACAACAGCTAGGGAGAGCCCGCATGATCGCCTATCGGGTGGTGTAGTCCGTAGCAACTGCTGTCCACTTGTTCCCACTAAGCGATAGAGGAAAAGGGCCAAGGAGATCAAGGCCAACCTGAAAGAATGGCTCAGATGGTATTCCAATGGGCTGAAGATGGCCAGCTGGTACGGATGCTGGTTTTTTTGCGGTGCTGACAAGATTTACAACAGGCAACGTAACAGCAAATGGAACAGTAAATATTGGGCCAAAAGAAATAATGTCGAACACGGTCATATGTTTTTGAGACTCCCAGATGACCAGTGGTAGGAACATCATGCAACTGTGTGAGTATAGTCTCACGCATATGCTTGGGGACGACCAGCCGCAGTTCAGGGCCATCAGGGTGCATGCTGTAATGGTACAATATGCCATCTTGCAGCACAAACATACGCAAAGAGGGGGAACTTTTCAGGTCCTTCCGGATGAGAAGGATGTCTCTCGGGTAAGGGTAACGCCACTGATCATTTTCGTTGGAACCAAACGCGGTAAGCGCGAGGACACAAGTTGACACGCCGGTCTCAGGAAGGTCTGCTGGGTTTATTGGATGACATGACAAGAAATCAGCGTCCTCATGGAGTCGGCCTGTCTTATACACCACTGTGTAAGAGTACTCTTGGAGCCGTAGAGCCCACCGATAGAGACGTCCAGCTGGATCTTTTAAGGACAAAAGCCAGCATAGGGCATGGTGATAACCGTGAAAGGCCGTCCATACACGTAGGGGCGAAATTTATCCACTGCCCAAACGAGGGCGAGGCATTCACGTTCGGTGATCGAGTAATTGCGTTCGGCTGGTGACGGAAGACATCTAGCGTAGGCAATGACACGGTCGCATCCATGCTGTCGTGCCAAACCAGCGCCGATACCATGGCCGCTGGCATCGGTGCGAACTTCCGTTGGAGTGGACAGGCCGAAGTGGGCAAAAATCGGTGGCGATATAAGTCGCGTCGTCAGTCCTGTCATCATCATTTGCTATGAGGCACTGCAGTAGCGATATATATGCACTATTTCTAGCCGCAAACATGCTGCACTTCTCATTTAGAGCTGAGAATGATCAGTGCAAAAGATTTCTAATGCGTCAGACTTACATATGGTTACTGGTACAATGCTTTGCACACTGATAGCTGTGTTTGGTGCAACATTCATAATGGACTACTACATACAACATCCATTTTGCAGCTCTACTATTCTATCCTCCGACACAGAAGACAAAAGTACAGACTGGAATTTTTCTGTACGTCAATATTCAAAAACCAAGGAGGTTTTCGGCACCACATGACTACATTTCCCATACATGGCACTCATTGCATGTTGTGTATGTGCATTCACTACCGGTGGTATATTTTCTAATGTGAAAATACTTTCTTCAACGTATTTTTACGGGTATATTTTTTAACTTACCAATAAGTTCCCTCTGCTCTACATGTACGGATACCTCATTCAGTAGTGGTATGTGTGCAGTGCCTTCATTAGTGCAGTAACTGTTATGAAAGCTGTGAATTCATAACATAGAAAGGCTATTAAATATAAACAAGAAACCAGCAGGCAAGAGCATCATGACAAAGCAGCTGAGATGGTGGCACTATTGTACAGCTTAGTTCTTCCTTGTGCTGTCATATGGTTGTTGTAAAGGTGTTTATTAGGCACCAGCCTTTTGGCCCGAGCATTATTTCAGCGTCTGAGCTCTCAGCACGAGCGGCGATTCCCAGGGAAGGCGCAGGAGGGATCGACCGACTAGAAAGGGCTGGAGAGCATGACCCACTATGGCGTTCGTATCCTTCGCTACGATCACCCCCAGGAGCGAAAAGGAAGCCGTCAGGCGACCTAACAGCTGGTCACTATGAGTGGGTCATAGTAGTTTTTGAGGCGCTCCACATTGACAGCATCGCGTCCACGACGGTGCATGTCCGCAGAAGGTTCAACTGCTTCCATCACATAGTTGACGGGAGTTGCGCGTTTGACGATACGGTTGGGGCCTTCATACTTGAGCACTAGTTTGGATGAGAGCCACACAAGCACTCCAGGAAGGAAGGGGGGTACAGAAGTGCTGTCACAGCCTGTGCTCTTCTGGCGCTCCTGGTCTTTGGATGTAATGACCCGTGCGAGATCGCGGCACTCTTCAGCATGTCTTCCCCTGTCAGAAATGGGCGCACACTCAGATGCATCCGGCCGGTACGGTAGAATTGTGTCGATGATGTGCGACGCATGCCGACTGTACAGTAAGAAAACAGGTGAAAAGCCAGTGGTGCTCCGAATGGCAGTGCTATACACATAAGTTACAAAGGGCAGAATGGTGTCCCAATTAGAGTGGTCGGAGGCAACGTACATAGCAAGCATGTCCCCGAGCGTACAGTTGAAGCGCTCTATAAGGCCATTGGTTTGAGGGTGGTATGCCGCAGTTGTGTCATGAACAACGTGGCACTCCTTGAGAATGGCTTCAACTACTTCGGACAGGAAGACATGTCCGCGATCACTGAACAGCTCCTGGGGTGGCCCATGATGTAGGATTAATCGTGTGAAATCATGAATCGGATGAAAGGAGGCAACATCGCGTGCTGTAGCTGCCAGCAGGGTGGCTGTTTTGGCATATCGCGTCAGGTGGTCGGCTGCCACAATGGCCCAGCGATTTCCAGCCGACGTCAGGGGAAGGGGCCCATACAAGTAGATGCTGACGCATCCAAACGGCCGGATAGGGCAAGGTAAAGGTTGCAGACCGGCTCACAAGATGCAGGGTGAAGATTTCCGGCGCTGGCAATCGGGACAAGAACGAACAAACTTGTGAACGTAGCTGTACATCCCGCGCCAGTAATACCGCTGTTGAAGGCGCTGGTAAGTCTTGAAAACTCCGGAGCGCGCACACTGTGGATCTGCATGGAAAGCTGCGCATACTTCGGAATGCAGACTCCGGTGTACCACTAACAACCACTGGCGCCCGTCGGGGTTATAATTGCGTTGGTGAAGCAGGTTGTCGCGAATGGCAACATGATGTGCTTCGCGACGCAACGTGCGAGTGCTTGGTTGTGCCGACAAACCAGAAAGCAAGTCTATAAGGGAGGCAATCCAATGGTCCTTGCGCTGCTCAGAAGTGATGGTGTTAAGGTCGAGCGAAGAAACAATAATCTCGGATAGTGAGGAGCAGGCATTGTCAGGCAAGGGACAGTGCGAAAGGGCGTCGGCATCAGAATGTTGGCGTCCGTTGCGGTAACATTTTCATCACATAGCATTTTCATCATGAGAACTCTACCAAACCATTCACCAGTCATCATGATACAGAAGTCTTATATTTATACCGAGAAATACGCGTTTTAGAAGCACAATTTTTTGAGCAGGACTATTTCTTTAGTTGCAGAGGCAATCGGCTGCCGCGCTTCGGCCATCTGGGCAGGGCCTCTCCAGCCTTCCTTCTTAAGTTGTACCCAACTATAGAACTCGACACCAAATGCAGTCACCACGTATGACTGTAGAACAACACATGACAGAATTATGAGCAGTGGAATTCATCCCACTAGTGTACGAAGTAGTGTAGCTGCATTCAGTATTTCATGCTGGTATACTGAACACAAAACTGAATTGTTTACATGGCATAATCAACAATACCACTGTAACAAGTGATGTCAAAGGCTAAATAAAAAGCTGCTGCCTCAGGTACTGTCATTGGTCTAAAATATGCATTCTCACATGCAGGGGATTATTGGTAGTCCATAAATTGGTTTACATGAAGTTATGAAATGTTGTAACTGCACTACATGATAAAAATTTTAATAAGATTAGCTGAACACTGCACAGAACACTGTAGATGGGGTCTAGCTAGTATTACATGTCTTGATAGGAGAAGTTGTGCTGTTTTATTTACACACACATGCACATAAACGCAAGGTACGCACACAATTAGTGTTTACATGTTACTGTGTGCGTGAAATGAACAGCACAACTTATACCCCTCAGGGAGCGATAATATCTCCTCTGCTCTTCAACATGGTGATGTGTCGCCTCGTGCGCGGTCTGGATCAGATACTCGACCTAGGTTACACACTCTATGCGGACGATATCTCGCTGTCCCTAGGGGATAAAGAATATACGCTCCAAACTGCGGTATAGCAGTGAAGTTTCCCGAACGGGTGGGCTGAAGTGCCCACCCAAAAAATTCTAGGTTGTCCGGATACATGCGAAAGGCTACAAATCCAGAGGGTTGATTAACATTGTGGTTGAGGGCCAAACGGTCCGACAGGTACTCACGATGTGAGTCCTGGCTTCAGAGCGACGGGAGAGCAGCACAGACGCTCAAAACGCTCAAATCCGCAACCCACAACATAGCCCACATGATATGTCAAGTGACATATAGAAAGGCGGGAATGCGAGAAAACGATATCCTAAGGTTCGTACAGGCCTTAGTGATTAGTCGAATCACATATGGCCTGCCATGCCAAATCCTGAACAGGGAAGAGGAAAGGCAGCCCAACACGATAACTTGAACAGCTTTTAAGGCAGCTCTGGGCCTGTCTAAATGTACCTCCACGGAGCGCATGCTAGCTTTGGCAGTACACAATACTTTCGACAAACTAAGGCAGGCCACTCTGATGCGACAGAGGGAGCGCCTCAGCTTCACAAAAACAGGTAGGGCAATATTGGCTCGACTCAATATCCCAGCATACCCCATTTATCTCACCGAACAGGCCGTACCTCTCCCTCCTTCGGTGCTATCCAAAATTACAGTCGCTCCAATTCCCAAGAACATGCATCCCGAGTACAACAAGGAAAGGCGCAAAGCACGCGCACGACATATTCAATCGATGTATTCCAATAACGCTAGGTACAATACGTACTACACGGACACAGCTGCATATGCAGAGGCGACAGGGCAGCGCTACCAAAGGAGGTACGCCCTGGCAGTCGTGAACGCGATTTGCCAGCAGCAAATATCCGTGTCAAACACGGCGGGCTTCCCCACCTAGGCCGAAATGTTAGCAGTGGCGATCGCCCTCACTCACGCGGAGCATTCGGAAAGGTTGTGGTCACAGACTCCCAGGAGACATGTTACATGTTGCTCAAGGGGCACATGACAGCGGCTAGCCTCATGATAATCCCCAAATCGCTCAACCACCGCCTACTCTGATGCCTAGGACACATGGGGGTACAGGGTAACGAGCAGGCTAACACGTTAACTCGAGGGTCTACTAACCAAGCGATGGCGTCCTCTTCTAACCCCAACCCGTCACACTATCCCTCACAAAATCCCATCTATTTAAATGTCAAATACATCCTTGCTCATCAGCGCGGAGTCCGCAGAAAATACCCGCCGTCTCACCCACAACTCAGTGGGGAAGATGCCGCCGATTGGCGCAGAATACTGACCGGGGTATTTCCTCTTCTAAAAATTCTAAACGCCATGTATCCCACTCGCTATAGGGCCAAGTGCCCTTGATGCAGTTGCATACGCACCCTAATACATGTAACCTTGGAGTGCACTAAGCACGCTCATAGGCCAACTAACAATATCACAATGGAGCAGTGGGAGGCACAACTTGCCTTCTGACATGGCAGGACAAAAGTCCTTAATTAGCCAATTCAGGCAGGCAGCAGAGGCCAGTGGGGCCCTGGACTCAGGGGCTCTGACTACTGCTCCTTAAAATGTTTTCCTGTGAAATTAAGTTTCTATATATGTATATACAATCAAAACATCAATACGTATAATTTTTTTGCACCGGACTATTTCCTATTAACTGTGCAATTATTTCTTTTTCTCACATGAAGCAACTTGATTGCGTGCTTAAGTTAAGCTGATGTTGCTAATCTAAGCTGGGATTGGGTATAATTTCCAGAATATGATAAAATAGATATGATAAAGAAGTGTCCATGTGTATGGGCCTACAATTGATGGTTTTCAATATCTTATCTGGCTGGGTAGTAAATTCATGTCAAAAGAAATATGCAGACCACTGACCAAAACAGTGTGGCTAATATAACATGGGTAGAAGACATCATGACAGCCAATAGGCACCTTTTATTTTGTTATAACAGCTGAATTCTCAAGTGGAATGCACTGTGGCCATGAACATCCTAAAGAATGACAATAAGCGAGGCACCTCTTTCCATAATCTGGCAGCACAGCTGAAAACAGTTCAGTTAATGAGTGGAATCATTGCCTGTGCAAAATAAAGATCAGCGAGATGGGTACTTATAGCATCCAACATCCTACACCCACAAATAATAGGTAGCAGTGTGCTTACAGCCAGATAAAAGTGCACCAGAAAAAACACCTAATGGACGTACTTTGTAGGCACAAGTCAGTTTAAGGCACATTATTCGGCAGTGACTGTCGGCAGAATCACCAGGAGGATAGAACCTACAGCACTTCCCAGGCAGATTATGCTGGTACTAGTAATGAATTTTCGTTCACATTACACTGAAGGCTGATGCCAAAAGGGACGACACGAACCACAGAAAGAACTAGAGTGGATCTACAAAGTAACAGCGAACTTTCCTTTAGCTTTCTCTGCCTGCATTAGTACCGTTACTACGGCTAGCCGGTGAGAAAGAACTGTCGGCAAAATTTCTTTCATGCCATTCTGCTGTCTGCTAGCAGAATATTATATATCACCACACCTTTGTTCAGTCCTACTTGTTTATTTTTACATGTATATTGCTTTTTGTCAGGAAGCGTAAATTTGTACATAATCAGAAGGAAGCATCAGCTTCTTACTTATAATACAGTAGAACCCCGCTGTTATGTTCCCGGGTGCTGCGTTTTCCTGGCTGTTACGTCGTTTCCGGCCGGTCCCGGCACAGCTCCCTTAGAACCCAATGCATTGGTAACCCTGCTGTTACGTCGCAACTGTGGGACCGTTCCCGAATCATACGTTGCGAACTGCCACCACGCGCCGGCCCGAGCGGCCATTTTGACTTTTCATGTCGCTTGGCTTGGTTGCTTGACGATGGCATTGGCCGCCCAAAGTGCCGGGAGCGACACTTATGACGTATTTTCGGTTTCCGTCAGCAAAAGTTTGGCCCTTGAGATCCGTATTTGCTATCTAAAGATGGTGTCTATGGCATGTTGCGGCCCTAAAATTGGTTTTGGCTCATAGATGTTCCGTATAAAGTCTAAGGGCGATAATGCCGTCGCCGCGCCGTATGCTGTATGTGCGAGTGCAAGCGTGCGAGGGGAGCCGACGACCGCGTCTAAATGTCACGCGCGAAAGAAAGAAAAGCAGGGAGGAAGCGCGCGCTTTCTTCCGTTGCGCTAGGGAGCGAGGGGGGAGGGATAGCGGGAAGCGTTGTGCCCACTGTAGTTGTGCTCTGGCATCAACTGCGTACTGTACGGCGGCGCGCGGTCGTGTGGGCATTATCTTGAAAGTGATCTACGTTGGGGCAGAGTCTACGCAGTGTAGGTGCGTCGGCAGCTTGTAGCTTTGTGCGTGCTGTGTGTTCTGATAGACAACACCACCAGACAACAGCAGCAGCGGCGCTTAAATTTCTCACACCAGCGTTTGACAGCGCGTGTCCTCGCTCATCGAGTGTGATGTGTTCATGTTTGCCTGTGGGCGCTGACACCATGCTTGTTAATATAGTTAATAAGCGATTGTTTACAAGTTTATACGGACGATAAAAATACTATTCTTACTTTGTATAGCTGTGTACTAATTTGCTATCACAATCGATCCTTCGGCTGTCGGGCGAAACTACGACTTTTTTTTTCACACTTAATAATTAAAATAATATTGTGTGCAGTTCAACACTACTCCTATTTCTCAATCTTTCCTGTTTCCCGGCTCTTGCGTTTCCCGGCTCTTACGGGTTTTTTTTACGGTCCCGTGAAAAACGTATCAGTCGGGGTTCTACTGTATATTCATCTACCATGCCACTGGTGTCTTCACAAACGGACTCTGTGCTTGGGTACCAGCAAAACCCGGGCAGTTTAGGATCTAGTGTATGCAACACACTTGTATCCCCCAAATATAAAGCTATTTACTTCGTGCAGTGTAGAAATTCCTGCTATTCACACCACTGTCCACATGATAAAAAATCAAGGCTGCCCGAAATTTGCATTCATGGCATTAGTGCTCAGGCATGTCCACATTTCAGGACAGCGCAGTATGTCTTGACATTTGCAACTATTATGATGTTCCCTAAGTTACCCTCACTGATAGAAGCATCTTCAAAAGTGCAGTAACAACTTTTGAAGCAAACAACACATGTACGAAGCAGAAAAGGCCGGTGTGATAGGGCTTCTCTATCGGGGTACTACATAAGAAAACGCGATCGGCAACACTTATGCACAGTTCACTTCTGAGCGCACACACATCACATAAGATGAGCACTTTTACGCCTAGCAGCGCTGCGACACATATATATCTCGATTTGTCATCCTGCGAACACTTCGTAACAGCAACAACACAGCTCGAACATCGCGGTCACCACGGCACATTGCAGCCGGCGAAACGGCTCACACGCAGTATAGCACACGAGGAATGACAGCGATAACAAGGCAACAGATCTTATCGCTACTGACGCCTGTCATCATTTCTGAAAGTTGTAAAGGACTGGTGTTCACTACTTCGCGACAACAAACGGCATACACAGAACACATACAAGTCGCCTATCAGACAATTTTCACTTTGCCAGGCCCTGAACATGTGTCGTATACTCAGAATACACGGGTATGTGATGGCCTTCTCGTTTGCAATGCACACGCGAAGCACGGCACAAGAAATCACCAAGTCGACGGCTTGAAATATTTCTTCCGACGCTCGCGCAAACACAACACACTTCCTCTGCTCCGTCTGTTTCTGTCGATGATCGCCCGCACTGATGAGGCCTGGGAGGGTACACCGGCTTGCTGCCTTCCATGACTATCTTCGTGGGTGCTGGCTAACTCTAGTAAGAATCACAAGAATGAGCAAAATAGACTGTTCCTGATGCGGCTGTAGCCTAGGCCTCGCGTCACCACTTCTCTTCGAGCAAGCGCCATGTTTGCCGTGATGACGTCTTACGCCATCCGCCTCGTACCAGCCAATGAGAGACGAGCAGGCATGCGGATGGCAAAGTTGCGTCTGCCCGTCCAGACCACGTCCAGACAATCCGACAGCCTTCGGCCCCAGTCCGCATGCGTGTGGAGCGGACGGGTGGATTGAGCGAGTATAGGCCATTAAAGAACCGCAGGTGGTGAAAATTAATCCGCAGTCCACCCACTATAATGTGCCTCATAATCAGACCGTCGTATTGGCACATAAAATCCCCGAATTTAATTTTGATATTTTTCTCTCTCTGGGGGTGCCATCTTACAGAGTAAGATGGCACCCCCTACTGAGAATTTGTCTGCTGAAGAGATTGCAGCAAGGCTGCTGCCGAGTGGTTGACATTAAGGGTAATATGTCTTCCACTGAAAATAATACGGCAACACAGTTCAGCAGGCGTGGGAATGGGCAGTGGACATGGAATAATGTAAGGGGCACGTAATGAGTGTGTAGATGAGGCATATGCCACTATCGCAATGAGCAGCTTTATAAGCATAATGCATAGGTAGTGGGCATGTGCATAAAGCTAAGTTGGATTTTTCTTCTCCATCTTTAAAATAATAATTGGCTATATATTTTCTGTTACAGGTGCTGATTATTGAAGGTGAAACTGGCTCAGGCAAGACGACGCAGATCCCCCAGTACCTTTACGAGGCTGTGAGTTGCTGCCTATTTCATGACTCCTCCTCCGCCACCACCCTTCCTTTTAGAACACGAAAGTGTTTTATGCTAGGCTCCACCGAAGGTTGTCTCTTGTTCAAAAGAAAGGAATTTGTTTAGGCTCTTAAGTAGCTGCCATTCTGTGCAAAATGTTTTTAGCAGCTTTTGACCACCAGCTTGTGCCCGAACTTGGTGGTGCATGTACAGTTGAACACACTTATAACAATATGCAAGTGCCACGAAAATTACATTGTTATAACCGATAATTGTTATTACCAGGCTGCATAAAAAAATCAAAATATGGGGATGGCAGAGCTGTAGCCAGAAAACTATAATGGCGTGGAGGCCGGTGCCCCTTCCCACCACCTTCCTCCATCCGGCTGCTGATTGCCTAGACTTGTTTAACTCTAGGTCCGTCCGATTCGCCTGCACCACTGTGAACCAGTTCACGGTGGTTCACGAGAAGTTCAGAAATTGTGCAGCTCGATTTCTGCGGTGCAGGCACAGCGCGACACTGGAAACGAATGCCAAGGTGCAAATGCAGTGCAGGCGTTGTTATGTCCGACTATGGGCACGGAGTGCATAAATTTGAGAGGTCCTGAACTGCAGGTATGATTGCCTTCTGGGGCATAAACACACGCCACACTTGCGTAGATACATCAGACGTGCATAAGCGGGGTTTTAATGTCGCTCACGCCCGTGTGCTGCGTCGTCTGCTGCGCTGCTGCTTCGCACTTGTACGCCTGCACCAAGGCGGCACCGACAGTGGAGTGGGTGCAGCGAAATCATGAACCAGCGCTGCACCTTTTCTGCACCTTTTGAAATGAACAGCGTGGTTCAGGGGGCGCCATTGCTGCACCGCTGAAACGAATGGCAGGGTGCAGCACTTCGTGAACTGGTTCAGGCGGTGCAGGCGAATCAAACGTACCTTCTGCTTCCTGCGTGCTCCAATCGCGTGTAACAAGCCGCGGCTGTCGGCGTTCAAGAGTGGCACTGCATAACAACTGCAAAGCGAGGTCACAGGCAGCAAGTGACATGCAAGCTTTGCCGAGGCATCGCTTTGGTGGCCCTAAAAAGGGCCTTTTAAAAAAATCCTCTCAGCTTGAAAAATCCAGGAGAAACACTGGGACAAGATCGCCACAAGCAGCTCGCCACGTACTTCTCACTGGCTTGCTGGAGAAAACCCCCATGTCCGTCAGCTTTGCTTACTTTACGCAAAGCTTGCCGACATCCTTCTCCAAGGCATCCAGGAGCGACACATAGTGCAACGGAAGGTCCCTCACGAAAACAAAGCCCCAGAGGGACTGAATCATTTGCAGGGCCTGCTGTGAGGACTCTGATGGGTGCATACATAGCGGGCAGCTGGCACGTTTGTTTAGTAAGGCCACATGTATGGCCTTCGCTGTAGTGGATTGGTCCTATACTTTCTAGGAAAGCATTTTTACTGCAGTTCGACTCCCTTGTGTTATCACCTCCATTCCCTTTCGTTGTGCTAAGTTGCGCCCTCACTGTTCGCAGACCTGTGCTTCTTGTTACCATGAGGTTCGCTTTTCTGCAAAACTTACTTGTCCAGGGCTGAGGTCACCTTATGCGCTAAATTTCACAATGACAGGAGCATGCCAAGTACTTGCACAGAATCGGGCATGCATTCGCAAATTCGATAGAAATAAGCGCAAAGAATTGTATTGGCTCTCACACGGCCAAAAATATATTCGGTTTGCTTTGAAGGTTCATATCTTATCGAATATTCAATAATTTTCTAATACAGTAAACCCTCTTTAACCCATTGAGGGTCAACTTTTTTCGCGAATTGCAACTTCCCTAATTTTTTTATTGCAGATTTAAAATGTTCAGGCTGACCTATCTCAAAAAAAAAACTTCCTGCAATTTATGCAAGCACACTCTGGAACGCAAGCTCGGAATTATGCGAGCACACTCTGGAAAAGTTCGCTGTGAAAGACTGTGCAGGTGAAAGTGAACAACATGACTAGGTGGCATGACGAGGATGATTGTCGTACCTATTTGTAGAAGTGATTTCTGGGGGATGATGCAGTGGGCGGTGAAAGCAATAGGGTCAGTGTTGCAGTGTGTCGCATTGGTGTTTTTTGTTAGGTAACACCTCTGTTATTGATGAGCTCGCAGCACCTTCTGGGCAACGATAAGTTGAAAAATTGGTGTGTTTTTCAAACATATAGACGGCGCCGTAAATATGGTAGGTAGGTAAAAACTTTATTTTTGTCCGGCAAGTTAATAGGGTGGGCTTCACCCTGCCTAGGCGTCTGCCATGAGCCCTTGGGCTCTGGCGGCGTCGTAGGCCCGCTGGACTGCCCACAGTTGATCTTCTGGGGCTGAGCTGAGCATATGGCCATAAATATGTGGCATCGACCATTTCAGACTTGTTCACGGTGCCATATATATACGGCATTGACCCTCAAAGAACCGGTGAACTCAAACTCTGATATCTTGAAATATCGGTTCGCCAAAATTTTTGTGCTTTTGCAAGGCTCAAATGTTATGCGAATATATGGACTGCTCCATCTTGAGCAGCGGAGGACATGGAAGTGCACTGCTACTTTTTGAACTGAGGTTTCTAGCTTCCCCTTGTTGGCTGTCCTTTCCTTTAAGGGCTACACAGCTGACAAGATGAAGATTGCCTGCACCCAGCCACGACGAGTAGCTGCCATGAGTGTGGCTGCTCGAGTCTCTGAGGAGATGGGTGTCAAACTGGGAAATGAGGTGAGTGTGCTGACAGTTCATAAGCTACCTGTTCCTGTCTGTGTTAACCAGATGTCATACAGTAGACTTGAGAAAATACTCTGTTAAGCGAAATTCTCTGAATAGATTGGGAGTCTTTGTTTGGTGTCCTATAGCACTGCGTGTTTCTGCAAGAATTTTCTGTCTCAGATTATTGAAAATACGGGGTGCGAAATGAAATGACAAATTTTACTGACCAAGCTTTGTAGCAGCAGCAGACATTAGAATTTGCACGATGATTACCGACGCAATTAATGGTTAAAACAATTTTGCTAGCTAGCCTTTCAATTAATTACTCTTTAGGGAGTGTTATACAGTCGAACCCACTTATAACGATACCGGTTTTAACAATATATTGGTTATAACAATGAGAAGCTGCTGCACCGTCAACTTTTGTATGTTTTCTATGGTGAAATAACCCGGTTACTACAATGCCCCCATGCCGCATTGTCACTTATAATGATGAAGTCTGGCTACTTGGTGCCCATGCCGAAAGGGAATAGAATGCGAACTCCTTGAAAAAAAAAAGACAGAGAAAAAGAAATTCGAGCTGTTGCACGCCGCCGTGCGCTGCTTTCCATCCTTTTTCGCATCGCCAGCCTCGCGCACCTCTCCCCCATCGCCCTTCTATTCCTTCGGACAGGAATGGGCTGTGCTCGTAGCTCTACGCCGCGCCACCCTCCGAAACACGAATGGACCACACCAACTGCGCTGATAGCGCTGGGCTGGCGGAGCGCCGCAAAGCTGCGACACAGCTGCGACGCAGTAGAGCCAAAACGGCGTTAGCGTCCACCGAAACAAAGCAACAGAGTTCGCATCGCCATAGCCATCAGTGACATTCGTACTGGAGTGACAGCAACGCTGAAATGTTTCGTGCCTTTTAAAGCCTTTATTCTTGCGTTTACCGCTGCGCATAGCACCGCGTTCACCGCGTGCCTTCATGACTGAGTAGTCGCCATCCATGATCGCGTCGATAGCAGCCGTGATTTTGTCTGCAGCGGTTGCGGCAAACAGTAGTTTCGTTTTGACTCGGTATGCGTGTCGGCCGCGCGCCTTCAGAACCGCAGGGTCGCCGTCCATGATCGCGTTGACAGCGGCCGTGGTTGCGGCAAACAGTAGTTTCATTTTTACTTGGTGCAAAGCTGTCGAGGATCGCGATAGGTGCCGACCTGGCGAAAAAATAATTTCGATGTGTGTGCAGCAGTGAAAAGTGTGTCTCAGATGAAGACGCACGCCGCCGCGCTGTGAAAGAAGTTGCGAGGCCTTTGCCGCTGCAAGCGCTATTCAGTCACGAGATGAGAATTGCAGCTTCCGCACTGTTTTTGTGTAAAACAGAAACAGGATTCGGCTGATTCATTCAGTAAATAAAAGCGTGTTGATGTAGAAAGCATTTGTTTATTGTTTTCTTGATAACCGCGGTAATTTGAAATTCGGTTAATTCGGGCATTTTTTCGGTCCCGTGAAAGTCAAATTAACGAGGTTTTACTATAGCAGTGCCATTCTTGAACGCCGACAGCCGCGACTTGTTACACGCAATCAGAGCGCGCAGGAAGCAGAGTTGAACAGTTAAACGAGTCATCACAATCAGCAGCCGGATGGAGGAAGTTGGTGGGGAGGGGCACTGGCTTCCCTGCCATTATAGTTTTCTCGCAACAGTGCTGCCATCCCCCTATTTAGATTTTTTCATGCAACCCGGTTATAACGATTATCGGTTATAACAATGGAATTTTCGTGGCACTTGAATATTGTTATAAGTGGGTTCGACTGTAATTGTAGAAGTGAAGTCAGCCAGCACTCAAAGCGTAATATTTTGCTAGAAACACTTTGCCTTGATCAAGTTTCTGGAAATTAGGGCTCAAAATCTGCAGCGAAATGACGAACTGGAGATGTCTGCACCACCAGGTTTGTCTTGTAGAGTTACTGCAAACAGCATTTTACAGTTCTGCGTGTGGCCAAAACTAATCTGACTACAAATTCCGCTTGCACAGACTTTTACATTACAGTTTGGATTTAACAAAACCACCACATGCCACACCCGCACTATGCAGAAAAACCATCATGGCAGCGGCGACAAGACTTACTGTGCGATTCGCAGGCCGATAGTGAATGCGTTTCATTTGTGCTCGCAGAGACGTGTCAGTGGAAATGGACTCGGGTGTACTGTAGGCTGGAAGCTACTTACGAATCTAAAAGTGTTTGCATGGTCACGACTTGTTACGATGTGTGACGATCGGCTGTTTAAATGCCAACAGCATATTGTTAGACACGTGCAACAGGGCACGTTCATGCGCAATTTGCAGTACAAGTGCGTTGATTCATACAGGCTGGTTTGCTCCTGCGTTGCGTCCATTTCTACTTTAACCTGAATAAAAACGTGCAACAAGCACTTCGACATACTACAAGCACTTCGACGTGCTATGTGCTCTGTGGCCAGGTGACACAGTCTTTTAGGGTTAGCATTGCGATTATTTTATCAAAGACCATTGCGCAGCGTGAGTGACTTTATTGCAATATTTATGTGCATTTGACATGGGCCTAAAGAAACTAATCAGTAAATTTTCGCTTTTTATGGTCTCAGGAGACTGTACGAGACGTGCGGAGTTTTCATATAAGCTTCAGAGATATGCATAGGTATTGTATACATTAGAGTCTCGCTACAACGAAATTGATGGGACACACGAAAAATTTCATGGTGGCGGAACTTCATTGACACGAAATTAGTATGTATATACGTACACCTAACGGCAAAGCCGCGAACGAAATCGAAACTATCGTCCAGGAAATTTACGTGATGGCAGGGGGGCAAAAGTTGAGACGTACGGAAGGCGGTCAATGAAGCGTCAACTTCACGAGAGAATGCATTTTGTGCCCGACTCCTAACTTAACACGCGTGCCTGGCCGATCGCAAAACACTCATTTTGCGGCACATGCACCGCCGCAATGAAGCAGTTTGAATTTTCACAATTTCACTGCATATTTATGACAGTCGGCAAGCTTGGCAAGCTTGCGCTTACCGGAAATTTTATTTGCAGAAGTCTGTCAGCCTGGATTTCTTACGCTTCACGGCAAGCAAAGGTGTTATGCGAGTCTCACAGTCCGTTAAAAGAGCCATCGCTATGTCATTGTCGTGATAACTCTGATAACTTTTCTGATGAAGTCAAAAGTATCCATTACTTTCAAAGCAGTCGCCGGAGTCAGTGTGTCTTGCGGATTGTCATTTTCCCCAGACGACAAGACGTTGCCATCATGTTGACAACAGCGGCTGCTGCCTGTGGCGGGCACTGTATCTTGAAAGCGATCTGCGATGTGCACAAAGTACGCGCCCGCGCGGACCTCATCCTCAAAGCGATCTGCGATGTGGGCAAAGAGCAACTAGTGCCAGTAGAGCCGTGTGCGCTGTGCTTTCTATGTTTAGTTCGCATTCAAGCGAGAGACGGCACGGAGGTCAATTCGCTCGCTGCTATTGCCACACCTCCTCACTACAGTGTGTTGACAGGGAGTTTCCGTGGTCATTGAGCGAGATGTGTCAATTTTTCACTGTGGGCGCGTAACAACGTGCTAGGTAATTTAGCTAGTAAGCGAATGTTTACAAATTTATACAGCCGATAAAACTACTATACTTAGTTCTTATAGCTGTCTACTAATCTGCTATGGCAATCGATGCTTCGCGTTTCGCTCGAAACTGCTAAATTTTTTTCCTTACGCTATCTGCCTCAGCTATCGTATGTGCCTCCTCTTCCCCAAGAGAGAAATTTACGCTTCGTTGGTGTAGGCATTTCGACCGGACACAGACCACAGAGAAAACAGCAGCGATTGTGGGGATCCCATGCAGTCTTGCGCAGGCTCGTGATTACCACGCATGGCTATTTATTACAGTAGCTCAAATCGGTACTTTGAATTTGATTTCGTTCACGAAAACCTCGTTCAAGCGGACATACGATCGTCGCAGCTTTGGAAGGGCTTATAATTTGACTACTTGGCAGTTCCAATTTCATTTCAGTCCCAGTTTCGTTCTCGAAAAGTTCATTGAAGAGTAAATACTGAATAAAACGCCTTTGTTATGAAGAGACTTTTTTTGTATTACTTTCTATGGCCAGCTGACGGGGAATCGGAAAATCTTCGTTGTGGCAGAAATTTTGTTGTAGTGGCATGTGTTGTAGGGGGATTCAACTGTATTATATTTCAAATTATTGATATATCGAATTATTTCGTGATCCTCTTCGAGTTCGATATATCCGGGATCGACTGTACTATTTTATTTCACTTCTAAACTGGCTGGCACGTCAAACCATGGATATGGGAAGGGTTTTTCACATACTGTTTCACATACTGTAGGCCTGCATTACTACAGGGGCTGCTTTGGTGATAATCAGCCAATCAACATGATGGGCTTTACTCATGGGGAAATGGCATGCTCTGTATCGGTGCATATAGGAGGTGTGATGACTTACCACGCTACTCTATCCCTGAGCACTTATAACAATATTCAAGTGCCACAAAATTGCATTGTTATAGCCGGGTTGCATGAAAAAAAATCAAAATACGGGATTGCAGAGCTGTTGTGACAAAACTATAATGGTGGGGAGGCCAGTGCCTCTTTTCACCACCTTCCTCTGTCCGGCTGCTGATTGTGTTGTGCCAGTCACGTGTAACAAGCCGCAGCTGTCAACGTTCAAGAATGTCACTGCTGTAACAATTACAAAGCGGGGTCACGGGTGGCAAGCAAGCTCCGCTGATACATCACTTTGATAGCCTCAAAAGGTGCATTAAAAAAAATTTGTAGTTTTGCTTGAAAGGCAAATAATCGATTGCGATAGCAAATTAGTAGACAGCTAAACGAAGTTAGGAAATTAGTTTTATTGGCCTTATAAACTTGCAAACATTCGTTTACTAACTAAATTAACAAGCACATTGTTATGCGCGCACAGGTAAACATGAACACATCTCGCTCGATCACCGCAGAAACTCGCTGTCAAAATGCTGGAGTCAGGAAGCGCGGCAGCAGCCACGAGCCAATTGACCTTCGTGCTGTCTCTCGTGTCAACACGAACTAAACGTCGAAAGCACTGCACATACGAAGTTACCGGCACTGGGCATACTTTGTCCGCATTGCAGATCGTTTTGAAGATGAAGCCCGTGCGGGCACGCCCTTTGTCCATGTCTCAGATCGCTGTCATGATATGGTGCACCCGCGTGGCCGTGCCATAAGCAGCAGCCGCCTAAAGTAAAGTGCGCCCCCTTCCTTCGCCTCGTGCCTCGCGCGCGACAAAAGATGGCACGCTTCCGCCCCGCCTTCGACGTAATCAACAAAGACCAGCACAAGTGACTAAATCCATCGGCAGCTTTGGTCCGCAGAACTGTGCAGAATGAGGTAGCCAGCGAGCAATCTGGGAGCAGCGCCCAGCGCTATCAGCACAGTTGGCTTGGTCCATTCGTGTTTCAGAGGGCGGCACGGGGTAGAGCTATGAGCTCACCCCATTCGTATTCGGAGGTGTGGAAGGGCGGCAGGAGAGAGGTGCGCGAGGCTGGCGATGTGGAGAAGGCTGGAAAACAGCACGTGGCTTGAATTTTTTTTTTTTTCCCTTTCAAGAATTTTGCATTCCATTTCCTTTCAGCACAGATACCCAGTAGCGCCAGACTTCATCGTTATTACCGATGACGTGGCATGAGGGCATTGTACAGTAAAACCTTGATAATTCGAACTCGGTTAATTTGAAATTTTGGTTAATTCGAAGAATTTTTGCGGTCCCGTCATTTTCCATGCAAATTCTACCGGATAGCTTAAATGGGCCGTGCGGCTCTATTCAGACAATTTGAGGTTTCCTGCTGGCAGCAACGTGCGGCTGTTGGGTTAGGGCGCTCCGTACAGTTGCCAACCGATTTTCCGAGCTCGTGGGGACTGAAAAATAGTCCGAAAAACTCGTTCGGCCGGAAAAAAAAATTATTATTAGGTCCCTTAGTGTGGCTTAAAAAAATCTCTAATAATGCCCTGCCTCATACTACGCTTGGAGGGGATAGACTTGCTTGGATTTGCGCAGCAGTGACGTCGTCTCCATGTACAATCGACACAAACGTCACCGTGTTGGCGGTCTTCGCCAACGGAGTTCACCATGGAGATCGAAGAAATGAGCTTCGCACCGCTTAGCTCTCACGAAGGTACAGGAGGTAGCGCCGATCACTGAGACATGGGTCTCCGAGACACCTGCTGAATGTACACGCCACGTTCAAAATAGCAACTGAAACTTTCGAAAAAAAAACTTACTAACTGAATTGACAAGCGTGGTATCAGCACAAGGTGTCAACCTTGCGCCCGGTTGCAAGATACGCATTTGGTGCCGCAGCACAGCATCGCCCCCCCTCCCTCCCTCCCATACCCCCACAGCTTTCCGTGAAAGCGCGTGTCCCTCGCGCGCTTTCATTCGCACATATGACGCGTGGCGACAATTTTATCGCCCTTGGACTTTATACGGAACCTCGAAACGGCGATGCCGACGTAAGAAATACGCTTGAAGTGTCCATTTAATTGTTATCGCAATAAAAAAAAAACATCGCACAATAAATGGTTATGACGATAGTGCTGACCGCATATACTAGAAAGAAAATAGAAAAAGTGCAGTAGTCAGAGTGTTCTGTCAACCAATGAAGGGCGGGCATGGCCTCTGAGACTGGAGGATGGCACATAATAGCGCGTGCCTCCCAATATTGGAGGCTATAGAGCGAGCCACTGGAATCCAAGCCAGTGCAAAATCGTCCTCCAAGATTGGGTAGCGTTACAGTGTACTAGAAGGGGGCAGTGGGCTTACTCAGCCGCTCCTCTGACGCAGTCAGCGTCGCATCCAAGAGGTGGCGCCACTGGCAACTTCAATGGAAGCTTTGCTTGCAGAAGCTTTGATTTTCCTTGCGTTTCTGACGGTTTCAGTTCGAAGCAGATAACACTCTTATTTGTTTTTAATTTTGGCATACTTGACAGTCTTTACATATCTTTAGCAAGCACTGTATTTGTTTAGGCCACATGATATTTGCCATAATAGTACCTTGTGGAAAAGGAAGACGGCAACTCTTGGGCAATTTGCTGCCTATCCTAACTCTAAGACCTTTTGTGCAAAGAGGTCGTCGCTGACGGATGTTGCTTATGCGGAAGGGGCCTTCGAATTTTCCGAATTATCGGGCAATCGTAAAAAATGTTGAAAATGGTTTCATGCCATGTCGACCTAATGTAAAATTTTGTCAGACAGAAAACAGTGCGTGCATACTTCCTGCAGCTGGGCTCAAAAAAAAAAAAAGAAAGAAAAAAATCAGGCATGCTGACTAGGTTTGTGTCTTTGCTTAGCCAAAATGAATATATATATATGGCTTAAATATTTCATTGTTCCACTTTAGTTGTTCCATGCTTCACAGTAAGCCTTCTGCGTTTATTATTAACCATCATTACGCCGTCACACATTTATTAAATCCAATCAGGTTTGTTTTTTCCATAAAGAAATGGAGGGAGGCCTGAACAAAAAGTGAAAACTAGTTCACTTGACAAAGGCTCCGGCCTATGCTTATGTACAGTTATATAAGGGTAAGCAAAATGAAGTTAACAGGACTGTTGCTGACAAAAAGCTTTTATTTGCAAGAAGTACAGCAAGCCATTGTTTCATGCACTTCAACTCATGTGCAACGGCTCAACTTCAGCTGCTTGGCCCTCTGCCGCTTTCCTGCCTTGTCATAGTTAATTCCTTTCACATAAAAATGCAGACGTGTGACAATCTAAAAGCTAATTATTTTAGCTGTGAGGCTAAGAGCGTGCACATTGCAGCCAACTTGGAGGGAAAGCTTACTCGTAACAACTTCCAGCATATCCATAATGCTGTCAGAGTGTAGCTCGCTCTGAGAGAAGCATTCTGTGAAAAGATCCTCTAGAATTTTCACAAAGCCATACAGCCGACTGGAGGGATGAAGGAGGCCTCCTCGGCCACAGAAGTTTGTTAGCCGGGCAAGTTGAAAACTTTCACCTGGTGGCGTCATAGTGAGCAGCTTTATGCATTCTTGGCATTTTGTGCTGGAATTGACAATACACTTCCACGCAACATAGCCCGCAATGTGGTAAGTGAGCCTCGAGCCGCTTCTGGCCACGTGCTGGTTATGGTCGTTTGAAACCCACACGCCCGTGCAATGCTGGGGTACCACGTTTGTGTGGCCTCTGTGGCAGTAGCGCTAGCAGCAGTTTGACTGCACTCACTTCTGTCACCTGATGCTTCGAGAGAGTCAACTTCCAGTAAGGAGGCCATTGTACCTTCCTCGCAGTTTCCTTCGCTAACTGACCTAACTAGACCATAAAAAGAAAAACAAATCACAGTGATCAGGAACTGTGTTCGAGTTGAGCACAAAACGTGGCTCGAAATGGAGCTCGCATACTGCGCTCGTGTCGTCCAGGGGCTTGTCAGCTCTGTGGAGGTTCTTTTCCCACTCTTTCCGTCTATTTTTATCCTTCGGGACGCCAAGCAAGGACAACTTCGGCCCATCCTTCACATAAACATAGCTTGTTTGCACCCATGCGCTTAACAGTGGTTTTGTCGATGCCGCGGCATGGCTCAGTTACTGCAAGGTATACTAATCTCTTGCAGGCTATGTGCGAAAAAAAAAAACACTGAAGGAAAAAAAAAAACCCAGACGACGACCTCCACAGAAAAAACAACGCAGCTCAGCAACTCCAACTAATATGATCGGGCACTGGGCGGGCGGGCACTGGGCAGCTGCGCCGTCGCACCCACGTTCCATTGAAACTGACGCCAGCGCCGCCCCTTGGGCTGTCGGAGAAGCTCATATTTGCGACATTCGCGGAGCCGCCGCATCGCATAGCCTCCGCCGGAGAGTAAGCCCACTGCCCCCTTCTAGTACACTGTAGTAGCGTGGCTTGGAATGAGCGATTTAGTCCAGAAAATTGTACTTTGGAGTCTCAATTCGTCCGAAAAAAATGAGTGCAAAAATGCATTAACTCAATGGGAACCCTGACGGTGCATTTTTGAAGTCCGGAATATCTAGCAAGTCCAAGTCTTTAGAGTCGAGCACCCGCATGCCCACTTTAGCAGCAGTTATCGATTCCGTAAAGATCGTCCGCAACTTTGTTGAGTGCAGTGCGGGTGATATTTATATGCTACGTGTTGTGAGGCAGCTGGAGAGCATGGCAGTTGGGGTGGCAAACTACCACGCCAAGTAATCATCAGTGATTACTTCGAGTAATCTTTCTCGGACATGGAAAATAAAGGTTATTTCTTTTTGCGGCAAGTTCTTGCTTGTTTTCTTTTTTTTATGCATTTCGGTTATTCGAAATTCTGCTCGAAGAATTTTCATCGTCCGACGACCTTCGAATTATCGAGGTTTTACTGTAGTAAGCGGGTTATTTCACCATAGAATATAGAGTGTAGACCGCTTATAACGTACTAACGCACTATAACCAAAGCAACAATTTTCAAGGCTCGCACATATGCAAAACATGTGCACCGAGCCACCTCGCGTATGCAACAGTAGAGGAATGCGGCTAGAACATTTGCATTCAATTTACAGTCGAATCTCGTTAATTCAAACCAAATCACGCGGCGGCACCTCCGAGTGGCATTGCTCCGGCACCACCATAGAGTAAAAGCTTAGGAGAGTCCCCTCAATGTCGTGCGTCAACAAAACAAAAAAAAAAACGTGCGGATATTTTACCCTATCTCAAATGGCAAGGTCGCCGATTATTCGATGTGCCAGAACATGCGTTTACGTTCCGACGTCTCAGCCACGCTACCGTAGCCACGCGTAGAAAATGGCAGTGAACCCTTCTTTCTCCTTTATGCTTCCTCTACTTTCTAGTCACATGTTGACCTTGCACGCTGCGGCTACGGCGCAGAGGGAAGCAGTGGCGCTGTCCCAGGCGGGCCAACAAAACTGCCCACGCCAGCAAACGCCCACTTCCCGATAACGGCAGAAAACGAAACTTCGAGGAGCTGGCGCCGGGCCGGCTGGAATGGCGGCAGACGCACACGGTGACAGTCGAAAGTGAGGGAGCTACGAGGGAGGGCGAGGGGAGCCACCGAAGCGGCGGAGTTGCCGAGGCGAAATCCGCTTCCCTGCCGCCCTTGATATAATCTCGACCGGGTGAGGTGGGTCGTCACCGCAGGAATCAGGAAACGACGATGAAGGCGGGCATCGTGATGATGAAAAATAGAAAAGATTGTATTCACTTCATTGGTACATGGTTTTGACTCTATCTGAGTCTCGAGCGGTTCTAATTAACACGGGGGCCAGGACGGCCTTAAATCCCCTCGTGGTGGCCGGCGTTTCCTTCGTGGAAGTCCTCTCTCCGGTGGTCAAGTTGACGACCTCCTCGCCCTCGGGTCCTCCTTCTTGGTAGCTCGCCGTTTTCGTCTGCTCCGTAGAGGTGAGAGCTCTCTCGGGGCTGAAGGGGATTATCTCGTCACGGGAAAAGTGCTGAGGCTTGCTTCCCACATTGGAGAGATACAGATTCCAGGCATAACCTGCCGATGACCCCTTCGGGGAACTTGTGGAAGTGTCAGACCTCTGTCGGGCGGTCAAGTTGGCGACCTCCTCTCCCTCGGGTTTTCCTTCTTGGTAGCTCGCTGTTTTCGTCTGCTCCATAGGGGATGAAAGGGGATTATCTCGTCACGGGAAAGGCGCTCGAGCTTGATTCCCACATTTCACAGGTGCAGTTCCAAGGCGATCATAATAGCCTTATCTCGTCACGGGAAAGGCGCTCGAGCTTGATTCCCACATTTCACAGGTGCAGTTCCAAGCCGATCATAACAGCCCGTCCACCGCCGCAGGAGGTCTCGAAGGGGTTGCAGCATCCAAGCACCTCGAAGAGACCATAGACCCCGTGCCTCTGCTTGGTTTCGCCGTTCGTTCCAAGGCAGGCCAGGTGACACCCTCTGGAAATAGACCACGCCAAGCCCAAGGCACAACAAACAGAGAGCACCCAACTAACCATGAGAACTGCCAGGTTCACACATTCTTCACGCAAAACCTTATCAGAATTAAACATGCAGCCCTCGTTCGAGCTTTCCGAAAATTAACAAAAGGAAAAAACCAGACTTAAGTGCAATTTTCAATTAACCTAATACCTAACGTTTTTGTTTCTCCTGCCCGGGAAAGCCACATTTACTGAGAGACCGAGAGTGCATTGAAATGCAGCAATAATGGGGTTAATCATGAGTTGAAAACTGAAGAACAAAACACATCCGCGAAAAAAAAAAAAGAACGAAAGGGGCCCTTTACAACATTTTGCTTCACACAGGGAAGCTACGGCTGAGGCCATCCGCATTGGCATTGTCGCGTCCTTTCCTGTACCTGACATCAAAGCTATGCTCTTGCAGACTAAGGCTCCAGCGTAGCAGTCTGCCGTTCCTCGGGGACATATTCCTAAGCCACGTCAAAGGACAATGATCAGTTTCCACTAGGAACCGTGATCCTGCCAGATAACATTGAAGCTTGTGTATTGCCCATACTAAGCAAGCGCACTCCTTCTCGGAAGTACTATAGGCCTGTTCGCGGACAGTCAGCTTCCGGCTTACGAACACTACCGGGTGTTCCTCCCCGTTTTCACTTTTCTGACTGAGCACTGCACCCATGCCTCGATCACTAGCATCGCACTGCAGAATGAAAGGAAGATCATAAACAGGAGCTCTCAAGATGGGTTTGTCGGCTAAAGCGGCCTTTAACTTGAGGAAAGATTCGTCTTTTTGTTCGTTCCACACAATTTTCACTGGTTCATTCTTCCGTAAACTGTCCGTGAGGGGACTTGCGATTTCTGAAAAGTTACGGATGTAATGTTGATAATAGCCAGTTAGTCCCAAAAAGGAACGGACATCTGTTTTCGTCACTGGTCTAGGGTAATCGGATATGGCGGCTACTTTAATCTCAAGGGGGCGTCTGTAGCCACGTCCGACCTTGTGGCCTAAGTAGCTAACTTCGGCTTTTCCTAGTTGACATTTTTCGCCCTTCAGGGTCAAACCGGCCGCACGCAAACTCTCTAGCACATTCTTAAGGTGATGCAAATGGTCCTCCCAAGTAGGAGAGAAGACTGCGATGTCATCCAAGTAGGGAAGCGCGTAGTCCTGCATTCCTTTCAGAACCCGGTCCATAAGTCGTGAGAAACAAAACGGAGCGTTTTTCAATCCGAAAGTGAGGACAAGAGGCCGAAAGGTACCTAGAGGGGATGTAAAGGCGGCATAATGGCTAGCTTGCTCTGTCAGTGGTACCTGCCAGTAACCCCTCGTTAAGTCTAGCGTAGATACATATTCAGCCCTGCTGATGGTCTCCATCCCGCTCTTCCAGATTAGGAATGGGGTAATTCTGATCTTTGGTTATGGCGTTTAGCCTTCGGTAATCGATACAAGGCCTGGGGCTTTTCCCCGGAGCCTCAACCAGAATTAGCGGGGACGCGTATTCACTCTCAGAGGGAACAATTAACCCCAGCTCTAACATCCTCTGGATCTCGGTTTCCAAAATTTGCCTCTGCCTAGGTGAAACCCGGTAGGGCCTGCACTGAATGGGCACGTCCGATACCAGCTTAATATCATGCTCCATCAAGCTAGTTCTACCTGGCCGATCTAAAAAACAGTCTTCAAAGTTACCCACGAGCTCTCGCAGTTCGCTTCGCTGGTGTGGATTTAAATTTGGGTCTGCGCCTATGTCCGCGTATACTTTAGAAAGTGGAAGTTCCGTTGGCGGCATCGGATAAGCAAATTCTGTTTCCACTTCTTCGGGCGTATTTAGTGCGAGATGAACTATGGCTTCACGCTCTCGATATGGTTTCATTAGGTTCGTGTGGTATATCCTCAGCTCTTTACGTCTACCCGGTAATTTGATGGCATAGTTTGTGTCTGAGAGTTTCTCCATGACCTCCGCAGGTCCTTCCCAAAGGACGTCTAGCTTGTTTTTTCTGGACGCCGTTAGCAAAAGCACCTTATCTCCTACAGTGAAAGTCCGCTTCCGAGCGTTCCTATCATAGTATACTTTAGCTTTCATCTGGGCGGATTTCATGTTTGCCTCCACCAGCTCTTGACAAGATTGCAACCGCTCTAGGAGTTCCAATACATACTCAACAACTGTCGGGTCATCTCCGCGCCCTTCCCACGCCTCGCGCACCATTTGAAGCGGAGATCGAAGCGACCTCCCATAAACGAGCTCAGCTGGGCTGAATCCGGTGGCTTCATGCGGCACCGACCTCAAGGCAAACATAGTGGCCGCTAAGCATGCCTCCCAGTCCTTTCTTTGCTCGTAGCACAATGCCCGCAGTACCCTTTTCAGAACGGAGTGCCATGCTTCTACACTGTTGCTCTGTGGATGCCGCACTGAACTGCGGATGATGCTAATGCCGCACCTTTCTAGGAAGGTGGTAGTAAGGGCGCTGGTGAATACGCTGCCCTGATCACTCTGTAATTCAGATGGGAAACCTAATCGGGAGAACACCGAGAGTAAGGCTTCAACTACCTCGACTGAATTTATTTCTTTTAGGGGAACGGCCTCCGGAAACTTCGTTGCGGGGCAAATCATCGTCAAAAGGTATTTGTACCCTGAACTCGTCACGGGAAGGGGTCCCACAATATCAACCACTAAGCGTTTGAAGGGTTCAGTGATTACGGGAACTAACTTCATAGGTGCTTTCCTCTTTTCGTGTGGCTTTCCCACTTTCTGACAAGCCTCGCACGTTTGGACATAATTTTCTACATCCTTGAAGCATCCCGGCCAATAAAATTCTCGCAGTAACCTGTCTTTAGTCTTCTTTATGCCTAAATGACCCGCCCAGCCGTTGCCATGGCACAGGTTGAGGATTGGAGCTCTGTATCTTGAGGGAACAACGAGCTGATCATACTGTACTCCCTTCGTGTCTTTGTACTGTCGGTACAAAAGACCAGCGCGACGCCGAAAAGTGATGTTTCTTCTGGCTATCCCCTCTTTCTCTAGTTCTTTCAGTTTGTCGAGGGACACATCACTCTGTTGTTCTGCCGCGAGTCCCTCTTTATCAACTCTCAGTAGGTCTAAAAAGCCTTCCGAATGTGGCAGTACGAAATTAGTCTCTAATTCCTCAGCTAGCCCTTGCGGCGATATTTCTACTGAGCCGCATGCCTCCTCGCTAGCGCCTTTTTCACTGCTTTCACTAGCTAGGGGCTGTGCTTCCTGAGTGTCTATGCCATGAGGCATATTTCTGGCTTCGCTGCCGTGTTTCATCTTTGCCGCGATCTCCCGAGCTTTGGAACGCGTGAGAGCTTGGACCGTATGGTCGCCAAAACTCAGACCCTTCTTCTTCAACAGCATCTCTGAGCGATTTGAAAACAAGTAGGGATAATGTTCGGACAGATTTTGTGATACTGCGGCTTCAGTCCTTAATAGTCCAAACGGCCCCTCAATATTCACGTTGGCTATGGGCAAGCAGACACTATTTTCCTCAACTACCTGCCGGATCCATGCACCTTCCCCGGTGAAATCCTCAGGTTTCACGTACGCGGGGTGGACAATGTCCATTGTCGCAGCTGAGTCCCTAAGTACCTTACATGGTATTCCATTCACTACTAGGTCGCGAAGGTAGGGTGCTAAGAGTGCCAAGTTGTCGTCGTCACCATTCACAAAAGAAAAAACTATTCTAGGCTTCCGACAGCCGATCGCAAGGTGTCCAGGCTCCTGGCAACGGAAACAGACGACCGGTTTTGTAGCCTCCAATGCTCTTGTTGTTTTCTTTTCATCTTTCGCTGCGCTGTTATTCTGGCCTAAATTATCGGTCGGTACGTCTTTGGTCCCACTTCCAGCTTTCTCGTTGTGAAAAGGGCGCCTGTTTTCCTCTTTGCTGAATTTCGTCAATGGCCTGACGCGCGTTTTCTCTGATTCGCGACGTGCGGCGAATTCATCTGCTAGTACTGCGGCACGTTCTAAGTCCTTTTCGCCCGACCTATCTTGAATCCACAGGCGCATCTCTTCGCTCAAGGACCCATAGAACTGCTCCTTGCAGATTAGCTCCACAACCTTGTTGTGACAACCGAACGCATCTTCCCCTTTTAGCCACTCAATTAAATTGGCTTTCAGCTTATAACTGAAATCTTGAAAAGACTCGCCCGGTGTCCTAACTGCCTCCCGAAAACGGCGGCGGAAAGCCTCCGCTGAGAGCCGATATTTTCTTAGCAGCGCAGCTTTTACTTTCTGATAGTCCTCTGACTCGTCCTTCGTTAGCCTCGCAATTATTTCGGTTGCTTCGCCAGGAAGAACGGTCAGAATCTGTTGTGGCCAACTCTCTAGTGCCAACCCGTTTCTCTCGCAGGTTCGTTCAAAAGTAACGAGAAATAAACCCATGTCATCGTTCACCTTGTACGATGGCATGAGATCCCTTATCTTCACTCCTACTTCACCTGAACGTCTTTCATCTATTGAGAGGTTATTTGCTGATTGCCTGGCCAGATCCCGCTGCACGTCTAGTTCTTTTAGCCTTATTTCGTGAGCTCTCTGTTCCTCGCGTTCCTTTCTTTCTGCAGCTTCCTTTTGATCAGCTCTCTGCCTTTCTTCTGCAGCACTTCGTTCAGCTTTCTCAGCTCTTTGCCTTTCCCTCTCCTCTGCAGCGTTTTGTTCAGCTTTCTCAGCTCGTTTCTCTATCTCTTCCCATGCTTCTGAAATTTCGTCCTCAAGAGCCCCGCACTTCTCAATCGCCTCAATAAGCTGTGGCTTTCTCTGACTTTTCCCGACCTCAATTCCCAGCTCTTCACAAAGTAATAACAACTCTGGCTTTTTCCGTTTGCCCAAATCCATGGTCAATCCCGAACGAGGACTTTCTTACTCTGCTGTGACGTGAGGAAGCTTTCAACAGGAGCCTGCACGTACAGAAACTAATTCGCCGTTTTAGAAAACACACAAGCTAAAACCTGGCAAATTCTCAAAGAAAGTCAAGCGCTCACCATTCTGCTGAAGCCAGGACGAAGGGTGGAGTATCCCATTGCTGCCAACCAGCTGATATAATCTCGACCGGGTGAGGTGGGTCGTCACCGCAGGAATCAGGAAACGACGATGAAGGCGGGCATCGTGATGATGAAAAATAGAAAAGATTGTATTCACTTCATTGGTACATGGTTTTGACTCTATCTGAGTCTCGAGCGGTTCTAATTAACACGGGGGCCAGGACGGCCTTAAATCCCCTCGTGGTGGCCGGCGTTTCCTTCGTGGAAGTCCTCATCTCCGGTGGTCAAGTTGACGACCTCCTCGCCCTCGGGTCCTCCTTCTTGGTAGCTCGCCGTTTTCGTCTGCTCCGTAGAGGTGAGAGCTCTCTCGGGGCTGAAGGGGATTATCTCGTCACGGGAAAAGTGCTGAGGCTTGCTTCCCACATTGGAGAGATACAGATTCCAGGCATAACCTGCCGATGACCCCTTCGGGGAACTTGTGGAAGTGTCAGACCTCTGTCGGGCGGTCAAGTTGGCGACCTCCTCTCCCTCGGGTTTTCCTTCTTGGTAGCTCGCTGTTTTCGTCTGCTCCGTAGGGGATGAAAGGGGATTATCTCGTCACGGGAAAGGCGCTCGAGCTTGATTCCCACATTTCACAGGTGCAGTTCCAAGGCGATCATAATAGCCTTATCTCGTCACGGGAAAGGCGCTCGAGCTTGATTCCCACATTTCACAGGTGCAGTTCCAAGGCGATCATAATAGCCTTATCTCGTCACGGGAAAGGCGCTCGAGCTTGATTCCCACATTTCACAGGTGCAGTTCCAAGCCGATCATAACACCCTCCTCCCTCACATTCCACGCTCTCCGCATGCGCCTTTCGCCGTGCTGTGCCGGCGCCGCCCGCTCCCTGAAGTTTCGTTTACTGCCGTTATCGTGAAGCGAGCGTCGGCCGGCGCTGGCAGTTTCGTGGCTCTCGCTGGCTATGCGCGCCGTGATATTTCACGACTCGCACTCAAGATTCTGGTTTTAGCCTCACTGGCTGTTCGTTCGCACCACATGCCCTTCTCCTCCACTTCGTCTCTCTTTCTTTCTCGAGCACTCCTTGGGGCGCCCGTTTGAGGGGAGCGTTCGCCATCTCCGCTGACTTCCGTACTCCCAGGCAGCCGCACTGTAAGCGGTATTTCGTTTCCTGCAACTGCACTATAAGCGATACGTGTATACATGGAGTGCTATGGGAAAATTAACGGGAGTCTGAAAAGACCGCACTATATCCGGTCCTGCACTATAAGCGGTTACATTATAAGTGGTCTATACTGTACATGTATACAAAAGTTTACGGTGCAGCAAATTCTCATTGTTATAACCGATACAGTGGAATCTCGATACGATTCTGCATAATACGTTCTTTGTCTTTTTCCCAGCCAGTGTCTTACAGAAGCAACGTATTTTGGATAATATGATTTTCGGATGACTCGTTTTATTTTACAGTTTACGTGAAGCAGTAGCACACCCAGGATCTCTGCCAGGGGAGGGGGGTTGAATTTTTGTGTGTGGGGGAGCCAGCACTCTGCATAATATGCAATTTCCTTGCTTTAGTCAGAGGAATCCAACGGCAAATGAAATGCCTAATATGTAATTATAATACAGTGAAACCTCCATTTAACGAAGCTGTACTTGCAGCGAAAAACTGCATTATATCGAGGTTTCGTTAATTCAGTAGAACTAAGATGGGGAAATAAAGATAGTTCGTTACATCGCGAATTTCGTTAAATTGAGGTTCGTTATTTCGAGGTTTGACTGTAATAATGACACCAAGGATGATGACAATGTTTATTTCTTCAGCATTTTTCTCAAAGTAATTTAAGAGCGAATGAATAAATACAAGACAGTGATAGAGCGTTTCTGTTAATCAGGAAAATTCGACCTCGAGCCATCTCCTGAATTGTAATGACAATGTGAACAGAGCACTGAAGGTACTCGTTGGATTTGTGGGGCTGGACGTGTGGGGGGGGGGGGGGGGGGTTTAGCCCCCCTTCCCCCCGCCATTGGTGTGCCACTGCTGTGAAGATTGTATCACCGAGATTCCGCTGTGTATTGTTAAAACTGGTATAATTATACGTAGGTTCGACTGTACTGCTGTTGAGCCATTTTCTTCGAGATCAGGCATCATGCAGATAAGCCTGCCACATGCATCTAATGGGCACCTGTTTCAGCTCTGAGGAATTTCATATATTCACAACATGACCAAGCATTTTCATAATATGAAATGTTAAATGCACATAATTCATTACGAAACTTTACATTATGTCGACATATCCATGTTCACTATAAGAAGGTTCAACTGTAGTTGTTCCAGAATCTATAGCCTCACGTGCTGCAAACCCAAAGTGCCTGCTGTTGGCCAAAATGGTTCCTGAACATAATTGGCACATTGCATCCCCTGCCACCCTCTGAACCTGTCTGCATCTATTTCAGGTGGGCTATAGCATCCGATTCGAGGACTGCACATCAGAGCGGACAGTGCTGAAGTACATGACGGATGGCATGCTTCTCAGGGAATTTCTCTCTGAGCCAGATTTGGCTAGCTATAGGTATGACAACCTTTGCGCCCTTTTGCCTTGTTGGTTTTTGCATTGGTAGCATCATTGGGTGAGATAGAACATGTTTAGCATTGCTCCCTGTCCTATCGTGTGTATTCATAGACTGTCTCCATGCATAATCTTTGCTTATTACAGTCAGTTACCAATTTTTAGGAAACTGGTGGTACCGCATAAATCTGAATAATCAGGTTGGCCGAAAAAAAAAAATTTTTTTTTTTGTGTGTGACATGATGCACACAGATGAGTTTGAAAAATCAAGTGACACTCCGTGTGGTGTCCAAAATTTCAGTTGCTGTTATACATTGGTTTTATGAAATAGGGGTCGGTGGCCACAAAAAAGTCTAAATAATCAAGCGGGTCCAAAAAAAATCTGTCATCCGAAATCGTCGTCCTTGTGGACTATGACACAAACCACAACAGGCGCTCCATCAGCCATTGCTTCTTTTAATGCTCACAGTGTTCATTGTTTTCACACAGTTTGCTTGAGCAAGAAAAATAAGAACTGAGGGACTCGATTTCTGTTAGCAACAATCGTATGAGGGGGGACGCGGGTTCTAGAATGGTGAAAAAGTACGAAAAATTGATTTTTGTAAAAATGCAATTTAGGAATGTTTGGGCTTTCAAGCACCTGCCCTGAAATTATTAACCCTGATTTCGATCGGTAAATAGGAAAAAATCGGCTTTCAAAACGCCACGGGAGCCGCGAAACGACCTGCGGCAGGCAAAATTTGTTCAAACTTCCTGCGCACGCAGTGCCGGCCCACCGTCGTTATGTTGATCTTGTTTTGTAGCTGTTTTCTTTGTGAGAATTTTGCACTAGCTAAATATGGCGCCACTCAAGCTGAATGACGGCTCTCGCCGTTTTTCCAAAAGGTGGTTCCGCGCCTCTGATTGGGCGGAGCGTGTGCGTGCAAGGCGAGCTCCCTGTCTCGCGCCTCCCATTGGCTTGCGCGGCCACCGAGGTGGCCATTTTGCTTTTTATTTTTGTTTTGCGTGCGCCACCGTATCAGTCCTCCGTTGCTCCCGGTTTCTCGTGGTCGTCTGCTACGCTTGCGTTCACGCGGCTCACGCACCGTCTTTTCGTCTTGCGCTCGTCTAAAGATGGCGCGATAATCTTGCGGAACGAAACGAAAGCATCCATAATACGCACGGCTGAAAATTGTGGACAAAGGCGCGCAGCCTGAACGGTTGGAACCATCGCGTCCGAAGCTGCACATCTAAGGTCACCGTTGATTCTACTGGGCATAGCCGCAGCCCATCTGATGTCATCGAATCGTCAGCCAGCGCGTCCAGCGGCACCCAAGACTGCGTTGGTACAGCATACTATTCAGCGCGCTGCCCGAACAGTTGGCACGAGCGGAACGACCGGAACCACCTGTTCATTCCGAAGCGGCACATCTAACGTCGCCGTTGATTCTACTGGGCATAGCTGCGGCCCATCTGATGTCATCGGATCGTCAGCCAGCACATCCAGCGGCATCCAAGACCGTGTTGATACGGCATACTATTCAGTGGGCGAGTCGGCTGAGCACGCGAGAAGTGCGGCGATTTTGAAGGAGTGTCTGGCATCACAGTGCGCAACGAAGCAGAAATTCAAGCTGCTAGTCGCAAAAGCTTCAGAAGTCGCAAAATGAGCATCTAGATAGTAGTGCCACCGAGGCTAGGCTTTCAAAACGACACAAGCCAGCAAAGCACCCTGCATATACAGCCCTGGCATGCTGTAGAGCAAAGTGTTGTTGAATGACAATAATCAATTTTGGTCATGAAATAAATATTCCATGCGTGCGTGCTTTTGACTTGAGCATTGTGAAAGTTTATTTGTCTATGGAAAGGCTACTTTATTATACAATTTTTGTATTCATTTAGCTTGCAGGCCACTGGAACGGGCACATGAAGTGGTAAATGTAGCTTGTCACACTGGTTTAGGGGCAGTACATGGCTTTATAACAAGTTTTTCCCTGTTTTCTGGCAGGGTACAGTCATATATTTAGTATATTCATTCTCGTGAAGAATAAAGCTACAAAATGATGTCATTGATATAGCTGTAGCTGGATTCTAGAAAAAGTTGCAGCTGTCTAAACTTCAAATGCGTTTTTCTCAGTTCGATGTTTTTACACACTGCACTCAGTCTTACGGGGCTTTTTTCTATGATGTTGTGGAGTGACAATAACAAGTTTGGTATCAGTGTATTTGTATTGAAATGATCTAGGGGGTGATGCTATTTCTGTTACTCTAGCATCATTTTATAAATTACAATCAAAAGTAACAATGAGCGAAAATAAGAAAAATATATTCACAGTCAATGTTGGTCTCCTTTCTTACCTCTAGAATGCTTTCAAACAAATAAAAATAGCATCACCCCCTAGAGCAACTCTTTGGCATTAAAGTCATGCTCTTACTTTTTGTCTTCAACAAGGAGAAATTGCCAAAAATCACCCGTAAGAAGTACTCATGAAACTTATTTTCAGACTTGAATACTTTCTGAACTAGAATAGGTATCAAAAAACTAATTATAGATTTGAAATGAGTGTGAAAAATTGATCAAAACTGTGAAGTTTAGTTCGATCATGTTCTTCGTGGCCTACCCATGTGTTTTTTGGTTTGTCTGCAGTGCAGCATGCGGGTTAAATGCATTTCGCTTCGGTTCTGAATGCCACTTGTTGCTTCTGTCGTTTGCCGCTTCTTTACCGTGTTGCTAGGGTGCACGACTACATGAGTGTATCATCGTGTTGTGTGTGAAAGCTACAGAGGCTTGCAAGGACTGATTTTGTCGGTTTTATGTGGTGCGCGAAATCGTCACACCAGCTGTCATGCAGTTCATGTTTTTGGATCTACTTTATACGTAGCATCGCGTGCGTTGAACTGTTGCTAGTTTGCTTCATGCAGAACTGTTGATATTTTTATATGCGAGGTTTTCGCCTTGCCTTGTTTATATAGAGAGGGCTTAAATCATGCTGTTTTTTATCGGAGTGACTACAGAAAAGTGCTTCTTCAACAGCTTTATTCTTTTCGCCTGAGGACATCTTCGATATTGTGGTTTCTTTCGAAATGTGTTAGAAAGGATGTAGCTCAAGGCGAGGATTGCTGTTTGACTTTCGTTGAAAAGGTTGCTCACGCTTGGGAAGTATTTACTCCTTAATGCTGTCTGAGCAGACTTAACGTATTTACTCGAATCTAGGCCGACCTCGATTCTAAGCCGACCCCCGAGAGTCCAAAGCCAGAAAAAAAAAAAAAAGCTTACCTCGAATGTAGGCTGAGCAAAAAAAAGCGAGGACAGCGTTCACAAAATGAAAACGGCATTTATTGAATCTGAACGGGCAGAGCTGATTCAACGTCATCGTCGCTGCTAACCTCATCGCTATGTTGCTTGTCGCTGTCATCTTCCAACAGTGCACTATCTTTGGTACCGTTAAGCGCATTAGATATGCTGCACTTTTTCAAAAGAGGCACGATCAAAGTACCTGGGATGTCGTCCCATGCTGCAGCTACCCAGCCCGCCTGCTGCGATAGGGATGCTCATTTGATGCGGCCCGTTCCGTGTAATATTTCCGCAGACGATCTTTCAAGGGTTTGTTGATGTAGACATCAAGTGGCTCTAACTGGGGGCCTGTCATGCCGCCCGGTATGACAGCGAGGTCCATGTTCGCTTGGGTGAGCGCAGCCTTCACAGTCAAGTTCCCACGGTAAGAGTCGAGGACAAGGAGCTAGTTCTTCATCAAAAGGGCTCCTGGACACCGTCGCCTCTTTACCGTCACATCTTTACCCACTCTTCCACCATTGCACCCGTCATCCAGTCGGTCTCATTTGCCCGCACAATGATGTTTCTTGGGAAAGCTTCCTGAGCAGGCAGTGTCTTTCTTTTAAATATCATATAAGGAGGGAGTATATGTTCATCAGCTGTGCAGCGCAGCATCACGGTTGCGCGCTGCTTCACGTTGCCCGCAGAGCGCACCTTCATCTCCTTGGCACCCTTTTCATTCACGGTGTACGCCACTGGCATGTCAAAATAAACAGCCGTTTGGTCGGCATTGCCGATTTGCCCAACACCATGCCGTACACCGATACGACACAGGTCAAAATGGCGACGTCGCTCGTGTACGGTTGGCTACTGACGCTTCTCTCTTTCACAGCACGTAGCACTGAAAAGCTACCAGCTTTTCTTCAAAATCGCTTGGCAGCTTCTGGGTGATTGAAGTGCGATGTCGGAGGCTGAAGCCCAAGTGCTTCATGAATTTCTGAAGCCAGCCCTGGCTGGCTTTGAAATCCTTTGGCGTTAGGCCTTGCTCCCTTGAAAGTTCCCTCGCTTTCGCTTGGAGCACTTTTGTTGTTACTGGGAGGGCAGCTGCTCTCTGCGTCTGAACGAAGTCTGCCAAAACTGTCTCCACTTCGTGGTGACGACCTTTCTTTGGTCCGGTAAATGTCATCCTCGTTGCAGAGCACGCAAAATATTCGGTCGTTGCCCCCTCCAACGACGGACGTTTCCCTCATCGATGCCAAAGTTCTGCCCAGCTTGAAGGTTTGACGATGCCTCCGCAGCTATCACAACATTTCACTTGAAAGCGGCACTATAGTGGCATCTCCTCTTTGGTGCCATTGCGAATAACACCTTGCCGAATAACACCATACGACACAGGTCAAAATGGCGACGTCGCTCGTGTATGGTTGGCTACTGGCGCCGCTAATAGAGGCTCCGATACTGACTTTACTAGATGGCGCTAGCTATGCATTGTATTTATCAGTTTCAATGAAAAAGTGGCGCATTTTTTAAAATCCTCGAATTTAAGCCGACCCTAAGTTTGGAATATGATTATTTGAAAAAAAAACTATCGGCCTAGATTCGAATAAATATGTTACCACTCAGAGGGCTTTGTTTGTTTGTTTGTTTCACGACATATATATATAGTCCCTTTTTGCGTGTGCATTTTGTACTCAAATTCTTTCTTATTATTTTTTGTGGTTAGGAGCGCAATGCCAACACCGCAAAGGACTAAACCCAGCCTTGTTGCCGGTGCCAGCGGCCATTTTTCAATATATTGTTCGGCATCTCTCTTCCGTAACATTTGAACAAAGAATACTGAAAAGTTAGTAAGACTTTAGCTTTGTATATTTCCAAGCAGGTCACTAACGGAATTTCAAATTGTGACAACTGCAGCGGAAAAGGCAGTTCGTCGACGTATGCAGCGGAAATGTATCAGCGGCATAGCGCTGACTCTCACTTTTATTTACCCGTGCTTGTAACGGCTTCGTTGACTAGCGTACGCCATTAATACTTTAGGTCATGGCCATTAACAAAACTGCAATTACTTTTCTTGAGACAATTTTGGCGGCACTTATTCGATGACGTCACATGTGTTCATTGGCGAAAATATCACTACAATGTGTGCAGGCATCACGTCGTGTGCCTATTTTTAAGGTACAGAAACAGTATTACGGCAAGGGTAGAAGAAAATACGATCGAGACATCACTGTAGTCAACAAAACCAGGTGGCTATTTACATGAGCTCTACTTCTTATAACTGGGCTTCGTTGCGCCTGTCTGTGGGATGCACCTGGCACGTATGCGAACTGGGTTGTCCCAAACTTTGGTGACATTCACGTGCAGACCTTCCTATACTCGACATGTCTGCTCTCACCATAGAGGCCAGCACCTTTCCTGCAGCTGTCACCATAGAAGAAACAGTCTGGCATCCGAACAGAGGAGACATTGCAGCCGCTAACTTAAGCCATCGTTGCTGCAAAGGGTTGTTGTCTGCTACTGCTCCCGAGCATACTTTCGAAAGCGACCGCTAGGTGGCTATCAGTGGCGCCTCTATAGGCAGTGTGCTATGCGTATAGCATCCCTCATAGTCCAGGGTTGACTATCAGAAACTGAAATTAGCGAGAGGCAATTTTGGCAATGGGGTTCATGAGTGACCTGTTTCTAATCAAGGTAGCATGGGGTCACTTCACTGCAGTGTGGTCATAGTGGACGAGGCACACGAGCGCACGCTTCACACAGATATCCTGTTTGGCCTGGTCAAGGACATTGCAAGATTTAGGCCCGACCTCAAGCTACTGATCTCCTCAGCAACCCTGGATGCTGAAAAGTTCTCCGAGGTGAGAACCATTTCTGTTTTTTCATGGCAACTTGGATTTTAGCAGCAGGCTGCAAGGCGTAACATTTTTTTTTTTTTCACTTAAGCTGGGGTAGTCTGATTTTCATAACTGTCATTTAGCCCTCTAATGGCAACATGTTGCTGTTGGCTAGCGTAACCTGCCCACAAAAGTTCAGAATGTGGAAACTTATAAAAACTTCTAGCTGTTTAATGGCCTAATCATGCAGCCTGATGTTAAGGGGCCACTTCATAGGCTCCACTGTTGCAGTCAGTTGTACACCCCTGCACTTTTCTTCAGATACTTCAAGTTTTTATAGCTTCCACCTCTTCAAAAGTCTTATAGGCCGGCATATCTTTCTCTGAACAATATCATGCTGACATGTCCTATTTCTTTGAATCTAAGGGAATATTTTTTTTTTTTTGAAAAACGAGTTACAAACTCAAGGGTCAGCTTAGATTCGAGGATTTCATTAAGAGCCTTCAAAATGGTAAAATGACACTCTGCTAGCGCCACTGTAAAAAAAGCATAATTTTAGCCATCGCTATCCGCTGGGCAGCCAACTGAAGCACAGGCAAAAGGACGCCATTTTAACCGCTTTGAGTGTATAATGTGCGGGTGTGCAAGCACGTTCCTCGTTTTCTGCTTTTTTTCGACGTTTGTTTGTGGCCAGGCATCAGCGTAATGGCACCGAGCAGCCAGTGCCACTGCAGTGCATTTAGAAAGTGCTGCATTTTGAAAGCACCTGATAGCTCTGAAGATTGTGCACTGTATGAAGAAACCGGCAACAAAGAACCCATTGACGACGATGAAAACAATGATCCGAACAATGATGATGGCAAGTGAGCTGGAACAATTCCATGGCTGGCGCCAGATACTGGTAATAAATGCTATTTGCTTTTTGTGGCTGTGTACTTTATGGCTCGCATCCGAGGAAAGTTTCTTTTAATTTCGGACCGTCTAATTTTGGGGGTCGGCGTAGAACCGAGGCCTGCTTGGGTTCGAATAGATACAGTATTAGCTACTCAACACTTAGAACATGTCGTGCTGCTGTCTGGTGACATATTGGAATTCTGATTTTCCTGATTTCAATTTCTACCTTTGGGGTTCGAAGGCAGCAATATTCCAGAATAGCCTTCACCACATGTGGATGTATATCAAATGACAGGGATGACTCTGGAGCTCAGCATTGAGGAGGACTGTGACTGTGCATTTGTTACCTGTTATCATAACAAAAGCGTGAAAGCTCATAGTCTCAAGTGTCCAAAAGCAAGCGAGCAAGCAATTAGTGACAAAGTGGAGCGCGATTGACTTTCAACACAGGTTGAGTGCTGATTCCAGGTAAAAGGTAAACTGTGAGGCGCCTTGTAACAACCAGATGCAAGGTCAGGCAATATGGCCTGTTTTAAATGATTTCTTCTGTTGTCCTCAAACACCACACACCTAATCTTATACAATGCTAGTCATGAAGTTATGCTCAGAGTATGAGCATAAAATACAGGACTTGACCTATCTGCTTAGGTAAAGGGTATTGTACAGTATGGATTCGAGTATTCACTGGGAACTGTCTTCAATGCCAGTACACAGCCACCAAAGGCGATATGCAGTACAAGTTTTTGTTTCGTTTTGTTTCTGTTTCATTTATCTTCCCTTCCTACTTCTGGCATGCACAGGTTCTCTCTTCTTTTTCCTCTCTGACTGCCAGTGTCATATGCTTGCAAGCACAGCATCTATAGACAGCAGACCAGGGACTTGCATGCAAGCAGCACACAACACTTGTTTATTTATCAGCATTGTACCCCTCATCATGTCAAATTCCAGCTGCCTCTCTCTGCTAGCACTATTTCCCATCTTATATCCATTTTATTCTTCACATTCACTCTTTCAGCATCTTAATTCATCCACTGCCTCTCCCTGCTGCCACTGTTCCAAGCCACTTCATTCTCTCATATTCACCTGTTGCACAACATTATGGAGACAAGTGTCACGATAAATTAAAACTACAGTATAGACCACTTATAACGTAACCGCTTATAGTGCAGGACCGGATATACAGTTAAACCTGGATATAACGAAATTGACAAATTCCCGAAAAACTTCGTTATAAACAGGATTTCGTTATATACAGGTTCGACACGAAAATTCGAAAAAGAAACGCTTACAGTATTTACTCGATTCTAACGCGCCCTCGATTGTAACGCACACCCGTTTTCCGTGACCAAAAGAGAGGAAAAAAAATCCTTGTCAGTACCGTGCATCTCATGCTTTTATACAGAAATACAACTATCACTCAAGATTTACTCCCAATACACTAAAGTTGTGATGAACAAAAAAAGTCCCAGTTTCGCCTGAAAGGCGAAGCATCGATTGCAACAGCAAATTAGCAGATAGCTATACGAAGTAAGGATAGTAGTGTTATCAGCCGTATAAACTTGTAAACATTCGCTGTTTAACTAAATTGGTAGACTAATGCCTAAGCACACATACTACAGCACATGGTCGAAGCTATGGGAGCTAGGCTCGAAGTGCATAGGAGGCGGCCATATTGAAATGCCGATTGCGATCTGGCCAGCTGCAGCAAGCGGTGGGATCAGGTTTGAATGAAGAGAGGGGGAAAGGTCACGCCCACAGCGGCAAGATCGCCGGGTCGAGGGATGTAGGCCCGCCTCGCGCACGCTCGCACGCACGCGTGCGCTCGCTCTCGCCTCGCAGTCGCCGTGAATTCGAGCGTGCCAAGTGTGAAGCTGCTGCTTCGCATTCCGTCACGACGGAGAAGGTGCTTCCGGTTGCTGCTCGCGCAAACAGGACAAAATTTGGGGTGAAATCTCTAGGTTGTCAGCGGGGAAAATTTGTTATTTCGAGGGGGTCTCCCGCTGCCACTTCATTACGTAGAGGTCTCAAATACACGTGCTTCTATGGAGTAACGGCGGAGAATAGAAAAACTTCGTTATATCCACTAATTCGTTAATGGAGGTCTGTTACAAGCAGGTTTAACTGTAGTACGGTCTTTTCAGACTCCCGCTAATTTTCCCATAGCACTCCATGTATACGCATACCGCTTACAGTGCAGCCGCGTGAGCCGAAATAACGGTTATAATGCAACTTCCGTGGGGAAATCCCACCGACAAGGGTGGTAGCGAGCACGCTTCTCAACGAGGTGTGCCCACCGATGAGAGAGCAGATCAACGAGGGCAATGCAAAGGAGGAGCATGAGATGTGGAGCATGAGTCCAAGGGCGATAAAATCGTCGCTGCGCGCCGTATGTGCGAGTGAAAGCGCGCGGGGGACGCCCGCCTTCACGGAGAGCGAACGCACAGCGGAGAGCAAATGCGACTTCCATCGCGCGAAAGGCCGTTGGGGTATGGGAGGGGGGGTGGGGGCGACGCTGTGCTGCGGCACCAAATGCGTATCTTGCAACCGGGCGTAAGGGCAACTGGCGACACAATCTCCCACGCGAAGGGAGCAAAGCGGGAAGGCAGCGCGGGGAGGGAGGTAGGGGGGGGGGGCAGCTTCTACTCTGCCAACAAATGCGTTCGTGCCTGTGCCGGCTGTCGGTATTGTCGTGCGCACCGTATCTTGAAAGTGATCTCCACACGGCTCTGACCTTTGTATGCGCTGTGCTTACGCCGCTCAGTTTTCATTAATGTGATAGACCGCACGAACCTTCGATCGCTGCGGTGGCCGCGTTTCCCCACGCCCGCGTTTTGACAGTGGTTGTCTGCGGTCATTGAGTCTATTCATATTTGCTTGTGCGCATTAACACCATGCTTGATAATTCAGTTAGTAAGCGAATGTGTCAACTTTAAGCAGCCGATAAAACTACTATCCCTACTCCTTATAGCTCTCTACTAAATTGCTATTGCAACTGATGCTTCGCCTTTCGGGCAAAACAGACATTTTTTTTAATTATTACTTTGTCTGCTTCATGCGAAGATCGTAGGTACTTGGACATTAACCTTTCACCGTTCGTAAATTTAAACGGATGCAAAACTCCCAGTCGCACGCTTCGATTCTCGGATACGCGCGGCTGCTTGGTCTACATGTTTTGCGTACGTGCAGGGCTTGAAAATTGCTATCTTGGTTATGGTGCGGTACTGCTTATAGTGCAGAGATGCACGAATCCGGCGACTTAGGTTATAAGCGGTCTACACTGTATTCCACTCTGTTTTTGTTCCAAATCCTCCGATATGGGTGCAGCCCAAAAATTTTTTAGCGATCACGGAGAGCTAATGACAGATTTGGAATATAAACAGAGTGGAATAGTTTTACGCTATCGCTACCAACAATACAGCCCTGATGAAATTTATTATTTCGTCATCTAACAATGAGGGTAGTGCCGAGCACCTCCTGTTGGTGAAACATACCAGCTTATGTGTTGAAAACACAACTTGCAACTATGTTTTGCCAAGGAAAGGATTACCTCTAGATTCCTTGTGCAAAATACAGTGGAACCCCATTCATATGTTTTTCGCTAGGTCGGTGAAAAAAACGTAACAGCCAGTAAAACACAGCAGTGAGGAAAGCTCCAAAAATGAACGAAAACAGTAGTTTCGACTTGAAACCATTTATGTATTTCTTCAAAGTTGCCTTTCAAGGCTTAAAAAAAATCTAGAATGGATGCTTGCCATTTCTTTTGCTCACTGGATAGCACCATGCATTTCTCAATAGCCTGAAAGGCCACATTGCTGTCAGCATCTCTTTGAGGTGCGACGTACCTGCGCAGGAGGCTCTCTGCAAACCTTGGATCTGTTAAATCCCCGGAATCTTGTGGCTTGTGCTCGTCATCATCATTGCAGGCGTGGGCGTCGTCACTCGCAACCAAGTTTGCAACGATCTCGACGTTGCTCTGGCACTCCAACATCACGATGGTGGCATCCACGGCAACGTAGTCGTCTGAGACTCCGATGGCCCCCAGTGTGTCGGTCGCCACACTGAGCTCTTGGTCACTAGTGGCTGCTGCTGACTCTTCAGGATCTTCAGCTTGCACCATAGCCGTTTCCACCTCCCTGTCCATGCGGTTGATGCAGTGCAATAGAATGAATGCACTGCAGTCCATGCTGTAGCGACGTAGTACATTGCGTCAGGTATGGAGGTGGTTGCAGGCTGCTATGCATGATCAATACATGCCAGACAGCGCTTCACGATACACTTCCGATAGGAGTGCTTTAAATTCTTTATGATGCCAACATCCAATGGCTGCAAATAGCTTGTCGTGTTCGGCAGAAAAAACAAGCTTGATGTTCCGAAGCAACGGCGGGTCTCTCGGGTGGGCTGCACAGTTGTCATTTTAAAAAGGAGAACACTCCTACATTGCGAACCCATCATATTGTCGATGTACTGAAGAAATTCTTCGAACAAAGAACAAGTCATCCACGCACGATTGTTGCTTTTGTAGTAGCATGGCAGTAGGCGAGTGTTCTACAAAGCACCCTGGATTCCGATACTTTCCGATCACCCATGGCTTTAGCTTGTCCGAGGCATCCATATTGCAACAAAGAAGCACAATCAACCAGTCTTCGCTGCATTTGCCTCTGTGGCACCCTTTGCCCTTCAGGCTTAGTGACTTTGATGGCTGCACCCAAAAGAAGAGGCCGGTTTTGTCAGTATTATATACCGTATTTACTCGATTCTAACGCGCCCTCGATTGTAACGCGCACCCGTTTCCTGTGACGACAAAAAAAAAGTCCTTTACAGTACTGCGCACCTCATGCTTTCAAACAGAAATACAACTTTCTCTCTTTTGGAAAAACAGATTTCCTCCCGATGCACTGAAGTTGCGATAAATAAAAAAAGTCGCAGTTTCGCCCAAAAGGCGAAGCATCGAATGCAATAGCAAATTAGTAGACCGCTATATGAAGTAAGGATAGCAGTTTTATCGGCCGTATAAACTTGCAAACATCCGCTTACTAAATAAATTAACAAGCACGGTGTCACGCGCGCACACGCAAACATGAACACATCTCGCTTGTAGACCGCAGAAACGTACTGTCAAAATGCTCGAGTGACGAAGCACGGCGAGCAAATTGACCTTCGTGCAATCATGCCTCTCGCTTCAACGCAACCTATAAGTGGCGAAAACACAGGCACGCGGTGGACTTTCCCTGTCGCAGATTGCTTTCAAGATAGGGCGAAGGCGATCGTATTGCCAAAGTGGATAGTTGCAGATTACGTCCTGCTTCGGTCCACTGAAATCATTCCGCATTGCTTTGGTGGCGAAAATCCTCTCCTCCTTTTTGCGCCAGTCCCGAACGCAAGTTTCGGATTCTCCGAACACCCGTGATGCGGCCCGATTTCCATCCGTCTCTGCACAAGATCACTTTCCTTTTAAATGAGGCATCATGATGAACTCGGTACTTCATGCTGATAGAGCAGACGCAGAGAACATGAAGACAGACGGTAGACTATTGCCTAAGCACGTGTACTGCAGCGCATGGAGGAAGCTACGGTAGCTAGGCTCGAGGGTAGCTAGGCTCGACGCGCGTGTGATGCGGCCATTTTGAAATGCTGTTGGCTATATGGTAATGCAGATTTAGGGTCGTACTCGATTCTAACGCGCACGCAATTTTTTTACCTGTTTTATCGAAAAAAAAGTGCGTGTTAGATTTGAGCAAATACGGTATGTTGTGAGGCTCATACCCCTCAATTATAGAGGAAAATGTCGCCTTGCAATCATCCACGGTATCCAAGTTGACACTCACCGCTTCTCCGCTGACTGCCCTATAAGCAATGTCGTGCCTCTTTTGGAAACAGTCAATCCAGCAATTTGACGCCACAAAGTCTATGATTCCCAGCCTGTCGGCTATTTTCATGGCCTTCTCGCGTAAAATGCTGCTGTCGAAATTCACACCAGCAGCACGAGCTTGCTTGAACCATGTCAGAAGTGCCTCGTCGAGGTTCCCGTACTTGGCGCCATGAGCCTGCTTAGCTTTATCGCCGAAAAGCGTGGCATTTCCTTCTATCTCGGCCCACTTCGAAACGATGCTGTTAAGTGTCGACAGTGGTAGTCTGAGGCCCTTAGCAATGTCGACTCTTTTCCGTGCTGGCTGCTTGTCAATTGCGTTGAGTGAGTCAAGCTTTTCGTCAAGGGAAAGCGCCTTCCGGTTTCGCGACGCCATCAAGAAGGCACGACTAAGATCACAGTTCCAAGTTCGGTGGTGCCACTAGATGGCCGTCCACTGATGGTCATCTAGTGGTGGCAACTCCCACTCGCATGTGGCGCCATGCAACCAGTTCCGTAGTCAAGGCAGGCCAAGGCTTGTCAAAAGTCAAAGTGGCGGTCGGCGCTTGTTGCTTGGGGGAATTCAGGGTGCCAGATTGCGACGTATCATACGGGAACGTTTCCGCAGTTACGATGTAACAGCGGGGTTTTTAATGCATGGGATTTTATGTGAGCTATGCCGGGACTGGGCAAAAACGACGTAGCAGCCAGAAAAACGCAGCACCGAGGAACGTAACAGCGGAGTTCTACTGTATGTAGGTGTGCAGTACACACTGTGCCATGTTACATAGAGTGTGGGGCTGATGTACCTAGACTGTGTTTATTTTGCCAAATAAAAGTGAGCCTTACAGTTCATTCAAGAAAATGGATTTATGGCAGTGATAGTATCACCATGCAGTGAACAATTTCTGCATCACATTCACATGTAACAAGTGAAATGCCGTCAGTCTGTGTCGTTATAATAGTTTGATGAGAATAGAAAGTTCACTGCAGTATACAGCCTAAATTTATGGACAGGATATAATGGAGGCCTCATGACTCATCAATAAGTTGAAACTTTATTTCAGTTTTCAACAGAAACTTGAGTTTGGAGAGGAAAGGGCAGTCTAAACAATCAACTTCACAAAGTTGTCGAACCCCCAAAAAAAACAACATATACAGTTGCAACAAAAATATGAGGCAAAATATAGGGCTGTTGCCTCCTTTATGTCATGTTCATACATTTAGGCTCAGATGAAACCATTGTTGAGCATAGAAAATACAATTCAGGCTTCCATGCCATAAGTCCCACATACAAGCAGGAAATTATGTTTTACAATGTGTTTGGTTAGGATGTCTATGAAAAAATAAACAGTAACAAATCAAATTTTACTGTAGGTCAGGTGGCTACTATTCTACCTCAATTTTACCTAATTTGCTCTTTTGAACTGCGTAGGAGGACTGGATGAGGTTTTGTCCCCACATATGATGCAGTTGTCCAAATATGATGAAACTTGACCACTTTTTAGCATTGCTGCCTTGCACTTCATTAGATTGTAATGCTCTACTAAAGCTTTGGTAATGGTCTGAAAAATGGCGCCCTCTGTAACAATGTCAGTAATTGTATCTTCTCTCTTTAGTTGGTGCTCATAAGGGCTTGTAATTTCCGTAGATGCTGAGACTGCAGCTGTGCATTTTTTTTTTTTCACAAGGTGACACGAATTGGAAAGTGCTGTAAAATGCAAGCTTGTCAGCTTGTTGGCATAGTGTTGCAGTGGTCACAGTTAGATCATGTAACATTGAAGTTCCACATAAAGAAGCTGTGTGTGAAAGGTTTGGTTGGTTTGAATCATGATCTGTTGTTGGGGCATTTTTCACACATGTGCTTGCTGGGTGCAAGGACACACTCTGGTGCCATTACTGGAAATTCCTGCTTTGTGTGGAAAGTTAAATCATGTGTCAGATATGCCACATGGTCTTGTGCCTTGTTTTCGCTTGTACGGGCGCACTGCTTGAAACAGATTATTATTTTTTTTTCACAGCTTGAATTAACTGTTCTCACAGATAGTGTCCTAAAGTTCAGTTAAAAATTGTTTATCACTTACCACAGCAAATTTGACGACTTTTGTTGCTGGTTTGTAATACTTAAGCTTTCTTTCTGTATACCTCTGACAGCTGTGACAACAAAATTTTAGGGCAACGGCATCTACATTTGGAAATGGTATCTATATAGCACAGTAAACCAGGCTGGTTACCTACAATGCTTCAATTCCGTCTATTGTATAGGAAACACAGACTGATAGAACATCGGTCTGTGTTTTTAGAGCTGGTTTCATTTCTCTCTATCGGTCTGTTTGTTGTGTGGTGCTTGGAATGACAGCTTTAACTAGTACACAGATCACTTGTACGTCCAGTGTGACAATTCCTGACCTTGTCTCTAACCACACTCCTAAAGCATCCTACATTTTTTGTGTGCAGTTCTTCGATGATGCACCTATATTCAAGATTCCAGGGAGGAGGTTTCCGGTGGACATCTACTACACTAAGGTACTTACTTTGCCCCAGTTTCTTTACCGTGTTTGCATTTCTTTATCAGCAATTTTGGCAAGAGCCAAGTGCAACCGTGCCCCTCCACGTTACTTTACACTTGTTGGCAGGCTCCCGAGGCAGACTACCTGGACGCATGCGTGGTGACAGTGCTGCAGATCCACATCACCCAACCGCTGGGTGACGTCTTGGTCTTCCTCACAGGGCAAGAGGAAATTGAAGCCTGCCAGGAGATGCTCATGGTGAGAGAGTGGTGTGATCTTCAGCTGAGGCTACTTTCTCAAGCAGTACAGTGAAATCTCGATATAACAAACTTCAGGGGACCGCGGCAAATTGTTCGTTATTCTGAAAGGGCGTTATAGTGAGAGCCCCAAAATTACCCATTCCGCCCATCAACCCAACAGTTCATAAGTTGTCACCATATGAGCTATCCATGAAAACGTCGCTGCTAGCCCTCAGCCAGCACTGTTTAGGCTCTGCCACCACGCATGTACGAAGCACCGTATAATAAGAGTGGCACGTGCAGAGCAGACGCTGATGCCGAGAAAACTGGCGACAAAATGGGAACTCCATGTTGCCTCCCAAGCGCAGTGTTTCATGCCGTGGACACTATACTGTCTCGCTCGAGGCGGACAGCTGAACTATTCCAAAGTGCAAGCGCGCGTAAATGACACCATCCAGAAAGTGCGACTGTGCGGTATCCCCGCAATACGGAGGTTACATTTCTTCGCGGCGCGCAACTAGTATGGCCGCAGAAAGAAGTGCGAAAGAAAGAGGCGTGCACAGAAAGAAGGGCGAAAGAAGGAAGAGATGCGCCTCCTTTGCTAGGTGACACTTGTCTGGGCAGAGCATGCATTCGCATAACCTTATGCGTCGTCGCCTCTGCAGTAGAAAAAAGAACAGTTCTCTCTTGCGTTTGTTTTCTCAGACACCATTTCAGGTTTTCCGAACCCATGCGCCACGGCGTCCGCTCTTTGCACCTTGCCGTCTGCTAGCCTACTGTTTCGGCTGCCGTAAAGGATACGCGGAAATCTAAGAATCCCCAGATTGTTTAATATTAGTTCGTAGTACTGAGGCATTGCTAACAATGCACGGAAATTGAATAACAATCATTGGTTCTGAAGTTTGTAGCTGTGTTGCGGAGTTACCACTCCGGAATCATTCCACATTTTCGCGACCCCGGAATGGAATGGCGACAATGCTTGGAGGAATGGAATGGGAATGGAATTAAGTGTGTTTTGCCCGGAATGGAATTATATTGTTTTTCGAAAATAGAGCACTTTTTCGTCTACATGCAATTTTTTGTCAAAATATGCCGAAAAACCAACCAGCCCACCCACATTCACACATGAGGAAGTCAGAGTCTCGAATTTACCAATAAAGCAGTATATTTTTTAAGTGGCTTGGCTGATTACAAGCACAGTACATTTATACGCAATGCGCCTACTACAAGTCTGTCCTTATAGACTGAGTTGTTCCGAAGTTTGTCTTGATTCCTCGCGTAACTGCGGCTCCACACCGTTCGTATGGATCCTGCGGAACTACGGCTGCAGCGTACTCCCCCCTTACGCCTTGCGGTTTTTTATTTTTCTTTACCTCGGCGGCGCCTTCGCTTCGGCTGCCTGCTATCTCCCCGCCCTTCACTTCTTTGTTGTTGCTTCTGTTGCCGTCGGCGACTCAGACGAATGTTCGAAAAAGCACTTCTTAAGTTGTGACGCATATTGACGCTGGTGCGATGCTTGTGTTCACTGCAAACTTTCGCATACCAGCTTGCACGCCATAGGCGTGTCTCACCTCGTTCTACTCACCTCGTTTGACGTAACCTCTCTATTTACGAGTGTTCCTATCGACTTGGCCGTCGAGACGTGCAAAGAAGCCCTTTCCAAGGACGCCAACCTTGCTGACCGGACACCCCTGGATCCTTCAGAGCTGTGTGAACTGCTTCATTTGTGCTTAAGTAACACGTACTTTACTTACAACTCTAAAATATACAAGCAGACACAGGGGACTGCTATGGGGGCATCAGTATCCGTTACAACCGCAAACCTTGTAATGGAAGCACTGGAGAAAGAAGTTCTAAGAGAGTTCAAACCTGCACCGAAAGTTTTTCTGCGCTATGTGGACGACTGCTTTTGTATCCTGCACAAAGACGACGTCGACCGGTTGCTACAAAGCCTCAACTCCATACAACCGACCATACAATTTACTCTGGAGCTAGAAGAAAACGGCAGGCTGCCTTTCCTCGACGTACTCGTACGTCGTTCCGACGGCAGCCTATCCTTTTCCGTTTATCGTAAAATGACCCATACCGGTCGCTACCTCCACTTTGCGTCATGTCACCCAACTGGGCACAAGACTTCTGTCGTGTCATCTTTGATCCATCGGGCCACCCACTTATGCTCCAGTGAAGAAGAACTCCAAAGAGAACTTCTTACGGTACGCCAAGAACTGTCCAATAACGGCTATTCGGCTGCTTTTGTTCGCAGAATCGAAAAACGGGTGCTGAATCCTCAGCCATCCGAGAAACGAGCTTATCAAAAACGGGCCAGCATTCCCTACATACCGGGTATCAGCGAAGCGCTTTCAAGGATATTTTCAAAATATGACTTACGCATTGCGCATGTGCCATCTAACAAGCTCCGCAGCAAAGTTGTCAACGTGAAGGGCCGCTTACAAGACGAAAAGTTCCCGGGGGTAATCTATAAGATCCCGTGCCAAGACTGCAACTTTTGTTATATTGGCGAAACAGGAAACTTCATTCGACGACTGAAAGAGCACAAGCGCGATGTTCAAAATCACCGCCACGTGTACAACGCACTGGCGGAGCATGTGCACAAGAGTCAGCACTCTATCGCTTGGGAAGATGCTGCAATCATGGCTAAAGATAAAAATCCGACAACGAGACTGCTGCTAGAATCTCTGCTGATACAGACGACGCCAGATACCGTTAACAGGACAGATGGAAACATGCCTCAAGTTTATGCCCGTTCATTACGTCATATACTGCGTATTTAACTGGACAACGATGCTACGTCCGCTGCATTGTGAACAAGGAACCTGTACAGGTTCCGAAACGTCAAAACGCTTTTTTGACTTGGTCAGTGACCGTAATTTTCATTAACTCAACATGCTACCTGACCAGACGAGCTTTCGTCGAACTCTTGACTAATAACCCGTGTTTGCATTGTCAAGCAAAGAGGGCATTTGGGGTGAACGTACCTTGCTACTCCCTTAATTGCTACTTCTGTAATATTATGCTCAAATTAGTCATGTAAGCCGGAGTACATGTTTTTTTCGAAGTCGAAGGCCATAACGCATTCTCTAGGTCCAGCTTTACTTAGCTAGAGCCAAGGGTCGGCGTGGTGTAAAAGTGTGAACAATCTGCCAATTTGTGAAAGAAAAACCGAGACATAAATTAGTGTACAAACAGATGCATTATCCCAGCAGATACTGAAGGGAGAAACAAATTATCCCTGCGCATTGGTTCCCATTGAGAACCCCACACGAAAGTCACGAATACTCTATGTACCGCCTGAACTTTATCTCGCATGCAGTTTAGTGCCTGATGCACATAAATAAGCTTTACGACGAGGAAGACATTGCATACCTGCGCGCAGGCGAACACAAAAAGTTCTCACCCCATCCATGCTTGCAAGGCGCGCTTGACATGCGTGAGTGCTGACGAGCAGTGCAGCCCAGTGTTCCATATTTGATGCAAAGGCACGACAATGTGCTCGAGCGGTGCACTGTTCCAACTAATACCAGCAGATCTGGAGGGTTCGGTTCCCCATTAACCAAATCTTAGTTTCCTTCATATTCACGACCGCTCCAGACGCGTGACGAAACTGCTTAGTGAATATGAGGTCTTCTTGAACACTACTTTTGTCAGTATAAAAATACGCTATGTCGTCATTTTAGCATTAACAGATTTAAGCTTAAACAATATTAAAACATCACAAGCCATTAAAACATGCCGACCATGCAAATACTATAGGTAGCGGGAGAACTGCCATAATATGGAAATTAGTAGGGTGGTTATACTGCGCGAGATATGTCACCAGGCTACTATCCCTCGACCTTGGTAACATGTTTTGCGTATTTTTGCAGTTCTTAACGCATCTGATGACATCAGCTTTATTGTGCGTTCATCGGTAACTCCACAAAACCATCAAGATGCCTTTCCTACGTTGAGGAATTACAGAAGTGGAATTGACCTGCCCAGCCATTCCTGGAGTGGGAATGGGCTAAGCTTTTTCATTCCGAGGAATTGAAAGGAATGGAATTGTGGCAAGGTTCTAATTCCCCGGAATGGAATGGGGGCGCCCATTCTGCAACACTGGTTCGTAGTACTGAAATATTTTTACATTGAAACTACTATAAGCAGTCAGCAGGGGATTTCTGAAAAGTTTGTTAATTTGAAAAGTTCGTTAATGTGGTGTTAGCAGTAATAAGGTTTTACTGTATTCACATGAAGGAGAGATCTGGCTTCCCACTGCATGGGGACAGGGCGGGATTAACCTATGGGCTAAGGGGGCTGGAGTCCCAGGCCTCCAACTGCCAGTGGGCCCCATGAAAAATGTTTCCTTGACTGGCTCCTCATCAGGGCAGTGTGAGAAATTTTTTTTTATACAATAGAAGTTGTAAAGCATCGTGCAGGGAACTTTCTACAGTGAAATCTCAATATAATGAACTTCAGGGGAGCATGCCAAAGTGTTTCTTATTCTGAAAGGTCATTATAGTGGAAGCACCAAAAGTAACCATTTCGCCCATCAACCCATCAGTTTAACAATTGTCACCGCATGAGCTATCCATGAAAACATCGCTGTTGGCTCTCAGCCCGTGCTGTTGCTATTTTCCATAGATTCCGCCACCATGCACCACCGCAGCGCCATATGTAGAGCGGCGCACGCAAAAGCGACACTGACACCGACAAAGAAGAAGCTCCAGTTGCCTATATAGAGTAATGTTTCTTTTTGTTGGTTTGTTTTTCGCATTCCTTGCCATGGACGCCGCAACTGTCTTGCTCGTGGCAGACACCTGAACTATTCCAAAGTGCAAGCGCGTGTAAACGCAACCATCCGGAAAGTGCGACCGTGTGGCATCCCTGTAAGCACGGAGGTTACATTTCTCCGTGCGCGTAGCTGTTACAGCTGCAGAAAGAAGTGCGAAATAAAGAAGAGGCGTGCACAGAAAGAAGGGCGAAGAAGGAAGAGATGCACCTCTGTTGCTAGGCGACACTTGTCTGGGCGGAGCATGCACTTGCCAAACCTGTTGCGTTGACAAAAAAAAAACAGAAAAACTCCTCTCCAGGCATTTTTTTCATCCGACACCATCTCGGGTTTCCCAAACCCATGCATCGCAGTGTCTGCTTTCTGCGCCTTGTCATCTGCTAGCCTACTGTTTCCGCTGCCGCAAAGGATACACGGCAATCTAAGAATCCTCAGATTTCAGAATATTAGTTTGTAGTACTGAGGCGTTAACACAACACGGAAACTGAATAATGATTGTTATTCTGAAAAGTTCAGTATTCTGAAGTTCATAGTATTGAAATATTTTTACATTGAAACTATACGCAGTTAGCAGGGGATTTCTTAAAAGTTCTCTGATAAGTTGTAGTGAAATGTAGTGTTCGTTGTAACGACGTTTCACTCTACCACAAGAATTCTTAATCGCATAAGAGCTCATCTTTAAAACAATAACGGTACCAAAATGGCTTTTTTTTATGATGTGAAATACTTCAGTAACATCTTTAAAAACACAAAAATAACTGTGGAAACATTGTACCTCAAAGAATCCACGGGACGACCGTCTCATCTATACTTTCTTCACATTCGGACTTGCTGTCATCTAGAGTGTCATCACTGTCTTTTACACTTGAAGAATGAAGTCAACATCCTGGTCATATTTGCTATGATCATCTGATGAAAAGCAATCCAACGCCCTTAAAGAGGCCAGACCTCACCAGGTCTGGCCATTTTGAGCTGACAAGCACAGTGCATATAATGCGTGCTAACGATAGAGTCTGCAAAGTATTATATCACTAAGCGTCGCGAAAACCGCTGAAATTTCAAACCAACCACCATGCGCCCTTCTCACAGGCGCTGCGCTCCCAGCCGGAGAGTCGACGTCATTTGCAAAAGTGCACCTACATAGTTCGGAGTGCTGTGACGTCACTCACAGTGACATGTGACTTTCAGAATTATTCAAGGCAACAGCAGTTATTTGTTTGATCTGTTGCTTCATTAGACAAATTAAACCCGCTGTGGTTGCTCAGTGGCTATGGTGTTGGGCTGCTGAGCACGAGGTCGCGGGGATCAAATCCCGGCCACGGCGGCCGCATTTCGATGGGGGCGAAATGCGAAAACACCCGTGTACTTAGATTTAGGTGCACGTTAAAGAACCCCAGGTGGTCCAAATTTCCGGAGTCCCCCACTACAGTGTGCCTCATAATCAGATCGTGGTTTTGGCACGTGAAACCCCACAATTTTTAATAGACAAATTACAGTTTAGAGAAATTATAACAAATACAGACTAAATGTATGCATGTCTTTGTTTTACTTCATACCGTAGCAAGAGAGATGTACTTCCGTTTCGTCTGCTTGTTCCCACGTCATGCAGGTGCCCGCACATCGAACGAAACTTAGTGATTTTCTACCATGTTCTAGCGCATAATCATGCTTTTTGATCTGCTCGCAGCTACCGAAGGGTTCACATGGCACTGACTAATACCGCTAGTCTGGTGCCAGCGGTACAACAATGTGGTGTATCGTGGTAAGGATCCACGAGCCGGGCCACCCTGTCCAAACATGCACATATCCTGGTTCACAGAAGCAGCCAGACAACAATGCAGGTGTTCTTGTGCACAGCTCACAAAATTGTGCACGGAGCGAAACAAAACAAACACAACAGCTCGCGGCTTCGTGCGTGAGACCGTCACATGAAGTGCGCCACGCAGCAAAAAATGCGAGAGAAAAAAAAAAAGAAGACAAGGACAGTGACGTGTACCTGACGTGATCCTCCAGCTCCGGTATGGGAAGGAATTTTGCTTGCAGAGGCTAGACTGTTCCGTATGTTGGTTGTTACGCTTGCCTCCTGAAATTATGGGTTCGCAACACTTCGGATATTTCTCTCTCTGCTAATATTGAACCAAGTTTAAAAATTATCACGGTAGAACGCTCCCTAGAGGGCACATAACAATTCCGAACGTATAATCAAAATTTGCTATGTGCCCTAGTGAGGGGCCCTTTAAGCACTGCACAATTGATGCCATGTTTGTCTGAAGGCATGGAAAAATCTCAGGCAAACAGGGCAACCTCAGCTCACAAGGAACACCTGCTGCCGTCTACATGTAGTGTAAAAAATTGTATTGAATAAAAACAGTGAAATTCAAGCAGCTACTGCCATATATGTTATGGAAAAACACCCTTTGACGGCCTCTGTTCATCCAAAGCCATTCAGAAAGTGGCGAAACACCCACGGTGAGGTGATCTCGTCATAAGCCAAAAAGTGACAATTATGCATGACGAGCTGAGGTCATCAAGGTCCTTTGGGGTTAAAAAGGTTTTAGTAGTAGCCTAAGCAAAAGATGTGTGGTATCATGCACAGAGGTCCTTTGCTCTACCAGGGCCCACAAGCAACATTCCTCTCAAGCCTTTTCTAGTATACATACACTTTCTGGTATTCACCTAGATTGTATGCCACGTGTGCAGAGCAATTTAAAGTGTCCATGTCTAAATAAAATGTTTGTTGCTTTATAGCATGCGGTTCTCTTTTTCCTGTGTGATGGATATTGTGCAGTTTGTATATTTGTGACGAAATTCATGGTTAAATGATAGTGACATGTCCTTTTGACAATAAGCATTAGATAACAACCTAACAAAAAACTAAACACGTTTTCTCCAAGCATAAATATAGCAAAACTGTTTTGCTATATTTGGTGGCTATCGATGCGATCACAAATGGCGACTACGCACTTATGGAAGCACGCGGCTAGCCGCCAACACGGTGTTACGCGCGGCGATTAACGCAACAATAAGGGCTTTGAGGGCACAAATAAGCACAAAGCATTCCGGCGTTGCTGTCAGTCGCGTATCGCGTACGATTGCCGCTGAGGAGCATGGCGATGCGGACTGCGCCGCTTCGTTTTTGTTCTTTCGCGGCGCGCATTTGTGGTGCTCCGTGCATTTATTCATTTATTTTTTGTTGTTCCTCCAACGTATACGTCAGTGCGCACGCTATCGGCACCTACCCTATCTACAAACGGAAGAAATGCGCATGTTGGCAAGTTACGACCTCCGAGATTCAAGAGCGAAAGCTTAGGTGCGCTGCCCGTTTTCGAAGGTTGGGTGGCTGGCTACAAGCAGCTTGCGGATTTATTGCACAGTTCACGCACTGTCGTTACGTGCTGTGATGTGCTTTTTGACACTCGGGCATGGGTAATGGAAGTTCTGTGGATCGAGCACACCTCTTGTTCGCCGTTTTAGCCACTTAATTGGCGAGCGCGGGACCACGTAAAATTTATCAGTGGCTCGCGGAAGCCCGAGCAGGGGCCTGCATGACCCCGAGCCTGCGAAACCCCAGGGTTTCGCGGAACCCAATTTGAGAACCCGAGTCCACGGGAAACTCGCTTGTACGATACAGCAAGCGACCCAGCACTGACGGCGTGAACTTTGTAGGCGACGCAATGCACAAAACTAGCAAGGGTTCGGTCGCTGCATGTTTCGACTACTGCCGGAACGTCGCGACATATCGTCAGAAAAAAAAAACTGAAAGGGAACCACTCGCGAAGAAATGCATGTGTACTTTCCACGTGTTTGGCAGGAAAAAGTTGCGTGTAGTGCACTGCTGGGGCGCGATCAGGTCGTTGTTCGGAGCACGCATTCAATTTCGCCGGGCGCGGCCTAGGTCAACCGTGCACGGCGAAACTGAACGCGCGCCTGCGAACAACGATCTCCGATCGCGCCCCTGCCCTCACGTACGCTGGTAATGTGAATTACCGTATATACTTGCGTAATGAACGCACTTTTTTTTCCCCAGAAATCCAATGCAAAGTTGGGGGGTGAGTTTATTATGCCGGATAAATTTTATGGCGTTTTATGAGTAAGTGTTCTTTGAGAAACTGCTCCAAATTTGAGATTTAGTGCTCCAAAACTGTGTTTTTTCCCCCGTAACCTGCTCCAAATTTGGATTTTCCTGCTCCAAAAGCAAGATTTTCCTGCTCCAAAAATTGCTCCAAATCCTATTTTGGCTGTTGCACCCCTGAAAACATTATATCAAGATACAAGATGTCCTCGTATGTATGTTCATAGGCATGTAACCTTTCATCTGAGGATACTCAGAATAGACTTGAAAGCAGCAGGCGAAACCTGTGACAGTTTAAATTCACTACAACCTCCTTCATACATTTAAAAAAAAAGTGTGAGTAAAAGCGTACTAACTGAGAAAATGTACACTCCGAAGTCACTAAAAAAATTGGCAGGCATAACTGCAGTCGCCATCTACGTGAGGCGAAGCGTTGCAGCAAGAGACGCCGATACACGTCGAGCTGATGAGGCCCGTGCGAGACTCGCATGGTTGTTTTTGCGGCTTGTGCAAGCTTATGTTTGCTCTCCTCGAATTCGTTCTGGGCCAACAGTCTCTTTGGGTGGGGCATTTTGGCAGGAAGCTTTCACGTGCCCACTTGGCGAGAGACACCGACACGCGTCGACCCTGTAGGGTCCGAACAGCCTGAAGCGCACTTTGTCATTTTCCTATTGTGTAGGTTTTAAGACGGCAACCAGAAACCGAAACGAAATCGAGCTGGTGAGCAACACCAGAATATGATGCCACCAGAGCAAGACATGATGCTCACTGCACACCGCATGCAGCAGGTAACGGCGCCGTGTTTGAGTTATTGCCTATTAAAAACATGCAGAATGCTTCGAACTGCACTATGCCGCACATGCAGTTAAACAGCTAGATAAATGAAGATGCTTATCACGATGGCGGGGACAGCTGTGGACGTAATGTGCGACACAACCCATGAGATTTGTTAGTACCATAAATAGAAGCTGTCTTCGTGTCGCCAATTTCACGTGACGCAGGTGGCCAGTACTGCAGTGAAGCTGCTGTGGTGGGTGCCTACTGCTGCCTATCGTGTGTGTCTCGCACCTGTTCTTGTTTACATGGGATCTCGTGACCGGAAAACGTATCATACGATTGCAGTTTGACGATGTACTGAACGTTGGTGCCGAAAGATCGTGTTTTTTGGGAACATACGAACTGGTAATAAAAAAAAGCATGACTGTATTGGGTCATTTTTTTCATTCTCGACCGTGAACATTGGCGCCGGGAAATCGTAATAAATGGGATCGTGTCAATGAGGTTCTACTGTCTGGTATCTGATCACCGTGATCGTCACTGTCATCATCATCACTGGAGCCTCAATGCAAATTCAGTGCTGGTCCGAGCGTGCCATTCATGCCATTTTTGCTATGATTCTACTTGCCTGTACCTGGCGGCGCCCACTCAAGTCCTATTTGCGCCAACAGCACCATGCTATTTACGTCGGCTTTCACAGCAATGGAACGTTTTCAATAAGAGTTTGCAAATACTCAAATGTACAAATCTACTAGTGAGCATTCCTCGTGAATCAATTATCTGCAATTTCATTTCTCAAATATTTGGTGAAATACCCAGTCTGGCCGGACATGGTCGGTGCCTTGCACACAGCCTTTCCATGGCGCTCGGTCTGTGTCGGTACAAGGTTTGTTCCGGATTGACAACACCAATCAAAACAATTCCTACATGCGACGCCGACAGAGGAAGCGGCAACAGAAACAGCGCTTATGAAAAGCGCGATAGCATGTACGGAGATAGGACCTATTAGCCATCCAGAAACACACAGATCATATGGGATATGCATTTCCACGCATGTAGATTCATGTATTCAGGCTCGCAGTTCAGAACTCTCTGTCAACCTATACGTTTAAGCACACAAATAAACTTCTATGCACGCTCCCAATAGTTGACAACTGGTCACCTGCGGACCTGTCTGGCACTTCAAATGGCCATCAAGAACCTGTACGCGTGATCTTGAAATTAATCGTGGATTAGCCACTCATATGAATGTATTAGTGGCAAGCTTACCGCAATCCCTTGCGGCCCGTATCACATTGGCCAACGGTTGTCACGGGCACACTGCCCTTACGCATCGGTATACGCAGTCGGTATTGACTCGTAGGATCGGTCGGGTGTCAGCAACTGAGGTTGAATTATGTTGCTGAATTGACTCATATGTGTATTCCGAGAGGCTGCACGACACTCGGAAAGCTGGCTTGCAATGAAAGCGATTGACATCTTTGCAACACACTGTACGGCATCAGCCCATTCGGACACCACTCATAGACGCACATCGGTGGTCTCTTACCGTAGCTCCAAGCATCGTTATTGGGTGCAATACACATTTTGTGATATTACGGTAAGCATATCAAAGCACATCTGTCATTTGGAATGCACATAAGACATTGGCCATAATTTTTTGTTTTATGCCTGACATTGTGCCTGGCTGCATAGCTTTGTTCTTGCTAGCCTACAAAATTTTAGTTGTTTATAAAAGTTTCTTACGTACCTAAATAAAGGTCTGTTTGCTACATACGATTTGTGGTATACCGTCCGTGGAAAGATTGTTCGCCTTGTGTCTTCCTTTACTTTCGAGCAGCATTTACTGATTGCACAGTAATTATAAACTGCACCAAATGGCTGCACATTACTTCTGTACTGCTCAAAATGTTCCAAAAAGGACAAATTTCCAGCTCCAAAACTGCTTCAAAAGGCTAGTGTGGCTGCACCTAAACTACTTCAAAACTGCTTTTGTCCTGCTCCAAGAATTGCTCCAAATTCTAAACTGGCTTAACCATTACTGCAAATTTAGCACCGGGCTCCAAAATTTCTTAATCCAGCACTGCATGGGGAGCACACCACGTGGTGAGGATGGTGTCACACCTTCACCAGGCAGGAAAGCTACTTGGAACTCCTCAGGAAAAAGGGTACTGTTTGCTCCAGAATCCACAGAAGAACCCCACACCTAAAGAGGAACTAGCTGCTTGGCATGTCCGAATATTCTATATTTTCGAATATTCGATTGAAAATGATGCTATTTGTTGTGGCTTTGGTTCTAATTTCACTTTTAGAAATTTTCGGACTATGAGTTTGAACAAATGACTATAAATTTGAAACCATGTACATTTAACAGTTTTAGATTCAGTGAGAAAGTTTCATTGGCATTCACATGTCCCATTGCCAAAAGCAGTCAAAAATGAATAATTATGTTTATATAAGGACAAACTAAGAGGGTTCAACTATTTTTTGTTTTCAAAAACTTTTATATGAGGTGGGCAAATGTGTCTGTAGAAAGGAATCAACCTTTGTTTTTCGAGACGCAGCGTGGATTCCAAGAAAAAAATTGTAATTCACTAAAGGTGGAGAAGAATATTTTTGGGACTTGCAGATTTTACAAGTTTAAAGACCTATCAAGGTACCGAATACGCCGCCAGCAGCGCACCGACTGAAGCCGGTACAAGTTGCGACGTAGTGAAGTCCATCACCAGCCTAGCGGCAGCGTGTATATATGGACCCCAGTGCGACGCCGTGAATTCTCCGAAAAGCTTTTTTGTTGATACTTTGACCCTTACAAAGTACTACATCGTACAAGTGACCTCACTTATGAAGTGAAATCCTGGAATTGAGCGCTCAAGACACTGCAACCCCACAGAACTTGAACACACTGTCTGCATAAAGCCTTATTACGAGACATCATGAGAAATCATGCAAGCGTTCTGGAGCGTTCAGCAGACACAGCTACGCACAATTGTAAGTGGACGGCAGGGCAGGAGTGCACGCTCGCGTACTCCCGCCTGGCCGTAATACATGGTGCGGACTGGCTTTGTCCTGGCATGGATTGTAAGCAAATCCAGATTGCGCCAATTGTAGCCCTCAGTACCACTCCTGCATGTCTATGCAGGAATGGCCGGGAGTGAGCATGCACTGGCATGCGTCCCTTGTAGATGCTAACCACCATTCCTTGCGAGGCATGACAGGCATAGTGTACGTGGGGTCTGGGCTTAAGTTTCGCATATAGTTCGAGGCTACTTGAGTGTTCTAGACTAATCGAAAATGGTGAGAGGTGACGACTACAACACCCAGTAAGGAATGTGACCAAAGCTTCATTCCTACATAGGCAGGCGCGGCTGAGCATGAGCAGACGATAGTCGACTCATGCTTCTTGATTGATGTCAGCTATTGGCCTGTAACAGCCATGTATGGGAATCAGCTATATGACGAAATATGGCAGCTGCCGGCAGCCCCGAAACGGGTGAGGTTAAAGTTTCTGTTGAAAATAGAGTGTTTGAGAAAAAGGTGGGGTTGTGTGACTTCGTGCACGAGTGCAAAATTTGGCTGATACACTCAAACCTCGTTATAACGAAGTTGAAGGGGAGCCGTAATTAGTTCATTATATCCATTATTTCGTTATATCAATTATGACAGTTTACAGCAATGTATGCTCAGTTGGGTGCACAACTACCAGTGGCGCACCGACGGGGGGGGGGGGGGTCGGGTGTTGTAACCCCCCCCGCCCCCCTGAGGCCGAGTTAATCCCTCCCCACATCTCCAGCCCCACCAGTCCAACGTGTACCTTCAGTGCTCTGTTCACATTGTCATTACAATTCAGGAGGTGGCTTGAAGTCGAATTTTCCTGATTAACAAAAACACTCTCATGTCTTGTGTTTATTCATTCACTCTTAAATTACTTTGAGTAAAACGCTGAAGAAATAAAGATCGTCATCATCCTTAGTGTCATTATATTATTACAATTATTAGGCATTTTATTTGCTCTTGGGTTCCTCTGGCTAAAGTAAGGAAATTGCATATTATGCAAAGTGCTTGCTTACTCACCCCCCCCCCCCCCCCCCCCCACAAAAATCAACTCCCCCCCCCCCCCCCTGGCAGAGATCCTGGGTGTGCTACTGACAACTGCAGTGGAACCCCACTGTTACGTTCCCGGGTGCTACGTTTTCCCGGCTGTTACGTTGTGAATTGTTTGTTGTGAATTGTTTTGTGAATTTGTTTTAGCTGTGCATTGCTGTGTTCAAACTTAGTGTCACTGTTGGCATGTTTTATTCTTGCAGGAGAGGACCCGCAAGCTAGGCTCCAAGATTCGGGAGCTGGTGATCCTGCCCATCTATGCCAACCTGCCCACAGAGCTGCAGGCCAAGATCTTTGAACCGACACCCATGGGGGCTAGAAAGGTGTGGTTGTCTTGTTCATGTGCACTTGAGGCAAAGTTTGATTCATCATTTCTCCTTGTTGATAAGCTCTTTGTGGCTTTGTACCAAAGCTACAAACATAGTGGCCTCGCTCATCATCTAGAGACTGGATTATAGGCAAATGCCTATTTCTTCCTGTGCATCAGGGCCGCATCCTTTTAGTGTATGAGCATGAATTATGTGTCAAGAAGTGGTTTAGCACTGATTTTATAGTTCCTGTAAGTACTTATTTTTTTCCTTTGTGCCTATATATAAGAGTGGGTGAATATTCGAAGTTTCGAATACGTATCAAATATTACACACCAGCTATTCGTATTAGAAAATGAACTATTCGGTATTTGCGAACACTGAAACTAACCAAACCAGAAACAGATAAGTGAAGAGGCCCACTGTTTCTTATGACAGTTTCCAGATCAGCTGTGCTGCTGCTTCAGGATTTTCTTGAACTTCTCTTCATAAAAAAAAGTCAGTTGGTGTACTAAACTGTGTGTACTGTGAAATGCATCGCAAACTGTTGGCCTGACTGTGACATTGAAAAAAAAAGTGTTGGTATTAAAGTACATGTTGGTGGAAACTAGTGTGCAAATAAAAACTAAGGAAGCAATGGCACAAGCTCTGACAATGATTATCATTGTAGCATGTACATCATTTTAATTTATTTCACAATTTGTTAAATGGGGCCACAGTGTGTTGGATTACCGTTTCGTTCATTGTGTGTTGTGCCGCTTGTGATGACGGAAGTGCACACTAATACGACGGAAAATTACTTTGTGCAGAGTGCACATCACAGTGTCCTGTGGCTTGCATCTTGGGGAGCGGGACGTCAGATGCTGGTGCTTGGTTCAGAGCAAAGGTTTTGTAGCCAAAATGCACAGTTAAGGTCCACCAATATCCCTGGTATCCTTAAAACATGTGCGGCAGATTGTGTATATTGTGCGGGAGCAAATTAGCTATGTTATAGTATGACCATAGAAATTCTGTGTGACGCAACCTGCTGAATCAATTTAATTCTTGCTACCCATTTTCTCACGAAGTGTCTGACTGCTCTGTGAAAGTGCATTTCAGCTTCTCTAACTATCAGTTTTAACTGATAGATCTTTGAACCGACACCCATGGTGTCGCACATAAGTAAAAAATTTTACGCACATACGTAAAAATGTCATTCCTGTTTGGAATGTGTAATACCGTATTTTTAACAATGAGACGGTGAGATCATAAGGTGAGGGTGCAGTTGGTGGGGGGCCCAAGGAAAATAACTTATGTATGTACACTAATATGCAACTATATAGAGTAGCCAACAGATTATTAGGACTCGGCAGGGATAGCCCAAAGTACTTAATTACCAATACAGGCAAAATGCAAAATGGCAATCATAAAATAGGGGGGAAAGGAGCTTCAACACGTGGAGGCAGGAAGGCAGTGGTGTTGCCTAGGAGATAACGAAGTTGGATTGGTGAAAACTTTCCTTGAGGTGTGGCTTTACGGCACTGCATGCCACAATGTCGTGAAGCCACACTATAAGGCAAAATTCTCACTCAAGGCCTTAAGGGCTTGCTCAAGTTCTTAAGGAAGTTTCTCACTTTGTTTTTTTATTTGTTTCTTCTGTCACCCTTTATTCTCTTTACCCTTTTCCCCAGCACAGGGTAGCCAGCCGGTACTTACACTGGCTAACCTGGTGTCTTTCCTTCCGTTTTGTCTCTCTCTCATTAACCCACACTCCGCCTTTACTGTTAAATTTGCCAAATGTTAAATTTACTGTTAAATTTACTGTTAAAATGTGCCAAATTGGTACAATTTGTGCTGCCATTTAAAATCTGGATCATCAGAAATCGGCGCTCCTGCTGAGGCTATATTAAAACAGTAACTGAAGCTATCACTCTCGCACATTAGGCGGGGGATGACTTCAAGGCTAAGAATTCTGGTGAAAAAAAGCTCGCCTTATATTAGAATAAATACGGTATGTATGTACTGTTTGAATGAGGCTCTTCCAAAGGAAGATCTTTCTCCATGAACCTATCAGTGCTGTACTCTTGAGTGTGTAGCGGCCTTTCTTAAAATCCTGTTGGGGTTGGTTTGGGACGCTTGCAGGTGGTGCTGGCAACTAACATTGCAGAGACCTCTCTGACAATCGATGGCATCATCTACGTGATTGACCCAGGCTTCTGCAAGCAGAACAGCTACAATGCACGCACAGGCATGGACTCACTGGTTGTCACGCCCATCTCCAAGGCAAGCTACTGGTTGCATCCTAGTCTGCATGCTGGGGAATGACGTTACGTTGAAAGCAAATCTGATGGGGCCCCTTAGCTGACTTGAAAGTCTTTAATAAATAAGAGCCCCTAGTTGTAACATTTGTCAAAGCTAGTGGTTAGATCAACCCTGAACGAGACGTATAAGTACCCGAAAACATTTAAAATTTTCCATTTAAATGTACAGTGTACACATAGAATAAGCATAATAATCGGGGGGGGGGGGGGGGGGATATTTCTTTGCGGAAGCTTTTTGAGCAATAGAGAAGCAACATCAGGAACTGGAAGTGGGCTTCACCTACTTCGTTTTGAATTTTTACAGACAGCTCTCGTCACATGTGAACCATAGGTGTACATGCATTTATTTGCTTTACCTTTCGTGTGCGATACTACCACTATAGCCGGAGATCTTGCATCGGTCTATCTCCTCTGATGTTGCTTTCAAAAGAAAGCGAGTCACGTGCCAAACTTCTTCCTCGTCCTGGTTCCTGCTCCAAACAAACAAATGATGCTTGCTGCCCGTCATTCAGTGTTGGCCGAAGATATTTAGTGATCAACTCTGCACTCGATACCAAAGCTCGGGAAGAATACATTTTTTTGGTGTGTAGCCTGTAGGTAACATTCGTGCATAAAGGGTTAAACGGGCCCTGAAGAAAAGCATTACGTGTAGCTGGATTGGTAGAATAAGCATCTGGAATATAAAAAATATTAGTGTTACTGTGAGTGGAGGCTGGGTAAACCAGAAAGGATGCCAGAACAAAAGACAGGTGGCGATGCCACCTTGACATTTCCACGCTAGCTCCTCGTGATGTCGTGAATATTGACAGCATCTCCTCAGGAGCAGTTAATGCAATATTACCATGCATTATAAAGTAACCAAACATTCAACCTAGGAAGTTGTAGAATGCGCTGTGCTAATTCCTCCCATCACTTTAATGCAGGCATCCGCCCGGCAGCGTTCTGGCCGTGCAGGTCGTGTGGCTGCAGGCAAGTGCTTCCGCCTCTACACTGCGTGGGCATATGAGCATGAGCTCGAGGATAACACAGTGCCCGAGATCCAGCGGGTGAACCTCGGAAATGTAGTGCTAATGCTCAAGTCATTAGGCATCAACGATCTACTCCATTTCGACTTCCTCGACCCACCTGCTCACGAGACATTGGTGGGTTTGCAGAAACAAGATTTGTTTCTTTTTTTCTTGCCTCTCACTTGTTTGTTCCGTCTTTCCCTGTCTGCCTTTGCTTTCCCTATCGTCATCATCTTTTTTTTCTTCTTTTTTTTTGCCTGCATTTAGTGACAAGGCTTTCACATGCATATCAGCTTCATGTAATGGTGCAGAATATGTGAAGCAAAAATTTTAAAAAGTTCTTGCATGTAAGCTCTCAAATGCCGTGGATGTGGTCAGGAAGCAAGCAGCTGAGTAGTTACCTCTTTGGCCACGTCTGTTTCCTTCATATAATATCTTAAGTTGCCTGTGGCCCTAAGGGGGACAAAAAAAAAGCAAGAACTGGCAGATCTGTGCGAGCTCCCAGTAAGCATACATCAAGAACAGCATCAGCTGAGAGCAAACCCTTGAAGGCCTGCAAGGATTTTCAAATGCAGTTTTTCAGTAATGTTGGAATTTTCAGAGATCGCTCAAGTATGCAGAAGTTTACTCGAAGACTGTTAGAAACATAGTCAGCTTACTCACTCACAAGCATACTGACTTGCAAGCTTCTCACTGATTTCACAGGCATGAGATAAGAGTGTTAGTGAGTAATAAAGGGTTTGATTGAATGTGAGTATGATATATACTGAGTGCCGATGTGTTCGAGTGGACGCGAGTAGAACAGGAGTGAGAGCCGGTTAGTGTGAGTACAAACGAAAATCTGTGACGGTGATTCTGAGCAGACGTTAGTATGAAAGTGAGTGACTGTCAGCAAGTGTGAGTAGACGTGATTATGTATATAAGTGGGATTGGATCCCACTTGTCTCTGAGCTTGAGTGGGTGCCGGTAATTGTGATTATAAATGGAAGCGACTATAAATGCAAGCGAGTGTTGGTGAGTATGAGTAGGAACGTGAGTGAGTGCTTGCAAGCGTGAGTGTTTATGAGTATGAGTGAGCACATAGCCTGCAAAAATATTAGTGAGCGAGTATGAGTATCGGCTGATTCTGCTAACCAACGGTTACAAATTTTGCGAAGGCTGCTGCAGCTGCTCAGTCAAGATTCTTCGCAACTTTGGCAATAAATTACAGAATAGGATTTTGACAAACACTCTTTAAAGAAAACTAGTATCTAACCTCAATACCTCCAATTCTCCTGTCGGTGAGAATTCTTTGAAAATGCACTTATGCTCCACTGGCTGCTGCAGCAGCTACCCACACATTTGGGGTTCTTTGCAGCTTTAATTAATTAAGAAAATTAGGATTTTACCAGACAATGTTTAATGGCCTCACGTGCATTCGCATTGGGTCGGCCAGCTGTCTTCCATTATCCAGACTGTGAAATTACCGCCGCAGTGGCTCAGGGCTATGACATTGCGCAGCTGGGCATGAGGTCACAGGCTCAACTCTCTACCACTACAACTGCATTTTGATGGAGGCGAAATGCAAAAATGCTCATGTAGTAGTACTTCGATTAAAGTGTGCATTAAAGAACCCCAGTTTATCAAAATTAATCCACAGCTCTCCACTTTGGCATCTCTCATAACCCCAGTGTTTCTTTGGGACATTAAACTCCAGGAATCAATCAGTCAATCACCTCTGAGTATTCTTTGCAAATACAGTGTAGACCGCTTATAACGTAAGTCGCCGGAGTCACGAATATCGGCACTATAAGCGGTACCGCACTATAACCAAAGCAACAATTTTCAAGGCCCGCACATATGCAAAACATGTGCGCCGAGCCGCCACGCGTATGCGACAGTCGAGGAATGCGGCTAGAATCAATTTACAGTCGAATCTCGTTATTTCGAAATAATTCACGCAGCGGCGCCTCCAACCGGCATTGCTCCTGCACCGCCATAGAGTAAAAGCTTAAAAGAGACCCCTCAATGTCGCGCGCGTACAAAACAAAAAAAAGAAAGAAAAAAAAATGCGGTGTAAATTTCACCCTCTCTCAAATGGCAAGGTCGCCGATTCTGCGTTGCGCTGGAACATGCGTGCCGTGCCGACTGTGCCGACTTCTCAGCCACACTACCGTAGCCACGCGTAGAAAATGGCAGTGAACCCTTCTTTCTCCTTTATGCTTCCTCTACTTTCTAGTCACGTGTTGACCTTGCACGCCGCGGCTACGGTGCAGAGGGAAGCAGCGGCGCTGTCCCAGGCCGGCCAACAAAACTGCCCACGCCAGCAAACGCCCGCTTCCCGATAACGGCAGAAAACAAAACTTCGGGCAGCTGGCGCCGGGCCGGCTGAAGCGGTGACGCCTGCACGGCGGCGGGCGTGCACGGTGACAGTCGAAAGTGAGGGAGCTACGAGGGAGGGCGAGGGGAGCCACCGAAGCGGCGGAGTTGCCGAGGCGAAATCCGCTTCCCTGCCACCCTCCTCCCTCACATTCCTCGGTCTTCCGTGCGCCCTTCGCCGTGCTGTGCCGGCGCCGCCCGCTCCCTGAAGTTTCGTTTACTGCCGTTATCATGAAGCGAGCGTTGGATGGCGTTGGCAGTTTCGCGGCCCTCGCTCGCTATGCGCGCCGTGATATTTCACAACTCGCACTCAAGATTCTGGTTTTAGCCTCACTGGCTGTTCGTTCGCGCCACGTGCCCTTCTCCTCCACTTCGTCTATCTTTCTTCCTCGAACATTCCTTGGGGCGCCCGTTTGAGGGGAGCGTTTGCCGTCTCCGCTGACTTCTGTACTCCCAGGCAGCCGCACTGTAACCGGTACTTCGTTTCCCGCAACTGCGCTATAAGCGATATGTGTATACATGGAGTGCTATGGGAAAATTAACGGGAGTCTGAAAAGACCGCACTATATCCGGTCCTGCACTATAAGCGGTTACGTTATAAGTGGTCTATACTGTAGCGTGTGTCGAACATAACCTCCTGTGATGCTAAGAGTGGTACATCACTCGTCACAGATGGATGTTTACCTGAACGAACCAGGAAATACAGACTTAGTATAGATAAGCTCATAACAGCTGATACTGTGAAGTGATACAAGAATGCAGCCAGCCCTCTTGTAGTGTGCAGGTGAGTTGCTTCCTGCATAACTCTGCCTAGCCATCTTTCAGTGCTCCCACTCCTGCACCAAATGCACCAGATTGCGCCATATGAGATTTCCTGCGCCATCCTGATAAAAATACACGATTTTACGCCGAAGTGCGCCAAATTAGCGCCTGCGCATTACGTGTGTGCAGACGTGCGTAGCACGCATGACTAAAGCGGCTTCATAAATCGAACGGCAACCAATAATTCGGGCTCGATGGGGACCACCTGGGAGTCGAAAATATCCAAATTCGCCAGAAAATAACTGAATTTATTCTGCCAGTGGCTAAAAAAGTACCTTATCCTCGTTTGACCAATTTCGGGGATACGTTCACTTTCGCGGGATTTCGCGTCACTAGCGTCAGCGTCGGCATACTTGGTAGTGTGCCAGGAACGCTATCATCCATTGGCGTGTCCTGTGCTAGTCGCGCGAAATTTGGCGAAAGTGATAGTATCCCGGAAAGGGATCGTCCAAAAATAAAGCTGAAGTTTGTCAACGCGGTCCTGCGCGCACGTACACTTGCCTACGACCTGGTCTGTCTGTATCTGTACTACTGTTATATATGCTTTCGCCACAAAAAGACGAAAGTACAATTAATGCATGCACCGAATCTTCAACCTTTGGCAACTGGACCGCAATTTTGTAGCGATGCCTTTTCCGCTGCCACTCCTTGCGCTTCGTCAGTGGTATAAGAGCGGCGCTCCGCCTGCGTTATATGGTATCAGCCGGCAGAGAAAGGTGGAGACGATAAGAGCGGTATGTAGAATCAAGCGGAATGCATCACTACAAAATCGCCGCGCAGCAGTCGATCGCGCTATCATAGCTGAATGACTGCATTTTTTTTTTTTTTAACAGTCACTGTCCTCGTTGGTGGAGACATCAAGGGTGTAGTCGGCGCCGCTTAAACAACTTAAGTCGCTTCAACCGTGTCGCTAGTTAACACGTCAATGAATAAACACTGGATGCACGGAGCCAACCCGAATGCACTCCCAAACGGCTTGCCGGAGTTCGCTTGATGGTTTGGGCGCGGTCGGTGCTGGATTAACTAGGCTTCGCTAGGTTCGGTTTCCAGGACGCGTCAGCAAAATGGCCGACCACCATGCTGCGGCGATGCCAGCAACGTATCAGCACCAAAATATTGCTATTTCCGCTCAACTCGGCGGTCAAATTAGCAGGCAGTCGTGCAGGCGGACTCCGAATTATATAGAATTTAGTACCTTAAGGTGTCCCAAATCTCGGTTGTACTTATACTTTAAATTTATGGGCCAGTGATGGTGCCTCAAAGCAGTCCGAATAATCGAGCTTGTTTGAATTGCTGGTGTCGAAATAATTGGTCGACGCCAGTTGAGAATCAGCCAGTTGATGAACAGAGGCTTCAGCTTCACGAGGAAAAACAGACTGTTGAAGAGTACCTGGTGTCGTCTGAAGCAATGACTGAGCGTTACGAGGGGCTTATCAAAGCTAGCCTGGCTCAGAAAAGCATTTATGACATTGAGTCTGGCCAGGTGTTTCTGACTGATGCTAGAGCCTTGCTGAAAACATAACAAAGTGTCAGCTGTCAATGAAAAAATAATACGATGTAAAAGGCAACATCTGAGCAGCTTCACTGAACTTGCAATAAACTAACTACAGCACACTGTATGAACAGGTTTGTTGTCTTCATTTTAATTAAAGGGAAACTCATGTATTTAGAGGCAAAGCAACATTGTTTTACAGCGAGTAAATACTTTCCGGAATAATGCTTGTCAACTTTAAGTGTTTGAAATAGCTTAGGACGTGTCCAGCAGCTGCGATTTATTAGTTCCAAAGTGCTCCGAAATCTGTATCTGGATGCTCCAAACTGCTCCAAAATTAAGATTTTGCTGCTCCAAAAATTGCTCCAAATCTCATTTCTTCAGTGGCACCACTGATCTTTTGATACTTTCTATTGTTGTGTACAATCTGGACCTTAGATTGCGCCTTGAACATGCCTGCCCTGGGGTGAATACGAACCATGTAATGAGAGCTAGGCAACTACAGTACAGAGTAACAGATGCAGTAGTCAGTATTGGTATGCACTGCAATCTCACATAATGGCCTCTTTTGTGCACTCAGGAGTGTATGTATTCATTCGTAGAAAGACCCACGTGCCAAGTGCAAAGCAGCATCTTGTGTTCAGTGCAGCTCAGACTCTAAAATGCAAGCCTTGATTTGTGCACAAGTGGCGTCTTATCCGCCTTCTTCTTGGGCAAGTCCAGCTATGCTGGCACATCAAGTGATATGTAGCCGAATTGAGCTGAACGCGCCACGTGTTGGTACCCACTGCAATAAATACCCCCTCGGTCAAGATTGGTAGTCGTGCTTGTACTTTTGTTTGTCTTTTCCCTTTTGTCCTATTTTCACATACCATTATTTCCTTATAAAAAAGGATGTCAAATCAGCTAGACCCAATTCATACTTTGGTACAATCACTACACATCATTGGGAGCACGGGATGCGAACACCCTGTTATAGCATTTCGGCCAGTTACTATTATTCTATTCATAATCAAAACTCTAATACTCCTTTGCCAAGAATTGTTTCATGTCATCTGTGGAACAAGTGCTGAAGCCCATGCAGAACACTAGTGTAGCACAAGTAATACAGAAGAATAATGCATGTTTGTCTTTTCTGTGTGAATGTTCATGAAAAGTTTGCCTGCTCACCTATTTTTTTCATCACATTGACTTCTCATAGTACAGCCACCCAGCTTACAAAGCATTGCTGCGAGATGGAAGTAGTCTTACTAGTAAATCCCAGTTGCATCATAACGGTTGGTAGTGGCATAACACGAAACTAGCATTACGTTATGGCAACACTGTCCACTCTGATGGGGAAATACTCATAGGCAAGGTGTCCATGTCAGCTTGCCCATCCTTGTTAGGCCTGCCAATTGTGAAGTTGTCAGTATTACTTACAGAATTTCGTCTGTCTCTCCCAGTGCTCTGCAGTTACCCGTAACCTCATTTAATTACAACCAATTCTTCGCTGTCCACAGCTGCATTGGCCTTCACTTGAGGTTATTTCTCTTACTTGTAGCCATTGGTTACTTCCTTCACACATCACTTGTGCTGCCCACTTCCACATTCATTTTAATTTCAGCAACATAGTACTATTGCATATTTGTTCCCTAATTGAAATTGTTTCTCACTAATAGAATGCAAAATTCTCTAATGGAATCATTTTAGCTGCTTTGTGTGACAAATTTGTTTCGTGACTTCTCTGGAAAGTTGATTCATAGAGTGATTGATTTTTCTCACGAAGTGACAGCTGGGCTGTGAGAGGTACCTTAATTGTAGGGTTCCAGCTTACTTTCAATGACCTGTAGTCCTCTAGCACACCCCAAAATCTCAGCTGACATGTATGTGCCTTCGCACTTGCACTCTTATTGGAGCTTCACTGCTCTGGACAAGAATGGAACCTGAAATGTTTTTCAGCAGCAGAATCCCCTAGTTTCTGAGCCAGTGTAACAGGTGCATTGTGGAACATACCCTGTCACCTTGCCATCACTGCAGGTGCTTGCCCTGGAGCAACTGTATGCGCTGGGTGCTCTGAACCATTTGGGTGAGCTCACAAAACTGGGCCGGCGGATGGCTGAATTTCCCGTTGACCCTATGATGGCCAAAATGCTCATCGCATCTGAGAAGTATCGCTGCTCAGAGGAGGTGCTCACCATCGCTGCCATGCTGTCAGTGAACAGCTCTGTCTTCTACCGGCCCAAGGACAAGGCCATACATGCTGACACGGCACGCAAGAACTTCTTCTCCCCGGCTGGGGACCACCTGACGCTCATGAATGTCTACAACCAGGTATGGCTCCTTGTGTTCTTAGAACAAAACACAAATAAAACATCTGCGACGTTTGTATGCAAAAAGTAGCCCTGCCGTAGGGTAAGCTGCATTACTATAAATTTATTTGAGTGGCTTCAGCCAACATTATTTTCTTTTCTATGCGTAAGGCCTTATGGTGCTATTAAATGGTGCCAGCTTCCCAGAAAGCTTATTTCGTGGACGTGGTTGGCATAAACACTGCAGAAGTCTGGTTCCTCTGGGTTATAAAATGGTGGGGCAGAGTTAGGCGACTGCAGCCTTTTTTTGATGCTGTAATTGTGGTGTTTTTGAATGCTTCTTCCCCTGAAGTAAACTATTAGACCTGGAAAGCTCTAGTGTGCCATGTTTGAAACTTCAACTTAGTGCTGACAATTGTGGGGCAGATTTAGAGCCTCTATCTGCCTGTCTCACGTGGACATAGCTTGACAAAAACACCTCGGCACTGGTGCCTCTGCAATTTTCTTGCCTCGCATCACCAGCAATAACACATTGCATGGAGCACAACAAAAGCATGCCTAGCATCTGTTCCAAGAAATATCAAGCTTCATATAGACTGTTTATGTGGCCTTGCCATCTGCAACTCTTCTAATGAAAAAATTGCCACTAACACACAACAGAAAATAACGAATGAACTCCTGATATTACAATAATGAAAGCAGTTCACAATGAATCGGGCATAAAAAGATTCAGGAAATTGTGGTGGAGTCCTGAAAAAAAAAAAACTAGTTGGCCCGGAATAGGTTAATACTCGCACTGCTTTTGGACTTCAGGCATCTGTAAGTTGAAGACTGCACTATTCACTGCGAGTGTGTTGTCCACGATCAAGGTCTTTGTTAACTGTATTGCTTGAATGGTCAGCCACTTTTCGTAGGCATCTTGCATAGCACTGGGCAGTGTTTCAATTGCTTTTTTTTTCTTTCTTAAAACCAAAGGGTATTTGCTTTGCGTTTGGTGGGTTCTGATGGTTATTGTCTGCTTGTAAAGGGATCCATACAATGGACAGAATCAGATTACTAGTACAGATGTTGCATCACTTGACATCACTAGCTCGGCCATGGTTGGCACAAACGAAAAAAAGTGGATGCCTCTTTGCTCTCAAATTCAGCATGTTCTGCTCTTGGAACAACTTACTGCTGAGGGATCTCGACTCTAAAGCACCATGGCTCAATTAGACTCGGAATGCATGTTCTCAACTACTGTCAAGCCAGGTTGTTGGAGGGTGGTGAGGCCAACAGTTGCCTGGTCTGTCTGCTCTGCAATCTGTGTGACTGTACTGCACCCAGATGGTTCTGTGCGCATCTGCTCCATAAGCCATCATGCGTACTGGCCTTTGATGTTTGTAAACGCCTATTCATAGTTCACTTGAAACTGCGAGCAATATTGATAGCCATTTGTGTCGTCTCCAATCTCATTGTGCATTCCATTAGAGCTCATTTTTTTTAGGAATGCACATAGTATCCCAATCCTGCTCTGGTTTTATGTGCAAGACTAGCAATATATTTTTAGATAGTTAAATCTTTGTCAGCTGCTGCGCTAGATTTTTGACATAAATCAAAATCAATTTGTTCTTTTCATTTGATCAATTTTATATTTTTATTGAGCATCACTTGTGGATTTGTGCCTGTTTCTGCAGTGGGTCGACACTGACTATTCGACCCAGTGGTGCTACGAGAACTTCTTACAGCAGCGGTCCATGAAGCGGGCTCGTGACATTCGTGACCAGCTTCAAGGGCTCATGGAGCGGGTTGAGATTGAACTGCTGTCTAACAGGGACGATAGTGTCACCATTCGCAAGGTCAGTACATGCTCGCACATTTATAGCTTGAAGTCTTCCATGGGCAAAGCTTGAAGGCCAGGCTTCCTTGTGTTTCTATGTAAATATCTTAGTTTGTACTTTTATGTCTTCCCTACACGTGAGCCAACTTGCCCATCAGTGAGTGCTTCTAAAGCCAAGCAATATAGCTTGTCACAGCTCATTTATTTGAACAGTGCAGAGGAACACAGACCTAGAGAAGCAGCAGCTGTATTTGTGTGTCTCCTGGTTCTTCTGTGTCTTCTTTTTGCTAGAAGCATTGCATACAGGAAGGCATTGTTGCAAATAATTATTAGATGCTCTATGACATGATGAAAACAGGCTAGTGCTCCTTATTTTGGCTGACTAGTGCACAAGTGGAGGAGGAAGTGAGAAGGTAAAATTTAGAATTGAAGTGGTACAGACATCAAAATTCAGATTTTTCTTTTTCTGCAAATGATGTGTGTGCCGTCCACTAATGATGAAGCATGGTGTGGAAATCCCAAGCCCTCACCCTATTTTTATTATCGTTATTGTCATTAAGCTTTTCTAAGAGATGCTGTGTTTGCTCCCATATACTATACAGCAAGCTCAACCGCCAGGTGACTGAGCCATGCAGAAAAGCCAACTTCTCAATGTCCTAAGATGTACAGTCGCGATCAAAAGTTTGGAGACCAAAGGTGCCGCGATTTTTAATTTTTGTTTGCAGCCTGGGCATTCCGGCTGAAATCAAGTGCGCAAGTGTACGCGCACTTGTTTGGCCAATACAATGCATTAAACCAATTCCAGGCTGCGCAGCTACGCTTGAATATATTTTAATATTTTGCTGGTACCGTGGTCTCCAAACTTTTGATTGCGACTGTACATATATGCATGCATGAGGTCTATAAGCTCAAAAAAGTGGAAAGGGGTGAAACGGTGTGATGGCACCGAGTTGCAAAATGTGGGACCATGTGCACGCAACTGTGCTCCCAAGCCAGACTTTTGGTGAATGGCAGAACCTAGAGTTGCCTAGTTTGCCAGTTTGTTTACTTCCCCATCTTTGTGAATATGCTCTGCAGCTGGATGGTTTGCATGTTTCTCACATATTCGTGACGTGTACGGGCACATTCGTTGTCCAGGTCGACCTTCGGCATTGCCTACACTCCTAATCATGGGCTGCTCGAAGTGACGAGCTATGTGAAGGTGCTAAGGGTGCTCCTGCTTGGTGTACAGAACAGGAGGCAAAGGAGTAGCAATATGAGGGAAAAGGTGCTTCCAAGGCTGAACAAAAGTGGCACTGAAGGCAGCTGCAGCAATGTGGCCCCAGAAATTGCAAACTGCAGCATGCTTTCATAAGCTTTGTATTCTTGGGGACGCCAACTCCCATGACTTAAATTTTAGTACAACTATATGTTTTTGCACAGTGCAAAGAGCCGCGACCTTCGTCACATGCTTCTGAAGTATGCATTATAGCATGGGTTCTCAAAGTGGGTTCCGCGGAACCTACGGTTTCTGCAGGCCCCTGCTCGGGGTTCCGCGAGCCACTGATAAATTTTCCCTGGTCCCGCTCTCGACAAGTGTCTAAAACGGCGAACACAAGGTGTGCTTCATCGAAAGAACCTCCATTACCCATGCCCGAGTGTCAAAAAGCACATCACAGTGCGTAACAGCAACGCACGAACTGCGCAATAAATACGCAAGCAGCTTTTAGCCACCCAACCTCTGAGAACGGGCAGCGCACCTGAGCGTTCACACTTGAATCTCGGAGGCCGTAGCTTACCACCATGCGCGTTTCTCCTATTTGTAGATAGGGTCGGTGCCGATAGTGTGCGCACTGATGTATACGTTGGAGGAAAAAAAAAAATGCACGGAGCGCCACAAATGCGCGCCGCAGAAGAGCAAGAACGGCGTAGCGTCCAACCGAAACGAATCGGCGTAGTCCGCATCGCCGTGGTCCTCAGCGGCGATCGTAAGCGGCACGTGACTGACAGCAACGCCGAAGCGCTTCGTGCCTAACCTTTAAAGCCTTTATTCTTGCGTTTATCGCCGCGCGCAACACCTGCGTTGGCGGCTAGCCGCGTGCCTCTGTAAGTGCGTAGTCGCTATCTCTAATCGCGTCGATAACCACCGCAGTTTCGTCCGCCGTGGTTGCGGCAAATAGTTTCGTTTTCACTCGATGCGCGCGTCGGCTGCGTGCCTTCACAACTGCGCAGTCGCCTCCCATGGCAGTGTCGATAGCGACCGGCCGCAGTTTCGTCCGCACTTCTTGCAGCGAACGGTAGTTTCGTTTTGACTTTGTGCGTGCGTCAGCCGCCGCCTGCCTTCTGAACCGTAAAGTCGCCGTCCATGATCGTCGATAGCGGCCGCGGTTTCATTCGCAGCGGTTGCGGCAAGCAGTAGTTTCGCTTTGATTCAGTACAAAGCTGTCGAAGATAAAAAGCACCAGCTACATCGCGATGGCCGGACAATTTGTTGGCGAGCAGCTGAGTGGCGAAAAAATAATCGAGATGTGCGCCCGTTGGTGTGCAAAGCGCATCTCAGATGAAAACGCGCGCCGCGAAGGATGTCGCGAGGCCTTCGCCGCTGCTAGCGCTAATCAGTCATGAGATGAAGACAATTTCAGCTTCCGCACTGGTCTTGTGCTAAATATAAACGAGATTTGACGATTCATTGAGTAAATAGAAGCGTGATGACGTAGTGAAGTATTTGTTTATTGTTTTCTTGATACCCTGGATAACTCGACATTCGGTTAATTCGGGGGGGTGTTTCCTTAAATGCGTTGCTAGGGTTGTTGTCGTACTTGTCGGGGTCTTCAGGACTGCCTTGCATTTAAGACATCGAGCTTCGGTTCCCGGTGGAATATTTATAAAAAAGTTCCAGATCGGATTTCTGGCCACATGCAAGTCCCCCATGGTGCTCTCTGGAGTGGTCCAAAGCCGCTGGGATTGATCAAATGCTGCCACGGCAGAGACAGAGTCGCCCACTAAACGCAATCGACCACACCACCACACCGACGAGATGCATTTTTGTACGCCTTTGTTCTGAGTATAGTTCTGTTTTCCTGGCTTGGGTTTGGATTGGATTACGAAAAGTATTACTGAATCCAAAACCGAAACTTCCGAAACTGCCTTCTCCCTGCTGCGTGTGGCTATTCGTTCGAGCCGAATACTTCGAAATTTTCGGATAACAAAATTCGAATCAAAGCAAATATCGAATAGCGCATTATTCGTTCAACTATTCAAAAATATTGAGTATTCGCACAAGCCTCGGCTGCTCGGCTGCTGCTCACAGCAGCCACGTCGGCTGCTGCTGCAGCGGCACGGCAGCTTAGTATCCGTCGATTTATTGCTCCACTGAAAAGCTATACTGCCTTCGTAATTTAAGTTCATGGTTTTCACTATGAGTGACAGCTTTGCAAGCGCAGTATGAATCCTAAGGGCGATGTGAATGCTTCGATTTCAACGGCTATGCTATACTGAGAAGCTACTCCGACATCAATTGTGATTGGATGTGCTCACCACATGAAGCAGTTCATAATCGATTATGCGGAAGGGGGATAAAAGCAGGATAGCTAATGTGGGAAGAGGCAGAGGGAAGAAACTACCAGACAGTGTGAAACAGCTTTAAAAATTATTGTTTATTCTGCCATCTGCAAATGAAGAGTTCCCTTACTTCCTATACAGGGTGTCCCAACTATAATGCACCAAGATTTTAAAATATGCAAATGCCACGGTGCTGGACAGAACCAAGGTAATGTTCTATGTCGTCGCTTGGAGATACTGAGATTATTTTTTTTTTGCATTCCGCCTAAATACATAATTAGTCTCAATTAATTAATCAACTTCTCAAATATTATAATTGGATTAAAAGTGTCAGTGAGAAGATTGTAGTGCAGCATGAAAAAATCCTGATATAGCTTTCTGTTGCTCAATACATGCTACATAAAAGTGGTTTTCCGGGCATTAAAGAAGCCCGCGAACTATAGACATAGTGCCTAGAGCGGCCATTCATGCGGCAATTTTGCATGTATTCGCGGGCTTCTTTAATGTTCGGGAAAAACTTTTATGTAGCATGTATTGAGCAACAGAAAGCTGTATAGGGAGTTTTTCATGCTGGTCTACAATTTCTTTATTTACACTTTTAATCCAATAATATTTGAGAAGTTGATTAATTAATTAAGACTAATTATGTACTTAGGCAGAATGCACAAAATAATCTAAGTATCTCCAGGTCACGGCAAAGAACATTACCTTGGTTCTGTCCAGCTACGTGGCATTTGCATATTTTTAAATCTTGGTGCATCATAGTCGGGACACCCTGTATAAGCTATCATTTCCTTGGAGAAAGTTACAGTTGTATTGCGTGCTGGCCCACCCCCAAATTTGATTTGGCTCATCCCTTATAAGCTTCCCCATGCATTTTCTATGGATCCCTGTGTATCCCTATGGGTATTCACTCTGATCATTTAATTGTTCCATATCTCTTATAAAGCTACCAATCATCTACATTTTAATGATTAAACATTTTAAGTTCGCAAATTACACGTTTTCGTGCAGATACAAGGCATTACACTTATCGCTTGACAGACCTGTGGTACTCGCCAAAGAATGTTTACGCATTAAAAGTAGCGCTTAGCTGACGACTTGTAGCCGCTTGTTCAACCCGGTGAAAAATACGTCAGCATATCACATGCTCGACACAAGCCTGGCTTCACACCTCCGCAGAACAGTGCGAGCACTGAAACCTCCAAACGAACTTCTGTGGGACGCCACAAGTTCGCAGCACCATAACCACTCGGATTGCAGCCACAGCAAAGAAGACATGCAACCGGAACCGTTGCCGGTAACACGACTCGATTGCACTGCTGTTAGTTCTCGCGACCGCCACAGAGCCCATGTTTTCAGATGAGCTGTGAAACTGAGTTGGTTCTATTAACGTTGGTGTTAGACTGCATCACCTTCGGGATTGGCCCATATTTTCCACTCATTGTTGCAGCTAATGCCACGTAGATGTTGTGCGACATTGCACCACCTTCGGGATAGACCCAGATTGCAATGGAACAGGTTGTGTTGTAACATTTCTTCGTTAGATTACAAAAAAAAACTCTGGCGTGCCATCGCCATCATACTGTTATCGTTGCGATTTTTGTGATCTTGCTGCTGTCGTCATACATACGCTCCCGTTACACACACAATTGTTCACCTTACACAAACATGTTGGTCCATCTGGTAATGATTTGCAGAACCCCAAGCAATGCTGCATAGCCATTTACCTGCAGAATGCTTTGCATAAGATCGATTCCCACAGTGCATGGGATCTACATAATTTTTGGCCCAAATCGGGCTTTTCATCACCAAGCCTTCATCAATCTTCACCTCCTTCCCATCCTTGATAATCAAGCTTCGTAGATGTCATCAGTTCTGAGCATATCATCACATCGTCAACCGTGAAGTATTTGTCAGCTGTCACTGCTGTGTTGCAACAAATAGTGCATGATTTTAGTGATTTCTAGAGCCTTTTTGTGTAGAGGGTGGTGGGCTACCGTAGCTACTGCGGAGTCCTCACCTTCCACTGGGCTCATTGTTTGGTTGTGAACAGATGCTCTCTTGCGCACCGCAGCTCAGTGACAGTGGCACTAGGCAAGTTAATTGTAAACCAACAAATCTGGTGCCACGGATGCCATATTCCTTCGTTGTACAGTAGTTGAGCGCTTAGTAAAGATGAGAACAAAAAAGGAGACATGCAGACACACAAGTTGTTTATAAAAGCGAGAGCACTACAGTTTCTTCCATTTTTCCCGGTGGCAGATAGCGTTTTGAGATGCTGTGTTAGACTGCATCACCTTTGGAATTGGCCCATATTCTCCACTCCTCGTAGCAGCTAATGCCACGTAGATGATGTGCGACATTGTACCACCTTCGGGATAAGTGTCTATGTGTCTCCTTTTTGCCCTCATCTTTACTAAGCGCTCAACTACTGCCATTCAAGATCTACCAACAAGCCCATTTCGCCACATTCATTGTACAGGCAAATTCGTTGTAGTTGTCTTCACTGTAGAAGCATTCAGAATGCTGTGAAACCTCGTTGATATGATCTTCGCGGGAACCAGAAAATAAAATGTATCATCGAAAAATCGTATCATCCAAAGCAAGCCCCAAAACTTAAGAAAACAGGCTTACTTGGTGACAAACTGACTAGCAAAGCTTCCTGTGGCGTCAAGTGATACTGCTGCGCATAACGCGCCCGTTATGCAGAGCAGCATCACTCGACATCAGACGAATTGCACCTAACACACTTTTATTGAACAACTTTAAAATAGCTCATCAGTTCTCACGGAAGTTTCTTCTTTTTTTTTTTTTTTTCAAAGTCCGTAAACAAGATCTTTTGAAAGTTAAAAAACGAAGCCGCCGTTTCCTCATTCAACTCTTCACGCTTGCCGACAAACCACGTTCACTTGCCAGATCCACACGCTTCTGCTATGGGTTTTCTTCGAACTTGCAGATGATATCGAGTTGTTTTTTTTTTTTTTTTTTCAAAGTCAGCACCTTGCGTTTCCTTGACGGCAGCACGAGGCCCAGAATTCCGAAACAAAGGAACACCGTAGAGCAGCGTCACAAAACGAACGATACGACTGGCAGACAAGGGCAGGGCGCTTCATTCAGCCACGTGACCGCATGAATATCTCTCCTGAAAAGCCAACCAAAACAAGCGCAAGTGAAAGCTGACGCAAGCAGACGATACTACGAGTGCGAAAATAGCTGTCAGGCGGATCCGCATGACACCAGTTTCCCGCGCATACGTCACTAAAGCGGCAGCTCTCATTGGTCTGCTTCACTCGCGGCTCGTTTGCTGCCGGTGCACGTGGCAAGTTAAATCGATCCTGGACCTGATCCCACCCACGGCACGAAAAACCTGCTTCGCGGCAGCTTTCGCGGCGCACGTTTTGCTGCTGCCAACGCGCAGCACTCTTTCTTCCGCTAGTGTCGCCGGCCCTTAACATGTTGTTTGTGGGTCATTGGAATGTAATTTAATCTAGTACACTTGAATATAAAGCGAGTTTCAGAAATACCAGTTTGCAGTCATATCATCCAATTTCAGGTGAAAACAGCAATCGTATCAACCGCATGAAAATACACTGCTCCTATGGGGGGGAAAGATTAGCCGGGAAAAGATTTAAAAAATGTATCATCTTGAAAAACATATTATGCAGAATCGTATCAATGAGGTTCCATTGTGTTAACAAAAGATAAGAATTCAGACAGGACCTTTGTTAGCAGTCCTTCGTTATACAAGTAATTTTATGGTAGAAGCGTTCATTGTAAAGGCGTTCATATTAATTCACAAATCAGACTACTCAGAATGTTACTTTTTAATTTATACATTCGAGTATTTGCACACCCCTAGTTCAAGCATAGACATACTCATGAGGCGGTGGTTGCTCAGTGACTATGGTGTTGGGCTGCTGAGCACGAGGTCGCGGGATCGAATCCCGGCCATGGCGGCCGCATTTCGATGGGGGCGAAATGCGAAAACACCCGTGTACTTAGATTTAGGTGCACGTTAAAGAACCCCACGTGGTTGAAATTTCCGGAGTCCCCCACTGCCCCATAATCAGATCATGGTTTTGGCATGTAAAACCCCATAATTAATTTTTTTTATGGGATCATACTAATCTTGAAAATCACTGTAATCTTTGTATGGGTCAAGAAGAGAATTGGTTTGTGTGCAAAAGTGGTATCAATTTTGACACAAGTTTTTGTCATTTTTGGTTGGTTTCGAGTATGTCACGTTTTCTAATAAGCCATCCACTTTCCATGAACTCATGCACCAGCGCATGCATTGTCTCAATCTCTTGCATATTGTCTCCTCCCCTATTTATGGGCTGCATTCACTGACTAGCTCAGCTTTTCATCCAGGGCATTCAAGTTACCCTTTTTTCATTGTTTCTAAGCGCCATTGCTTTAACTTTTCAGAGTAGATTCTTACCAAGATTTTGGCATGTCACATATGATTTAAGGGGCATTATACAAGGTTAATTGAGGGGGAAAAGTAGCATTGTATTTGTCATGGTAACTTGGTGATCTTCCAGTAAAGATCTCTGAAACCATGCCAACTGAAACAGCTATTCACTGTACAAATAATTACCATCTCAATTAATTTTAAATTGAAATATTCACACACTTCTTGAACTTGTGGTCTGCTTTGTGAAATGTGCAAATACACTAAATAAGACTGAAAAGGCAGTTGTTCTGCCTTCTTTGGCTTTTATTCATTGCAGCTGCATGTTGTCCTAGCTTGCAGTATGGAACAGTTATTTTAGGCACCAAAAGAAATATAGTACCCCAAAATGTCACATTCTCGTGACGAGTCTCAGTAGCTATCATCTGTGCACACCTTTTGTAGTAATACTGCAAAAGTACTTACCCTTTTTGATTGTCAATCATGCAGGCCATCACAGCCGGATACTTCTACCACACAGCCCGCTTTTCCAAGGGAGGCCACTACAAGACAGTGAAGCACCAGCAGACAGTCATGATGCACCCAAACAGCTCGCTTTTTGAAGACCTGCCTCGCTGGGTGGTCTACTTTGAGTTGGTCTTCACTACCAAGGAGTTCATGCGCCAGGTCATCGAGATTGAGAACTCTTGGCTGCTGGAGGTAGCACCACATTACTACAAGGCCAAAGACCTTGACGACAGCTCAACCAAGAAGATGCCCAAGAACACAGGGAAGGCGAGAGCCGATCTTGTGCGAGTCCACTGACCCTAGAGATACATGCGTGCGTGCCTAGATGGGGGTCCTTAGCATCTTCTCACCACATGACTGGTGCTGTTTGTGCAGAGACGTCATTTTGAACTTGCACCTAGACATCAGCTAATATGTGAATGATGTGTTCGGGTGATGCAGTGGACCATGCAAGATTATGCATGCAACTTCTAGAGCATGGTGTAACCCACTAGCAACAAACATGGACAATTGTAAAGTGTAATGCTTTAGCTGGTGCACTACTATGATCCACTTTATTGTGACGTGTGTGCTTGGACTGAACACACTGAACATTGACTTGCATTAATTATGATCTGCCCGCTGCCAAGGATTGGAGCACGATGGTGTGTACTATCACGCTCAGTATGAGCTACAATGCGCTACCACTTTGCCACGCACTTTTGTGTTGTAGCTGAGCACCATAGTGGACTATTGTTGTATGGTGACCTTAGCACGACTTGTAAATACCAATACTCTGTTGTTTTCACTCATCAGTAGTATGTGGCACATCCTAGACTGGCGCACAGCCATAATGCAACAAAACCTACACCCTCTTCCAAGGCCTGTGCATCTGTGTACTTCTTGACTGATGGTCTTTGTGTAGGGATGTTAGCATACTGATAAGATGGAAAGGTTTTTGTTTTTACTGTACTACATATGGTAAATAAGAGACTTTTTTTTTTACTTCCACTTGTTGTTCCCTCTTAGCAGTTAAGTGCACCAGTACCGTTTAGCTTGCTTAAGGAAAATGTAAAGTGGACAACGAGGTGAGAAAAATAGACATCATGTTGATAACAGCATCAAGATGAAATACATCATTTTAAATGGCGTACTTGTTTTTTGTTTCTTGTTTTCTCTGAAAAAATGGACTTTTCACACTCAAACATGACCCTACTCATGTTTGTACTCTGATAGTGCCATGACACCTAAACAGTTAGCTGTCATGGCAGTTTCAAAGAGTGCTTCTTGCCTCAAATTAGAAATCATTTACCATATTTTGTATGAATGTTGCCAAGAATATATTATGAAACAAGATTTTGGACGACTAAATATATTAAAATAATGTTATGGTTACAAAGCGAAGTAACACAGGCCCATCGGGGGGGTTCAGAAAAGGGCCTCTAAGCATAGCACGATAGATTATTCATTACTAAAATGAGCATGCATGCACCAGGCCTGTGCATGTGTGCACTCTGGTAATTAGTCATCCATCATGCTATGCTGAGCTGAGGCAACTGCTTTTGTGCAATGAGACCACGTGGATGCACATTAATGCATTGAATCAGGCCATTGGATCTGAAACACCTCAAAAAAGTTTTCTTACTATAGCTGAACCTCACTGTAGCACTTGTGTTGTCTTGCCTCCTCTGTCCCTGTCTCAAGTTTGCGCTATTGCTCCGACGTTATGTACTTGTAGATGTAGCGTGCATGTGTTGCACGTGAAGTTGCTTAAGCACGAGTAAGCACACATCTACAAACAGAAACTTATTTATATAGAAACGTTGCGAGGCGAGAAGGTGGCACAAAGACTTACGACGCTGCTCGACGAGTGTCCAGTTCTGATCTGGTCGAAAACCTCCGAGCCACCGCCGAAGGCACTGGCAACAGTCACGGACGCCCGCGCGTTCAGTGCGAACGCGGGCAAAACGCCGACGGCGTCTACAACAGTTCTGCGTGTTGCTGGTAGTGCTACATACTAATGAGCCCAAGTTGCTCTTGTGAACTTTATTTCTCTCTGTACTATTCCCACATTCCCCACATGCCCACTTTTGTCACTTCATCGAATGTCCTGATGGCTTGTTTGATTAGCCTTTGGTTTTTGTTAACATCATGGTGGCTTGTCTTGCAACACATGTTGGATTCATTGTGAGGGAGTTGGAGTAGCACGAGTGTGATCACCAAGCGTTGACTGTGTGACAGCTGCAAACCGTTTCTTTTTGTCACCTGCATAAGCAAGCTGTTGGAAGCATTATTGCATTTTTATGGGGTTCAATCTAAAATTGTGATGCCGGAATAATCGTTGATAATGTGGCAAGCACACATTTGAAGCTTTAGAGTACAATCAGATAGACAGTCAAGTAGACGAGCCGTTGTATCGGAAGTAGAGAGGCCATTGTTGGCAATGGTGGCAATCTATGCAAGACATGGAGAGTTTAAAGGGCCACTTACTAGATTTGGGCACTGCAAGCATGTGATTTAAGCATGGTGCTTAGATCAGGTGGTGGCCAATCGTGTCTGCAAGGTATCATATAGTTGCACTGCACAAAAAAAGTTAAAATTTCAAAGAGAAGCTCGCACGCTCTTCCTCTCGAGAGAGCCTTGCTTCCAGCCAGACAGTCAAGGTCACATGCACAAATGCCTCTATTTAAACCGCACCACTTTTAATGTCACCAATTAATGCATACGACCTCGGTATGTACGTTGTCCAATGCATAACGCGCCACACTGTCACTGGGAGTGCACTGCGCAGCAAGAAGAGAAAGAGAAAAAAAGGTTGTTGGCTTCCGGTCCCTCGGCTTCGATAAGGGAGAAGGCAGCGAATAAAAGTTGCTTGCAGACGCTAGTCGAGGCAGTAAGAGAGAGCGTCTGTGTAGCACTGAAGCTCACCTCCTGGCAACGTGACATTTTAATTTCTTCCTGTCACAATGAAGCAATTTGAAAAATTATTGCGGTAGAACGCTCCCCATACGACTCCTTATAACATCCAGTGTATAACCAAAATTTTCAGTGATACCTGGTAGGGGCCCTTTAACACATGTGCAGGACACGCAGGTGGCTCCCAATTAGCTGCAGTTTAGCAAATAGCTAGCCCATGATTTCAATGTTACCAGCAGTTGTATCGATGGGTGCGCTGCCATAACCATTGTAACAACGCATGTGCAGCAAACATTGTAACAACACATGTGTAGCAAATGTGTGGCAGAAGATATAGATCGCCAATGCATCTGCCATGGCATTCGGTGTATCTAGCCACATATTGTATCCCCAGTATGGTGCTTTGATGCCAGTGCTGCTGTCAAGGGTGGTGCAGAGAATACTGTAAAAAGGATGCAATAGACAGGAGACAATACGTGTCATTCATCTTGTCTTTTGCACTATATTTGATGAAAACTATGATCAAACAACACTTCCAACAGTAACTTTTGGTACCCTAGGTCTAGGACATAGCCCAAAACTCTTGGCTGCCATGTTGAGAGAGAAAAGCACTCGTTATGCAGACTCAAAATCGTGCATGAAATGCCTGCCAGTATGCAGGCTTATATAAAAAGACAAAAAGTTGATTGAGCTAAGTGCCATCTCTGTAACAATTTTGGCTTGTCTCGGCTGTGATACTGCAGGTGCAATATTTGGTGCCCATAGCCACGTTTGACATCTCCAACTTTGTTTGTTTAAAGGTTGTAAACCTTATTACCTTTGTAAACTTCAAGTAGATTTTTTATTGTTTACAATATTACTTTGTTTTTGTATAACTATATGCTTAAGTATAAATTTTTCTGTGCTCTGAGCCATAGTCTAGAGAACTGCAGTGGATCCCTTAGCTGCTTGGTTGTAGAAACCGTGGCATGGCTAGATAAATGTTGAGATAACATTTACTGAAAATTGTGTTATCACACTGGAATGAAACATGAACACAAGAAAACAAACCAGAAGGCATGTTTCTCTTTTCATGTACGCCAGTGTGTGAGCCACAGGTGTGTTTGTTTATGCGTGCTTATTAGTTTTGGGGCTTGAGCATACGTGGCTCGCGATTAAGCCAAAAGTCACAATTTCAAATGATTAAGTGCATCTTATGTTTTCCAAACAAGTTTCATGTATCTGTATTTTTCTGGGGACTAGCGACACCATGCAAATTTTTTTTTTTTTTTTTTTTTTTTGCATTTGGCTACTGAAACATTTCACTTAGGCCAACTTTTGAAGCTACAAGGAAGTTGGGAGCCATAATTGTGAAGTTCAAACTAGTCAATGTACTACCAACTACTTCTATGCTAGTTTAGCTAGCAGCTTCTGTAGACAATAGCGTCAAATTTTCCTCTAGTAGATTTTATGACCTGGTGGCTGAACTCACTGCATTATGAAGAAAAAAATATGAGGGGGGCAAAAACCTTGCATTATGTGTAAACTTGTTTGTACAGTATTTCGCGATGAAAAATTCTACTAAGGGCAACCGATTTATTCTTGTCTCAATTTCTTTAATGGCTAACTGGCATTCTTGCATGCAACACTGATGAGCATATAGAATTCGGCTGCACTTCTCTTTAGTCGACTGTTTGTCTAGTTTTCAAAACCACACATTACCTTTTTGTGATTTGACATTCGTAGCCAAGGGAGGCTACATATTCACTCACTACTGTTCACTGCGTTTGCTTGCCTCGTTTCCACTTTCCTTCATCATATTTAATTTTTCTCCAGCACTACCTTTTTCAGGATTTTTCAGCTACTTCTATGTAGCAGCTCCACAGTGATGAACACTATCGTGTTGTGATAGCGATGTGTGCTGCAGTGCATGAGGTGGTCGGGAACCAGTACCAAGGCGAAAGAAACGAAGCCCGCAACGTGAAGCGAAGTGCAGGATACGAATGACGAACAAATATAAATTGTGGTTACCCAGAGATGTGGTAAACGGTACAGTTGCATCAACACGCAGCTGTGGGTGAGAGATTGGAGCAAGGGGAAGCATCAGAGTATGACATTATACAACTTTTAACTCGTTAATGTTTCCCCACCATGAAGACAACGCTAAAGCATGCATGCAGCATTACTGCTGGAAATAGTGCCATAATTCTGTTCCCATTTTCTGACATCATAAATTGAAAACTGTTTTATCTACTTTATCATTCAGCTCAAAAGAGAGACTTAATAAGGAGTTTTAAACATAGGGGACCCTACGTTAGGGGATGCTACTGGCCAGGCATACAAAAGAACACAGAGTACAAAAAAAAAAGCACAAAAGGCATTCACAATAGTTTGGTTTTAGGGTACACAAAGCTGCTTGGGGACACCATTTCTAAAGCTTCCTCAAATTCAGATGTCAGTATGGCTATTGCAATTTTTAGTGCAGAGTTCCAGCATGCACAAGATTGTAGCATGCCCTTTATACGGTGTCCCTTGCTAACGCTAGCCAAGCTATTCAAAGAAAAAAAGGATTTAGAAAATACGGTGCAAAATACAATTTTAAGACCTTGTTCAGTCGCCAGAAGCCTGACAATCAAGCACCATGGGTCTTAAAATCGTATCTTCTACAATGCTTATTAATCTTTTTTTTTTTTTCTTTGAACAGCTTGGCTAACGTTAGCTGGGACGCACGGTACACCTCCCAAAAACAAAATTGCACCAATGTCTTTCGATGATCATTTGTTCTGTGTTGGCCCATCATTCAGATCACCTTAACAAACTTCATTAACAAATGGCTTTTGAAAACAGGCAAAGCAACTCCTGTGCAACATGTCCGCCAATTTAAGTGTGCTTACCTTTATAAAAGTAAACAAGCAACACAGTGTCAGAGGAGCCAAAAGCAACTCCAAACTCGCCTGGGCTATTTCGCACAGCAATATGCATGCCACACCAAAGAGCCAGAAAAAAAGTTCTCCGAGTATAGTGCTCAGTTCTGTCTATTGCACACCGCTGCATGAGCCCAGGCTGAGAGAATAATGGACCACTCCCCATCACATTAGGCTGTTGACTGTGCTGGACCAAGGTACCAAATTATCTTGCATCTGGGCTACATACAATGCCCAACTTGACAAACAGGGATGAGCAGACTTTTGGTATGGCTGTGCAAATGTCTACTGCAAATAGTGCAGAACAGCATGAACCCTGCTCCACATAACACTGTACCAGCTGTTGCTGTCACAGCTTCATCCTTTAGTGAAAACGTAACTTTTTTTTTTTGTCAGCCTAATATCTGTCTGCATACCCATTAACACTTCATATTTGGCGCAACCTGCTGCAATGACTCCATAGCTGTGGTGTTGCACTACTGAGTACGAGGCCACGACATCGAATGCCAGCTCCGACAATAAAATTAAAAATAAAAGATTGGAAATTATCTTGGGAACGAAGAGCCAAGAAATGGAGAAGACGGACATCCTGTGTGTGTGTGTGTGTGTGTGTGTCTGCCTTCTTCATCTTACTCTGTTTCCCAATGTATACCATGTTGGCGAGATTTTAGTGGTCAAAACTAGGGCCCTCTGCTATGGCAACCATCTAACACACGGCATGGCTTTGATGCATCAAGCCCTATTAGGGTGAGAAGTTGAAATGACGCCCTCTCGTGATCAACGTCACGGTCGCTCGCTTCCTGCCTGCTTGGCTGCTGCGTGCACTCGTTTACTCGAACATACATGGATTAGCAAGCATGCCAGCTGTACAAGAATGTTTCGCCTCTTTTCTGATGAAACGTCTAAATTTCCGTTTTCTTTTCGAAACTGCGCAGCTGGTGAAAATTTGCAGCTTGAACATCGCAAGCTATGTATATAGTCGAAGTGGTCTACTGCTCTTGTAATGCAGACGTGCCCTATGTCTGTCCAAAATTTTGTGGAAAAAAACATGCCTGAATATCCTGCATGTAAAATTTTGTGTGATGTTCTGCTTGAAACATAAACATTCCGGTATTACTTAGTTATGGCAGACGCTGCATTCTATGCAGAACAGCAATCTTGATATTTAGTGTCAACATTATGAACTCATATGCATACTGTATACGAAGCTTTCATCAACCTTTTTATTGCTATGGTGAGTTGCTCAAGTCAAGTTTAGGCATTGCAATAATGCTTAAAAAGAAGGGTTTGGCACACATTTTGTATGAATGAATTTGCTAACTTTCACCATTCTCCAGAACAGGCATTTATAAAAGTATGGCAGAACCCATCTCACGATAACTGTCAACGGTAATGCGTTTAGCATTGAACCATCGAAACGAGTTATGTATGAAGCGTGTACTGCAGCGAAACTCCTCTTTCACGCTTCCTCAAGAACACTTGGCACCATTAGCACCACCACCGCAAAGCCTGTACGTTGCCTCCGAAATGCATGTCCTTGAGGAACCCTTGCGACAAGGGTTTGATTCCGCTCAGTATGGGAGAAATTTCAGGGATCTTTTTTTGTCAGTGCAGAGCAGCACATTCCCAGTGGCAGATATATATATATATTTACCCAAATTCGCATCAGACGCTCATTGAAGAGTGGCACACACCTACCGGCACCTACCAAGTAACCCAAGTTAGCATCAAAGAGGGTCGTTGAAGACCAGAACAGACTGAGTGGCACATAACCAGTGCTCCACGTTGCCGTCAAAGATTTTCATCGAACAGCGGTACCTACCCAGTCCCGCATCTACTCTGACCCATGTCGGCGTTTAAGAAGTTCGTTGAAGAGCGGCACATATATACACATTGCCACATACTCAGTGACCCAGGTTGTTTCGGCGGTTGGTTTCAAACCCTGTTCCCTCAGCACAGCAGCTGTTGCGCTACCCATTCTACCATGAACTATCCAGTGACTCATGTAAGCAGGAAAATGGTTAGATTCAAACATAGATACTTGGCCCCTGGAAAGTGTATGAAGTACCCTAAGAATGCAAACACATTAAAACATCGTCCTTGGCTATTAACACAGCTGCGCGTCATACATAGTATAAGGAGGAGGAGGAACAAACTTTTATTTAAACCAGCAGTATAACTTCAAGAATTTTTGTGAATACGACTGAAAGCCAATCCGTTAAAAGCGATAGCTTGTTTCACAGTGGCCTGCAGCAGCCTTAATTTGATGATATGGCACACTCCTCCCGCTACTGAACCAAGCAATTGTCTTTATGGAAACGCACGTACTGCTCACGACATCTGTGAACCACAACTTCGAATTGAAACCATCTAACAGTCCTTAACACATGCCAATTGGGGCGCCCAGAATATCGTCGAGGTACTAAGCGCAGCCTCCGTGGTTTAAATACAAACGGAGACCTATTCGCCTTCGTCAGTACATAAAGCACCGGCTCGTATACCCACCGCATAAGAAAGAAACCATAAGCCTCTTATGAATTCGCTTGATTCCGACCTTCTTCAGTGAATCATGATATTTGCAATGTGTTCCAGACTAGTTATGACTGAGGCTCCAACTTGTTGCTGGCTGCAGCTGTACTCAAAAGGCATATCTCTCCCTAAATGTTGAGCTGAGCAGTTGTGTAAGTTTTGTGAAATAGACCAACGATAACTTTAAGCAACAAAAACCTGTAAATATATGAACCGAGTTGAACACGTAGCACTGAAAAGCGAATAAATATTGATCCATGCCTTTTCACAACCTGCATGCAAAAAGCTGAAAGCCTTTTTTTTAGCTAACGTTAAATTAGCGCCACTAAAAACCGATGGTGAACTGCCAAATTTTTGGAAGCAGTTCATCGGAAGCCCAACACTCAGCCGTCGTGCTAGTGCCGAACATTTCTGTCAACAAATGCGAAAATTCAATATATTAACATGAAATATGCTGTAGGAGTTATACGTATGTAGCGAGTGTTTGTTACTTCTTGCACCCCAGCAAATACTATCTTTTCTGCTGCAAAACATACAACTGTGCATGAAAAACTCACACAGCACTGGACTGAGCTCCATCGGCTGGCATTGTAACGCTGCCTTTGAGAAATATGTATTTGTCAGAACATAGCCCTTTTAATACATATGAACAAGCGTCAACATGCGAAAAATACATTTCAAACGACCGTCGTAAGTGTACTGCCATAGAGAACAAAAACTAACAAACGGAAACACTGCCAAAGGTGCCCGTACACCGCTAGAACTGTAGCAGACAACAGGCACAAGTCCCCCCCCCCCCCATTGTCATGCATGCGAACAGTGCTCACAGTGCCCACTGTAGGTCGTGCTCGAGGCTAATTAAGACAAAGACCAGCAAAAGAAAAGTGCATACTCAAGAAACAAGGCGTACACAGGACGAATGCTGGACTAACAACTGAGCTTTACTGTCAAAATCCGCAAGGTTTTGCCAAGTGCATGTACCAGGAAAAAGCGACACCACAATGACCACGTGTTACACACACAAGCACTTAAGCTTACTATCACAGCCATAGTTCTAGATTTGAATACTCCTTTACAGTTAAGGCGAGTGATGGTACACTGGTACATGTGTCATTGTGCCTCTTATTATGGGAGGCTTCAAGAGTTTCTCTGGCAATTTGTGTTTTGCCACGGCCTAGAATTTTTACCAAGCTAAATAATGTAACAAAAGCACAGTGCCAGCAATGAAGGGCTTAATGACCATCGTCTCTTGGGGCTACATTGTTTTTGTGTTTTAGCAGCCTCTGATTTATACACAGCCCTGTTTGACCAATATAAACTTTTCCGCAAGTTAAAGGTATATTGTATACCACTTGAGGCGCAGAAATTTGTTCTCATGATTAGCAGGACACTTGCAGCTGCTTCTGCAATCTGCCAAAATACTGCATGAACATAGAGTAGACAACTTCAATGGCATGAAGAATACGACATTCACACCCTGCCGTTCAGCCACTTTCTTTAAGCGATGCAACACTTCATGCAAGAACTACTTGCATTATCCTGTTGTGGTCCTGCTCATTCTCGTTTTGTCGAAGTGTACCCTTTATTTGCTTCAGAAGGGCCTCAGGTACTACGTTTAGCAGTGCCTGTGGATATCCAACTCCTGGCAGGCACTCCACTTGCAATTTAAAGCTTGCCATTACATTGTATGAGAAGCTCTTGTTCAATGCATTAAAAGTGGTATACAAAATACCTGTGACTTACCAAAAAATTTACAAGTGTCGAACAGGGCAGTGTATTAACCAGAGGCTGAGAGAACACAAAAACATGGTAGCCTCAAGGAAAATATGGCCATTTAGCCCATCATTGCAGCTGCTGTGGTTCCAGTATTTAGCTCGGTAACAATTCTTGACCAAGGCAAACACGAATTGCCAGAGAAATTCTTGAAACCTCCAACATTAAACAGAATGACATATATATCAGTGTACCATCACTCGCCTCAACTGAAAAGGAGTGTTCATAGGTAGAACCATGAAAGTGCTAATCCGAGTGATGATCTGTGTAACACATTGTGGTTGTAGCATTGCTTTGTGCTGGCAGATGCACTTGATGGGATTTTGCAGGTTTATTTCAAGAATAAGTTCAGTTGTTTCTTGTGTATACATTTCTCTTGCTGGTCTTTGTCTTAGTTGAACATGTACCAACTCGCCCAGCACTTAGCCTTGTTGTATTAAGCCCTATTAATCACCTGGCACCTGGTCTCCTTACTTATGAAACAAGTTGAATATCACAAGGAAGCTAGATCACAAAACAACACAGGTACAGGTGATGAGCTTAAACATTGAAAAAGAAAAAAAAAGTTTCACAGCTTGCATATGCAGGTCATCTGCAACATAATTTTGGAGCGCATAAAAAGCCTAGCTTTAAAGGGACACTAAAGCAAAGCAATAAGTCAACTTAGAGACTGATAAAGTATTCTTTGAAAATTCTGCTGTCGTGAATTACACTGCAATAGGTCAATTATTACAAGAGAAAATAACGCTCAAAGTTAATTGTTTTGAACTTCTCGCCGAAACCCCAATGTCAGCACTTCAGTGTGATGTCATGACTTCTAAAGGAACTTTTCGTATTTGGGCCACGTTAACTCAGTAAAAGTTCGCGAAACTTGTCATATTCAGTCTCTGGCTCATTTAGAACACAATGTAGTCAATCTTTACTGCTAAAGAATTAACTGGGACCTAGAAGACGCTGTCAAAATCTACATCACGATGAGCTGGTGCAGGAACTTAAGGTGGCGTCTATCGCCTTCTGTGTTTTTCGTTTCTTTCTGGCTTAGCAAGCGGCTTCTCGCGGTAAGAGTGGTGTTTTTGGTATTGTGGAAGGGTAATCTACTGATACAGAAGAAATCATTTTTCCCTTTAGTGTCCCTTTAAATAGCGTAGACATAGAAGAGCCTCTGAGCAAAATTTCCCGTTTGAAATACGAGCAGAAGCGTCATGCAGAGCTCGCAAAAAATTGCTCTTTTTGATACCGAAACAAAAAAAAAATTCACTATTACTGCTTGCCGGACGTGACACATGAACTAGAATGCATGGGTCCTCCCGATGACCTCCGAGATAGCCTAGACCACACATATACATGCTATTGATAGCATGGAGGAAGGAAAAAGGGGGGAGCATACCGCAAAACGATTGTCGCCAACTGTGGTGGCCCAACACGTGGTGAAAACGTCAGAGCACGGAGGATACCTCGGAGCGCGCGGTAGGTTTTAGTACTCCCAGTTGATTTTTTTTTTTTTTCAATAACCATTCGAAACCATCTGAAACTCTTGAAATAAACAAAAACATGGGAAAAAAAAACAAAGCAAGGAAAATGTTTTTTTTTTCTGCATGTGAGCAGCTGCCGGCCGAGTGCGCACATATAAAAACTACCGGTAACCAAACGTCTCGGCAAAACTCGATTCTCCGTGACCTCGACGCAAGAGGTCACGTGTTAGACCACCACTGCTGGCTATACGAAGCGTTCGCTTGCCAAGGCTGGCTCCGCAACGTAATGCTCCCTCCTATATTTTTCCTTCCTCCATGATTGATAGCACTTCAGAATGCGCAATCTGGATTTGGCTATAATCCGTCTGATGCACCACATAGCATGGCCAGACTGGAGCACACGAGCGCGAGTGCGTACTCCAACCCGGCCGAGCACTATAGTTGCATATTGCTGCATAGTGTAGATACCGCGGCCACTGCAGGGTGCCACAACGAGCCCTCTTGCCGTCGAGACGTTCGGACAACCGTGTGCTCCTATAAGTTTATGTGGGTGATGTAGCTCCAGGCGCATGGCAACACAATCTAGCCTGAGCGGCTGTGGCGTGCTGGGACTTGCGTCATAGCACCACCACCAAGTGCACGCATCGTCTGCTTAGGAGCCGTTTGCAGTCTGCTAACAAGAAAACTTTGCAATTTCCAGCCCTACAGCTATGCCAGGATGAGTCGTACGTACTATAGTCGGATGCAACTTTAGAAAGCAGTGGCATTTGCCCCTCAAAGGCGGATGCACACGAGCCACCACCAATGGGCGTGCACTCTAGACTGACGTAACGAGCCAAACGGCCGGTGACCCCGCCGACGGAGAACATGGCAGCCCGCGCTTCGAACAGGGCCGAGTCGCATCAGCGGGACTATTTGTTTAATCGCCGAGACAATAAACTGCTGCGCTTCAGTCCTCCGGGCGGGGCCTCTCCTGCCTTCTTAAGTTGTACCCGATTATAGTCATTTATAACAAATTTAGCCAAATTGAAATTTTGTTGTAGTTGGCCATTCAAGGTCAGCACTTCTCACAGTTACATTTTTCACAGGGAAATAGTAATTGTACACCCAAGCAACACCACTTTTACAGCTGCCCATCTAACAATGAAACACGGAAGCCATAAAGTGTTATTGCTAAACATGCAGCCTCACAATTAGCACATTATGCTGTAGTGTTTCTGACCTACAGTCCTTAATACAAATCTCAGTCTGTTCACATCTCACCGAGAAACTTTCATAGCTTCACTGTGCCAAACAAGCTTGTACGGCTCCCTTAAATGATAATTTGGCATGTGCCTTGCATACCTATGGAAATGTGTGTAAAAATACCAATAAATTCTAGTGTGTTGCTAAATCAAAGTAACAGGCCCGAGGCACTTTCCAAACAATACACACAAACCCAACATGTCACAAAAAGCTGAACATGAGTCAGCAGAGAGCCTACTACTTTGCACGAAGTCTTGCTTGCCTTTACATCTGGCTTTTCGGCGTTATCAGTGGTGGTCCAGCCTAAGTTTAGGATTTGGAGCAATTTTTGGAGCAGGAAAAATGACGTTCTGGAGCAGTTTAGGAGCAGACACACCACCATTTTGGAGCAGTTTCAGAGCAGAAACTTTGGTCCTTTTGGAACACTTGGAGTAGTACAGCAGTAATCTGTAGCCATTTGGCGAAGCTTGTTATTACTGCGCAATCAGTAAGTCCTGCTCAACAGTGAAGCAAGACGCAAAACTAACAGCAACCAATTAAACTTGCCTTCCCATGGAGGTATACCATGCACGGTATGTTGCAAACATTTTTATTTGGGTAGGCAACGAACTTAATTTTGTAAACAAATAAACAAACTTTTGTAGGCTAACGAGAAGACAAATTACAAAATTACAAATGTGCTAGAGCAATTTGCGCCGTCAGGCACAAGACAAAGTGATGGCAAATGTCTTACGTGCATTCCAAATGACAGATGTGCTTTGATATGCTTTACTGCACTAGACTGCACTAGCCGATGTTCTAATTGACATTAAGAGGAAAAAAATGTAGCTGGGCAGGCCGTGTAATGCGGATGGATGACCAGTGGACCATTAAGTTACAGAATGGATATCAAGAGAAAGGAAGTGCAATCGAGGACAGCAGAAAACTAGGTGGGGTGATGATAGGAAATTTGCAGGCGCAAGTTGGAATCAGCTAGTGCAAGACAGGGGTAATTGGAGATCGCAGGGAGAGGCCTTCGTCCTGCAGTGGACATAAATATAAACTCATGATGATGACTGAACTGTATTACGCCCAATAACAATGCTAAAAGCCCGACAAGGCACTATGCATCTATGAACGGCACCAAGATGAGATGCCTCTGTACAGTTCGCAAAGATGGTGATAGCGTTGGAGAACAATATTCGTACAATCCCGTGCACTCGCTTTCTTTGTGAGGTGGTTTGTCGGCTTCCCGCGTGCCGTGTGGCCTCTGCAAATAGATACGAGTCGATTCAACGTAAAACTATAACTTTTGTCACTGATACCCGACCGACCTTTCGAAGCACTACCGAGTAGGCCTAATGCCCAAGGCAGTGTGGCATGGCGAAAATTGGCTGTTTGCCGATGTGACCGGCAAGCTTTCCACAAGCCACCGTGGAAAGTTTGCCGTTAATATGTTCGTATGAGTGGCTAACCAGCGATCGGTTCTGAGATCATGCATACGTGTTTTTGACAACCGTCGAAGCCGGCAACTACTGCAATCATGCATAGAAGTTCGCAGATTGACAGAAACTCCCGAACTGCATGTGCAAATCTGCGTGCATGAACATGCGTATGCGATACCACCTGCGGCTGTGGCTAATTGGTCCTATATCTTCGCACAAAGGTGCTGCTTTCGTCGCCGTTCTTTGTCGGCGTCGGGTATAGGAATTGTTTCGATCGGAGTTTATGACCCAGACAACCCTTGCACCAAGACAGGCGTGCCTTATATCAGATTATAGTTTTACCACATAAAATTTTCCAAAACTAATTTCCAGAATCAAATTTTCTTTTGCCCCGAAACCAACTGCTCCTTCCCACTCTTGGTATGCTTCACCATGTCACCCTTCTGTATTGAGGTGAAGCTGACTCACATTGTGGTTTCCGAGCTTCAAAGCCATTGGCGAGGCTTACAAAGGCGGAGTCTGCGCCATTTGTAACAGCAGCGAATTCTTTTAATGAAAAACATGGCACCGAACAGCAAGAAGCTTAGTAGCAAACGTCGAAGTAGCCAGGCCTAGCGTTGCCGCAGTGGTGGCTACAGCTGCCAGCAGATCTGCGTGCGAGAGCGCCTGTTCGAGGCGGCCACATAATCAAAATGACGGCGGTGGTGGCTTCGAGCAATGCCGTTTCCGACCTGCGGTCATGGCGAAAAGTCCGGAAAATCGCATGGCGAAGGGTTTTCGCATTGACAAACCCTGCTGAAAACACTGCACTGCCGTGAAAACGCAAAAATACCACACTTTTGCGCAGTTGACGCAAATGGCACTTGAGTGGGCGCAGCAAAGAGCAGGGAAGTCGAATTGTAGCAAAATTGCGCAAATGGCCCAGTTAGACCGTTATCACCATTCTTCAAGCAACATGCTGGCCGATGTCTGCTAACACTAACTATTGACAGGCTTCCTACAAACTTCACAAAATATTGGCGACAGCTCACGATGATCTCAAGCCATAGTGAACATAATAGGTGATGGATTGTTTGGCTTCAACATACTTAAAGATGGACAACCGTTCAGAACATGAATCAATATCCCCACTGATGGAAAGATTCTGTCTTGTATTGAATGAAATGAGTTGTTTTCCCCATTAAATCAAGATTTATATTTTTATTTTTTCACAAATCGTGAAAAATGACGTTTGATGCTCCGTGTGACAAAAACATGACAAATAGGATGCCCCGTCACGTGACCATCCATTATTGTATGCAGTTCGTGAGCCCTTTTGATGTTGAAATGCAATACATCTTTTCTATTATAGCTTTTTTTTTGTTATTTACAATGCGCAGCTAAACCTTCGACTGTTGAGAGTAGAAAAGTGGCCCTGCCTTCGTGCAATGGCTTGCAGTGATGGGGGCCTTTCAAAATCTGACTCGTCACTTTCATTGCCGTTGGCCATGGAAACATCATTGTTAAGCACTTGTTCGCACAAATTTAGGTACTGCTCTTGCATGCAAACTAGAATTTCCAATTCCAAATTGCTGAGGCCTTCGAGCGACGGCATGTTTCCAAATGTGAATACACTGAGATCACATGTGGTGTTACCACGCCGTCAGGTGGAAAAAAACATGGTTTCATTTTGGATGAGTTGGCTTGTCTATCAGCAGACTAAGGAAGCCGGGACAAGCCATGACGTAGGCATGTACTTAGGAAAAAAAAAACAATTGAAATCTAAGAAGCTCTGTGCAGCAACGCAGACTTATTGCAGCAGCTTTTCGTTTTCTGAAGTGGCTGAAAAGGTCAAAATGCAGATATTTAACGAAATTTGGACTCACTCCTGTGAAAGCAGCCCATCATTCTGCTTTCCTAGTTTGCAGGGCAGGCTATCAGCATCTGCTGACATGGTTACTCTCCATGTCACAACTCTCTTCATTAATTATTCTACTTTCTAGTACACTGTGCCCTTTCTTAACGTCTGTTCAACTTCAGACACCAACACCAACTAGCCCAACTCTTTGTTAACTTCTCAGTGTCTCACTTCTCAGTGTTGCTGTCATAGGTACTCCTACGTTAGATTACTCAGATCAAAAAATTCTGCTTAAAAAATGTCCACACGCTTTTGGAAGTAACCACTGCAGATATAAACACTTCTAAGTATAAGCTTTACAGTATGTCATAAAAAAACTGGATCCTTCAAAATCTGTTGTCGGTCCCTTTCTTTCAGCAGCACATGCAGACACTGTGGTGGAGATAGGGTTACCAACTCTCTAGTGGATCAAATCGAAATGGGAGGGGGGGGGGGGGGTGAGGAGGCGACTAGTGACAACCGACCCTGTCAGTGGCAGGAGGTGCCAGACTGTACGTGCAACTAAGTTGAACAAATTTTTTTTTATTCTTACCGGGTCACGATTTACGACAAGGTGCAGTATAGTTACCTAACACAGCTACCAATACAGATAGAGGTACTTTGAATGGTTAGGCTGTGCAACAGAGCTAGAACAAAAACGAAGCCGCCTTTATGTTTGCGACACTGCAACAGAACACAAAAAAGAATGTGTAAACAAGCCACCAGGCATTACAAAAAGAATTTGGGCCTATTTATTGTTATCTAGTAGAAAAAAAAATGTTGGGACATTTACTCAGAAGTCGGGACTCCTGCCAAGTTCGTGACGATTGCCAACCCTAGGTGGATAGCCTCGGCTTAATTGTGACCACTCGGGTTTGTTTAATGCACAGTCAAAGCTCAGGACAAGAGCAGGTCTGCATTCTGCTCCGATCAAAATGCTGCTGACATGGCCTAAAATTTAACCTGCAACCTCGTCATTGACAGCAGAATACCACAGCCACTTAGCCATCGCAGTAGGATCATAACCAAACACATAGCAAACAGCTAAAAAGCAAAGATGAAGCATAACAGCAAGAAAAGTGACAATCGAGTGCACAAAGTTGCATGCCACAAAAAAAAAAAAAAATTAGAAGTGAAACAGCACCTGCACTGTTACAGTTGCACCCGCCAACATGCTATTGACAACGGAAGAGAAGGAAACTAAGTCATGAATAGCCAAGTTCCTTGTAGCTCTAACGATAAAAAACGTCTTAAGAAAATGCCTCATAGGATTGCATTTATGCTTTTTCATGCTCAGCCGATACTTTAAGGCACTTTACTATTAAGAACTGTGTCAATTCTACACCTGCAACTAACATCAGAAATTGATTCCAGTTCATTGTACACCTGTACGTGCAGTCGAACTGTAATAAAGAAGTGATTGGCTGAGTCAAAGGACTGCCAAGACCTGTTACACAGCATCATCATCAGCCTATAGTTATGTCCAGTGCGGGACGAAGGTCTCTCCCTGCGATCTCCAATTACCCCTGTCTTGCGCTAGCAGATTCCAACCTTGCGCCTGCGAATTTCCTAACTTCATTACCCCATCTAGTTTTCTGCCGTCCGTGACTGCGCTTCCCTTCTCTTGGTATACATTGTGTAACTCTAATGGTCCACAGGTTATCCATCCAACGCATTACATGGCCTACCCAGCTCCATTTTTTCATCTTAATGTCAACTAGAATATCGGCTATCCCCGTTTGCTCTTTGATCTATGCAGCTCGATCTCTTCCTGTCTCTTATCGTTAGGCCTAACATTTTTTATTCCATGGCTCTTTGTGCAGTCCTTAACTTGTTCTCGAGCTTCTTTGTTAACCTCCAAGTTTCTGCCCCATATGTTACACAGCATACAAGGTTGCTTCTATTTGTATGGAAGCAACCTTGCAAGCATGCTTTGCTTGTTTATGACCAAGAGCTTTATTTTCCTTTTAAGTCCGCGCTTCTCTGCTCAGCAACTTATCACATTTCGTCATCTGTGTCCGATTCTTCTTCAAGTGCAGTCTTGGCATGTGTTTCTGCTTCATGGTAGACATCCTTGGGCACAAACTCATGCTGCCCATCAGACTCCTTGCAGACCCAGCTGAGCTCCAGCTCAAAGTTCTTGTCCTTGACCTCATCATGGACAACGTAGATGATCCTGGCCGCTTCCTTAATGAGCTGCCTGCAGTCCAGGTCTTTTGAATTCAGCTTCTCCATCTCAGTTTTGGCAGCTTGGCGTGCCTTGCCGATGGCGCATCCAAAGTAGCCCCATGATGTGCCCGATGGATCAATGCAGAAGAGCTGTGGCCCATCCGTGTCGTAGCTGCCAAGAAGCACGCCACAGCCAAAGGGACGCACCGCACTGTACAGGGTGTACGCATGCATGTACAGCCCAACGCGGTCCTTCAGGTAGCTTAGCGGGATGGCTGAACCGTACTCAGAGCGGTAGTTGGATGCTTCCACACGTGCCGTCTCCACCACCTGTATTGAGGAGAAAAGTCACATCGGAATTTGCAGTTGTATTACAACACATTCTTGCAGACATTACATCAGTCAGTTTCTTTCCTATTTTGTTTTGCCTTATTAGACAAGAAACCCATAAAGAGCTGGAAGCCAGGGTAATTACTTACAGCCATGACAACACTTACAAAGAAAGATGCTTCTATCAAATATGGCCAATGCTGTATGAGGCCACTGTTTCTGATCTGTGTAATCCACTAGACCTGACACACAGCTGCAACTGACACCTGCAAGCACTGCATAGTGCTACAATGCTTTGGTTTGCCTGGCATTGAGACCTACACCAGTGTGCATGTGCATCCTATACTACCTGCCAGCATGGCAGTTCGCTCTTTCCAATGTGTTAAGCTATCTTAGTGCATATTCTCCACGATCCACTACTCCTTGAACTATGACTTAAGGCTGGCAACGTGTTACATCATTGCTGGTATGTCATCTCCAGGCACAGACGCACAGTGATTGAGGCAGTAGCTATGGCAGGAATGGTTTCACATGCAGCACCAGCAATGAGATAACACACTGCAAACAATAAGCCATACTTTGAAAAAAGTGGTGGCTCACGGAGAACACGCACTAGGACAGTTCAACATGTCAAAAAAAGCAACCCGCCATGCTGGCAGGTAGTATAGGATGTGCACGCACACTGGCATGGGTCTCGATGCCAGGTAAGCCCAAGTGTTGTGGCACTGGGCTGAGCGGTGATGCAATTCAACAAGTACTTGCATTGATACAGTAATTTTGATCACGGTTGTACAGTGCGGTCCACTGTTAAAGGAAACACTCAAATGTGTGGCTCTCACTTTGCTGGCACCCTAGCTGCAAGTGGACGCAGTAACAATGTCAGTGTACTGCACAGGTGTGTCGAAAGGATTCAGAGCTACCAGCCACAAGTAATCTGCTGCAAATCTTGGCGAATTTTCTCAAGCGAGTGAGGATATCCAGACATGCTCTGCTACTCTGCACTCAAGTACTCCTTTAAGCAGTGGAGGAACACTAATGAGGAATGTTAAGTAAAGCTGTATCAGTAATTATGTCTCTAGAATGCCAAAAATTTTACTCTAACCATGAAAAGAAGTTTGGTAAGCCAGAAAATATGCAACAGCAGATGGGTGGCAATGCCCCTTGAAGTTCCCACACGAGTTTTCTGATACGTCACGGATTTCGACAGTGTCTAGTCTAGTTTGTGTCAATAAAGGTTTACACTACATCCATGCTTGATCACATCAGTACAGGAGCAGCAGCACTGCTGGCTACGTCTTGCGATACCTGTCCTTCATAGGTCGGTACACTCACACTCATTTCAAAGGCGTGAGTGCGAGTGAGTGTGAGTGGAGGTGAGCCTGAACGTGAGTGACTGCGGGGCCTGGAAAAAATTATGGTGAGTGAGTACGAGTGTTCTCCCACACTGCGGACCTATGCCTGTCTTTGAAGGTGCAGGTCTCCTTTTGCCATGAGAAACTGCGTTCAGCTGATCTGCTGGCATAAAAGTTTCAGCAGCAGTATGACCAACATGAAGGTACCTTTCTTTCTTTATCCTTTTTTTCTCACAAAATATCCATGTGGTACAAAAGCATTTAGAATTTGCTGTAGTTTAGTACATTGTCCAGAGATGCTACTACTAGCACCTGTTTCCAGCATACCTGCTCTAATGTCGTGGTTGACATCACAAGAGGCACATCACTGGGCTGCAAGGTCAAATTTCAGTTTGATTTTTTTCTGCTTGTTTTAAATCAATTCTGTGTTCTTAAATAAAGTTTCATGCAACTGGAACTGCAGAGAAATCAACAGCTACTTTAGCATTTTGTGAAATCAGCCTTTTAGTACGGCACCACTGAGGTCTTAGAAAAAAAAAACTATAAATAAATCAATGCTTACGTATGCATAATAATGCCACTAGACAAATTTTATAATTATGAATTAAGTACAGTAGTCAACACAAACTTTTGAGAGAATCAGGTGTAAATGTGTAGGGAAAGAACATGCAACATGCTTTCAATACGTAGAGCAGGTATTCTTTCACAACTCTGCAGCTGTGTCTCTCGAAATAAGCGCATTTTGTGCTCTCATTAGCATTACTCTAACACTCCAGAAGCTGAGCAGTGCACAGAAGTACTCCTTACCATAAGCTTGTTTTTGCACCCACATTTGTGTCTCCGTGATCTATAAACCACAGTGATAAATCTTCCTACTCGAAGCTGCAATGCAACGGATTCCACGGGCACTACAGATAACTGGTACTAGTCCAGTTTACGGTGATTTCTACACATTGCCGTCAATGCCATAGCAAGCCACAAGTGTTATTTAAAAGTGCATGCTTGAAAAACACGGCCATGCACGTGTGTATCAGTGTTTTTCAAGCGCTGCTTTAGGCAAATAATGAATAACGAACTAATCAATCAATCGGTACGTCGTCTCGTACAGAGCTCAAAGCCGTTGACAACGTACTGGCATGCGTATAAACAATCATTAGCTCCGCTGCCTAGGACAACTATTCTTCCTTCAAGTACTAGTCGGCAACTCTGAACGAATAACTGTGAACTTAACTCAAACCTACACCCAACTACCCTCGCGCGCTGCTTTGTTATCTCTGCAAGACAGCGGACAACACCCCTTCAAACATGAGTCAGCATCTCTGAGCTGTGCACAGTGCAAAACCTGATGAGACACCTTAGTGCACTGAATCTGCACGGCTTAGAGGAAGCCGTGCAAGATCGCAGCTTGCCCATTACGAAGGCTAAGGTACAAAGCGCCAGAGACCAGTTATTGGGTACGAAAGGTTCCGCAGAACTCTGAAGCCCAAAATCAGCTAAATACAAGCAACGCACGACTGTAGCTGAGCCACACCAACCACTCTGCTAGGCAAGAGTGCAAAGACTGATATAGAATAATGAGACAGAGTAAAACACGGATATACATGGCGGATGATGCCACTTTCTTTCCTAATCGTGTGATCATGACCGAGATCCATTACCTGCTTGGCGTCCGCGAGGAGCCCCGCAACAGCCACTCCTACGTGCTTGTCGACGGTGAAAATGCGCTTGTTAGCTCCTGCCTCGTACAGCTTCGAGGTAACGAGCTTCTCGACGGCAAAAACGACTCCGTCGCGGCCTCGCAGGGCTACGGCCGTGCCGCTATTCTCGACCGCCTTCTGAGCGTACTCCACCTGAAACACGCGCCCGTCCGGCGAGAATTGCGACGCCGAGAGATCGTAGCCCGTTCCGATTGAACTCATCGCTGCCCGTTAACGGTAAAACTGGGCCCTCGTCGAGATTTCGTTACACAAAGAGACCGGCAATGACCGCAGACGCGATTCCACACGACTTTCGCCCAATCACGGTTGATGTCGCTGACATTGCAGGCTGCGACGATATATGCATGGCATGGAGCTCATGGAGAGTGGCCAAACTAAGAAAATGTTTCAAAACTTTAAAAATACCAGCTCATGTTATCAGATAACACGAGAGTGTAAGGCAGTTCTTAGTTCATCACAGATCACAGCAGCGTCCGCCGTCACATATGGATAGTACTATAACATAAGTTTTTCTACCGGTGCTAATGGTCCTGAGGTTTAGGCTCCTGATTAGTTACGCCTTTGACAATAATTCAAAGCACTAGGGTGCTGGTAGCGCAACAACAACAGAATTTTTAAAAAATAATCAACTTGGTAACAAATAGTAGTCTCGAAGGCTATGTTTTTGTGCCCTGTAGGAACCAAAAATAATTGCAGAAGCCAAAAAAATTCATAACCACCGTGTTTTACTACCACGTTCAGAACATGTCTTTCGTGACGTTCATCTGGTTTTTTCAATTGTTTTTGGCACTTGCAGTACCCAAACGCATTCTTGTACACCGCGTTCCGCTTGTCAGGCTTGGGTTCCTAAACTATGGCCTTTGAGATTGCGGCGTACTTCTCTAGCAACAGCGGAACGCCGCACTCTTGGAGGCCGTGCGAAGCTACTGCACGTTGGAAGCTCCGCCGTGGCGTTACTAACATCGCCTAATAAAAACAATTTTTGCATATCGCATCTGGCGAGCGTTATTGCAACGAGCAAGCCACATCGTATAACGCTGAGCCAAACCCATATTTAAGAATGCGTCTCAGTATCTGTCTTTTCTACGCACGGAGAGTTAGCAGGGTCCTGCATATTTCGCTGCGCCTGTTTGAAAAAGGCAGTAGACAGTCATAGTATAGCGTACATAATATAGCATACGCTAAGCTGCGCCCGTTTATTACACTTTTATTTGGCCTGCGACATGGCCTGCGAGATTTTCAGATCTCAGAGGCCATTTGCCGTGGTCGCGCCTATCTCCCGACTTCACTGATAGGAGCTGCTGAGAATTCGAATGTTCACGCACGCTATTTCTCAGGTTTAGCGTTACCGCATAGGTGTTCTGTGGTACCAGACAGTTTTAGTTTAACGTTAGCGTAATAGCGGGGTTAAGGGAAATAGCGTTACCGTTCCGCAAACGAACTTTGCAGAGCTTCGCTGGAAAAATGAGCGCCAAGTTCGACATCGCAGCACCTTTTCTCAGTATCTATGAGTAGCAAATATTTCAAGACCTCAGTTTCAAGCAAAATTTTTTGTGTTTTGTGTTAAAAGACAACAATCAATCTTAAAAAGGTTCAAAAATAGACATTGTCATAAAGTTTTCCGTAGTGTTGTAACTAGACCTGCAGACGCTACTTGCGACACAACCAGAGCAAGTACGGAGGCTTTTCAAGATGGGATAGGTTAACGGTACTCGAGTATATCTGCCTACTTTGACCGTATATCTGCTCTTCTATTATGGCTGCTGCACACGTTCCCTCCACATATACGGTTATGAATATAAGAAAAGAAAGGCAATAGCTGGTGACGCGCGCGTGGTAGAAGCGAAATGCCTGGCCAAAACGCTCCTGCCACGCACGAAGTGACGTCAGAGTTTTGGGCACGTGATCGTGACGTTGTTTAAACAAGTATGGCGTGTTCCCGTTTCTAGTTCTGCGCGCGCTACAGGACATGCTGCTGGGGCTGCTTCAACTTTTGAGCTTGATTAAAACATACTTATATGGTTTCTTACTGTGATGTGTGCTACAATATTCTTCTGTCTAGATGCGTTGGAAGAGCTGGATCGTGTCCGAGCTTGCGATCACGAGCGACACAAGGGCGCAACCCTGGAGCTGCTCGTTTCCTTACGCCTTGCAGTGCGTTTATGGTTGGTATATCCGTTTTTTAATGCTGTTGCTCTTGGGGGGGGGGGGGGGGGTTGTTGAATTTGCTGTTGTGAATGGGGCACATGTGTGCTCTCAGCTAGGCAGCACTTTTTTCTCTGGTGGTGTAAAGGTTTAAACTCGTTCTAAACGCTTGTTGCTGCCGTTGCCGCTTAATTTTGTGCATCGATCGGGAAACAAATTTGTTTCCTCCCTCGTGGGACTTGCTGTACGTCGCAGATAATGCGCGAGTAAGTGAGCTGTTGCATACTTCTTTATGGCATTCGATGTAGCGTTTACCTCTACTGTAGCTTGTCTTGCATGTCCTTACTATTTCCCTGTTTATCTCGGATTTTGGTTGCTAGCGAATCACAACTTGCTTGAGCACCTGCTCGCCACAGTTCAAAATGCACATATTGAGTAACCCGAATGTAAGTGATAAAGAGAAATGTTGGGGAACGTGGCCCAGCCGTTGATAGTTCTACTCAGGCTCAATTTTGCTGTAAAGTTTTGCTGCAAGCCTTGAAGACCAAGAAATTTTCCTAGATTTATTCCAGCTAGCTTGCTAAGCTGCTATCTAGTATTGCCTCTTTTTCCCAGTGAACCACAAATATCCATTGGATGTACCACAAAAGAGCAAATATCCAAGACATTTAACGACGTCCAGTTTACATCTATAGTATGTTCGACTAGTACGTGGCAGTCAGGGGTCATCCAGAGGACGTCGAATGTCCTTATGATTTGGACATCTCTTGCACATTCAAAGCTCTCGTGCATTGATCGTACATTGTGCGTTATGAGTAGATAGATCCTGGGTGCGCTACTGGTAGATGCACGCACTATGCCGCAGAAATACAAGCAAATTGTCTCTAATGCATAACAATGGGAAGCTAGGAGAGCAAAAGCATTTAATCAATTATTTTGCAATTTAGCACTACCTTTGCACGCACTGCTGGAGGTCTAGTAACGTTGCTGCCGGACATTCGCCATTTTTTCGCTATGCTTTCGGTATCAGTTACGTCATTTTCTTTCTCATACAAAGATGCTTTATTTTTCAGTTATATCTATTAGTACACTGTTGAAAATACGTAACTCTTAACTTGCTGATGTATTACGACAGTTTATAAAGAAAAAAAGAAGCTTGAACTCGCAATAGCTTTGACTTCGCATCGCCACTTATATCAATTCAGCAACACGCGCCTCGATGCAAGTGCGCAGCAATGTTCCGAGCGGGAGCAGCGTGTGCTTTATTTGTGTCTTTTCGACTTTTGTGTGGTTGACCATGGCCCAAGTACGTATATACTAGGCAGAACTGTATAGGCACCCTGCAATGCAGTTTGGCTGTACATGTCGCGCCACCTAGCAGCGGCGGTGAGCACCCGCGAGTAGGCCCTCACCTGTGCCCTCACTGCCAATTCACCTTGGTCCGTACTGCGCTCAGGCGCGCCTAAAAGCTTCCTTTTCCAATTTTTCAATGGATTCACCGCGACCACTCGGCAGCTCCTCCGTAAGAAGTGTGAACAAAAAGAACATGCGCATATACTGCTGTTTTAGGTATTTTGACAACCGTGAAGGGGATGTCGGTATCAAATTGTGCCGCTTCCCTTCAAGACTGTGGGGAGAAACCCGGCGGCTGAAGGTGGATCGTCGCGGTTCGGCCCGTCAAGAGTCGCTCTTGCGAATTTCTGATGAACTAAGACGCAAACTCAAACTTAAAAAAAAGGATAAAAAGAAAAAAAAAACACAAGGCAGCATCCGTGAAAACGCACAATAAAGCGACAACTGCATAAACACGCGTGATCTGATTCCCGCTCTTGTAAATTGGTTTGGATAATTGTTGAGCTATTCTCGCTCCAAAACAAATGCGCAGTCGTTGTTATGTGTCAAATCTAGCTTCGTAAGCACTCCGCGTTGGGCCTTTGTACGCACTGTAGTTCTTGTTGTGCATTAATAAGTTAACGTGCAGCTCCTTTCTGCGCCTGGATCAAGACGCGACTGCTGAAACCGGGCTCATTCATGCCGATGCTCTCTCGCGTTTAGAACAGAACTAAGGCTGGAGTGCACCGCAGCACACATCGAGTATTCGCAAATTAGCACTTCTCTCGCGCACGCTAGCACACATTTATTCAGTCTTGGTGTTGAGTGTCAGCTGATTGCTCTCTGTTATGTTTCAGCAGTGATGACCTCTCACACTGGAGCGCGAATGACAACACCAGACTATGTTCGAGGTACTTTGTCAACGGAGAAAAAAGCTCCATAATCATTCAAGTGACCTTCCAACTCGCCAAAACCTCGACAAATGTGATGAACAAGGCACACTCGAAGTATACTGAAGCTACAAATGATAGTTGAAAAACGTTTACGGCCGTATTTGCCCACTTAAGCGGAATAAATTATTTATTTGTTAACTTACTTTGAGGTCGACGTCGTAAACGTGCTTTATTTGGTGTGACAAGAACTTTGCTGCGATGTCCGTCCGGTTTACTTTTTTGACACGATATATATGGTTGTTGTCGTAAAGTTGACGTCCTTTCTCGAGTGTCGGTGGTCGAAAATGGGCCTCAATGTTTTCAATTGCCTTAAAAACCACAGTTTTGAACGCCCGACTTGTTTCAAACGAGCGCCGCAGAAGCATGCCTTCGTAGAAGTGGCCGCCTCGGTGTTTCGCGAAACTGACACGGCGGCGCTGATGGCTGAGCCGATCGCTGCGCCGCCTGACCATTGAAGGGAGCCTATAGTTGCGTGCTGAAATTTAGAGCTGTGCTTCTGACTGCTATTTGTGGTACGTTTGTTCGCCTTGCGGAGCGCTTACGGAAATGTTCTGGAGGCAATGTTATGATGGTTAATTTTCGCACGTTTGTATCACTTGGTTTCCGGCGTTCCTCTTCAAGTGTCGGGGATATTTCTCATTTGCAATGCCTATCTCTAAGTCTCTGGCAGCATTATGTTATTGGCACTTTTGTGATCTGAGAAGCTGCCTGACCAAGTTGCCTATCAAGATGAACATTCCATCTCTGGATTCTGCTTGCGTGGAATTTATTTTAACATATATTTTTCAATGCAGCTATAAAGTACTGGCTTTCTATCTCGAATCCGGTGGCCCCAGAAGCAGGTGCTGGCAAGCAGGCCATGCACTTTTGGCCATTAATTAGTATGTGATGCTACCTCTTACTAATCAGTTTTATTCTTTTTAATTATAATTGTGGCACTGTGCCTACTAGTCATTTTGTGCCTACTCGTTACTTGTTTTAATGAAGTTTAATTTACAAGAATCTGTTTTTGATTACGTATTTTTTTTGATCCGCGTTTAACCTGTTTGTATACAGCGAGAACATCTAATGAATAATTTCATAAATGTGCGTGGCTGGGGGCCGATCATTTTTGTAATAAAGCTTTAGCAGTTGTATAAATAAAAAAGCAACATTGGTATGACATTGTGAGCTTCACTGGTGTGCTTTACTTAGTGCTTACTGAACTCACTATTTTTCATTTATCCATTGCAGGATTTGTAATGATGCATAATGATCAAAATGCGGATTTACGGTTTTGTTAGCACAGTTTTCGCATTTTGATGAGCGCTAGAACTATATATAAAAGTTGACAGTCACTTTAGCGAACACTGAAGAGGATGAAGGCAGAAGCCTGCGCACTCACGAAGCATAAATTAAATTATTTGTCATTCTCATTCGCATGCGTTGTTGCTTCTATTGTTTTCTCCTACCAAAGCTGTGGGCTCGGGTGCCTTAATCACCTGTGCCTTAATTAACTTCGTCATAATTAACACCAATGGTTGCGGGCTCTACTCCCACCAAAGGTCGAGGGTTTGAGTGCCTTAATTGTATCTTAATTAACTTTGTCTTAATTAACACCAAAAGTCGTGGGTTCGACTTCCACCAAAGGTCGAGAGTTCGAGTGCCTTAATTAACTCTGCCGTAATTAATTTGCCTTAAGTAACTTCGCTCTAATGAACACCCAAAGTAGTGGGTTCGACTCTACCTTCACCATGTCAATTGGAATACAACTTGGAGATAATTTGGAGATGTGGCCGGTTCGCCCATATCTCCAAGTGGTTTCGACTCTCAACAAAGGCCGTGGGTTAGAGTGCCTCAATTAACTCTATCTTAATGAACTATGCCTTAATTCGCTTCCACCTTATTAACACCAAAGGTCGAAGGTTCAATCCCCAATTTTGGTGCCATTGAATTTTAATGCTGCAACGCTGGACATCGGATTTTTCGACCATTGAGCCATCTAAGGATTTCACCTTAATAAGTGTTGCAATTTATATTTTCACATTCACACGTTTACACGTTAACAAAACATTTCAAGCAAAGTCACCAGCTACATGCCGACAATGGGGGTAACTGTGCCATTAGTGTGCCTCAGCAGATGTACCATCGAGGACAAATTAAATGCGAACAGCGGAGTGTGTGGCCGAAGCATAACTAAAGGTATACTGTGCATGTCGTCGGCCAGTCGTTGTGCACGTGCGTGGGGATGTAGTTCTCGAAGAGTGCAGCGCTGCTCACCCTATTGCGATAAACGTCACCCGTATTTTGTCCGAAAGTTGTTTTCTCTTCTCTCCTCGGCAGTGCCATATCCACCTGGCAGTACAGTGTTATGGTGACTAGCACCATCGCTACATCTGTAGTGTGATATAGCTGGCATGCACTCAGCTTGCTAACGTGCATTGCTTTGCTTTTGTTACCACCATCAAAGCTGCCAGTGTCTAATCGTAATTTGAATAGCACGAAAAATGTATTGCATCGGATGCGCAACAACAGTGCTAGCCACATTAAAAGTAATCACAGATAGGAATGGCACTGCAATGGCGGGGTGAGAATACAAGCTTCAAACGAAATACAGGTGACGTAATATGCACTAGGACAAGCAGCCCCGCACTCTGCATCGAAACCACATGCATGTGTACAATCATCGCTGGCCGACGCCACACACTGTGCTTTTAGTTACGTTTTGGCCACACACTCTGCTGTTCGCATTTCATTTGTATTCGATAGTACATCTGCTGTGGCACTCGCAGGTATACAGCTCATTGTAGCGTCAGCAGGAAAGATCCACTAGATGTTCTATGGACCTCCTGCATCCCCAAAAAGAACATCTATTAGAGGTTACTTATGTCCAGCTGCGACATCCTTTCAACGTTACAGCAACGTGATCTGGATGGGACTTAGATTATCCATGGTGCGTATTTGTGATGTTGTTTGGAGAAATATAGATATCTATAGGACGTGTGCAATGTCTCAAACATGATGTTCTATGGACATCTATGGTACATTAATGGTTCACTGGGTTGGTGCTATGCGAGGTACCATGTTTGTAGAAATGTTCCTCGCGTCTTGTATGCAAACACGACGTAGGTTTATTGCAGGAACTTGCACTATGTTGTATATGTAGTATGCATACAAGTATGACCGGTGTAGGTTTGCAGGCCCATGCCACACTCAAGCAAATGCCAAGTTTCCATTGTATGAATCTTCCTTCAGTTTGCTGCACTTCACAGGGCTTGTTTGGTTATTCACATGATCTGTACAATAGAATGCTGATAAGTCTTGAGCCTTACCCTGATCCTCTTGTCTAACAAAAATGTTTTAGGCATTGCATTAGGACATCTATCTGAGTGACAGTGTGACAATTTTTGCCTCTATAACCTTTCTTTTCTCCCATCTTTATAAGTAAAGTTGTCAACCACTCGTGACTTTGTTCAGAGTGCCGTGCAGTGACAGAATTTCTCTCAGAAAGGGAAAGTCCGTGAAGGAGATTTTTGAGACTCAATAGGACTTCCTCTTGGGCAAGTTGGTGAAGTCTACTAAACAATGTTCTTGTGTGCAAAAAGATATTTACACAGGAAGAACACATGCACACGAAAGTGCGAACTACCAACTGATTTATTGATTCAAAGGATGGAACATACGGTGCAAATTTTGTGCACGCACAAGACATGAATGTTGTGACAGTGCTAGTTTGTCTCGTAATGCTACAAATTGGCCTTAAACTAGTGCATCTCTGGGGAATACAAGGTAATTGAAGTGTTACTAACATGTGCAGGATCTTTTTGATAAAGTATGCCTTCATGAGCTCGTGTGCTGTTTTGTTGCTGCTCATGCCCAGGACCATAATGTGTGAAAGCACGGCTCACGTTAGCAGGCCTTGCAACGTACATGGCACCACCCAGTTTATTTAAAATAAATTGTTTGAATAAGTGCTCCCTCATATAGTCATTTAAGCATTGGGCTGTTTAGCTCACATGGAACTTTGCACAGCTGAGAGGTATCTCATAGACCACCCCACAGCAGTGCACAAAATGGTTGGCATGATTTTTCATACACCCTTGTCCCGTGGTACAAGAACACATTTGGGCTATTTTGACAGGCATAAAAAAACAACTGGGACACCGTATCCAGCAGGCACGATCCGAAATCTGTGACTAAATTTGTGTACATATGGCAACCTCAGGTCTAGTGGCGTCTGTTGCTGTTACATATGATTGGCAAGTCCTTGTCGAGCTGCTCTTCAGCTTTCAAAAAATGGATTCGGCCATGGCATACATGATCATAAGGTAAACCTGCTTTTAAAAGGCTGTCCATCTGATCTGCATCATTTTGTCCATCAGTGATAAATTGATGGCTGTTATTGTAGCACCCACTTAGATAGTTCAAGATTATCCCTTTTTTGGTCCCAAAACATAGATGAGGTCACCTTAACTGCAAAAATTTGGATTTTGAATTCCTTAGGCCAAGGGAACAAATGTCTTCACTTTTCTTAGTTTGAGATTGTGCAAAAATAACCATGTGTCAATTCATTAAGAGTAGCCCACAAAAATAATTTGCCCTTGTAATAGCATATAGGTTCCCGACACTGCCAAGGCAGTGCGTCGGAGCAAGAACTCGCGCAGCAAGTTGAGTCAACACTGGCATGGATGGACCAGTCTGCCAGCGTTGTGCTAGCATCGAACCTGCATGCACACTCTTGCTTATAGGAACAGAAATGGAGCGAAAAGCCAATAGCAAAATCATTCGCTTTCACGTATGACAAATGTAGTATGCTGCTGCACATGTTCTCGGCGTGAAAGAATGGTTCTCTTTTTTTTTGCTGAACAATCCTACATTCGAAGCGATGGAAACGCTCAAAAATTGTTTTTTAGGATGTTGTCATGCCGCACATGGAAGTTATGCCTTGACATAGCAATTCAATAGTCTGCAAGCATGACTAGCATGAGTAGCTCGCTCTTTCGTAGCACTGCTTTGACGCTTTAGCGAGCCTTCGATTTTCGCTAACTTTAGCATGCTCAAAGTGATTAGTCGCTTTTTGAGCTAATGCACAGAGGTGATGACGAAGCTGGATCTGCTATTGCGGCCACACTTTGAAGAAAGCGAAATGGAGAACTAAGATTTAATGGCATGTTAGAGTAGACATAAATACAGATTTTTTGGGATAGGGCCGCCTCCGGTGGACTTCTGGCACATTAGTATTATGCATTGCAGTGCTATCGCAAGTTGGTGACAGGAATCGCGCTATCCAAACGTAATTGAAAAATACAAAGAGAATTAACTCATCTCGAGTTCCAAATCAGAGTGAATGAGTCCAGTTATCCAGACACTGCTGAGGCACATACCTTCATCGGATGCTGAAGTAACAGGAGCCTGCCCTGGCCACCACTGTGAGAGCAGAGAGGCAATGAAGCCTATGAAGCATCGGCAGGGGAATCGAGCGAGGCATCAGATCGGACGGAGCAACGATCTAAAGAAGACATGTATTTTATGTTAATCTCGATTTATTAAACAATTTTTTCGCCCTAACATGATGAAGAGGACATCTTAACCAAGCCTCTATACGGACAGGCAGAAGAATGACACTGTTGGTTGCTAGCGTGGGCTAAGAGCAATGAGACCGTGAGCGAGAAGTTTCAAACAAAGACTAAACTTTTTTATTCTCTCACGAGACACGGGGAGGCGCGTGCACCAACAGACTTGCCTTTCAGGTGCACAACATGGTGTTCAAGAGTGGTGCTATAAACTAGCCATTTAAACACGTTTTAATTATAGCGGCGCGGCGGATGGCGTTCACTACATCACTCCCTCCCCAGTGAGCTGCCGAACGTTACAGGTCCAGTACAACGGGAGCAGTGGTTCGCGTCCCACTGTGTTTGCGCTGCACCGTTGTTCGGGAGGAAGTCGCAGTTGGTTCTTTCATTGCTCTGACAAGAGTCACGACAGCCGTGGGACTTTCAGAGTTCTCCATATAAGCCGGTTTCACGCGGTCAGTAGAGACTACCTCACGTCGACCACGAATGTCCACAGTAAATTGCTTGTTTGTACGATGGAGGACTTTGTAAGGGCCGTCGTACGGTGGTTGAAGAGGTCGCTGCACTGCTTCATGCCGCACAAACACATGGGAGCAGGACCACAGCTCTGAGTGCACGTGGACGGGTCGCGGCGCTGGCTGACGCGATGATGTGACGCAAAGCTTGCCCATGATGTCGCGCAGCCAGCTGGCATAGTCGCCAGTAGCTACAGGGCTTTCATCTCCACAGCGTGTAAAAAATACGCCAGGCAATCGCAGTGTTGTTCCATACACCAGCTCGGCGGCGCTGTAGCCAATGTCGGCTTTCAGCGTTGTGCGGATACCAAGAAGGACGAGCGGTAGTGCTTCGGTCCAACGTGCCCTTTCGTCGCCATGAGAGCCGCTTTCAACTGGCGGTGGAAGCGCTCCACCGCTGCTCTGAGGATGGTAGGCAGTAGTTCTGATGCGAAAGGTGCTGATGAGCCATGTTATGCTGGCGAAAAGAGCCGACTCGAACTGCCTGCCGCGCTCAGTCGTAACTGTGGACGGCGCGCCGATGCAAGCCACCCAGTGGTACAGAAAAGCATGGGCAATTGTGTCAGCGGTAATGTCTGCGATAGGCACAGCTTCAACTCGGCGTGTAAATCTGTCCACGCAAGTGCGTAAATACGACTGACCATTAGAAAGTGGTAGCGGTCCAACAATGTCCAAGTGCCAATGCACAAATCATGCGTCTGGCACTGGGAACCTCGCCAATGGTGTCACGGTGTGGCGTTGGACATTAGAGCGCTTGCAGGCGATGCACTCTTGCGCCCACTGCCGGAGGTCTTGATTTATACATGGCCAGACGTACCTTGCCATCACTAGCTTTTGTGTTGCCCAAACATCCAGATGCGCCAGCTTGTGCAGCGACTGGAAGACGGTACGAAGAAGGCCAGAAGGAACGAAAGGACGAGGGTTGTCTGTTGATACGTCGCAGCACACTCGATCTTTTGAGCCGGACACAGGTAGCCATTTCAACTGCGGCGTGGTTGTTGTCAGCAACTGACCGAGTTCTTGATCTGCTTGCTGAGCTGCCACCAGCTGAGTCAAATGAGTTCCCTCGGAAAGGCTAAGGGCATTGACAGGACTTCGTGACAGGGCGTCTGCGACCACATTGTTCACGCCGCTTACATGCCAGATGTCTGTAGCAAACTCGGATATGTAAGACATCTGACGTAGCTCACGGGCTGTATGCGTTTCTCTGTCCACTGTCGGGAGACTCAGGGCGTACAGCAGAGGTTTGTGGTCTGTAAGCACAAAGAAATCCACGCCTTCTAGATAGTGACGAAAATGCCGGATGGCAGCATAGATGGCAAGCAGCTCTCGATCAAAAGTGCTGTAGCACTCTTCTGCAGAGGTCGGCTTTCTCGAGAAGAAAGATGTCGGGCGCCAGATTCTGTTGCTCAGCTGCTGTAGTAGTGCGCTGATGGCTGTGTCTGAGACATCGGCGATGATGCACTGCGGTATGCCTGGCTGCGAATACACGAGCAAATCAGTGTTTGCCAAAGCCTCCTTGACTCGATGGAAAGCGTTGCATGCTTTGTCAGTCCAAGTGAGGGCCCCCGCTGTGCTCGCCGCAGTTGCTAGTAGTCTGTGTAGAGGGTGCAAGATAGCCGCGCACTGAGGTACAAAATGGCGATAGAAGTTCACCAGTCCAAGTAACTCGCGTAGCTGCCGCTTAGTGTTAGGTTTCGGGAATTCTTGCTAAGCTTTTACCTTTTCCGGGTGGGGCAAATTCCGGCACTCGATATGGTATGGCCCAGGAAGGTCAGCTCGGGCACACCAAGCTACCATTTTGCTGCATTGACAACGATGCCATGTGCAGAGAGACATCGAAAAACGGTTCGCAGGTGTTCATCGTGTTCAGATGGAGTGGCGCTAGCGATAAGCAGATCGTCCAGGTAAACGTGGCAAAAATCTAGACCGTGTAAGACACCGTCCATAAACCGCTGAAATGTCTGCCCAGAGTTGCGAAGCCCGAATGGCGTTCGAAGAAATTCAAATAGGCCAAAAGGTGTTGCTATCGCGGTCTTCGGGATGTTCTCTGGTGCCACTGGTATCTGATGGTATGCCTTCATGAGGTCCACCTTGCAAAATATTATAGCACTGTGCAAGTTCGTTGTAATATCATGAATGTGTGGCACAGGGTTGATGAACTTAGGAAATTTGCAGGTGCAAGTTCGAATCAGCTAGCACAAGACAGGGGTAAATGGAGATCACGGGGAGAGGCTGTTGTCCTGCAGTGGGCAGAAATATAGGCTGATGATGATGAATCGCCACATGGTCGCCAGTCATCTGAGGCCGGTTTTGGTACCATGTAAAGCGGAGATGCCCAAGGGCTTGACGACGGCCGAATGATACCAAGCTCGAGCATATGATCGAACGTTTGGCGTGCCAAACGGAGCTTCTCAGGGGATATGCGACACGGTCTGGCATGGACGGGAGGACCAGGCGTAGTTATATGATGGAACATGTCATGCTGAGTCGCAGTGTCCGCCTTTGGCGCATAAGTTCAGGAAACTCGTTCAGTATTGTCACAAAGCGAGATGTTCCGGCTGGTCCGACCAAGGTAGGGCTTAACGAAGGGTGTCTTGAGGGCTTGCCTTGAACTGTTGCTTGTGACACAGGATCATATAGGCGTCGGTTGCGCACGTCTACCAAAAGACCAAAGTGACGGAGGAAATCGGCGCCAAGGATTGCAAATTTCGCATCAGAAAAGTATAAAAATCCAACAAAATGTTCTTTTTAAGTCTACATTGAGAAACAGCGAGCGATGTCCGTAAGTAGCGATCGTTCTGTTGTTGACTGCTTGTAATGGAGATGAGCTTGGGCGCTTACGGTCAGCTGGAGACGTAAGTATAATGCTCACGTCTGCGCCTGTGTCCACAAGGAAACAGACGCCACAACTACGTTCGGTGATGAAGAACACTGAGGGGTGACTTTCCGTCGATATTGCAGCATTGGTCGCCCTCAATGCTGGCCTCTGACGTTTCCCGGATAGTCACAGGGCGCAACACATTTGCACGCAGAATCGCCATGTTTCCTGTGGTACCAGCACCAACGGAGTCGCCGCTGCTGTGGCAGTGCACTGCGCTGCTCCAAAGAGTGCGAGGTGCGTGCCTGCAAAGCTGCCACTGTTTCGGTGAGGCGCGCGATCTCTTCGCGAAGCTCGAGGAATTTGTTGGAAGAGGGGGCAGAAGCACTCTCCACTTGCACGTTAGCGACGGAGGTGGAGGGGTTTGCCGCTGGCATGATGGTGTCAGCGATGGCGGCCATCTTGCCAAGATCCTTTTCAGCCACCGTAGCAAGTTCCACGCGCACGTTGCTGCAGAGACGCAAAAGAAATATCTCGCACAGCAGCATGCTGTAAAGATCTATAACGCTTCCCACAAGACGCTGCATGTGGCGCAGTAGTTGAGATGGTGTGCGGTCACCAAGGTCCGTGTAGTTCAGCAGCTGCCGTAACCGTTTGGGTTTGGATAGTGTCACAGTCGAATCACGTCAAATGAGTGTCACCTTCAAAGTTTGGTGGGTGTTCTCCGCAGGTGGGGCGAGAAGCAAATCACGGACCTCGCTGGCTGTAGCTGGTGGCAAGTAGCGCGTGAGGTCAGCTGTGATGCGCCGGGCGGCGAATTGCGCCTTGACTTGAATGAACCAGAGCTCGGGCTCAGTAGCCAAAAGGGGGGCAGCTTCAATTCGACTGCAGACACGGTAGGCGCATCTGTGTCGTTGTGCGTGTTCATCTTGGGTCACCACTGTTGGTTGCTAGCGCAGGCGAAGAGCAATGAGACCGTGAGCAATGAGTTCCAAACAAAGGCTAAACTTTTTTATTCTCTCACGAGACACGGGGAGGCGCGTGCGCCAACAGACTTTCCTTTCAAGTGCATAACATGGTGTGCATGAGTGGCGCTATAAACTAGCCATTTAAACGCGCGCCAGTTATAGCGGCACACGGATGGCGCAGATGACTACAACACAAATGACCAGCAATGTCATTAGGAATGTGAACATGCGAGCACCGAAAACACAGTCGCCATTGATCTGAGGTCTGACAACTTAGCAAGAACCACAACGCAGAATGGAAAGCATAAGCGTCAGCTCCCATCTTTCAAAAAGATTCATTCTTTTATTGAACACGCCAATACCATGCTGTGCCCCGACTGTTTTCAAACCCGTGAACTGCGCTCTCTGACAGGGTGCCTGTTCGCCATCTGTCCCATAGTTGTGGACGAAAAGACAACTTCCTGTAAGTGGGAGCTGAATCCCACATCTTTAGGCATGGGTTGCTTTACCAATTCAGCTACTGTGGCCCTCACCCTCCCATCCACTTTAAGTGTTTGTGTGTGTGTAGAATAGCAACGCTGGGAGTTCGGCAGTACCATTCACAGCCATGGCAGTAGACGTAGAACATTCTTTTAACTGCAGGTGTCATGTAATGCATAAGCAGGCAACTGCTCGAGGGCCCTGACTTTGGCTGCCTTGATGCCCTAAAATAGCGTACGATGGTTTATTGGCCATTTGCCTTATTTGGGGTAATCATGTGATTTCATCAAATGAACAGGCATTTAAAAGCCAGCTTCACTCAATTTTTTGTGCATGCTGTGACCGAATCCGTTTTTTGAAAGGTGAAGAGCAGCTTGACTAGGACTCACTAATCAGACGTAAAAGGAACAGACATCAATCACTAGACCTGAGTTTGTGCCATATGGGCACAGAATTACCCACAAGTTGAAGAACTTGGCTGCTAGATATGGTACCCCAGTCGTTTCTCCCACACCCAACAGATTTGCCGCATTGTGTCTTTGTACCACGAGTACTGAGACAAGGATGCATGAAGAACCATGCCAAGCACTTTGTGTGTTGTGCTGTGGGGTTTACCTACGTGATACCTTTCAGCTGTGGCAAGTCCAATGCGTATCGGAGGCACTAGTGTTTGAAAGGCCATATTAGGGGAGCACTCAAACAAATCAAATTATTTGATGGTGCAGGTCTTAGCACACTTTGCAAGGCCTGCTAATGGGAACCATGCTTCTTGTGTGTTTGATCTTTGGCAGTGCATGAGCTCATGGCATATTTTATCAAAGATGCTACACGTGTTAGTAATACTTTAATTGCCTTATATTTCACAGAGGTGCACTTGGTTGAGCCAACTTGTAGCATTAGTAAATAAACCAGCACTGTCACAATATCAGTGTCTTGCATGTGCACAAAATTTGCTCCCTATGTTCCATCCTTTGAATCAACGAATCAGTTGGTAGTTGGCACTTTGTATGTGTCCTTCCTTTGTATGTTTGTGTTTGTGCCCCAAAATAATGTGTAACATTTCTGATATTGTGAGCAGTAGGGTATGGTGCCCCTTTCCATGCTAGTCAGAAGTAGCGAGAATAAGGGGATCCATCGAGCTCAATTCTTCATTAGTTACAACTGCATGAAAAAAAAGGACAATGAAGCCAGAGAGCATAGGAGAAAGTAATTGTGTTTAATTGTAATGTACAAATAATAAGGAAAATTGAAGTGCTACAGCTTGGAGTCGGACCCACGTCTTCCACATTGTGCGTGCATGTGCTTTACCATTAAGGGTAGACACAGGTCTGGGACGCCGAAAAATATCTTAAAAATAGATTTTTTGAAGTATTTTTTTCATAATCAATAAGGTCTAAAGAAACAGTTCCTAAAATACTATAGCAATGTAATGCGCATTTTTCGAGTTATTCCGGTCTCAAAGTCACTTTCATGGTCATTTTCGCTCGCGAAACCACCTCAAAAATGATCATATTCAACGCCACAGCGCCTGAGAACCCCGCCAAGTAGCACGGCCATGGCAGTCATTTTTGCAAGTCATCCTTTATTCATCAAACTCGGACCGTGACTCAGAACTTTTTTCGCTGAGATATCATCACTCTGAAACCACAATTTACCATCATTCATGCAAGTCATCATATTTTTTTGCAAGTCACCCTTCCTATGATTCACCAAACTCGAACTGCGACTCAGCACTTTTTTTGCTGAATCACTCTCATTTACACCCTCAAATCTCACATATATTTTTTGCAAGTCACTCCCCCACTTCATAACCCCGTGATTTACTCTTAACTCACACTCGATTCATTCTTTTGATTCACCCTATCACTGCTTGGTTCACCTTCATTCATTCTGTCAGCTTGATTTTGCTTCCATCACACTTGGTTTGCTACTCCAAATGTCCAATTTTCATCACTCTTGATTCACTCTATCACCACTTGAGTCACCTTCATTCACTCTGAATTCACTCTCATTTACTCTTCATTATCTTAGCTCACTCTCTCTCATAATCACCTTTTGTTTGACTCCTATCACCCAACTGAACCCCTTTAATTCACCCCTCTGTATACACATTATCACTTCATTTCACTTGCTTAATCATTCTTCCAGCCTTAATTGTAGTTTTGTGCGCATTATTGCCTCTTATCCTAAGAGGACCATTTCGTGTCGACGACACGGTTTTGAAACTGTCTTGAAACGGAGACCTCACCATGAGACATATAAGGCTTTTGTCTTAATAAACTCTTGTACGCTATCCCACTGCATCGAGGCTGTCAAAGTCAGGGCTCATGGTCAAAATATTTACACAAGAACTAAAGTTCGTGCTAGTTAGTACTGACTAGGCCAAATTTCAGTTTTTAATGTTGTATGTCTTGGTGGTGGTGGTGGTGGTGATGATGTTGAAGCAGGCAGGGTTAGCCTGGCATACATAGCCGGCAATTGTTACGCCTGATCCTCCTTTGAGTTGAGATCAGGGGTGTGTCATCAAGTGTCTATGAGCCCCGTGTCTCGCAGGAAGGCTATCAGCAGTCGTTGCGCTCTCTTCCTGGTTGTCGCAGGTCCTCCGGGGAAAACGACGTCTTGAAAGGTCCTGTGCGTAAGACCGCTCTTTTGTAGGCTGTCGATCATCGCTTTTCTTTCTTTGTCAAACTGCGGGCATATCCAAATGTAATGTTCGATGTCACCAATGTCACCACAGAAAGCACAAAATGGGGAAGCGCGAAGCCCAGTCTTGAATAACCAAGCTGTGGTGTACGCGGAGTCAGACCGCTGCTTTTTGGTTCTACTTGGCACTTAAGATACCCTAGTGGACATTTACACACAAAGCCATGCAACCATGTGTATTACAGATTTTCAACCTTAAAATGCAATAAAATACTACTGTTGAAGACAGAAAACACTAAAATTTGGTAAGAAATACTGAAAATTCTTTTTTTTACACAAGACTTGCATTGTTTATTTAAAAACAATTGGTTGGCTTTGGGCAAGGCTCTAAGAAGTGTTGCATGATTCTGTTCACTAAAGTCAGTTTCCGTGCGCTACAGTCGTGTTGCGCGGTTAAGCACGTGAGAAGGGGGCATTGTCACAGGACGTGTGTGTTCCTTACATGCGCACACCTGTAGTCGCCTGTCGCATTACGAATACCGAGACATGTAATATAACTGTACTGGCAGCCATTCAAAGCTATTTCTGTGGCGATTTAAGTTCCATGTTATGGGGTGAAAAGTGTGGCCTTAGCTGTAAGAAAGGAATATTTTGTTTATCAAGCTGAAGTTCATGCTGTTCATGTTTTTTGATGTGTTAATTGTTTCTAGAATATTAGCAACATCCTTGCAAGGTGGTCGAAACAAGTGCTCAAATCGCCACAGCCACGTCAAGTAGCTCAGAAAGCCTGCTAGTACACTTAATAGGTGTCCTGGTGCTTTTACTGACAGGAGGGTGTGTGCGTGTATAATTAAGGAACATATTACATGGCCTGTGACACTGGCCCCTTTCTACTCCTAATATGCTTCACAGTTTAGCACAACTGTATTGCAGCGAAGCTGACTTTAGGAAACTGAATTATATGCTATGCGTTTTGGACCCTTACCTGAATTCAGTCTGTAGAGACACTATAAAAAGGCATGCTGCTCGATGTTCGCAGCAAACATAAGCTGCGTCACAGAAAAACAAATGTTTGTAGTATTTATTCGCAAAGTATTGATGTAACGTCAGCCAAAATTTCACCTGCCGTTTTACTTGTGGCACTGCTGCCAGTAAGTCCAAATAACCGAGCAGGTCTGGATAGTCCAGCTCTAAAAATTGCCTAATGACTATGTTTGCATTCTGTTGAGATCAGTTTTGCCCTTAATAGGATGCAATGAAAAAAATCTTGAAATTATTGGTGTCAATACAACAATCGTAAGCAACCGCTATAAATGTGACATTTTGTGATAAAATTGCAAAATTTGGCAGGTATGTATTATGACATCAAAGCAGAAAACATTAATTTTGTAAAAAAAGTTTTGTGAAAAACAGTCATGTATGTATTTACTTTTTCACCTTTTGTGCTTGTTCTTTTATTGGTCTACATTGTGCAACAAGTAAAATAAAGAATTGAATAATAACTGAAAACAATGAAAATCCTAGCCTGTTAACATACACCTACTCAGTACACTATCGACACATCCTGATTTACTTGTGCGAATACATAATCGTGCTCATCTGTCAAGTCAGTCAAAGAAGCAGTTAACTAAAACTTCAGTTCTTGAGCTGCAACATATACAACCATGCTTACACAGGAAACAGCCTTTAGCAGGCCAATTGTTGGCACACATTGCAGATAGTATTATACATCAAGCATGGAGCTGACCACAATGCCCTCAAACTCTTTCCAACATACATCTACTGTCTAGCATCTTGGGCCAACCTTTTGGCTATGCTTTGAAGCTGCTGTCAGGTTTTGAACCAAGCGCAATCACTTTCTTGCTTTGTAATCTCTTCCTCGTCTTATCATTTTACCTTTCATTTATGTTTGTCATATTGACGGAAATATTTGATGATTTTTAATTCATGTGTAGTTTGGACAAAATCAATTTTAAAGAAGACAAGAGTACAAGAGTCGCTAAGCAATTTTTTATAACCCAATTTTTTTAACCCATTGATTATGCGGACCTTCCCGCACTGCTGCGACATCAGCTGATAGAACCATTGTATATGGCAACGGAGTCCTTGACGAATGTTACACGAATTTTTCATTAATAAACTTCAACATTTCTGCCTGTCTACGGCAGAGACCCATTGCTGCTGCGACAATATTGGGCTGCATGGCTGTTCACAGCATCATTACAGAACAACATCTGCAAGTCTTACTTAATAAACAGTGAGCATATTGAGTAATCGAATAATGTATAGTATTTTCACTAAATTTAAGTATTTTTTAGCTTCCACTGTCGTGTTTTCTTAATTTAAAGGTTGGCAGGCCTAAAAATCTCAACAGACCATCTAACCATGTGGAGGGATTTTTTAACCAAGCACATGTTCACTGCTTTTATCTGCTTTTCACATGGCTACCCATAATCAGTAGCTGAAGTTTACGCACATGGCTACCCATAATCAGTAGCTGTGATGCAGGTTCTTTATATTTGGAATGGGTTACTTAAGCAAAACCTCAGAGCACCCAAAACAAGATAAAGCCATTTGCATACGTGCAACAAAACATTTAATGCACACATAGAAGAAAAAGTAAATAGTACAGACTTAAGCTGAGAGTAAGATGGCATCTTCACCTGACATAAATTAACAGCAGACTACAACAAATAAAGTAGTAGTACAAGACCGAGCAAATTAGAAAAACATGGTTCAGCCAAAGAAAGTAGTTCACCGTTGCATGACTGGCAAGGTGAGATGAGGAAAGCAGCGATGTGCTCAACCCAGCAGCTACAGGCTAGACCGAAGGGTCCAAGACATCACAAATGTAATGTCCACACTTGGCCAAAGAAATGGGGGCCATATCGGGAACCTTGAACAGGAACACCCGGAGGAGGTGTCCTGGCCCGGCAGCTCTCTGTAAGTTCAGACCCAAAGCTTGTAAGCTTGTGTTCTGGCCACAGAAACGGGTGCTCATAGGCCTTGTGTTAGGACTCTGTGGCCTGGTGAAGTTGCAAAGCGTACCCTTGTAGCTATGTGTTGGCCAGGCCTTGACTGGTTGCCATGGTCTAGTGAAGTCTCGGCATCTTGTTTCCAAAAACTGACGAAATGTCTTCAGTACATTCTGCTGGGTGACCTTCTTCCTACGTGGCTTTCCTCCATGTTCCAACTATCCCCTTAATCTTTTCCGGGACTTCGTGGTCTTCAGCGATCAGTCTCTTCTGAGGTCAATGGTCCACAGTGATTGGTCCCTTACTTAAAAGGTACATAATAGCTAGGTTCCTTAATTTTCCTGTTTTCTTGCCTTGCATGCCCTTGTGCCTGTTGCAAAAGAAGAAGGTAACATCTCTCGCCTATCATCATGGCTCTCATTAGAGTTCCATTAAAGGAGGAAGATTGGGGTAGCCATAGCATCTGTCTCGGTTCCTTACATTTGGTGCCGTAATACCCAGGACTCCTACTGCAGCTGCAGGCGTCATCTTCAGGTTCGTGAGGCGGGAGCGCCTTCTGCTTGTTTCAGCTCCTGTCTGACCTTGCCCTTCAGCATGACGAGCTCGCAAGGCTGGGATGCCCCCGCAGATGAATGACACAACCTGTCGGCCCAGCCCTCAGAGGAGCTGATGGCCTGCCTATTGATGTGAAGGACAACTGCAATGACAACTTCGAAGCTTGCAAGGCTTGGGCGATGAATTCCTTCATTGACATCCATCCTGTTGGCCTAGCCCTCAAAGTGAACAGCACATATAATGCAGACATATTTTGCCACCACAATGATGACTGCTCCATAGCTCGCAAGGCAGGGATAGTGAGTCTCATCCAAAGACTGATCGTGTAGGCCTAGCCCTTGAAATCACCATCTGTGTGCCTGCCGATATTCTAGGCCTTCAGCCTTACGGCCACTCCAAGGTTTGCAAGGCTGGAATGCTGCGCTGAGGTGTTCCCATCTGAATTTCGGAAGCTTTGCCCTTTGAGTAGGCAGTGCTGTCACAGCAGTATTAAAGATGAGAGGAACCATGACGATAACTGATTTTTACAAATGAACTATGTAGCATCCTTGGCTGTGGACTCACGGGTGCCCTAGGGACAGAAAAGACTGAAATGCAGGAGATTGAGCATCTGAGAGTTATGCGAATGTTCTTGCATGCTGACATCAAAGAAGTCACGAAGAAAAGTGATAACGAACTTTCATCTATGTCACTAATTGTTGGTAAGTTTAACGGAGTTTGCTTACATATGGAATTGATGCGACAGGAGTTGAATAAACTAGACCACCAGATTCATAACACTAGAATGACGTAGAGGCTTGTGACTAGAGTGACGTAGAGGCTTGTGAATACATTGAATTGGACATATGCTGCGCTTAAGCGAAGCTTGAGGTTCGATTGGCCAAATTAGACAAGAAACCACTGTATATATGTGTTATGCCAACAGGGACTTTAATAAGGAGGTCACAGAGCTGGATTTATTCACATGATGAGTGGATGCTCGTTGATAATGATGAAGCTAAGAAACTCAGTCTAAAAAACGTTGCAAGAAATTCTTGCTTGAGTAGTGATATTCTCACGGCAAACATGCATGGCAGAGGCAACAGTCCTAGCTCCAAAAGCCCAAAAATCCAGCGACAAATCTGAATAATTGTGCTACAAGAGCCCTTTTACAATGTGGAATTCTGTTCTCTGTCAGTTGATCTGCTGTGCTGTGTCGGTCAGTGGGTGCTGTCTCTGCCCTGAAGACACCCACAGCTGTCCTTAACTGGGACTGATAATCCATCTATCGGACACCACTGCTAAAGAGGTGTTACACATGTGTCAAGAAGACAAAAAAGCGAAACGAAGGTGGAAAAAATGAAGTTTGCGGAAAAACGAGACAAGGATTGTTTGAGATAAGGTGCAGCATTCCAGATCAGCCACCAGAAGCAGAACCATAAAGTCAAAGGAGAGTTTGCATTTTAGTGTGCGATCAAATGGACAGACATCGTACTGAATGCGTCAAGAAGGGCACAAGGATGAAGCGAAGTCACCTGGCAGCTTGGAAAGACAGAATCATGCACTCGAATGCAGAAATGTAGTGGCAAATAACTCAAACCCCCTGAATGCAAGAAAAGAGTGAAAATTATATTTTGTGCCAAAAAAGAAGGATTTCTTTTTAACACCAAATTAAAGTAAAACTGCCTAACAGCACATTACTCAAACCATTATAAACAGCTCCAAAATTGCATAACTGTGCAATCTCGACCTTAAAGCCTGAAATAAGTGGAAGAAAATTTGTTCCTTGTGAGCAAATCGGGATGTGTGGCTTGGATAAGCTGAACATGTGCAGTTTTGGCTTTGCAAAAAGGTTGGTAATTAGTTAAACTTCTATAGCAGTGATCCAAACAGATGTTTGGCAATGGGGAAAAAACGTTTTAGTGCAGTAGTGTGATAGTTATAGAGGGCATAAGTGCAGTGTGTAAACGGGGTGTATTTTGGGTTGAAACACCAAGATATAAATTCCACTGGTGTTGCACCGAGTCAGGTTATTTTGACAGAAAGCAATAGCCTCCCCTTTTATTTGCTTAGATTTTGTCATACAATTTGCCAACATGTGCATTGCTGTTGCAATAGTGCATACCTCAGCAAGGCCAGATGGCTTCAGAGTGTATTTTCAGGTGGTTCCATGCGCTTATGTGATAAGTATCATATATATAATGGAGCCATGTATGTCTAGGCACCAGCAGGCATTTATATATGTTATGATGGTGTGCAAATTTATTGTTTACAGGTGCCATATGTTGTGCATAATGTATAGTATGTCCTTTTGTTCATGCTGGACAGCGACAATATTCACCCCTCTAGGTCTTTGTCCAGAGAAGGAAGGCCTACTGCTTGAGTGCCCACGACAGAGTTGATGCTTCTTCAAGCTTCAACTACTCCTCTGCCATTTACAGCTATGTAAGCTATTATTTGCACCGAGAAAATGTTACTTAGCTGCCTCAGATTTTTCAAATAAAGTACTTTACCAACAAAACTGTGTCCCGGGGCTATCCCTCCTCCACTTTTCTTTGGCATTTACAACACTTCCTCAGACTATAAATGCACATTCAAAGCACTCAATACATTTCCGGCAGTACATCTTCTGCAAAGTTCCTATTAACGAGGTACTGGCATGATTTTTTGAACTATTCTTTTTTTTCTTTTTTTTTAGTGAAAGCTCTAGAAGAAATAAGAAGCCTCGGAGTGCCGTAAGTAATTTAATATATTAGCTTTTCTCGAGCCGGTTTCGGTTTTGTTTTCTAGAAGGACACTGTGTCGTGATGTCACGACACAGTATGTGGTCACATGGGAGTGGGACATTCCAATGTTTTGACATGCTCTCAGGGCCTCCAGCTAGCTCGGTTGACTCATGTGCTGCTACTCGTGAAGGCCAATGTAACAGTATAGCGGATGACCGAATGAGCTGTACTGAGTGTCGTAACATCGCAATGTGCTGCTCCCACGTGACCATATACTGTGTCGTGACATCAGGAGATTGTATCCTCCTGGAAGATGAAACTGGCTCAAGAAAAGCTATTATATTACATTATTTATGGCGTTCTGAGGCTTTGCCCTTCTAAAGATGGAGTGAAGTCAAAGCAGTAAACACAGTGCTGTCTGTCTTCTCTCCACCCATCTTCAGCGCTGTTCGATTCCCTTTTAAACATGCAATAACTAGCCCAGTTCAGCACACTCGTGCAGTATGTGCTACCTAGTGCCTCTTTAACCCCTTCCATGCCACGCTATTACCCCAAATTCTGACCTTTGATGGGGGTGAAATGCAAAAACACTAGTGTACTGCGCATTTGGTGCACATTGAAGAAACCCAGATGGTCAAAATTAACCCGGAGTACCCTACTTCGGTGGGCCTCATAATTATAACCTGGTTTTGGCACGTAAAACCCCATAATGTTTTTTGATTCTGACCAAAAGGGTGACCAAAGTATTTTTAGAACCCCAGTTGCCAACATGTTTTACCTTCTCGGAAGAATAAATTTGCTTCTGCTTCCGCTGTCCCATGGATTATGCGTTGCCATCAATCAAAAGCCTGATTAAGCACTGAGACAAATCTTGGCTTATCCATGGCATTGCTAGAAAATGCAAAGTATTGCTTATAAGCTGAGCTCGTCTTTGGCCATTTTTACCAAAAAGCCATGGATGAACTCAGCTCGTTGAAGGCATGGAAAGGGTTAAACACCCCACACAAAGTGTACAAGGATTTCATTTCAGAATTAAGTAGGAGAACACAAGCTGCACGTCTGGTAAGTATTGTTTGTACAATTGAAGGAAAACCAAGTCTATCAATCTTGCTAGAAAGCACCCCTGAAATAGTGTATGTCAGCAATTCCAAAACTAGACAGCAAGGACAAAAGTCTAAGAATGCAAGGCATGCAGTGAAGAATTTGGGGGTAGCTTTTGTAAAGTAACAATGAATAATTTAGTAGAATATAATAAAGGTAGACTAGTTCTAATGTAGACTAATTTGGTAGACTAGTTCATTTAATAATTCAACTCGACGCAGTCACATGCTTAGACAAAATACTGTTAAGAGTTTAGGTCATAGCTTTCAATGAAAGGCAATAATGAACAAGTCTTAACACAGCCACCTGCATGTTTTATCTTTGATGTTTGAAGAAAGATTTTAAGGTGCCAGTTGCAGATTAAGAATAATGTATGTAGGACATGCCCACACATCATTAACAATGGCAAGTGACATCGTTGAAATTTCTGGCTCCTGTTCGGACCATCAAACCAGGTCCTCTCTAGAATGACTCCTTTATCATCAGGTTCATAATTTTACACTTTTTTATACATCTAAATTTATAAAAAGGAGTTGCAGACTGGCTTCACACAAATCAGGTAGCAATGCCTTCTTGATAAATTTATCAGCTTACTAGCATCAGCACTGGCCTATTAATTTCCGCAATTCTGTTCTTTAAGTACTACTTGAACATATACAAAGGAAAGGTCACTCATATTGATATGGTTCTCAGAAATTTCAGGCAACCAGAAGGGCTCCATGATGTAATGTCTTTAGTCATATTAGTATGTTTAGAAGACGGGTTTAGTTATAAGTATACACTAAAAGCAACACATTTTTATTAGTGAGCATGGTTCTTTTTTTGTCTTTTTCAGCATGGAAGGAGACAAATGAGTGCAAGGTGATGGTCGCTGATACATTTATCTTGCCACAAACACATACTGATTATTAAAAATAGAGTTGCCATGAACCCTTGAAATGGAATAACTTTTGAAAGTGAACATTACCAAGCTGCACAACCATAAGTTTTTAAGTCTGTTCAAATGCATATACTACATTAAAAAAAACACAAGCCTAAAATATCAAAACGTACCACATACTAATTTAGCCGTCATATATATCACTCATAGGTGCTAGCGTGGCTGAGTTAGTCAGAAATGATCTTACAAAAGAACCTTTGTTGTAGAAAAAAAAGGAAGGGTTTGAGTTCATGACTTCATTTATGAGCCAGGTCTTCCATCTACTATACTTCAGCAGTTTCATTCTTTTCTTTCCAATGCAGGCACAATCCAATAATAAATGTTACCCAGTGTACTTGACCATATTTTAATGTTTCACCAATTCAAATGTTGAACTCTCTCATTGAGCACTTAAATATGAAATGAAAGTATGAAGGGAGTACTAAAAGTGAAATATCTTCATGTGGCTAGTTTTGTCAGTCGCTACAGTCATCCTTAGTCCACTATAACTGCTATTGTCTTAAATATTAGATGCTGTGTAATATCGGGAGATGTTGCACAAGTAAACACCATCAAAAGATAAGTGAATTTTGCACATAACAAATCTTAGAACAGTTACTTATTGACAAAAAGCTCATAAAATTGACATAGTGCTTAAAAATCCTGAGTATGTTAAGGTGAGCAAATGCTTTGTGAGTGTAAAAGCTGTCCATCAAGGCAGATGTGTTTTCAGGTAACATTATATCATAGTAAATACAAAAGGCAAGTGGAACAGTAGAACCTCCAGATTATATTTGGTCATGGCCAGGACATTACGGGCAACAATTATGACATACTTTCAGCTATCCACAGAGGTGACAGGGCAAGCCTTACCTTAGAAGGTTTTCCTAAAGGGTTGCCGCAATAGGTTGATGCCTACTTGCACGCAATGGTTCATTTCCAGTTCTGTTTTTTTACTCTACTTGGGAGAACCTTTAGCACACCCCTTTTACTATCCCAAGCTAATCCTTGCCTTCAAGCACTTCTTATTCCTCTACCTATATCCTTCATTTTACTCTTACATACCAGCTTATCCTCTTCGACCCTTGGGAGTGATGAGCTATGTGGAAATCAGTTGTTGGCCTAATGAATGCTGCCGCAATATCACTGGTTAAGCCATAAGTAGAAGGGGCATCTCAGAGTTGTTAAAATGAGTATGAAAGTAAACATTTCACCAATTACATTGGTTCATTCTCAACTAAGAATAAGTTATTCCGACAGGGCTGCCTGTGGGCTCGCTGGGTTGGAAAAGCGGAGATGCATGAATCATCATCATCAGCCTATATTTATGTCCACTGCAAGATGAAGGCCTCTCCATGTGAACTCCAATTAACCCTATCTTGCGCTAGCTGATTCCAACTTGCGCCTGCAAATTTCCTAACCTTCATCACCTCACCTAGTTTTCTGCCGTCCTCGACTGCACTTTCCTTCACTTGGTATCCATTCTGTAACTCCCTTTGCCCAAACATTGACTCCAGGCAAAGGCTTCTCTTGTTCAGTCACTGTCAATCACTTAATTGTGCGGTGCATGTATTTCGTTAAAGTATTGTACTGATTTAAAAAATTACAAAATTGTTAAAGGGATGCATTTACAAGTCTTTCTAGGTTTGTAATAACTTGCTCTACACAAAATCTTGTACAGTAAGGTGTAATTTAAAACCACAATTGATTTCTGGCTAAGTGGTAATACGTTATAAATGGCCTGACCAATTGTGCTGACCAATTGTGCTAACCGAATAGCTATATCACTGGTTAAGCCATAAGTAGAAGGGGCATCTCAGAGTCGTTAAAATGAGTATGAAAGAAAACATTTCACCAATTACATTGGTTCATTCTCAACTAAGAATAAGTTGTTCCGACAGGGCTGCCTTTGTGGGCTCGCTGGGTTGGAAAAGCGGAGATGCATGAATCATCATCATCAGCCTATATTTATGTCCACTGCAAGATGAAGGCCTCTCCATGTGAACTCCAATTAACCCTATCTTGCGCTAGCTGATTCCAACTTGCGCCTGCAAATTTCCTAACTTCATCACCTCACCTAGTTTTCTGCCGTCCTCGACTGCACTTCCCTTCACTTGGTATCCATTCTGTAACTCTAATGGTCCACCAGTTATCCATCCTACGCATTACATGGCCTGCCCAGCTTCATTTTTTCCGCTTAATGACAACTAGAATATCGGCTATTCCTGGTTGTTCTCTGATACACACCGCTCTCTTCCTGTCTGAACGTTAAGCCTAACATTTTTCGTTCCATATGCGTGAATCACTCGTTTGTATTGAGTCATTGTTTCACGCTACAATTAAATGAATCGTCGATTTCATATTCCACAAAGGCGAACTATGAAGCTTTCGATGACAGCTAGGCAAAGAACTATAAACTGATAACTCTGAGTATACCTAAAACATAGACCATCAGAACACTGACATGATCGTGGAAAAAGAAAGCAGAGTAGTTCTTGACGGCCACCTTTATTTTCTATACTAGCGAACATTCCTTAAGTGTCGGACACGTAAAATGGGCAGCCACAAAACACAACGGCTCCCAGCTGAATTTCGTGGGTGTCAACACCCCGTCAAAATGGTAGATGTTGAGTGCGGAAAAGAGGTTCCTATATATATATATATAGTGCATTTTCTATGTTTGGTATTGCGCTATCAAAGAGCTGTGGCACAGAGATATCACGAAGCTTATACAAAATCGGCTATATTTATGCAGTCTTTGCTCCGACCAAGAACATAATCAGAAAGCAGTTCCTGCCTTTTTCACATATAACCGAAGCCACATTCAAAATGCATGTTTATCGTGCATTTTGAACACAGTAAAGCCAATTTGCAGACAACAATTATGCATTACAGCAAATAGCTGGGTTTATTAGTCAGTGTTATTGTTGTCCGCTGGTGGGTGTGTAAGAAGGCCTGGGTGTGTAAAGAAGGCGTGAACACAGAGGAATCATGAGGCCGAAACAATGTACGGCTTAAAACACCACAACACACAAGAAACACCTCTCAATGGCTGCCGGTACACTTATTAGATGGGTCAGTGCTCGTACTATAACCGGAGACGACGTGTACGTGCGTGTGTAATGAAGGAACTCTTACTATAGGCCCCGTGACAGTTGAACAGTGCGCCCTTTCAACCTCAATCGGTATGCTTCACTGCATGACAGGTCTGTATTGCGATGAAGCTATTTAAAGAAAATTTAATTGTCGACCATTATGAAACGCGTACAAGACCCTTGCCCATGTGTGGGTGTATATGAATTATGACTACAGTGGATTGTCGGTGGCTGTGACGTATTTGACATTTAGCTCCACTCCTTCTCTCTCGGGAGAGGAAGTTTAATTGCATCTGGAGAAGTCCCAGCCACAGGCTTCGCAAATTTGCTGCTCAATGTGAGATGGCAAGGAAGTGAGAAAAAAAGAAACAGCACACAGACATACACATACATGCGTGCGAAATGCACTACCACAAAAATTATTTTCTCATTACTTTGTGGGGTGTGCACAGCTCAGGTATTTGGTCCGAGAACACATTGTTTTTAATTGCAACACAAGTCATGTGTGGTGTGGCTACTAAATTTGCAAGGACAGGCCTCCCTATTACAAAGCATCTGCAAATACAAATAAATTGTCTTTGTCCTGGTCATTACAACAGGGGGATACATATATGGCATACTGGACAAATAATTTTGAATAAAACCCTCTTGAGCACATGGCCATTATTACCGAGACACTTAGCATTTTAAAAGTGTGTTTTACTGCAATATCAATGTGGTTTTGCTTTCAGTGAAATCACAAGAATTGAAACACTATATATATGTACGTGCACGGAGGCAGGAGACAGCTGCAAGCAAAGCTTTAACTCTGAACTGGTTAAATTGGTGATCTGGCCAGGTCGATCGAGGTAGCCTTTTCTTCAATCTACTGTGTGCAGAACACAATCACGATTGCTGACAGATAAATCGTCACAATTGCCATCTTCAGAGAGACCTAATCGCGACCTACATTGCTATGTATACTAAAATATTAGACATAATCTACCATCTCGCTTGTCCACCATCTCATTTGCTTGCAAGTGGAGAGCTATCAGGCTACATTTTCAAGAACCATTGTTACTCCCCAGTCGTCCCTTCAAAAAGATGCTTGCACCTGCTGCAAGATCACCATCTCCCTTTCGTGGTGTGTGCAAAAGCCTCAGATGTCATCAGACCCACATGTCATCAACAGTTTTAATGGAGCTTACAATACCCCTTTTACACAAAGTGTATGCAACCTCTCGTTCACATTTACATGGATGGTTTGGTCACGTCCACTGATTTAACGGTCACTGTCATTGTTGTGGCTCGATCCAAAATTCCAAATGTTGCATATGACCACGTCTACAAGGTCGGAAAATCCCGCCCTTCATGCCACTATTGCATATATTGAACGGAAACCCCCCATGTAAATGGACAGAGTTCAGTAATTCCAAAACGGCTGTTGAAAGCCTGCAAGGTGACACTGCACCATGGGAATGATGAACAGTTTATCTCAAACAAACCAGAAATCTAGGATCACAATAATTGGAAAATGATGTGATGTTATTATCCAGTGGATGCCTGGTCATTGCAGCGTTTTTGGCCAGCATCGTACTGGTGAAGCTGCCATATCATCCCACACGATCCCGCTATCTAGAATGGACACAGTCAGAGAACTTCAATGAATTGCTAATGACATCATGATGGCTCTTTGGAAGACTCCAGAGTACTCAACCATAATTTGTGCAGGTTTGATCTATCACTGCAGCTACGATTACGATGTCAAACCTCTCCTGGTGTGACAATACACTGCTGTGCTGCCTACGACTCAGTGTAGCCTTCACAAATTCAGCAGTCCTTCTTTATGAAATGTGACCACTGTAACCCCGAAAAGACCATCCAGCAGCTCCTCTGGCAGTGCACCCACTCTGACGTCCAGTGTCAGCCCTTCTGGAGTGTACCAGAAGTTGACCTTTTACAGAGGCTAAGATCTTGGGTGCTTGGCCATATCAACCAAGAAAGCTATACATGCTCTAACGACTCTAAAATAAACGAATCTTAAAAGACACTTATGGACACCCTCTGTCTTCTATCCGAGCGATGATTAGGCAGATTATTCTCTTGCAGAACTTCATCCGACCAAACGCCAGAGAAAGGAGTGATGCTGATATGGACACACAAGTTTTGTTGGCACTGGAATACGTTACCTGGGCAAACTGCTGCAAGCATTGTAAAAGTGCATGCATTGAAGCTGGTGCATGAGCAAGCGGAAGTGCATGAGCTGCAAATTCTCTGCCAATTATTTGCTTTGTCAAACATCTGTGACCAAGGTGAAGGGTGAAGAAAGGACTATGCTGGCATCTGGACCAGGTTCTTGCTAAGTTCGTAGCACCAGCAACTGCTATTACTTTGGAGAACAAAATAAAGCAACCATTGTGACACCTGAAGCAGTATTCTGACTTGTTGCCTAATCAAGGAAGGACAGAAAAAGAGTGAAGAATGCTGCCTTCCAAGCTTAATTCCAAGCAATGTAAAAGCAACCTTAGAAATCAAATCAACTGCATCATTCTGGGCAGAAATGGGAGAACTAAACATATAGATGACGTGCAAGAGTTGAGAAATGTCTACACATTGGCCCAGCACATATTAACTTTATATTATTGCTGCAACTGAAGGAAGCTAGAAGCCAAAAAAAAGAGCAGCAAGACTTGCAGCTGAAAAACTGCATGCCATAATCATAATGACATCAGTTTTTGCCGTGACTGGCAGGAATTATGTCAATATGTACAAGCGTCAATGACCAGCAAATTAAACTCCACCAAGAAGGAAATGGACTAAATGAGACATTTGCTTCAGCTTTAACAAAGTGTTATCAGGCATTTCTGCTTTCATGGCTTCCGCAATAAAATATGATCGCATAAGTAATACAATTTTGCTTATGCTGCGATGTGCTTTTTATTGTGTATATTTGCATGCTTATGTTAGTGTAGTTTTATAGATGCAACAAAGCATTAAATTTTTTGTTATAGTTAGTATTGAAAGATTTGAATAATGTGGGTTGTTACTCTTATCATGTTTTTATGCCAAACCAGTGGCCCAAGTTGTATATTACCTAGCTTATGCCACTAGACATGTGGTTGTGTTTGTGATGCCATCGTGGTCGTTGCATTGTCATACAAATCTCGCACTATCTGCACTCAAACCAGGTGGTTCACAGGAAATGATCTAGGTGTCCCAACAGCAGCACACCCACCGGTTGTTGGTCGCCTCCGTATGAACAGCAATTCAAAAGCAAGTTTCACACGAGTGTTGCTTTCGAAACGCCCGACAGCAATGCTCCACCTTTGCATAGCCTGCAAAGTAGCCTGCAGAGTAGCCTGCATAGCCTGCAAAGTACCTTGCATAACATCAATTCCCACGTTGCATGGGATTTACACAATTTTATCTCATAGTTTTCATGTAGAGCCTTTTGGACCTTTATGTGGGGAATAATGAAATGGCTGTTTATGTCTAGCTCCTCTGAAATACATGTAATTTGACAGCTTGCATGCTGAGATGTAACTTCTTAAGTCTCAAACTAGCATCAAGAAAGCCAGCACAATAAAAAAATACTGGGCTGGACAAATCAGTTTTCAAAAATTTCTGTTGCCTTCTTGACCACAGTTCCTGTAACAAGTTTGTGTGAAAGGACATTTCCAAAGCTAACATATGTAGAGACCAAGCTGAGATGCTTTATCTCACAAGAATGGCTTAGTTGGCTGATGGTGCCTTTGGTGGAGCAATGAATTGTAGTTACATCAGTTTTGATGATATTATACAAATAACACTAGCGCATGCAGATTTATGCTGCAGCTTTCTTTTATGCCACGAAACACCAAAAAAGCATACGAGTAAATGCAAAGTAATCTGCATTGTATCCTAGCTGTATTGTGTGTGTCACATTACCAGAGAATCCTGTCAACCTTTAATTCACCTTTCCAGTGCAACATGCATTTAAAAAGCCATATCTTTACATTGTGTTGATATGTGTAGGTGTGCCTTTTCACCTTCATGTCAGCTCAGCTCTGTCAACAGCAGATGCACTAAAGCTGCATGCTACCTACTTTGCATTTTGCAACCGAAAAAAAGAAAACAAACATAGGCCTTGAGAAAAAAAATTTAATGTGTGTATTTAAATAGTTGTGCAACCTTCTTTTCTGGAAGACCATGTGGTGCTTAGTGGTGTAAAGATGTAGCTTGGCAAGCAAGAACTGATGAGCTTTTATCTAAAAATAAAACTGATTGATGTTTCGTGGGACATGGTGCCTCATGTCTCAATGAGCACCCTTTATGGCTGAGAATATTTTTGCCATTGGATCAGCTTTGCAAACAAGGCAGAATCTTTAACCTTGGCTCATTAGAAAACACCTTGAGACAAAATGAATGTAACTCTTTTCATTCAAAGAAAGGAGCTTAAAAAAATTCGGTACACACAGCAGAATGAAATGCAGGAACTTAGATGGGAAATCAGGTAAGAAATTTATAACCATGTTATGAATGCAAGAGGCTGACAGTTAACAGAATAAGAAAGCCCAGGAGGTGTCTCTGACTTGCAGTGAAAGACCCGTGCATGCCTATGATGATATTGCAGTATTCATGGCTGAGACAGGAGCGTTCAACCTTGCAATGTACACTGTAATACTCTGTGCATCTTTTTCAAATTTTCTTGTGCCAGCAGGTGTAAACTGCATGCTTCAAACAGTAAAAGCGTTGTTATTGTAATACAACCAGTTTTCATGTTTATTGGATTCTCATTTTGACTGGACATTTATTGGATTCTCAACAAATGACTTTAAGGAAGGAAGGAAGAATAGGTGGAAAGACAGGTAGGTTAGCCAGTTCTTAGACCGGCTGGCTGGGGAAAGGGCGTAAGGAGAATAAAAGATAATAGAAAAGGGATGTTACAAAAAAGGGGGGGGGGAAAGAAAAGCACACAAAAAAAAGAATATGGCACTGCTTAAAGTCTGTCTCTAAGACCGTAAGAAGCACAACAATGCTTTCAAAGCCTTCTGTGCTGAGGATGGTCTCGGCCAGTATCTCAGGATCCTTTCCCTCCGACAAAGGGCATTTGTCAGGTCTATCTAACGCTCTTGTAAGTTCTTTCCTGGGCGCACTGAAGCGAGGACACTCACAGAGAAGGTAGGCGATAGCTTCCTCGCAGCTACAGTTATCGCATGTAGTGCTGTTGGCCATTCCGATCCGAAATGAGTAAGCATTCGTGAAGGCCCTGCCAAGCCACAAGCGGCACAGTACCATCTCCGCAGCTCTAGATATTCCTGATGAAAGATGGAGCTGTAGATCCTGATCCAAGTTGTGGAGGCGAGTGTTGGTAAATTCCGTCGAGTTCCACTGTGCAAGTGCAAGTTCACGTGCGTGTGAACGAAGCCTTGCAGCTGCGTCTGTTCTGGATAGAGGTATAGCAGCACAGTGGAGACCATCATGAGCAGATCGGGCGGCCTTATCTGCACAGTCATTTCCGTAGATACCGTAATGGCCCTGTATCCAATGATACGCTACATTGTGTTTTTTTCTCTATTGCGGGACTTTAAGCTTCGAGACTGAGGCCAGGCGAATTGAGAGCGGGGCGAGTTGGTGCATTTTTGAAAGACTAGAAACAGTGCACAAAGTATGAAGGTCAGTGAAAACGCAACATGAGCACTGACTTGCAACTGAATTTTTTATTCAAGTATATATACAAGAATACGCACGCATCAAGCAATGTGAAAAAAAAATCAAGCAAATGAAGTGCAGGCTATTAATCATGATTGACATTCTACTGATCCTCATGTTTGCCTTATTATTTATAAGGTATGCTTTAATGGAGAGCCATGCATGCCTACACGCTTACTGCAGTGCAGACACTGTTTTTTCGAACATAGGCCTGCACCCACACTGACCACATCATAGGCAAGAAGTATAAAGGGACGTTTTCACTAAGCAACGTCTTGATGCTCACTTAATCTGGTATAAACACAATGCTGCATTTGCTCTGTGTATTTGCATTTGCACTTGTGGTCGCTGGTAAACAATGCTGAACATGGAACAAATTGAGTGGCCATTTAAGATGACTAGAAGGGTCATGTGTATCTTATACATTTCTTTTTGTGCTTTAATAGTGATTACATATTCTTGAAGTATAATTAAAATGTGTTACATAATGGTATCACAGGTCACAATCCATGTTTGCTGCTGTGCAATAACCCAAACTTTGTATCCAATGTGCATGCACTGTCCCAAATAGCCATGACACTAGGTCTGTTCGATTCGCACCATCTGAGCCAGTTCACGAGGTGCAGTAATGGTGCCCTATGAACCATGCCATTAATTTCAAAAGAATCACAAAAGGTGCAGGGCTGGTTCACAATTTTTCTGCACGTTCCCTACAGATGGTGGCAAAACATGGTGCAGGCGTGCTGATGCAAAGCAGCAGACAATGAAGCACACGGACGTAAGCACCACTGAAACCATGCTTACACATGCCTGCCGTACCTAAGCAACGCGAGGTGTGCTTACGCCTCAGTAGCCGACCATACCTGCAGTTTAGGACCTGTCAAACTGACATGAATGGCACTCTTCAGGCGGACAAAACATAATGCCTGCATTGTGTCTACACCTCGGCATTTGTTTAGAGTGTCGTGTTGTGCCTCTACCGATGAAATTAATTGAGCTGCACAATTTTTATAACTTCTTGTGCCCCGCTGTGAACTGGTTCATAGTGGTGCAGGTGAATCGAATGGATCAATTGTGATAGCTTATGTCACAACAGTAAATATGTGCAGGAAGGTCGGTAATGAAGACTTGCTTGTATACAATAATTATGATGCAATTAATTTGCAATCTGAATTCAATTTTTTAATTATGTTGAGAAAGACAGTTTTACACATAAAGCTCTCTTTTGTCTTTCTCGATTCGACAGCACAAGTTCTCAGTCGAATGGCACAATAATTTTTAAAATCTTTCTTTGCAGCATGCCTTGTTTAATGAGCACGCACTTTCAAACTAGTTGGCCTTGAAATGCAATTATGAATATTTCATGCAAAGCAAACAAATAAAAGCTGACAAACATAGCCTCAACGTTTACCTCTTTTCTTGTAATGGTCTAAATGTAGCTTTCATTTAACCTTTCAAAGCTAGTGAAGCATAACAAACAAGACCGGCTTTCAAACCCAGATAGTGCAAGTTTAACAGACATTGATAATTCTAGGAAAATGTGACTGAATGGGGAAAGTAACGGTCGAGCTGTATGTAAACAAGACAAATGGCCTTCTTCTGGACAGCTTCCAGTTTGTTAATGTTGCTAGCTTGTGTACATTCCATATACAACTCCACCATATTATAGAAAAGGTCATATTAGCCCAATTTATATGAGAAGTTTAACATTGTTGATACATGATTTTAGCATTTGCTGCAGCTATAGAAGTTCATGAAAAGCTTTAGCACAAATAATATCAACATGCTTAGACAAGGATAAATGATAAGACAAGATGAAGCCTAAGCACTTGTATTGAAAAACCCTGTCTAAAGTTAGCCTGTTATTTGAATAGATGGAAATAATTGGTGATGTATGTTTTACGAACGACTATATCACAATTTTGTTGAAATCATTCACTGCCTGCCAAGCCTCACACAAGGCACAAAATTGGGAAAATAAATAATTCAGGCATTGACAGTCCTAAGCAGAATTAATTTCGTGATATAGAAAACAATCACCAGCATACAATCAAACGCTACTTTCTGTGTTACTGGGAAGGTCACTTATGTAAAGTAAAAATAGTAAGTTGGCAAGCAAAGACGCCTAAAGAACACCTGATGGCGCCTAGTGTGGCAGAATCAAACGAGTTGAAACTAACAAACTGCAAACAATTCAAGAGAAAGTTAGAAATGCAGTCAAGTAATACAGAGTTTTAAGGATAATGCTCAGCTTGTTGAGTAGTTAGAACAAATAACGGAACAAAAATGACATCTAACTGGATTCTAATGTCAAAAGCACGAGTGAGACCGTGAGTGAATTCCATAACCGGCAAGATGGTACTAAATCCATGCAAAATGCCATGTTAGGTCCGTTCGATTCACCTGCACCACTGTGAACCAGTTCACGGTGGTTCACGAGAAGTTCAGAAATTGTGCAGCTCGATTTCTGTGGTGCAGGCATAGCGCGACACTCGAAACAAATGCCAAGGTGCAGAGGCGGTGCAGGCGTTATGTTATGTCCGACTAATGTGCACAGAGTGCGTAAGTTTGAGAGGTCCTGAACTGCAGATATGATCGAATTCTGGGGCATAAATACACACACCACACTTTCATAGATACATCAGATGTGCATAAGCGGGGTTTTAATGGTGCTCGCGCCCGTGTGCTGTGTCGTCTGCTGCGCTGCTGCCGCATGCCTGCACCAAGGCGGCACCAACAATGGAGTGGGTGCATCCAAATCATGAACCAGCCCTGCACCTTTGGAAATGAACGGCATGGTTCAGCGGGCGCCATTGCTGCACCACTGAAATGAATGGCAGGGTGCAGCACCTCGTGAACTGGTTCAGGTGGTGCAGGCGAATCGAACGTACCTGTTAAAACTTAGATATAGGCATTATGTGATTCAACGAATTCAACAATATGCTTATAAACTATGTATTCTAACATTTTACTAGACTAAGGTGTAAAGAAGATCAATCTATATATAGTACAAAAGCACGTTTTTACCAGATTTAAAAAGGGGGAGGACTTTCGTTTGTTTTCAATATGCAGGAACAATACCTGTTGTGAGAGAACACTGAAAAATAATAGCAATATTGAGGAGCCCACTGGGAATAATGTACGAAAATGCATTAGGAATTACGTCAGGGACCCCACATTTCTTAGATGTGCCTTCATTGAACAACATTTCTTAAATTTGCAGACGTACTTCTATATTCTAACAATGTTATTAAGGCATACAACATTAAAAACAGAAAGAAAAAAAATGCTATGGTAGTGTTTTCAATAAGAAATGAGCCCCTAAGGGTGCATGCACCAGTAAAACTCTACACATGTGTTTGACTCCTGCTGATTGCTTCAAGTTCAGCTGAAGTCGCACAAGCCTTCTACACCTTAGTTAGAGAAGCTTGGCTTTCCTTGCAAAGACAATTGCAAAAAAACAAACAAACAAAAAGCATACATAAAGGAAGAGAGGTTTTGGTATAGCCTGTACAACAAGAGATCCACTGAAGATAATTACAACACCAGCTAATTGCCCCATAATCTCGGAAGATAAACCATTTATCTACACACATATGCACAGGGTGGAAATGATTGCATTCCCATGCATACACCACATAATGACAATCACCACAAAAACCCATCGCATTACTATTACTTCCACAGGTAATTTTCACTGCTGCTATGGAATTGCTGTCTCACTACACCAAAATCTATAGCAACCAATACAATTGGGCATTTCAACTGGTTCATGCAAGCGGGTTGTGCACTAGCCAGACTGAAGCAGCGGCATTACACACACTGTTCAATGCCCAGCCTCGTGTAAGTCACTTAAAACTCGTCACGGACACTTGCTGACTGCCTTCAGGCGGGGACATGCCTTTCTGTTAGATTCACGTTTCACGTTCAGACTTCGCGTCATTAACGAAGAAGACATGACTAGCCGGACTTACTAGGCTTCTGCGTGCGCAAAGGGATGCGAAATGCGTGAATGCAATTTGTTCATCGACAAAAGGCGCCCCTATCTTGCAAAGTGATAAGTGGAAATGTCTATGCACCCTACATCGATCGTCAACGGCGGCGCGCATCAATTCTGCGTTTTCGAGATCGTCAGCAGTGTCTCGACGTGGTGTTGAAGGCCAAACAGGCATCCGGCTTTATCAGAAGACGCAGTCACAACTAAAACTAGCGACAATCTACGACACACGCTGCAACACACGAATTATCTCTGTCGGCACCATGCAGTCGGCGGCGCTGTGTCACCACGACTCTTCGAAACAGCCAATCCATAGCAGGCGGCATGTGATGCCGTTTTGTGGATGCAGTGCAGTTCCTTCGAAGCTTCACTATTATCTTCGTAAGGGAAATGTTATTCACACTCACTGATACTACACAGTACACACCACAAGGCCACAATAACCACAACGATCAAAAGACCGTCATAGAATAAAGACCAACTTTATCGCACGAGACCGTGCGATCCCCCCGCTGCGTGCACGCATGTGTAGGCGCCGACAGTCATTTTCGATTTTAAAACGCGGCATTAGATAAAATACTCTATATATTTAGACGTAGTGTATTTAACAACAAAACGATAATATTAGCATTTCATGTCTTCTATTAAACTGCTTTCTTTTTGGTGACGTCATTGCGTGGCAGCAGCGCACTCCACTTGGACTTCGCTGGTGCCACGCGCGTTCACCCAGCGCTTGCCATAAAGAATGGATGGATGGATGGAAAACTTTAATGAACGTCCTGAGGTACGCGACTCAGCGCGCAGCGGGCCGCTCCCACGTTGGGACAGTCAGGCCATGCCCGACCGCCGCATCGTGGGCCCTCTGGACAGCCCGCTCTGGCGGGCGGTTGAATTTCTTTATGCCTTGCCATAAAGAAGGCATAAAGAAATTCAACCGCCCGCCAGAGCGGCTAGATGTTGCGAGCCACCTCATTGAACTAACGAAGAAGACGATCGATGATCGACGGGACCAAGGAGGTTAAAAAAAAAACTTAACATAGCGCAATATGATATTCAAAAAGAAAAAAAAAGTAAACTGAACAACCTTTACTAGAAATTAAAGATAGAATAATTACAAACATCGAACTGAAAAAGTTTGCTCTCGGCTTGTCATTGGACATGAGAAAGGCGTTTCATTCTATTCACCACTGTATTTTAACAGAAAAATTAGAAAGGCGCGGAGTTCAAGGGGTGGCTAACAATTTGATAATAAATTATTTATGTAACAGAAAACAGTTTGGTCAGCTGGGAACTATTGCGCATGACATACTTACACTGCAGCAAGGTGCCCCACAAGGTTCAAGTTAGGTCCGTTGTTATTTCTAATTTGTGTAAATGATATTACAGATTTATCAGGTTCGCAAAAGATGGCATTATATGCAGATGATACAAATGGGATCTTTACAGCCGATAACACAACGGAATTACAGAAGTGTGTAAATTAATATAAAGCTTTGTTATCTGACTGGTTTATGACTAACAAACTCCAGCTGAACGCAACTAAAACAGCCTATATGTATTATATTTAAGGCTCCGAATAAAAGAATTGAGGGTTCAATACAAGTAAAATTTTGCAACGTCCTTATTAAACAGGTCAAGCAACAAAAGTTTCTGGGAATACATTTTAGTGAAGAATTATCATGGATTACGCATGTAAATATCCTTTGCAGTGAATTATCTAAAAACATCGGTGTAATCCATAAAATTGCACATCTGATCCCTCTGGGGCTTAAACAACTGTATCATGCACTTATTGATTCAAAACTTTGCTACGGAATATTGGTTTAGAACCAGCAGAACAAATTACGCGAAATTGATTACCTTACAAAAATGATTTATTCGTTTATATTCAAATTACTATGGCTGTTTTTCACATCTACGAACTGCGCCACAATTCCAAAAATATGGCATGCTACGTGCGGATGGGATATACTATATGAAAATTCTGCTATATGGAAGCCCGAAAAAGAAACCCTGGTGCACAAAGTAACGAACACACACCAAAAGTAAGGACCAATTACGGGAAACATACGATTGGCTGGCTATCAGCCCGCAAAAATAATGGACAGATGCAGTGTATCTGTATCCTCAAGCACTTCTTTAAGTACTGTACATGTAAAAATAAATAACACAATAGTTATATGGACTTTAAAATTGAATGAATGAGTGTAGAGACAGAAAAATAGTGTTTGTACCATGAATTAGATATATTTTCTTTTCAGGATTCCACATGATATATTTCGTTTAATTTTTATTGTATTTTTATGTTACTACAAATATATTTGAGTGCGTTCATATCAAGTTCCCAGTTTTTATTTTCTATAATTTTATTAGCACACAATAACGATGTGAGAATTTATTTACGTATGTGTGTTGTTGCTGCATATTGCTGTATAAATTTGATGACGCTTTTTTGCGGAATTTTAGCATAAAATTAGAATATGATAATGTTATTTTGTTGTATACGCATGTCGTTTCTGCATATTGCTTTATAAATTTGATCACATTTGAATAATATGATAATAGACATTGTTACCATGATTTTTTCACAGTAATCAACACAGTCGTACTTCGCCAAATTGTGCATGTGTTTGCAATCTGCTGTCGAACGTGTCGTTTGCGGGTACTGAGACCTCTGTCAGACTTTATGTCTTAATTTAGTCTCAGCCTACCCTCGTTTGAATGAACGATAAATCAAATATTCGAAATGTCGAGCCACGAAACAGAGCAGGCATGTAGAAACTAACAGGTGCGTGATTATGGATTCGATTCACCAGCTCGCTTAATTAAAAAAGAAGAAAAAAAATGCAGAGAGAGACTGCGAGAAGCATGCCGCAACATAATTTTTTTAATTATATGCACGCGGACATCCCTTATTCTAATGATATCAGTGTCACGTTCCAGATTATTCTTTATTACACCCCACACCCCCCACCGATTCATGCCCCTTTGATCATATGCTCTGGCTGTGCCCAGTCATAGAAAACTCTATACTTGCCACATAGGAACAGTGGGAGGAGTTCCTAAGAAGCGACCACCACCACATCCAGCTCCAGGCAGTCCAGAGGGCCCACGACATCGCAACGGGATTTCGCCTCCCGATGCCATCGTGGGCGGAGCCACCGACTTGACCTAAGGGAGCCTAGGCTTCGGCTCTCCCTGGCCAGTTTCTCAGGACCAATAAAAGTTCTTGTCACCATCACTGATCTTTAAAAAAGATATCCAAGGATGTACGCAAGTTTTCTTTGCTGAAGACGCCGGCAGGCGGTACATATATATGCTGCATTATAACGGTGCTAGCTAGGATGGCTAACACTGCGCTCGTATGAGGTATACGACCAGATGCAATCGTATATCGGCCTCGTCTGTGCGCAAGAAACCTACACACTGTATGCGATGAGACGTCCGGATATCCGCGCATTCCTTTCGGGATCCGAGCTGGGGACGTGCAGATACATGCCCACAGGAAATCACCGAACCAGTCCTTCCTTTTCCCATCATCGTATGAACTTAGAGCGCCTGCTGAAGTTACAATTGAGCCGTTGAATTCCCATTGCTCACACAGTCATGTCAGTCAGTCGGTGTCATACGTGTTCGCAGTGGCGCACCGACGGGGGGGGGATTCGGAGGTTGTAACCCCCCCCCCCCCCCCCTGAGGCCGACTTAACTCCCCCTTTTGTTTAACCCCTTTTCTTTCCTTACGCATTTGAGTACTGCAACCTAGATGTAAGACGTGCAATCGTCTGCACATTCGCAAAAAGCGCATTTTTTGACAATTTCCCGTGAAGAAATCGAAATTAGTGCTGTTTAGATGGTATTGGCAAACTGTCAACCCCCCCTGGCAGAGATCCTGGGTGCACTACTGCGTGTTCGGTGATTTAATTATCACGTAGGCTCTCATTCGCGTTCACCGAAGAAAGCTAAAACAACACCCAGCAGCGTCCGAAAGTTTGTTCTTTACAGCGCATGGTCCAAGCATGCGGCATGACAATGCGAGGTCTTATTGCGGTGTTAGCCAGTGTGTTGTTTTTTTTTTTCATTTTCTTTCGCGAAAAGAGAGGATGAAAGCCGATTGTTGTTTTTTTTTGTTTTTTTCGTTGAATTGTTGTTTGGTCTTGTTCCCATTGAAAACACTTCGTTAGTAGGGCGTCCGAATCATGTCCGAACGTCCATGCACTGTTTCGGAGACCAGTATAGGACATCCGCCGGACGTTCAGTTTCGGATATCCTACCACGGATGTACCAAGGATACCGCACATGGACGTGTTTAGTAAATCCTAAAGCTCCTCCACCCATGCGCCAGCGCAATTGGCCAGTGCCGGTTATGCCGTGTATGGAGGGGCCTTAGGATATCCTACCGCGCGGATGTATCAAGGTTATCACACGTGGACCTTTTTCGGCAGACACGAGAATATTTGTCCTATGGCGCTTTAAAGGTGCATGACCTAGACAGCGTCGAGCCTTTTGTGGCGCTGCTGTCTGCTTATATACATGCTATGTACGCTAGTAGATTACACATATGTGATGATGTGAGGAACGAAATTGGGGATTTGGAGCTTTGTTTTGGCAGGTACACGTTTATTTTACGATTAAAAGGTTACGGCTAACCCTTCAACGCAAGTGGCACTTTCAGCTTCGCGGCGATCGCGGAGCTGTAAGTATATGGTTACTTAGTGAGTCACTAATGCGTTTTCAAACTTGCAGGAACTTCTGTGATAGTAATCACATCAAGCCGGCCTCTTACGATGTGCGTTTAGTCTGCAAGAAAAGAAAATCTTACGCCGACCTCAACTGCAGTGGCCCCATTCCACGGTTTCATATTGCTATGTGTCTTGACCCGCGCGCTTCTGTCTTCGCAGGCCCAGCGTAATTGACAACACATGTTCGCCGACCTGTCTGTATATACTTTGAAATCCTCTTGTCGTTACACGCCATAAAGCAGGCCGCGTAAGCTTACGTCCCCTAATAACATGAGCAATGCGACCACTTTCCGCACAGAGAAAATTGTGTAATATAGCCAACTGCGGAACAGAGCGCAGTTGTTGAAGGTTTGATTTTCGTTAACAGCGTTCTTGTAGCCGCGTATTTGTTATCTTTTTTAAATTGAGGTTTCCTACGACGTTAATCATTCATATTTTTTAGGTAAACTTTGTGTCATGGTGTGCACAACACACAAATGGATAATTTTCTGCGACTGAAAGGCGGCTCTGCAGTCTCTACTATCACCTTTACGTCGCGGTCCACACGATCAGCTGGTCTTTGAGATTGCCGAGGCAATACACAATCTAATTGAGATAGGGCATAGAATAACTTTTCAGTGGCTTCCAAGTCATTGCGGAATTATCGGCAATGAACGGGCCGATCAAGCTGCTCGCCCAGCTCATAAAGAAGATCACCAACGGCCCATGCCACTTTCTATAGGACTGAAGTTGCGCGGAAGCTTCGCGTGCTTGCTCGCCGACCCTACAAGCAGGGGCGTGTCCAGGTTTTTGCTGAGGGGGGGGGGGGGGGTCAGCTTCTGTCAATGATGATGATGATGATGATGATGATGATAGTAGCTTATCGTATTTACTAAACTTCAACGTTTCTGCTCAAGATTAGCGCGCCTCTTATACGGCTAGTGCAACACCTGTAACGAAGCTGTGTATTGGTTTCACCGAACTTATAGGAAAAGGACGTTGCCCAACACAGCCATGTGATAATATATTTAGGTCTGTATTGTTTCGGATAATAAAATTTGGGATGATATCTTGCAGATTCGTTATAGGTGCGTAAGCATAGGTTCGTCATTGGAGTTCTGTTGGGACACCTTGAGTTCCTAACAAGGTTCTTTGTGTTCAGCCGAGACACCTTCGTTAGCTTTGGAGGGCTAACGCTTCCGCTCCAACGCGCCAGCCACTACACTGGTTGTTTATGATATGCGATTCACCGCGTATGAAGACTCACGACGCCACCTACAAGAAGAACGATGTGGCGTGTTAGCCGAGAGCGCGAGCCAGCGTCTTTTTCTTCATGTTTTGTTTCCCACACGACGTCATCCTTTTACACAAGGCGCGCATCTGATCCCGTTTAAATTTCATTTACCTCGCGACGCCATTCGCGCGCTGGCTTTGGCCGCTGACCTCACGCTCCCCCACTGCGCAGCCGCGGCTTCGCCTGCTATGCGAGAACGCCCACTCAGACAAGCAGATCCGCCGGGTTTGAGCCTCCTATGCTTAATTTACGACAATAAAACAGCCCGAAGTTACGAGCTCGTATAATGCAAAACTTGTAGCGCACGAACGTTACTGTGCTTGTACTGGATATTGTCAATGTGTAATTGATCACATTGAGCGTTTTAGGCAATAAAGTTGCCTATGCGTAGTTCTTAGTTTAGTCGTTAGTTGTTATTACTTATATATAAACACTTCAGCGAGAGAACTTCGTTAAGCAGGTTGGTCGCGGAACCACCTTGTGAACTGTGAAACTGAAAGCGGCATACTCCGCCCGAAGAACAGATGAGTTGTGAAAAGAGCGCGGGGAGAGTTACTCACTCCTTTTAATAAGTCTGACACAACGCTCAACTCTTAAAAATAAACAGTGCATGGCTTAACAGTTTATTATTTTGTTACCGTTTACACTGAGAATGAAATAAACAGGAATAAACCAAAGTATAACAAAAAAATTACTGCTGCATTTGTGCACTGTTTGCTCCATGACAATCCCCGAGTTCCCTGACAATCCACGCAGGGCAACAGCGAGATGTGATGAGTGGACCTCGCTTCCTCTATATTTATTTTACAAAGGCTCGTTATACATTTGAGGTAGCGGCTGGGTATTTCTTCATTTTTGTTGAAACGCACGATACAATTTACATGTCACATACAAATTGCGTAACAAAATGGTATGAAGTTTTTTGTGTAAAACTGGCTAGAACTCGCGTGAAGCAAAAAAATCATGAGCCATTCCCCTCTGTGAAGGTGGATGACCAGAGAAGCTGTTTAGCACACGACACAGAGATGACACATAATTTTTATGAAAGGTACGAACACATTTTTTGTCTTGAGTGGCGGCGGTAATCGCGACGAAAGGCACACACAAACGCGCGTGCACACACACATTCATTCTTGATCCGTGGTCTTGATCGGCGGTACACAATCGAGCACACACACATTTCTTGCTTACGGGGAACAAAACGCACGACGGTGCCGCCACCCCGAGAGAGCAACAGGAAACTAGACACGCAAGCGGTTGGAACGACGATAAAGAGAGGGAGCTCAGTTCTTGCTTACGGAGTTGAAAAATCCACGGAACGCTTCAGAAACAGCTTTGCTGTAAAACCGGGCAACCTTTCAGTTTTCATCGTAAAGCAAACAGTTAAGGAACATTTTGCGCCGGTTTTTCAAAACGAACCTTTCTGACACTTCATCTTCATTATTGTTCATCGCTCGATGCACACTAATCAAAAGGAGTCCTGCCAGACGCTCATCGGTCATCGTTGATCTTGTGTAGGTCATCGTCCAGCGCAAAGCAGAAAAACTCCTCTCTGCCTCGACGCTTGTGCATGGTAAGGTTCCTCCAATTCGTAACAATGACTTTATGTTGGGAAATACGTCTTCGTCAGTGGACTTAATCAAGTTAGATATGTTGTGTTCCACTGCGCCGCCCTCTCGGGACCAAAAGTTGCGCCACTCTCTCAGCTCCATCTTGAGAGAACATGGAGCCGGGAGGTCTATTTCCCAGAACAACAAACCATTTCTCAGTTTTTCCAGGTCAACTGAGGTAACAGCAGGCGGTAAAAGCTGGAACAGGGCAAGACCAACTCGATCGCTCTTTGGGAAACGACTGTCCATTTCTTGAATAACATGGTCTAGAAAAGGGACAGCAGGCGGTAGTACTCGCGCGCGTCTGCCGCTGGAGCATTCGCCCGGTTGCGCTGAAACCCTATAAGCCGAGGCTTCGTGATAACTGTGTCCACAGACAAAGCAAGCTTTTCCGCAGTCTGAAACCAGTCGTCGTACTCGGACTCGATTTGCTCGCGCACGTGTTTCATACGGTCGATGGTCTTGTCTATCATGTTGTAGGCTTCAACAATGTCCCCGTCTCGTTTTTGAAGCTTCGCAGCTATGGGGCGGAGAAATTCCAAAACGTTCCTGAGTATTATGAAGGGCACAATCATGTCGGACGCTCGTAACCTGCTAGACAAACCTGAAGCTTTTGTGACGGAACTTGCGTCGAACTGCCAAACACTTTTGTCAATGCCGTATGCTTCTGGCGTTGCCACTGCGCCAAGGCCGTTCATAATTGACACGTATAGCAACTGGAAATTTTCCAGTGCAGTATGCCGTTCAATCCATCTGGTCTTGCAGAGGCCCTTCAGCCTCCTGCTTGTTATTTCGCTACCTGACTGTGAAATAACGAACTCCAAGAAAGCTGTTCGTTTCGGTGAGGCATCAAAAAAGACAAACACCTCGTTTACAGTGTCAAGAACAGCTCTGATGCTAGGGAGCTTGCAAGCAGCAGCCACCGACAAGTTGAGACGATGAGAGTGGCAGTGTACGTAAAGGGCCAAAGGAGATAATTCTCGGATGCGCCCCTGAGTACCGACCCGCGCTGATGACATTGACGAAGCGCCATCGTATGACTGTCCCTCTAACCGACTTGACATCCAGCTGCTGTTTGGACAACGAGTTCACTATTGCGTGGGCAATTGACTCTCCAGTCGTTCGCTGAAGTTCGGCAACATCAAAAGGAACCTCCTGAATTTCCTGTGCGGAATCAACAAATCGTAAACACACAGCAAGAAACTCGCGATTTGAATAAGGTTCTGTGACCTCATCCGCCATGATAGAAAACACCCGTTGACCGCGTCGAATCTGCAATGCAATTTTTTCTTGAATTAAAGTCCTTAGTGATCCTAATGACTTCATTTTGAGTAGTTTTAGAGGTCATTGTCGCGTTGCGTGGTGCGTCTTGCAGATGCTGTTTAAATAGAGGATCATGACTTGCAAGCAGGTTCAAAATTGCCAAGACATTTCATCTGTTTGTTGAATCACTTGCGGAGTCATCTCGATGACCTCGGAGACTGATGGACTGTTTGGCACAGAGTAGAACAACTTCAATAATGCTCTTAAGAATGCGCAAGTTTTTCTCGTACAACTCCTGGCTTTGCTTAGACAGTACAGCAGGAACCATTTTCATAGGGTTCTCCACTGCTGCAGTGAAGGTGCTTGCCTGTAGCATTGCATCCTTATGACCCACACTCGACTCATGGGAGTGAAGGGATCCTTCTTTTCCACATGCCTTGGACAGTTTTGTCATAGGTGTCCTTACAAATACGTTAGAGCTGTAGGACGAGCGCTCTGTCTTTGGAGGGAACAAGATGCAGAACTTGCACAATCCGCCATTTAAGTGCTTGCTGTATAGACGAGCCAACGGTGCCTCTCTAACCAGCTTCTCTGGAAGGTAAGCCTCTTCTGATGACCTTTATCGCCTTTTTTAACAGTTTGGGTCAGCAGCTGCATGCCCGTCGACGGTACAAATGGGTCCCTTAGGAATTGTATCTTCTCGTCGTCCGACATCGCCTTTAAGCTGAGTGTACCATCGACAATGTAACCGAGGTCCCGTATGCATAGCTGTGGAGGTAGCTCTCCATTCGCAGCAGATGGGCGCACCGCTGTGCCTTGTCCGCGAAATGATTGGGAGGCACTGGATGGGCCTCGGGAAGTATTCACTGCAGCAGTGTTGAATGGAAATAAAGACATTTTCACCTGAGCGACAGCTACGTAAATAAACAGAAAGAATGCAGTTGATACGAGTGTACATACGCCTTGCGTTTTAAAACTATATGCCTTGTGGTATGTGAACAAACAGTATCTTTTTGTGGAAAGTAGAATGTATCATTTACAAGATGCCTTTTTCTTTTTCATTTTCCTTTCCTTTCTTGTTTATTAGGGAATAGGATACGTTGTGTAGACGACATTAGGTTTGCAAACAAAGCATACAGGCTATAGGCAAAAGGCAGAGGCAACAAGTTGAAAATATGCTTACGTTTTCCAAAAAAAAGTTATCCGCTTTGAAGTGCGCTAAAAATTGAGCCATTCCACTCTTTAAAGGTAGATGACCAGTGACGCTGTTTAGTACACGACACAGAGGCCTCCCCATTACTACGACAGAAGACAAGTAAAATTCAAAATGTAGAACGGGAACTTGTCTTTGATTTTTTTTTACATATACATTGGCGTGGGCTTACCTTTACTTTTTCTCTACCATGGGGAAAATCGCTGTTTTTTGTAGGTTAAGCTTGATTTTTTTTTGAAAGAACTACTGCACTCAATATTTTATGTAATACATAAACAAAAAGCAATTTGAATGCACTTATCCAGCATATAAGCTTTATTAACGTGATGTATGTCATAAAAAATTATGGGGGATGCTCTGAAATTTCTAAGAATGTATTTTGAACGCATTCTTAGCCTAGTTGGACCGATAGCGATGTGGAATGAATCACTGAACCCACGCGGCGACGCATAGAAGGTGCGCAAGCGCGCTGCGAGCGTGCTGCCGCCATTTCCAGGACGTTTCCAGGACGCTGAAATTAGCCTCCTGATCCACAGCGCCACAGTTGCCCTTCAACTCGACGCATATATTCAACGCATAGTGCGCATACATTCAAGTGTGTGCCCATTCACTTATTCTTGACACGTTCGCGAAAGAGTGGGCGTAAGTTTCCCGCGCAGTTGACGCGGATGTGTGTAGGTATTCTGCGCGAACCCTACTATGACAGGAAGCGGAGCTATGTACTCCCTTTAGCATTGTTTAAAGAGTGGTACTCACTCTTGACGACGTACCGGGGCTGAAGTTTCTGCATCCTCGAAAGCCGTACATCTCGAAGTGCCCGAAACACGGTACGGACAGTCCCAGCCGCGGTCCGCGAGCTTGGCCTCACATATTCATTACATTCCTTAATATGCCAGTAACTGTTTTTGCAGTCAACTACTACATACATCTTCATTCCACATGATTCAATCCAGCCTGATGGAGCACAGTGCGTTAGCGAAAACTCAGTTACATTTCCGACAGCTCATCGCACAGAAACAAGGTAGGATCGGTAATGGTTTCGTATTCGTGCGCGGTCGCTGATGCGACGTACGCCTAAAGCGCCGTCTCGTTTCTCTAGAACAAACTGCTCGTTTCTCTAAAACAAACTTCTTCGCGAAAAGGGTCAATAGTTCTCGTTCTAATTCACGTCCGATAGCGCAGTGTATCTAGGAGCGGCGCGGTAGGTCTCGAAAGCGGCGTTTCAAACCATCGATAGCGGGGCTAAAGATGTTCTATGGGCGCAGTACAAAAAGAATTAAGCAAAAGAAAACCCGTAAAACAAAGAGCGTAGTTATACGGTTTTTTTTTGTACGCATATTTACCTTTGCTGGCTCCAGTGTCTTCAAACAAACGCTTGGACACATGAGAAAAAAATGTCGATATCTTCTTCTGTGACATTGTAGCGCAAAATTCCGGGCAATCGCTACGCTGCATTGAAGGGCAGATAGGCGAACTACGGAGGACAGGGGCACATATTAGGTTGATCTATATTTACTGCTTAAGTTGATCAACATTAGACTGCACACTGGGACACTCTGACTGGAGACAACATAAAACGCAAAGAAAGACGGCGTGGTCTCAGCTTGGTCCGGCCCTGCGCGCCTCTGCTTGAATGGTTTTGTAGTGTGCTCAAAGGAAAGCGCGGGCTGATGTGTTGCATGTTGCTCCCGAGCGGAGGCGCGGCAAGACGGTCCTCCTGAAGTTTCTCCGCCGTGCGCGACTGCAGGCGACGTTCTTCCTCGGACTCTGGTCTTTCGACGCATTCTCCGCTTTTGCATGGTCCCGCTCTCGCTGTCTGTGTTCGCTGTCTGTGTTCACGTTGTCTGTATTCACGCTGCTGCTACCGACGCCTCTCCAATTTGTTAGCTTTTTATCCGGCGTGAACGCGCTACGCTACACCCCTGGCTTTTTCAGGTAACGGTAAGAGGCAACCGATGGCACTGGGGCACTCTGACAGAAGACAACATAAAACTTAAATATAAACTCCCAAGGCGGAACTAAGTTAATCAGGCGCGAAGGCGCTCGCGCGACATCGGCGTACTTCACAAAAGGGACGTCCTCTCGTTCGCGCGACGCCGCGGACGGGACGAGGAAATCACGGCCAGCGCCAGGAGGTCCAAGATGCATAAGAAAAATTAACTAAGGCAACTTAGCGACACAACGCCCCTACGGAAAACAGCTATGCTTGTGAGCGAGCTAGCTTTACTTCTACATGACTTCTACCATTGGAAATTGCGAAAAATACCTTTGAAGAATGCTGGTGGCCGTATTTTTTAGCGACAAGCTCATTGCCCTGTCAGCGAGGGGCGATGCAGAAATCTGAGGGGGACAGGAAATCAGGACATCCGGACATCCCCCCTGGATCCGCGCCTGCCCACAAGGTCACAATGGAATGAATCGCACTTCAAGCATGCTCGCTTATATACTCTCTGGACCCAACCCTACGCCTTCGAGTACCACCAAGGCTTCGCCGAGGAGACGCAACCCTTTTATGCCGATTATGGTTGGGCGTTGCGTTTATCAACGCCTATGCGTTCCGCATATATAGGAATGGCCAACAGCGCAGCCTGTGACCACTGCGGCAAGGAAGAATCGATTGTATATATTTTGTGCGACTGCCCGCAGTACAGTGCGCAGAGACATTCTCTTAACAACGCGTTCAACCAATTGGACGACCGGCCTCTGCCGGAAGAACAAATTCTCCACCACAGACTGGACTTAATGCCACCGAAGAAGGCCGTGCAGGCGCAATAGGTGACCCGTAAAACGAGCAATCGCAGGGAATTGTGCACCCGTCTGCAGCTTCCGGTTCGACGGACAGCGCGGTGGCATCGGCGGCATGCACCCGGCGGCGTATTTCCATTTGCGCCCTATTTTTTACCTCCATGGCGCCCACGTACAGCTCTCGACCGCTGGCGCCACGCTGCGCCACTCGCGCGTACCGCGTTTCTAGGTGGTTCCTTTCGCCGAGGGCGCTCGAACGCAATCATATGGTTCGTATGAATGCAAGCCCTGGAAGCGTCGCTGGATGCCGGAGTGGTTACGGCGCTGGCTTCAGAATAGTGCGTGCGCGGGTTCGAATCCCGCCCTGGCTAGAATTTTTTTCTTAATATCACGCTTTTCCTTTCTTTTTTCCCTCTCTGCTTGCCAGCGTGGTCGGTTGAACCCCGGTGCCACGGCGGAAGCCGTGGTGCCGGGCGCCGACGCGAAGCGGCGGTCGTTGGGGTGTTGCGGAGCGCAGCGTAGCAACACCCCAAATAAAAAATACTGCTCCAGTAACGTACACTGCTCCCTCCCTGATAGAACATAGAACAACATACAACACAACAACATAGAACACCATGACACGAACACCACGAGGGAGCAATGGGAGGCACTGCTGTCCAGCTCGGCCCTCGACGACCAGCTCAAGCTGATCCAGAGAGCAGAGAAGATGGCAAGAGCCAGCGGAGCCCTGGACTAGGGGCCCCGACCATTAGCGATGCCCCATTGGGGCAAGACAAAACTATCTTTGAATTAAAGTTTATCTATCTATCTACCTCCCTGATAGTAAGATTACATTTGGATAATCAAAACAGTGATGCGTTTATTTAGGAATACCACCGATCCCCTAACAGCAGGCTAGTCACCACCAGCCCAGCGTGTTCTCCGTCAACGCCTCCTCCGTTCCAACGGCGGCGGCTAGAAACATGGTACGCGCGAGCGGCGCAACGTGGCGCCAGCGGTCGAGCTCTGTTAGGGTGCCTCGATGCCCAGCGCCGCGGCGCTGGCATCGAGGCACCCTTAAAACCCCTATATATAAAAAGTAGCGCCATCCACTTCCCTCCTCCTCCGTTCCACTATCGCGCTCAGCGCGACCAGCGCGATCGAGGCGCGATATCGACAGTGGCGCCGCCTGCGTCGGGCCTGCCGTGGCAGACGACACCTAACGCGCTACCAGAGGAAATCCGAGGAGAACTTCGATCGCGCCCTGCGGAGACGTTTTTGAGGCGCGATTTTGCTTCGTCAGTCAGTAACTGGTCTTAATAATACCGTTTTGGAAGTAGCAACGCGACGATGCGAGACGGCGCAAATATCAAGTGTGCAGCAAGCGTTTGCGCACGCCGGATGGTAAACAAAAATAGCCTTTTGCCCTCGCCTTGTCGGTTGCGGCAACTTAAGGCGCAGCAGCATGCCATCACAACGAAGTTCTTGTCCATAACACGTTTGATCCATTTGTGCGTACAGCACTTTCGTCGCTCAGGCCCGAGAATGGCAGTCGGAGCGCGCTGGAAAGAAAAAAATATTGACCCTTTTCGCGGAGCAGTTTGCGTTAGAGAAACGAGATGGCGCTCACGGCGGCGCGCCATGCCTCTCCTCAGCGACCGCGCACGAATACGAAACCATTACCGCTTCTACCTTGCTTCTGTGCGATCAGCTGTCGGAAATTCAACTGAGTTTTCGCTAACACACTGTGCTCCAATCATGCTAGATTTAATCATGTGGATTGAAGACATGTGCAATAGTTGGCTGCAAAAATAGTGACTGGCATGTTAAGGAATAGAATAAATCTGCGAGGCCAAGTTCGCGGACCGCTGCTGCAACTGTCCGAACGTGTTACCGGCACTTCGGGATGTACGGCTTTCCTCGAGGATACAGAAATTTGTTTATCCGCCAGCCTTGTATCGCTAACCTTCAAAGAAAGGGCTTCATCCCCAGAACGTCGGCAAGAGTGAGTACCACTCGTTAAACAATGACAAAGGGAGTAGCGCCCCTGTATATGGGGCAAGTTTAATTGTGGTGGCGCGTTATATATTGAGGAATAGCGTACCCGATGCTAAACCCAAAAGCATTTTGTGACGGACGCCTGCGCAATGGGGGTGACGTTATCTTCTTGCCGCCCCGAAGCGCTTGGGGGGCCCCGGCCTATTCTCTCAAATATTTCTAGAAAGCGTGCGTGTGTGTGTGCGTGCGTGTGTGCAAGGTATATGTAAACTGGTAGCGTAGCTTCCATGGAAGCCCAGATGTCAAGAAAATGGCGGCTCGTTGCAACCATCGCCATCTACGTATTGGGGAGACAACTAACAGCAAGCAAAAAATAAAAAGTGACGTCACAACCGGAAATGGCAGTGACATCAAGATCTTAGGCTGCTTGGCGCGAATGTTTGAATTTCTTCAGCGTCCGGCATTTCGACTGCAACTCCAGAAGTTATTTTTCTTTTGAGGCTGAGTCGAGCTTGCGACTCGCCTCAGCTGAAGCGTATCATTAAACTATAGGAGTGGTGTATGTCTTAATGTCATCATAATTAGACTATTATTGACGGCAATTGCTCCAATAAGTTCCTTAGGAAGATGAGCGAATAGGATGGAAATAAATGACAGTAACACAGAGGTTACAAGCAAACTTCACTTTTATTCATCTAGAATAATGCAATCAATATAATTGACCAAACAAAACTTATTTCAATGGATGAAAAGTACTATGGCCAGCACACAGTCGTAATGTATAGCAACATGCGAAACCTTTTAGCAGAATCATTCGCAATTCCGTGTGACACCATGGCCGCTATTTTGTAGCGATGCCTTATGCTTTATTCTACACTAGTCTGATCATCCACCGCTCACGGCCGGCTGATCCCGTTGATAACGTGAGCGGACCGTCGCTCCGACCCCTAACAAAGTGCGAAAAGCACGAAAAGGCATTAGCATCGGAAAGGCATAGCTACAAAATACCGGCCCATGTGTTCATATCCAATAGTTATCAGACAAGACAACATTGCTACACATCGTCATTTAGAAAACCTTTGACTTACTAATTTTGCTTCCCGTCGGACACACAGAGCCTGCGTTACGGAGTGAACGAACACAGCGCGACGTTTCTTCGCGGAGCGTGCCGCCTTTATCGTCACGACGAGACACAGCGCGTCGGATGCCGTAGCGGGAACTTGCACGATAAGAAAAAGTCACAGACCTGCGCGGCACAGGCAGCACAGTCACAGCGTAAGCTGGTTGAGCGGCGGAAGAGTAGCTCCAATTTCGGCACCAGGCACAACAAGGCTTTCGCGGCAAAGTGTCTTCGCCTCGATTTTGACGAGAACGATCTGAACTGTCCGCCCGGCGTCGACGGCGAGCTGTGGCTTGTAATGCTCTCTGAGCCCGATGATGCCTGGTTCTGGCCGCGCACGTAGCTCTACGATTCGCTTCTTCAGCAGCGGTTCGTACCTTGCGAGGAGACGCCATAACGTGTACCGAAGAGGTACCCAGAATACGTGGCGCACATCTAACATCGGGATAGCGTTGATTGCGCGTTTCGTCTGAATCGCATCGCGTCTGAATCGCATCTCGTCGCACGCGGCAGTTGCAGGCACGTTAACTAGATGTCGCCACCATACTGGCGGAGGCTTGGGTCGTCGCGCAGGCGCAGAGGCGCAGGGCGCGTGAAAAGGGAATGTTTCTTTTACCTGAGAAGCGCTTACGTAGCTCAGTGGTAAAGTATCCGACTCCCACGCAGTGGGCCGGGGTTCGATACCGGCGGGGACCGGGTACTTTTTTTCGCATTTCCCGCGATAGCGGCTACGGGGCAGCGGCGGCGGCATCATCGCGACCAGAAACGGCTATTGGAGTGAGCTCATAACAGCTTACGCTGTAAAAACCGGCACTCACACCTTTCGCCAATGAATGCCGTGCGCTAGGCCACGCAAAACTTGAAGTGAAGTGCACGCCACACTTTGAACAAACACGCAAGGAAATACAAAAAAAAAACTCGGATGAAACCGCCACGTTCTGCTGGTTTGCACAGTATGGCCAAGTCTTGCGCCAGATTCACTGGTTGGTAGAGGTCACCAAGAACGAACTAATAAATTGTGAAATAGGAACAAAATTAACATTTGCAAAATTAACGGAATATTTCCTCATATGGCAGTATTCTGATAAAAAACTTTCGAACATTTTTTTCCCATGAGTGTCCTAGTTTCAGGGTGATTCCACGAGAGATCAACGCGGGTCCAAAATTCATATTTTAGATTTCATTCAATATTTTATATTTTGTGCGCATATCACTTGGTAGCACGAAAGTGAACTTGCCTTCTTTGACAAATGAATACTTTAGGAGAAAAAAAATCCAAATTCTTCAGGTTGCAGGCACCATTTTCATGCACCGGGCATTCTCGCAAATTCACAACAATGTGAAATATTACGGCTACAAAGGATGCATTTTCTTGTGTAAAACGTATACGTAAAGAAGAGTCAGCAAGCGTTGTTTGAGGCTTCTGTGCAAAACGGAAGTGCTTTAGAAAAAATTCTTAATTTGCTACACTTTTCGAAATTTTCTATATTTACGAATTTTTATCTACTAAACTAATACATGTAGCCTTTTGAAGTTTGTTGGGATATGAGACCTTAACCTTAATTTTTAACGATTGTGCGGAATATTGTTGCTGTAGCACAAATTTCCATTTTTACAGTTTGCCTCAAATGTGAAGTTTTGACGAAAATGAACACTATTTAAAAATCAAAAGAAAAAAAACCATCGTTAATTTTTCTCAAAATTTTGTAAACAGCTGTCCACAGACACTGAAAAAAGAACATTAAAAACATCTTTCATTATTTTGTTTTTAATGACAATATATGTGGAAGAAATGAGAGCTTCGGCCGGGATGCAGCAAGGTGCTAAGAAATAGGGACATCGGGGTAAAAAGAACGTCCATTAGCCTCTGACTTGCCTAAATTGGCCAGGATTGCGACACAAGGGTAACTTTACCCTTATGATTAATACTTATGCATAAAATACCGTTTAGTACAATACTAATTCTCTTGAATGTGAGTAAAGATACGTCAACAGAGCAACCTTGACATGGCTCATTTTATCTAACAAGTGTGCGTAGCTTGCAGCGCAGATAATTTCAGATTTAACGGTGAACTAGTAACAAAATTTACGGCAGGTAAAAGTCTCTAAAAATGTCGTACTCGCCATGGCTCCGTCGGAAATGCCATTATACAGTATAACCTAAGATACAGTGGTGGGGGGGGGGGGGAGGGGGCGGTGGTGTTGGTTAGGGCTGATTTAGCTGGCAGATAGTACCAGCAGGTTGCTCTCTTCTACCGCCTCTTTAAAAAGGGCGTTGAACAGGTGGACAGAGGCGCGACACTTCCTCTCTCAGAAACTTATGTGTTTTGGGAAACATTACCTGTTCCACACCCTCTTAAGGAAATTGTCTTCTGTGCGAAGCCTCAAGTAGAGCGTTTCTGTTTTTATTGAAGTATTGGCAGGCACAGATGAACTGTTCCGCGTTAACAGGGAGGGGGGGGGGGGTGTTCGCGGAACTAGTTCTTACTCTATGAAACAGCGTATAGCTTCTGCGTGACGGATTCCTTAAACCACTCCTGGATGGTGAGGTGATATTCAAAGTGCTGAGAAGTCTTTATATAAGGGGTGATTCATTGGCACTCTTAATGTAATCTGCTGCCTCATTGCCTGCAAGTCCAAGATGTGGTGGTATCCACTGAAACTTCACAATGAAATGCCTATTGCTGAGCTCCTTAGCTAACATCAATGACTGTCGGCCGAACTTGCTGCCATACAATGCACGGGATAATTGTTGGAGCACCGCTGACAAATCCGAAAGGATGATAGCGTGCTGAGAACGCGTCCTCAATTTACGAAGCGCTGCAGTAATGGCGGCTCTTTCCACATTTTCAATAAGACCAACTGATCCAGAGGGCCAGATGACGCAGATCTAATGAAGCGAATCTAATAAAGCTTGCTCTTAAGAGGAAGCGTTAGTTCGGGCCCAACTTCGATGCCGCCTATTCAAATACATGTAAAACGCAGAAACGATTTTCTCAGATAACCATTAGGCCGATTTTACTTAAGTTTGTTGCCCATGAGAGAGAAAGGTAAATTCTAGTGACTGTCGGACGCGAAATGTCGATTTCTGGCCTGCATTATTTAACTAGAATTTTCAAGAATTGCTAAGTTTGAAAAAAAAAATAGAAGCACGTAGTTTACAAATTCGTAGCTCTGCACCTATATAAAAGATATCACAGACCTGTGAACGGCATCTATTAGAACATTCAAAGCAGACAAATTTGATATGCCAATTTATTTCTTACGTGAATTTGTTACATTGTTTACAAGGATTTTGCACAAGTTCTACACACAAAATAGTAGTCTATTTTAAATCCATGTACAATATAGCAATTTTGTACACTTTAGATTTACTATTCGGTGCAGTTTACAAGATTGTGATATCATGTTTCATTGCTGAGTTAGAGTTCTAAATTTGATAGTTTCATATTCTGAAGCTCTGCTATTTTGTTAATTTTATTAAACAGTTGACGACTTAAATAAAAAAATCGCAACCAACAGCCACTAGACTTTCACTTTTCTTTTAACTGCAACAAACGTCATCAAATGTGGTGCAGTGGTTGCCGAGAAAAACGAATTCTCGTTTTACATGTATTTAGATAGGAGCACCCAAGCTAAAGCTTCCTCTTAAGGCGGCAGCCACACCGCCAGTTACTTTCAACGTATTTCGCTTTACTACCTGTTTGCCACCGCCTCCCACGGACCCACTCCCCATTCTACTACACTCTACCAACTCGTTCAAAAGACGATTTTCATAAGAGCATCATCTGAAAGCACTAACAAAATATGAGCACGAATGATTCCCCAGTATCACAATTTACGTCAGAAAGTTAGGCATTCGAGAACTGCGTGCTTGTAATCATCATCATCATCATCATCATCATCGTCATCATCATCATCATCAGCCTATATTTTATGTCCACTGCAGGACGAAGGCCTCTCCCTGCGATCTCCAATTACTCTTTCTTGCGCTAGCGTATTCCAACTTGCGCCTGCAAATTTCCTAACTTCATCATCCCATCTGGTTTTCTGCCGACCTCGACTGCGCTTCCCTTCTCTTGGTATCCATTCTGTAACCCTAATGGTCCACCGGTTATCCATCCTACGCATTACACGGCCTGCCCAGCTCCATTTCTTCCGCTTAATGTCAACTAGAATATCGGCTATCCCCGTTTGTTCTCTGATCCACACCGCTCTCTTCCTGTCTCTTAACGTTAGTCCTAAGATTTTTCGTTCCATCGCTCTTTGTGCGGTCCTTAACTTGTTCTCGAGCTTCTTTGTTAACCTCCATAGTTTCTGCCCCATATGTTAGCACCGGTAGAATGCAATGATTGTACACTTTTCTTTTCAACGACAGTGGTAAGCTCCCAGTCAGGATTTGGTAATGCCTGCCGTATGCACTCCAACCCAATTTTATTCTTCTGTAAATTTCTTTCGCGTGATCAGGGTCCCCTGTGAGTAATTGACCTAGATAAACGTACTCCTTTACAGACTCTAGAGGCTGACTGGCGATCCTGAATTCTTGTTCCCTTGCCATGCTATTGAACATTATCTTTGTCTTCTGCATATTCATCTTCAACCCAATTCTTACACTTTCTCGATTAAGGTCCTCAATCATTTGTTGTAATTCGTCTTCATTGTTGCTGAATAGGACAATGTCATCTGCAAACCGAAGGTTGCTGAGATATTCGCCGTTGATCCTCACTCCTGAGCCTTCCCCGTCTAACAGCTTGAATACTTCTTCTAAGCATGCAGTGAATAGCATTGGAGAGATTGTGTCTTCTTGCCTGACCCCTTTCTTGATAGGTATCTTTCTACTTTTCTTGTGGAGAACCAAGGTAGCTGTGGAATCCTTGTAGATGTTTGCTAAGATATTCACGTATGCCTCCTGTACTCCTTGATTACGCAATGCCTCTATGACTGCTGGTATCTCTACTGAATCAAATGCCTTTTCATAATCTATGAAAGCCATGTAGAGAGGTTGATTGTACTCCGCAGATTTCTCGATTACCTGATTTATGACATGGATATGATCCATCGTAGAATATCCCTTCCTGAAGCCAGCCTGTTCTCTTGGTTGGCTGAAGTCAAGTGTTGCCCTGATTCTATTGGAAATTATCTTGGTGAATATTTTATACAATACTGAAAGCAAGCTAATGGGTCTATAATTCTTCAGTTCTTTAACGTCTCCCTTCTTATGGATTAGTATAATGTTGGCGTTCTTCCAGCTCTCTGGTACACATGAAGTTGTGAGGCATTGCGTATAAAGGGCCGCAAGCTTTTCAAGCATGATATCTCCTCCATCTTTGATTAAATCTACTGTTATTCCATCTTCTCCAGCAGCTTTTCCCCTGGTAATGTCTTTCAAGGCCCTTCTAACTTCAGCGCTAGTTATAGAAGGATCCTCGTTTCCGGTTCATCATTATTTTGAATGAAAGTAGCTTGGCTGTTTTGGGCACTGTACAGGTCAGTATAGAATTCTTCCGCTGCTTTTACTATGTCATCAAAATTGCTGATGATATTACCATGCTTATCTTTCAGTGTATACATCTTGCCTTGTCCTATGCCAAGCTTTCTTCTTACTGATTTAATGCTGCGTCCATATTTTACGGCTTCCTCAATCTTTCCCACGTTATAATTTCGAATATCCCTTACTTTTTTCTTGTTGATTAGTTTTGACAGTTCAGCGAATTCTATCTGATCTCTTGAGTTGGACATTTTCATCTTCTGTCGTTTCTTTATTAGGTCCTTTGTTTCTTGGGAGAGCTTACCTACTGGTTGCCTTGGTGCCTTACCTCCCACTTCATTTGCTGCTTCTGAGATCAGCCTAGTTACGGTTTCATTCATTGTCTCTATGTTGTCTTCATCTTCCTGTTCTAAAGCTGCATATTTGTTTGCAAGCACCAGCCTAAATTGGTCTGCTTTTACCCTTACTGCCTCTAGGTTGGCCTGTTTCCTCTTGACTAATTTCACTCTCTCTCTCTTCAAATTGAGAGAAATCCGAGACCTCACTAACCTATGGTCACTGCACTTAAGCTTACCTAACACTTCTACATCCTGCACTATGCTTGGATCGGCAGAGAGTATGAAATTTATTTCATTCCTTGTTTCTCCATTAGGGCTTTTCCAGGTCCACTTCCTGTTGCTGCGCTTCCTGAAGAAGGTATTCATTATTCGGAGCCTATTCCTTTCCGCGAATTCTACTAACATCTCTCCTCTTGCATTCCTAGAATCCATGCCGTAGATGGCAATTGCTTGCTCACCAACCTGCTTTTTCCCCACTTTTGCATTGAAGTCGCCCATGACTAAAGTATACTGAGTTTGCACCTTTCTCATTGCTAGTTCAACATCTTCATAAAACTGTTCTATTTCTTCATCATCGTGACTAGAGATTGGGGCATAGGCTTGTACTACCTTCATTTTGTACCTCCTATTCAGCTTTATTACTACAACTGCTACCCTCTCATTTATGCTGTAGAATTCATCAATGTTGCCCGCTATGTTGTTATGCACTAGAAATCCTACCTCGGATTCTTTCTTATCTGGAAGACCTCTGTAGCTGAGGACGTGGCCGTTAGTCAGCACTGTGTAAGCCTCACCAGTTCTTCTAACCTCACTAAGGCCAATAATATCCCAGGAAATGCCTGATAATTCTTCAAATAGTCCTGCTAAGCTAGCCTCACTCGAGAGGGTGCGCGTGTTGAACGTTGCCAGGTTCAGTTTCCATTGGCGGCCTGTCTTGACCCAGAGATTCTTAGCACCCTCTGCCGCGTAGCAGGTCTGACCGCCGCCTTGGTCAGGTGCTCTTCAGCCACTGGGAACTGAGGGCCATGGGTTAACTGTCGGAGTCATGAGGGAGGTAGTGGCCGAATACTGCACCAGGGAGGCCAATTCCTGTTCTGGTGAGGGAGTGACTTTGATGAAGCTTTATGGGCCTTCCTAGTTTGGTTGCACCTGAAATAGTATAGCCCCACTAGCTCTCGGCGATATATATTTTTTTCTTGCCGGTGTTAGGCACCACTCCATGCCTGAAAATTTGATGGACTGGAGTAGGATTCGAACTTACGACCTTCAGATTTGAAGCCGGGTATTCTACCTCTGCTCCACGCCACCATTGTAATCATAATACTAGTTTATAAAAACTGCCATTTTGTCGCAATCATGGCCAAGTTTAGGCAAGTCAGAGGCTAATGGACGTTCTTTTTACCCCGATGTCCCTATTTCTTAGCACCTTGCTGCATCCCGGCGAAGCTCTCATTTCTTCCACATATATTGTCATTAAAAACAAAATAATGAAATATGTTTTTAATGTTCTTTTTTCAGTGTCTGTGGACAGCTGTTTACAAAATTTTGAGAAAAATTAACGATGGTTTTTTTTCTTTTGATTTTTAAATAGTGTTCATTTTCGTCAAAACTTCACATTTGAGGCAAACTGTAAAAATGGAAATTTGTGCTACAGCAACAATATTCCGCACAATCGTTAAAAATTAAGGTTAAGGTCTCATATCCCAACAAATTTCAAAAGGCTACATGTATTAGTTTAGTAGATAAAAATTCGTAAATATAGAAAATTTCGAAAAGTGTAGCAAATTAAGAATTTTTTCTAAAACACTTCCGTTTTGCACAGAAGCCTCAAACAACGCTTGCTGACTCTTCTTTACGTATACGTTTTACAAAAGAAAATGCATTCTTTGTAGCCGTAATATTTTGTATTTTACATTGTTGTGAATTTGCGAGAATGCTCGGTGCATGAAAATGGCGCCTGCAACCTGAAGAATTTCGATATTTTTTTTCTCCTAAAGTATCCATTTGTCAAAGAAGGCAAGTTTACTTTCGTACTACCGAGTGATATGCGCACAAAATATAAAATATTGAATGAAATCTAAAATATGCATTTTTGGACCCGCGTTGATCTCTCGTGGAATCACCCTTGAACAGTGTCTGTTCCCCCCCCCCCCCCCCCCATCACTTAGTCGCGCTTCAATCGTGCACCACTAAAAGTCCCTATATAGGAAAAGTACCGCTATCTACTCTCTCCTCCGCCGTCTCCTCTCCTGTGTGTGTGTGTGTGTGTGTGTGTGTGATATTCGTAATAGCCGCTACTGTTAACATATTTTGTACTTTGTCGAGAGAGAAATTTCCCCCTTGCCTTGATTTTAGCCACTAATCAGATAACCTCTGTTTGGTTATTTCTACCCGCTTAATGTCTATTTTGCCTCCACTGTCCCTAAACGCAAATGCTTTGAAAAAATCAGCCCTGTTGCTTTGCACTGTAGGGTTAAGGCCATTACAGAAAAGTATGAGGTGTCCGGCCGTTTCCTCTTCCTTTCCACACGACCCGCACAACGTGTCCATACCTTGGTACTTGACTCGGTACATCTTAGTCTGCAATACTCACGTCCTGGCTTCAAACAACAAAGAGCTTCCCCTAGAATTATCACAGATATTTTCTTTGGCAATTTCTTGCTTGAAAGTTCTGTATGTTCCCCGTGCTGATTTCGTCTGCATCCCTGTTTTCCACAGACCGCTCTCTGTTTGTTTAACCTTTTTCTTAACCGCTGTTTCCTAATTTGTACCCCTCCTGCAGTTCAGATATTTGATTGACAATTTTCTGGTCAGCTTCCTACATTTTGTGTCAACATTACTCATGTACAAATAACTGAAAACTCTCCTTGCCCACTGATTTTCCGCCATTTCTCTCTATCGCTCCTCAAATTCTATCTTGCTGCTAGCTTCCCTGCCCTCAAATGACGTCCATCCCATGTCACCCTGTACCCCATGATTTGGTGTATTTCCGTGTGTTCCCAAAGCAAGTCTACCTTCCCCTCGCTGCTTAATTTCTAACCTTGCTCGAGCATCTGATCTCATGCACAGAACCGCATTGTCGAAAGTTAAACTATAGGGACCATCACCCCTTTCCAAATCCCTCTCACCACTTCGTACCTATTGTAATTCCACAGTGCCCTATTTTTCATCACAGCTGCATTTCTGCTACCTTTAGCCGTTACATATTTTTCATGTTCCGTTAGGTACTCAGCTGTATTGTTTATCCACACTCCAATATATTTGTACTTATCCACTACCTCCAGCGTAACCTCCGGTATCCTATGATCACTGCCCTGATTATAATTAAAAATCATGACTGCTGATTTTTCTTAACCAAACTTCAAACATGATAAGCTGTCTCCCTCTTTACCACAGATGTCCATTAATCCCTGCAAGTCTTCCTTGTTGTCAGCCATAAGTACAATGTCATCCGCATACATCAGTCCTGGTAATTTAGCCTCTAATCCTTGTAAATACAGCATGAACAACAAAGTGACAAAGGGCACCCCTGCCTAAGCCCCTGCTGTAGTTCTATAGGCTCAGATACCTTTTTTCCCATTTTATAAGCTTCTTGTTACTTTTATAGATATCTTTTAAAAGATTACTTACTCCATCAGTCACATCTAGAGTGTCAAGTATGTCCCACAAATCCTTTTGGATTACACTGTGATAGGTTCCCTTGATATCCAAAAATGCCAGCCATAGGGGCCTGTGTTTCTTTTCTGCTATTTCAATACACTGCGTCAATGAGAACAGATTATCTTCTAACCCCCTTTGTTTCCGGAACCCATTTTGTAGTTCCCCCAGCACCTTCTCGCCCTCCATCCATGCCTGCAGTCTGTCCTTTATAATCTGCATCAGCACCCTGTAAACCACTGACGTCACTGTTATTAGGCGGTAGTTGTTTATGTCGGCTTTGTCCCTCTTTCCCTTATATACCATGCTCATCCTGCTTAGTCTCCACCCGTCGGGGGCTTTACCGTCCATTATCATTTTGCTCACTACCTCTCTTAATACTTTCTTAGATTTTGGGCCCAATGTCTTTATTAACATAATTGGGATGCCATCAGGACCTGTCGACGTGCTACTAGGAACCCTCTTCTCTGCCCTTTCCCACTCGCTTTGTGCAAGTGGAGCCACTGCGCTAACCGGTCTATCCTCATCTGGTTGAGCACATGCTACGTTTCGTTCTTTAAATTTTTCTGTCATCATTGTTCTTATATGTTCCATTGCCTCATCTCCTTCTAGCCGAATACCTTGAGCTGTAAATATAAACCTCGAGATCTGCTCTAGGCTAGTTTTATTACTCAAGAGTTGAGATGTTTACAAAATTTATTCGCTGCTTTTCTATCCTTTTTGTTTACTTCTGACAACCATTGGGCCCCCTTTCTTCTAATCTTCTCATTGATCAAATGGGATGCTTCCCTTTTACAGTTTAAGCACTGGCTTCTAGATGTCAGCGCCACCTATCGGTAAAGTCGAGCGATAGGCACAACCGCGGCATATGGCTTCTAAGATCGGAAGATGTGGCAGTAGGAATGGAGGCTGCCAGCGCGGCTAGTTAAAGCTTGGTTTCCCACTTTACGCGGCAGATGGCGCTAGCGCACTGCGGGCCATTGCTGCGGGCTGTGAGCTAGGAGGCGAAAGCGCGGCGCAGGTGCCCGTGGTTGAGGAATACACATTTCTAGAGGACAGGCCCGTTGACTGAACTTCATTCGTGCAAATAGGCAGAAAAGCAACAGCGCTATGTGTTACGAACGAAACATTTCAATATTTCTGTGTTTTTTTCGGAAGTGAAGCGGCTGTGCTGTTAGGCGCGATGAGTCGCGATGCGCCGTGTTCGGTGCAAGGCTAGGATTCCTACACAACAAGTACGTTAGCGTTGCGGTTGTTAACGTCTCCAGATCGTATTGCAGGTTAGTAGAAAAATCAAAAACAAAGCAACCCGTCATTATCGTTGGCAGTTGCGAGATATCATTGGTATATGAACTTTCCTGGCTTAATTGTTTTCTTCAGATAAAGAAGTAGGCTAATCTGGCTCCGTATTCTTTGTGTCCCAGTACAATTTCAGAAGTAGTTCACACACAAGCGAACACAAGTTTTGTTTGGAATACTCACAGCGGTGGGCTCAGATAAATGGCAAAACTGAGAATAGAAACTAAGACGCAGGCGCGAGGACAAGCGGGTGCGAGAGAGAAACGATGGCATTCCTAAATAAACGCATCACTGTTTCGATGATCCAAATATAATATCACTATCAGGGAGGGAGCAGTCTACCTAACTGGAGCAGTATTTTTTATTTGAAGTTGGGATGTTGCTACGCTGCGCTCCGCAACACCCCAACGACCGTCGCTTCGCGTCGGCGCACGGCACCGCGGCTTCCGCCGCGGCACGGGGGCACAAACGCGAGCAGTATCCGCTTGGGCAAGAGCGGACACAATTTTCTCTCTTGCACCCACTTGTCCTCGCGCCTGCGGACAAACGACTGGCGGTCCCTCCAAATACCGTCTCTTCTGGTCTGGTCCACGCCGATCGCGCTTTATTCTATGACCGTGCAATGGCAGGCAGTGTGTTCAGTGTTTATTGGCGGAAAGACAATTACAGCGCCAACGCACCCTAAACGATTCGCTCCCTAGGCACCTAGGAGCTGCGCTTGGCAAGGTCCCTGCGCCCGGTCCCGGAGATAAGAGAGCCACGCTCAGTAACTAGCAGCCCACGCGCCCGCGCAGACCAGTGCCTGAAAAGTCCCTATGCGATTATGTCCCTGGGCACCTAGGAGCTCCACGATTGCCATGACAACACGCGTTAAGCGGAAGTCAAGTTACCCACAGTGCCACGCCCCCCGCTGTACCTACCAACAATTGTAAAGTCGCCTCCCGGGCGGAGCTGACGGATAGTTCGAGAAGGGGGGAGGAGTCTATGCTGTCACGTGACTGCTGCAGTGGCGCGCTGCCGGTTGGTGTGGCCGCCCTGCCGCAGCTGCGTTTTGCCGCCGCCGGCGCACCGCACGCGTTTTGCCGCTAGTGTGTACGTGCCATAACTGTGGTTTGATTATGGCGGCAAGAACGAAAAACCACTGTTGCGAAGAAAATTGACAAAAATACAGTACCTTAAAAAGGAGTTTTTTCGTGATTTCCTAGCAGCGAGAAAATTCACTTATAGTTTCCTTTTACGGAGTGATTAAAGGGGAAGCACTAAGATGAACGCGAGGGTTTTCTGGTTTCATTCTTTTTTTTTTCTCTCACACAAATCTTCGTGCTTTACAGAGTTAGAGTGACCTAACAGAGCCCATCCCACCATCGTTTTTAATTATAAGGTAATAAAACTAAGAAAACAAATTCTTTTACCTCGATCGACCAGTAATTTTGAAGCAAAAAGAGGTCATAACACCGAAAAATATGCGAAATGCCTCAACTTCAGGCGCAAATGTTTTATTGATGTGGTTCAAGTAAAAATATAAAATTGAGCGCATTTGTTAGCTAATGCAAATAAAATGTGGTTCTGAAATTTTCATTGCTGTACTTTTTGTTTATGGCGAAGGAAAAAAAAAACAAGACAATTCATAGATTGAGTGTCCGCAGTGCCCTTGACATTGCATCGTAAATGCGCTTAACTGGCCTCTGTACAGAATGGGTTATCGCAATTTCGGACATTCTCGAACACAAAACAGCCGTAGTGGGTGTTTTTCAAGCTAAGTCCTCAAATGTAGAAGCAACCTAGCTATACCGGGATGAAAATTCGCTATCAAGTATTCAGATGGCACGTCGTCAAAATACAAAAGACAAGAAAACGTTTTATATTGTTTGTGCCACTATATGAAGGTGACTTCAATTACTTTAATGTATTTACCGTGACAATATCACGGATTTGGCGGCACCGAAGTGTTTGGCAACCAGGGGCAGTCGGCAGAGGTTATCATGGACAAATAGGATTATACTTCATCAATCTCAAAGATCTTTTGGTGGCATAGAACATGTTTGAAAAATGATAATAATAATAATAACTCTTCAAAATTTCAGCGCAAGTTTACCCTGAAGGTTGCCTCCAGTTCTGACTACTGCATTCCACCATAGTTAACTGCATGTGCTAGGGTCCGCCACAAAAAGGTATTCAAGTCCACGAGACGGGGATGGCACAGGCAACGAGACATGGACAACCTTACGTGGGCCTTCCTCACCCTCACGTGGTGAAGTGAGGGTGAGGAAGGCGGACGTTGTGAGGTTGGTGCAAGGGACGGTGCGGTGACGATGTGAGGTTAAATTAAATTTTTTTGTGAGGTTAAATAAGGAAAAGGTGATTCATGTGTGATGGGATTGAAGTCTAAAGTTTTGAAGTGCGCTGGTAGGAAGTCTCTCTAGCGCAGATGTACATCGAAGTCCAATTTTAACTGACTGAAGTCAATAATGACTGTTGATGTTAGCTGTACCTAAACCTATTCAAAGCTAGATGTAGCCACTGAAAGCCTACGACAGCGGGAGGACGGAAGGCGACTTCTTAGCGTCACTTAGAGATTATTTTTTTTTCACTGATCACCACCGGTCAGGGCAATCCTTTATCTGAAGTAAACACTCTGGAATTCACCTTTTCTTGCTCTAATTAAATTGACAAAAAATTGAGTTTGAGGATTTTCGCGCACTGATAGCGTTTGTTGACATATGAAGTAAAGGAAACATCAAGATGAAGAAAAGACATGTCAGTAATAGAGCTAGAGCTCGTCTCCAGTACAACCAAAACTTGATTGTTTTATTCTTAAGCTCGCGCATGGAAACGACAGTCGAGCGACTTTATTTACAGGAAACATTCAGCTTAAGTGTTTAACTCAACCTCCACAACGCAGAGCTGTTGCACTGAGTCTCAAGAATAAGCACAGCAGAATAGTTGAATAGATTAATACGTAGTTGCTTAATATATATTCCTGAATTCCGACAAAACCCTCCCCCCTTTCTATGTATCTGCTCTACTTGCCAGGGAAGTGGGGGGAAGGATCGTGCAAAGTGCGAAACATCCGGGCGAGCATGCCGTGTAAGCAATCCCCTCTGTCTCTTGCCGCCAAGGTCCATACAATGCGCGCTGTGGGCTGCGTTGTTGCGAGAAGTGAGCAAGTTCAAAGCTGTCAGAGTTTCTCCAGTTCATTATGTTTCGTCAGCGCACCTACCATTCCCGTTCAGCGTTCGTTCGAACTCTCCCCTGTTTTGCTTGGGCGCTCGAGCCTTCGTGCGGAAGCAGTGGTGGCTGCCGTTCAGCGCGACGTGACTGCTCATTCGCTGGTCGTGCTGTTAAACTACGCTTGATGAGTGGTACTACTGCAGCTGCCTCTGTGGAGCGACCGGCCATTCCAAATGCCCAGTGTCCAGCGCAACCTTCGGGAAGTACGAGGTGAGGCGTACTTTCATTATTGCTCTCGTGAATCGTAGTTCGATTGAACGTCGCCGATGTAGCTCTCGCCCGCACACTTGGTGCCTTGACGGACGCGGCATGTACTTACATATAGCAGGGAGCATGACGCCGAGCAGCTAGCCTCCTATGATGTCGCCCCACGATATTTAGCACAGTGCTAGGAAAAAAGGACCGTTATTTATCCCCAACTGCCAAAAATTCACATGCGCCAAAAATCAAAGGCGTGTGTTCACCGCACGCACGCATGCAAAAACAAATAAGAATTTGCATATTCTTTAAATATCCATTCTGCACATAAATCCAGCACTACCAAGGTCGAGCGTCACACTTGTTCAGTTCTCGCAAGACATTGTGATGAACAAGAAATAAGGAAATTTCTTGTATATTAACGACTCTCGTGCATACTCTTTTCTAAATTATTAGCGTTTGTAATCCCTCTGCATGCACTCCATATATGTATACTAGCCTGGTATGAAGGTATTTTTGTCAGTGATATGTTCAATTCAAGAAAAGTGTGAGTTCGTGAGATCTGTGGGCCAAGAACACCCTTCTGAGTCTGACTGAATGAGTCCGAGGGAACCCGGCGGAGTAGAATTTTGGAGGGTCCGAGGGAGCTCCAAGCAAAAAATATAGTTTGTGAATGGGAGCTCCGTTTATTTTGCCGACCTTAGGTCAAGCGCCTAAAAGTAAAACAGTGTGGCACGCTTTGACAATAGGAATATGGCACTAGACAATCAGTGTTGTAAACTTTAAGATCGCGGGTAGAGCAATTGGTTAATTCGAAACTGTAGTAAACGGAAGGTAAGAGAAGGATTTCAGCCTTTTCACCGTGAGGGTGAGGGAAGGCGGTCAAAATTTTCAACGTCAGGCGAGGTGAGGACGGTACTTGCGGCGTGAGAGTGAGGCAGGAAAACATAACTGGAAACTCTCGACAGTATCACCCGCAGTAACATATTATAGTGACAATTATTATTTGGCTGCTTCGAGCAACAGTAAACCGCCGAATGTACACTTCCGAAATCTAGTGCCGGCCACCACGCTTGTTTTGATGCCCAAAACGCGGGAAGAATGCAACAAAACGTGCTTCCTTGTCGCGCGCGGCCGCGCAGAGCGTACCGAGCAGTGAAGCGCACTTGCGCGCCCTAGTGCCTGAGGATTTGGCGAACGCATAACACGATTTATTTTTTCTCCTTTAGAAAAAGAAGTACTCTGATTAATTGTAATTGTGTAGACATATAGCTTCTTTGCATTAGCTAACCAATGTGCGCAATTTTATATTTTTACTTAAACCGCATCGCTGAAGCGTTGGCACCGACCTGAGCATAAGGCTTTCGCACGTTTTTGAACGTTAAGACCTCTTTTACTTCAAAACTAGTTGTGCATCGAAGTATATTTTTTTTTGCAATTGTATGACTTACTTTCGAATTGAAAAAAAGTGGCCTGATTGGTTTTGTAAAGCGTGCAGGTTTTTGTAAGAAAAAAAAATGTATCGCATTCACCGCAGTGCTTAGATCACTAAGCACACCGCAAAACAAACTAACGGACACTAATAAGCCTGACTGTGCAAGAGGGATGCCTTTTCTCGCTACTAGGAAATCATGAAAGCGCTTCGCAAGGTACTGCATTTTTTTGCCGATTTTTCTTCGCAACAGTGGTTTTGGTCACAAACACGGAGGCAAGTGTAGGAACCAAAAGGACTACCCATACGCTTTTAGTTTCTACAGTTGTATCTGCTTGTTTGCTCGCCTGCCTTCAGTAGCTTGAATTCCTACCAACTTGCTCAACTTTCGTAGTTCTAAGTGATAATCAGACTGCCGTTATAGACGGAAAATTATTTTTTTTCTACCAAACATAATTTACCATGGACAAGCACTGGGATGAAGTGACTGTTTATGATATTTTTAAAAGAAATCGCAGATTGTCGAGCACAGTGTCTGCGACATTTGGCGTGGAAGAACCCAAATGTGAATGAGGATGCGGAGGGTTTAGCGATTTCATGGCGCCCCGCCTGCGAAGACTAGTAAAATCGCTTATAATTCCTGCGGTAGCTCCGTTTGACGTCATGAGAGTTGGAGACCATCTGCTCAGGACAAGTTAAAACGGATAAGCAACTCGACCTAGCGATCTTTGAGAACTCCGGGCACACCGGGCACCGCTCCCCCCCCCCCCCCCCCCGAAATTTCTGTGTACCACGGTACATCTGGCAATAAATTACGTGCGACAATATCCGCCTCCCCACCCCCTTTCTTCTGAAAAAAAAAACTCCTGACTACGCCACTGATTTAAAGCCTACGTTTACAAAATAAGTCAGTTTCTGTTAACCGTCCTTGGGGAGACTAAATTTCAGGACTTTCGTGTTTACAACAGCACTGCGAATGCGTACGTAATATGCAACGAGTGGTACAAATCCATATAGATATGTTGACCGAGAAAGTGGAAGCGTGGGAAAGTCTCGCACTGCATGGAGAATGTTGGGAGCAGTTCCTGTGGTGTAGTGGTGCAGGTCCCCTCTAGGGCAGGGAGGGTGGAACAATTTTAATGTTGGGAGAATACAGTGGCTCTTGGACACCCCCAGTAAGTATGTAGTCTGGAGAAAAACAAGACAGATGCCGACCAAGGTGAAAAATTATTTAGAACTTGACGTTTCCGCCCGCACACGGAAGCCTTGTTCACAATGGTCAGAAAGATTCATTATGAGCAAGGCTCCCACGTTGGGGCCGAAACATCAAGTTTCAAACAATTTTTCACCTTGGTCGGCGTCTGTTTTGTTTTAGTCATGGTCCTTCTTGATATACCAGACGAGGTTTCATCAGCTCTCGACTTCAAGTAGACAGACTGTTGGGATATTTGCCACGTACTTAACACCTCTGTTTGTTGGATCTGATATCAATGTAGTTTTTTATAGCATCGTCAGGAAGTGAAGTACCTGTGCCTGACGTCAAAGCGTATATATGGCTCTGCCTGACGTTTAACTACTTCGCCCTCCCTCGAGCTTGCGTACGTTGGGTAGGTATGATAACAGGAGTTAATTTTAATACTAGATGTCTAGTCACTGCACGGGGCTGCTCGGCGTTGCAAGGAGCAACGTTGTGGCTGTGAGTGTGGGCACTTGGCGCGGGGTCACGAGAAGATTAATTTTGCTCCCGATATGTCGTGTTCTGTGAAAGCATGTGACATTTGACTTCATGTCAGAGTGCTTCTTTTCTTCTAAGTTGGATGTCCTATATGTCAACACAAGCTGGAACTGTTGAGAGCTACCACAGCAGCGCTGACTGCAAACGTCGTGGAACTAGCAAACACTGTCTGCTGCATCACCACTCGGAACTCTTTGTTCAGCAATTAAATGCACCAAGACGACGTAAATTATCTTGTTTCTAACAATTGAACGTTTATTTTCTAAACACGCAGCACAACAGAGTACATCACCCATCTGTCACCAACACCTTGAGCAGCCGCAGCATCCAGCGAGCGGGGCTTCTAGCTCTGACCCCAGTGGCAAGCGGACGGCGAGACACCGAAACCATGGAGAAGAGGAGGACTATGACATAGCGGAAGTGGCGTAGTGGGGCTCCCGTGCCAAAGACAAGGATATGTATAGAGGCCGACGGTGGGTTCACTAGTGCCAGCCACCGCCGTGCTTTCCGAGCACCCCGACACCTCGGCCCAGACCTCCGTGAAGGCCGGCACCCCCGTATCCGGCAGCACCCGCTCCGTACAGCCCGCCGGCGCCTCCGTACACTGCTCGCGGTCTGACCCCGGCGTACGACCCGGCAGCACCGTACTTGGAGGCGAGCAGGTAGGCCGGCGGCGAGGACGACCGCAGGGCCACGTCGGCGGGGCTCTCGCTCTGCGTGCCCGGCTCGTTGGTGTCGACGACGGCGCGGAAGCCTCCCGCGTCGGCCGTGTACTTGACCTTCCGCTGGCCGCCTTCGGCCGTGCTCAGGGTGTACTCTCCCTGGACGCTGCCGCTGCCGTCGCCCACCTCCTGGCGAGAGCTGGACCCGTCCACTCCCTGAGCGACGTAGCCGAAGCTGTACGGCCTCGGCCTGTTGTCTTCCTGGCCCCTGTAACCCTGCACGAGGCACGGCACGTTGTTAACCCACGACACTTTGTGAACGTATACACAGCCGTAAGAAGACGGAACTGGGCCCGTATTGACGAAAACTTCTTACGCTAGAATTGTTACATCCAATTCTGATGCGGGACATAATATTAGCGAACACGGCCATCCACTGGCAAATAGCACTTACGAACAAAAATCTTCGTTAATTTGGACAATAATGTTTACTCATGGCATGCTGAGTGTGCAGGTGATACATCACACAGGGTGTCTGAGAAAATGCGTAGACACTTAAACACACTTCTTGACACATCCTGCAAAATAACACAAACATGGCTACCATTAATTATTACGCATGTTAGAAAGTATACGGCTCCATAATAAAGTTAACCTGTGTCATTGTCGCTTTAGAGATAGTTCAGTTATTCGACGGCTTATTGTCTTTCTCAGGAACGGCGATTACAAAAAAAGAAAAGAAAAATATGTACTACTAAAGGCCTACATGGCGTTTCGGCGGAAGATGCCGAGGTGTAATCACTATGGTCCGCCATTTATTTGGCCACTTACTCCTCCATAGTATCCACCACCGCCGCCGGCGACGTAGCCACGTCCGGCGTAGCCGCCTCCGATCCCAACGGCGACTGCTCCGAGACCGCCGATAGCACCGCCACCGTATCCACCGCGGAGAGTACCGGCATTGGCCATGACGGCGAAGAGCAGAGCGGAGGATATCGCTGCCTGCGCATAGCGTCGAAAGCTCCTCTCTCAGCGACAGTCCTGTACGCAAGTGTCGCATGCAATGTATAACATCATTAAAGTATTAACATGAGGTCTGCTGTCCCTTTACGCTGAGGTGCAAATGATCAGCTGAGCGTTAAGTTGTGGCAGGCCCCCTATCGACATTGTAGTAGACCTGCGCAGAGCCGGTGAAGTACGAAATGTGTGGTAATATTTTTGCTGTTTTTTCTGTGTGCGCTTATGCGTCGAATTGTATCTTTACAAGCGCTTTGCGTGGCAATAAACCAGTTGCAGTCAGCGCTTTGTGGCGTCTACTCTGTGGGTCCCTGTTAATTTTGTGTGCGCTGTGATCAAATAATCATGCATAACCAACTAGCTCACCAGTTCGTCCTGAGGGAGTGTTTTGCATTTAGCTTGCACCGGAATGTGCCCGCCACAGCAGGGAATTAGACTGGCTACAACGTGGTGAGCAGTAGAACGCCCTAGACATGCAGTCACCACGGCGTTGTTCTAATCAGTTGGAATTAGTAACGTCCGTACTTTTTAATATATAGAGCGCAAGGTACTTCCACATGTTATATATATATATATATATAAACCCAGATAACAGACTGGCAGGCATTGTCTCTGACAATTTGAAAGGGTACCTTTCCGTGGAGAACACTACTGTTTGTGGCCTTTCAATAGCTGTATTTATACTGAAATATGTGGGCCTGTATCTCTGTAGTCTTCAATATTTGACTGTTTTTTTTTTTGCGTGAATATACGTGCAATTAAGCAGAGGCGTAAAACGTTCATCATGAACGCTAAAAATTTACAGTGGTCTTTTATAATGGCGGGGAATAGCTAACCTACTGGCAGCTAATCATGGTTATCACGGTGTGCTCGACATACGTTCATACTGCCCCCCACCCCCAGTGTTGCTTTATCACTCGACAGATTCCGCTAAATTTGAGTTTTGTGGTAACCTCATATACTGGACTGACCAATGGTACAGCTTGCTGGCCATTTTTCCGAAAGTAATCGAAGCCGTCTTGAAGGCGACAGGTCCCAACTTACAGGAAAGGGCCACATGGATGATTTGACTATACTGCGGAGTCACACTACTCCCCAATAAAAAATTCAGCGGCCTTCCACTACTGTGAAGATGGAAGCCAGCGAAGCTGTAACTATGGTGGATCTGCTATAGTGAAATTATATGTCATCATTATTGACTATATTAAGCGTCTTCTGAATGTTCGGCAAAGAGCAAGGACATCGGCGTCTTGCTTTCGCCCGGCGCGATGGCCAAATAATGTGTTTGCTGCTTGTCAAGAGAGCTTGTCTTCGTCAGTCCCCTTGTCGAAACGTTGGCTCCAAGCTGAGTCTTCCCCTGTTCGCCTATACCGCTGATAATTTCAAATCTTCATCTATACCTGTGAACCCTTTTTGGAGTTGTCTTGCAGTATTCATAAATTATTTTTGAAGCCCATTTATTTGGTTGCATTGGCAACATTTCGTACCATAACGGCCGAAGCGTCTAGTAAACGAGAAGGAAAGGTGTGTGGGGGAAAGGATCTCAAGAACATAAACGGACATTGCTTAAGAAGGGCGACCAAAGTTTCATACGGAACTTGTTGTTAGGCAATTATATGTGCGGTTTATTATACTTTCTTTAACGAACTTTATACGTTGTACTTTCTTTACCGAACTCCGAACTTTCTTTAACGCTGTGCGAGTGTGTTCCCAATTACTGTCTATTTATTATTTTTCTTATCTCCCCTGCTTCTCATCTATTCTTAGTCCTTCCTCCCTCCCCAAGTGTAGAGTAGCCAACCGGGCACGTCCTCGGTTAACCTCGTTGGCTTTCCCTCTCCGTTTCTCTCTATCTCGTTCTTTAACGGCGCGAAAGCTTGACACCACACATGAGAACCCGATACACTCAAGGAAACAGTGCAAGAACTGTTAAATGCATTCTACATAAATCTGAAAGGACATGCTTGTGTCTGCGTCAACGTCAGTCATTTTCTATTCTACTGAGATAGGCTTTTTCCATAAGTACGCCTGACGAAAACAGCGAAGGAAATAAAAACGTATTACGATACTTGGACTACGTATGCATTACGCATGCGCTGAAACTATTCCCACTTCTGGCGCCTTCCTTTGGTTAAACAGTTGGTAATGACACTTGTGTGTGTCGTGTTTTCTGTGTGGTGTCCGTTATTGCGCCGGCAAAAAAAATGTATAGTATATATAAAATTCTCACCTCTCTGCGACTTTGATATATACTACGACTTTTGTCCCCTGTCCGCCGCGGTGAGATTTAGTCGAAATCCGAATCGAACGTGTTCTAAGCCAAGAAGTTCATTTCTTAATTGCTTCGAGCATGCAACTCAAAGTGTAGACATTGATGGGCACTTACTGTAGAGCGCAAACGTGCCTGAGCCGGCAGTGTTTTGATCTTGATTTTATACGTCACGTATAGTTACCAGCACACATTGCGTTATGCATACAGCTCGCGATAGGAGAGCTCCGGTACGGGTTTTGAGACGTCCAAAAGCGACAGCAAACCACGGCACTCACGATATATGCGCGAGCTTTCTAATTAAGAGCGTTGCACATAAAAATGTATAAATATCGCGTGTGCCCCTGTCCAAGGGTCTGTAGGACTGCGGCGCACGTTGCAGAGTTTATTGTTATATATGACAGGAAAATGTTTACTAAACTTCTAGTATCAAACCGGAACATGAGCTCGATATTTAAAAGCATTGAATTTAAAGCAACGCAAGCAAGGGATTAAACATAAACTCTTACATATCTGTCGTCGGCAATTTACTCGCTGCCCAAACAAGGCGTATAGGTGTTCATTGAAACGAAAGCAAAGCGCGCCTGCTTGTCGACGCCTGGAGCAGCCGCGCTTTGCTTGGGCTTTGAAATTAGCCCACTTCAGCAAATAACTACTCCACCAGCTACCTCGAACAACAACAACAACAACACAACAACAACAACAACAACAACAACAACAACAACAACAACAACAACAACAACAACAACAACAACAACTGCTACTGCTGCTGCTACTGCTGCTGCTGCTGCTGCTGCTACTGCTGCTGCTACTGCTGATGCTACTGCTGCTGCTGCTACTTCTACTACTACTACTACTACTACTACTACTACTACTACTACTACTACTACTACTACTACTACTCATAATAATAAGACAGCATTTGCCTTGCGTGACAAGCTCTGCCCGCAAGACCCTCGACCTCCGAAGAGTCTGAAGTTGTTTCACCGACCGTGGCTCATAACGCCGCCGAGCGAGTCCCCAGGCTACGGGAGGACGCTCTCACCTTCCACATGGTCGCTTGCTGCTCCCGCTGCTGCTGCTGCTACACGGTGACGAGACTTCTTGTGTCCACAGCGATGGACAGCCGCCCTTTTTATACGCTCCGCGCCAATGCGGCCGAGCGTGCACGGCGTGGCCGGGATGCATGCAAAAGCGGGGGCGATCCACATGCACTGGTCAATCTCCCTCGCTGTAGTATCGCTCTCTCTTTGGGCGCCCGCCTTTGCTCAGCCCTCTGGCTCGATCGAGAAGGAAATGGATGCAAAGCTATCGTCAATAAAAAATAAATATTTACCTCGATCGCGAAGGAAAGGGACGCACACAAACGTTATATATATTCAATAAAGATAAACATTTAGAAAGTATACTGTTTGTGCGTTCCTTCGCCTTGTCTGTTTAGCGCCTCAGTTATTTCACATTATGCGTTTTGTCCCCTGTCCGCCGCTCAGTCACGACGATGCCCAAGGACGTGAAGGTATAGCGATGTCAACGGAGGCGCTTGTATGAAGGTATATGCGAGTCGAGCGGCTGCATAATGTCCTGATGCCTTCAGAACATATATACAGACTGTTTCTGTGAAGCAGGGTATAACTCAGAATATGTGTTAAAGCTATAACAACGGTATAAATGTACCTTGGAAAATATTAAGAACCGCGTTGTACTGATTGTCATCAAAGAATGACAGATATTGCACTATCCACCCGGACTCTGTTTAGAAATGATTCATCACGATAAGCCGTTGACCTGCCTCCGTTCAACTTTCACGCATAGGTAGCATTTCGCGGTGCCTGATTCAATTGAGTGAGCGAGAGAGAAGGAAGGAAAAACAGGGATGTTAACCAGGAAAGTGTGGTTGGCTACTTTACACAATGGATGAAGGGAAAAGTTGAATGTAAAGAAGGGATTGAAAAATAGATAATTTAGGGGTTTTACGTGCCAAGACCACGATATAAATATGACGTGCGCCGTATATTGGGCGAATACACATTATTTTTTGACCACATGGGGTTCTTTAACGGGACCCTAAATATAAGTACACAGGGTTTTTTTTTTTGCACTTCTCGTTCGTAGAAATGCGGTTGCCGCGGTCGGGATCGAACCCGCGACATCTGCTGCGCAACGCGATAGCCACTGCATGGGATACCGCGGCGGGTTTAAGTGGTGATGGTTTGGCAATGGCTATGTTAATGTGAACCTAACTTAGCAAATGATTAGACGCATACGGCCAAAAACGTTGCGTTATGAGTTCCCTCAAGAGGCACACAATGAGCATTCAGACTGCTCATTATGCTTTTTCTCCAGTCACATCACAAGTAATTCTGCGAGACTGCGTGCCCAGAATCTGGCACTCTCCCGAGCCAAGTTTCGAGAAAGTATAATGTCAAATCTACAAGGTGACCTAGCTAATTTCCGGCGCACTATACAGGAGGACGCGAAAAACGGCACGGTATCAGTCACTATACATGGAGCAACCCGTAATTTTTCTTGTATTCTGTCTATATGCATCATTTGTCAACGTTAATTACTCATCTTCTCATATAATAAATTTAAGGAAAGTCATTCAATAAGAAAGTTGTATACTCGGTTCTAAAGAATGTACAACCCAGCAGTATATTTAGCTTACTACATATTAGGGCATAATTTGACATGCAACAAGAAAAGCTCCCGAAATATGTAAACAGTCACCTGCCTGCCGAATGTGCCGCGTATGAACGAACAGCGCTTATTAAACACATTTTGTTGCCGATTAGGCGTTAATTGCAAGCAGGTTGCAAGGCGGCGCGATGATGTTGCGGATTCCTCCGTCCACTTATCGCTGTTCCTTTGAGCAGCGCACACGTGACCGATCGCAGGCGCTGCCCTATGCACTTGATGAGTGGCAGCGCACGTCACTGTCATTCGTGAAAGACCTGAACACGAAAGGGTTCAATCTAAAGTTTCAGTGGATTCCCTCTCACGTTGGTATTGTTGAAAATGACGAAGCTGATGCTTTTGCATACACAGAACTCGCACATCCCACTAAAGTCAATGTGCCAAAAAGCAATCAAGTCATCAAATCAGACATCCATGCTCACTTTGTACCGCTTTGGATTCCGACGTTTGCGCCCTGTGTAACCGTCGTGAGGAAGCCTCGCTATACGTGCTGCACCGGATAAGGACAGGATCTGCATATATACCCCTGCGTGGCGTACCGATTCCTCGCTGTGTGCTTCGTGCAATAAGACAGGAGCACATCGAACACTTACTGTGGTCGTGCCTAAGCGCCATTGTGAAAGGGGCGCTCTACTTTAGAACTTAGAAAATAAAGGCGTCCCATATGCGTGTCTTCAACAACCGTGTTGTATTTACGATAGGATCTGCTATAGCCCGTAAGGAAGCTTCACGCTTTCTTCTCACATTTCTAAGAGACACTGAACTGTTCGACAGATGGTGAATACCCCTAAGGTGACATTGAAAGAGACGCTCACGCGGAGCAATTGCAGGCCACGATCGGCAGGCTTGCTATTGACAGGCCTACAACGCCTACCCTCCTGTAGCTACAACACACCACCACAGCAGCGCACTATTTATGATAAAGGAACAAAGCTGACACCTTTCTTTGGACTATAGTTCATGCGACATCGCAAGTGTGTACATCGCGAGAAGACGAAGAGGGAGCTAACAACGAGACTAGAGCACTGCACGGGCCTGATTTTTCTTTCGCCCGGTCCACGGGCTCGTGCCACAATGACCAGACCCAGCCCGGGTCCGCGCGTGCATGTCTTGGTCTGACCCGGGCCCACCGAAGGAACTTGTGTGTATAGTCCCAGCGGAAAAAAAATTAGCACAAGTGACTGGCAGCCACCCCTGCTTAGGAAAATTGATGAATTAGTATCGCTTAATCATTGCCAGATTAGTATCGGCAATGATTACGCGAAAGAAACCGTCGATGTCAGGAAGAAGTTGTGGCGAAGCAGCGAAGCAGAAAGAGCAAATGGCGCAAAAGTGAAGCTGATTCAAGATAAGCTTAAAGTAAACGATGAGCTCGATGGGATCGAAAACGTAACATTCGTTGTCAGTGCATGTATAGACAAGATACACCAGAACGTCACGACGGCTCCGAAGCTTCCGCTCATCGGAGAACGCGTATGCCTGGAGCGGTGGATAGCAGGGGCGGGACGCTATCTGAGCCGACGCGATCATAGCTCAAATTTCTTTCAATAAATTCGCGAAGCATTGTAAAAAAAAGTAACAGATTTAGAATACTTACTGATTACATACAGCCCCCTTGTTGTGGCCATAACAGAGACATGGCTGAATAGTGTCACAACGGATAACTGCATTGTACCGCCGGGATACAAGATTTTTCGATGGGATAGGGACACTCGAGGCGGCGGTGTGGCGGTGATAATTAAAAGCACAATGGTGGCAATAAAAGAGGGACCAGAAACAGTGTGGTGCAAGGTGAATTACGCCAACATTACGTATCTTATTGGAGACCTCTACAGACCGCCTAGCACTCCACCCGAGTTTTTAGACGACTTAAATATGTTTTTGTGTGATCATGTAAATGGAAACACACGACTTTATAATAATGGCTGGAGACCTCAACTTACCGCATATGAACTCGGAAAGTTTTTCAACTGGTCATGTAGAAACCCGTAGTGCTGTTATGCTATTAGAGCTAATGTTTTCTCATAATCTCACACAAATTGTAAAAGACTGCCCAAGAATCACCCCTACGTCACAGTCATTGTTAGACTGGGATTTCATATCAAGTAAAGTGGCCGATTACGCCGTATCAGTTGAGGACTGTATATCGGACCACAGAATGGTTGTGGTTGACGTGTTCTGTGACACCAGCATTCGAGCAAAACGTCATGTTTATGCACATGTTAAAGACTATGGTCGTGCTGATGATACGACGATCCTTGACTTTTTAGAAACGTCGCTTGGCGAATTTCAGATTATATCAAGGTTTGAGTTGGTTGAACAGCTTTGGAAACGTTTTAAGAAAATTTTGCAATAATGTTTAGATAACTACGTACCTGCTCGCACAAAAAACAAACAAACGAAGAAACCCATGGATAAGCAGAAAAATGATTCAGATGAAGCGCAGAATAAAAAGACTGCGTAAAAATAAAAGGGCCACGATGGAAATATCTCGTGCAAAAGAAAACTTGAAGGCAGAGATTGCGCAGTCTAAATATTATTTTTTAATAACACCCTCACTAACCTTGAAAAATTATGGGGTTTTACGTGCCAAAACCACGATCTGATTATGAGGCATGCCGTAGTGGGGGACTCCGGAAATTTGGATCACCTGGGGTTCTTTAACGTGCACCTAAATCTAAGTACACGTTTGTTTTCGCATTTCGCCCCCATCGAAATGCGGCCTCCGTGGCCGGGATTCGATCCCGCGACCTCCCTCACTAACTTTCTGAAGAGCTCACGAAGAACGTTCTGGCTGTTTTTAAGGAAACTAATAAATGAACTGAACAGATTGTAGACAGAACGGAAGTAATTACGGAAAAGTTTGATATCGCTGAGAGATTCAATCGATATTTTCAGTCGGTGTTCTGTACGGACCAGGATGACAACAAAGAATATGAATCGGCTCCTACATTGCCACTTCAGGCAGATAATATTAATATTAACCGAGAACTTAACCGATCAGCTGCTGCTCTTGGACACGAAAAAGTCATGTGGGCCTGTCGGTATACCGAATGAATTTCTGCGACGATTCGCGGAGTGGTTGTCGTATTACCTAGTAATTACATTTCAGAAGTCTTTAAAATGCCACTCGCTACCTCAAGATTGGCGTAGAGCAATTGTTGTCCCAATTTTTAAAGGCGGCAATAGAACTATGTTGAACAATTATAAGCCTGTGTCTCTCACGTCGGTGTGTTGTAAAATATTTGAGCATATAGTGGCAAAAATATTCGAAAATTTTTAGAACAAAATGACTCATTATGCCCCTTTCGGCATGGAATCCGCAGTGGCCTTTCAACTGTAACGCAGCTGATCGAAACCATTCATGACTTCTGTGTTGCTATAGAAGCCTGGGTGCAAGTCGATGTTATATAGATAGATTTTGCGAAGGCTTTTGACAAAGTTTCAGACCATAAACTGCTTTTCAAGCTTCGCGATGTCGGTCTTAGTGCGGATGTTCTCGGTTGGATGGGAGCGTATTTGAATGATCGCCAACAAACACTCAGAGTGGCAGATACAATCTCGGGAAATTGTAAGGTGTATTGGGTGTGCCGCAGGGTTCCGTACTAGGGTCTCTCCTTCTTTTCCTATACATTGATGATATCTCAGCGGTTGTCCAATCACCTGTAAAAATTAAGCTTTTTGCAGATGATTGCCTAATTTATTGTCCGGTAACATGCAGGAAAGATCAATTTAAAATCAACCAGTGCCTTCAAGACTTAAGCTCATGGTGTCAAAAATGGGGTATGGAAATTGGGTATGAAAAAACCCACTTAGACACACATAACAAAAAGAAAGGACGTGCTCTCGTTCACATACAACATTGCTGATAACGTACTGGTAAAAGTATGTAGTTTCAAATATTTGGGTATAACCGTAACGGATAAATTGAACTGGTGTAACCATGTTGAAAATATTTGTCAATCAACATACCAGAAGTTGTGCTTCCTGCGAAGGAAATTGCGCCAAGCGACGGAAGAAGTCAAGTTGATTGCGTACAAGACGTATATCCGTCCGAGCCTAGAATACGCTGGTGCTGTGTGGAGCCCCCATCAAATGTTTGAAAACATAAACAAGAACGAATTCAGAGAATGTCAGTTCACTTTATCTGCTCTAAATATCCATGAAGTGACCCGGTAACTGAAATGTTAAAATATGCAACCTGGAACCACTGGAATCAAGAAGGCAGAAGCAGCGATTGAAACTGCTTTTTCAAGTACTGCACGCAGAGGTGAAAATAAACAAGGATGATTATCTAACGCACTTTCACAAAAGGTTCCCACGAACAACACGCAGCACATTCGTACAACCAATACTAGCTCGAACAGACTTATTCCGGTTTTCTTTATTTCCTGACGCTATTAAACTGTGGAATGAATTACCGAATGATGTGGTAAAAAAATACTGTGAGTGATTTTGAGGTTGGTCTTGATAAGTATTTCGCTCAAACTGTATATCTTTTATTTATTCCTTGTATGTAAATGTGTTTCTTCTACAAATGTTTTATGTGTTACAAATGTTCTCCTACAAATGATGTTCAATGTGCAATTCAATTACTGACCCTCCCTGTAACGACCCTCAAGAGAGGGTTAACAGTATGACTAAATTAATACATAAATAAATAAAATATGGAATGTGCCGCTCCGGCCACCAGTCACTTGTGCTAATCTTTTTTTTTTCCCGCTGGGACTGTGCATCTCTTAAAGATATTATAGTTCAGGTGGTATATATAACGACGTTACAATAACACTGCAGTGACAATGAAACATTGCAATGAATTTTTTTACTGTGGTTTTATGTGCCAAAACCCCGATTTGATTATGAGGCACGCCACAGTGCGGGACTCGGGAATAATTTTGACCACCATAGGATCTTTAACGTGCCCCGAATGCAATGGACACGGGCGTTCTTGCATTTCGCCCCCATCGAAATGCGGCCGCCGCGGCCGGGATTCGATCCCACGACCTCGTGCTTAGCAGTGCAGCACCATAGCCGCTAAGCCACCACGGCCGGGCGCACAACCATTCTCTACCAAGCCAAACATGCTTCGCATTACCTGGATGTCAACTGGAGTTCATCTAAATTTTGCACTGGTCTGCTAAAAAATTGATAAATGACTAAACAAAATCGTAGTGATAGTTTAGTGTTTGTCGTGGATAGATACTAAACATTCACATACACAGATCCTCAGCTTTCACACGAAGTAGCGGCTCCGGTGCACGGAAAGAACGCAGTAATCGCAAATAAATATTAGAGTACGATCTCACTTATTCAGCTCGTCTATAGACGGACACAGAACGCTCGGAATGCATCGGCAACAGTTCTCTGGCACGGAGCTCCACGTGGTTCCATTGGGGCACGGAAGGCGGAACACAATGTCGCATGAGTCTGCAAAAAAGTGGAGAAAAAAGCGGCGTAGGATAGAAAATTTACGAAGCTTTGTGTGGGACTGATGAACATGCTTGAACGCTATAGCCAGGTTATCAGGGTACGCCGCGAACTTTTTTTAGAACGACTACCAGTATGAGTGAAAATAGAATGAAAGTTCGGAATTGTAAGGCGCGAATATTGCGAGATGATATGTATAGAGCTAAAAAACAAATAAAAAAACAAAAACAAAGCTATATCCACATTGGGAGAATTGCGGGCAGGGTTCCCAGTTCCGCTAATAGTAAGCGGATTTGGGCTTCTTTTTTGACCGAGTCGCTTGCAGATTTTTACAGCCGCTTGTCGCGGTTTTTGGGCTCATTCACGTTTTTCCTGCAAATAATGTTATTTTAGTGCCCATTACGCGTGTTTGTCGTTAAAAATACGCGAAAGCAGCGGGAATGACTAAGTACGAAACTGTTCCTATCCATTCATCAATGTTTTGACGCCTTGCCAGCAATCGTGGTCGTCATATAGTGTGTTAATTGCCAGTGTTTTGTGCAAAATGGCTTCGAAGTGGCCGAAGTATGGTAAAACTTAGTGTTAAGAGTGGGAACAGGAAACGCAGCTCAAGAACTGGTTACTCCCAGTCACCGGAGACGATAAAAAAGCAGCATGAAAGTATTGCAAGTGTGAGATTCATGTACTGGCAAACTTGCAATGAACAGGCTGCAGACTTACCCTGGAGACTATTTAAAAAATAAATGAGTGCTTTCGTTCATTATTGCGCATATTTTCTCTGTACAAAATAATTAGTTATTTGTTTACCTTCCTCTCGTATATTTGAAATTTTTTCATACCATAATTAAACTATTTTCAAGAATGAGAAAATTTGTTCAACTTCCGCTTCTTTTGGGCTTCTTCGCAAAAGTCGCGCCGCTTATTTCGGGCTTCTTTTGGGATGATTATTAGCATGTTAACTCAGCGGCATCTGGCCACTCTGATTGCAGGACTCGTACAATAGCTACAAGCAAGTCTGTATCAGGGGCCTGTAACCAGACAATTGCTATGCCGACATCCTATGGCTTTGGAAACGTGCAGGCGCTGTCAATAATGACGTGCCGGCAGCATATCAAGAAAATTGAGCAGTAAACATTGGATTGTGCATTTCTCTCAACACGACTGCAAAGCAGCAGCGAGTGTTGACCCTGTACAAGCTTGGCGGCGGGAAATATGCGACAGCAGACGAAATTTCTACATCTACCTATATAGGAGCCCCGACCTGTGAGAAAAATATTCAGTTTAATACTTCGCGCCGGCGTTCCGGGCGCTCTTAACGGTCACAATACGCACGCATAAACGCAAGCTTGTAAACGAGGATGAGGGTTACTGGCAAGACGCCGTGTAATGAGCATGGCGCATGTCCTCCATAATGAAGGCCTGTGATCACGATACCGGGACGACGATCTGCTAATTCCGCTTATATGACGATGCCTGAATGCATAACTATTAATAAGACTAGTTATCGTGAATGATGGAATTTACGAAGTGCAGAAGGTATTGCGGGCGAATTGAAGACAGCGAGTGGGTAGTGCGTGTTTTCTAAATCGTGCTTTTGAGATGTAAAGAAAAAGAAAAAACTGACTTCGTTGCAACGGGCACTTTTACAAGTGTCTATGGCGCAGAAGTACTTCAGCAGCGTTTTTCTTGTTTCCACCACGTTTGATAATTTTTTTGCCAACCACTTATTTAGCGTTTTGGTATAAGCTAGTACTACAGCAGTCCTTCTTTCTTGGAAGCTTGTTTGCAACCAGGCTGTAACGTTGCTAAGAGGCTATCCACGCAGTTTTCTTTATTCACAATTAGCGATCTTGTCTTTAGAACTGATCATAAGTTTCTGATACGTCTTTTTGCGTCATAGTGATCATTACCGACGGGATACCAAGTGTATCAAAATAAATATTCCCAATGCAGAGGAGATATACTTCTTCGTTTTACTACTCGATATTCAATTTGACATTGAATACTTACTATTCGTATTATTTTTTCGAAGATAAGAAAGCTTCTTGCGTGCACTACGGTTAATCAGAGCATCGCGTGACGTCGTTATTCACCACGACGTCATTCACGCTCCGAGAATGACGGTACATTCGACTTGTTTTTATCGAGATCCGGCTCGGATGGATCGAGATCCGGCTCGGACGCACGCACGCACGCACGCACGCACGCACGCACGCACGCACGCGCACGCACGCACGCACGCACGCACGCACACGCACACGCACACGCACACGCACACACACACACACACACACACACACACACACACACACACACACACACACACACACACACACACACACACACACACACACACACACACACACACACACACACACACACACACACACACACACACACACACACACACAAAAGCCCACAGAATTTCCAGCATCAAACTTTCTGAACCACTGTTGGGTACTTTGTTCTTGTACGCCTCCGTTGTCTGTGATCTTCCTACTTTTCTGCCACGAAATTTTCAATCGCCTGTTATTATTCTCTATTGCGGACATGTTTACTGTGTTTCATATATCTATTGTCTTGGTTTATCATACACTAAGTTATTTGTATTCTTTTACCCGAGGTATTTCCTGACCCTGTATTGTATGGATTGGCCCTAATTGAATATACCATGAAACCTGATCTTTAACGCTAAATTTCAATCTTAAATTCTCGCCTTCCGGTCCACAGATATTAGCCAGACGTTGCATATCACTTTGCTGTGTGAGCTAGCAACACAAGGTCGTCCGCATAAAACAAACCGAGAAGCTGATGCTGTACTATTGTACCCGCCTGTTTGTGCCGGAGATAAAACCTGATATTGCTTCCCTTCTAGCGTCCTTTCCATGCTACCACTGTACACCATAAAGAGCAAGGGGGATAAAGGGCACCCATGTCTCCGTCTCTTCCTGATGTCAACTTGCTCCTCGCTCCTCATCCCTTCCCATTCAACGCAAACTGCATACTTTCTCGGTAAATCTCCCTCAAAAGCTGTATACAGTGTTTGACTAAGCCTTCACCTTCCAGAGTATTCCAGAAAATGTTGCGGTCTACGTTGTCATACGCTCCGGAAATGTCTAAAAAAGTTTTAAGACATTACTTCGGTGTGAAGCGATGCGGAGCCATCTCGAAATTTGAGCCATATAAAGACTGCCCTATAGCCGAACGTTCAGCTGGTCGCAGAGAAATCGGATGAGCCACGCGACCAGAATTCCCTCGGATCTCGGTAGCGCTCCCAGCTCGAAGTTGAAAGCGCCTCCTACATTGTTCTGAGCTGGAGCGCGGTGCCCAGAAGGAACCAGGCGAGTGTTTTCCGAGCGCTGGATTTTGACCAGCCGAATGTAAAGCGCACCGCACGAGCGCTCGAAAGCGACAACTCGAATATACCACGAGTTTACATTTATTTTGATAGCGCACGACGCAGGCGTAGTACTTCACCGTCATACATCATTCCAACACTCGTATTATAGCTTCCTTACGGCGCTAACTACCGCGTTTTCAGCAAAGTTTGCCCTAAACAAAGTGGAAGAGGTAAGTTCATTTTTGATTGATGGATGCGGTGTTTTCCTTTTTTGGGCTCCCAGGAAAAAAAGATGCAGAGCAGTACCGAGGCGTACAGAAAATAGTAATAACGACATATACAAAATTTTAGTAGATATATAGATCGATTGCCTTTCCATTGAAATTCTCCGCTCTTTTCTCGGGGCTATATCTTGTGTTGTGAGGCAGCAATCATTCCATATGGTTATGGGAAAATCAATGGTGCGTACACAGCTTCCTCACAAGTAGACCCGCACAATAAAAGGCATACTTTGTTACGAGCGGAAAGATGCTGTTATCAACTATCCCTCCCTTCGCATACCGCGCTGCGAATGAACGCAGGGCGCTTAATTTGTAACGATTCTTTTCGTTATCCATCCCACCCTCCATCAGTGCTTGGCAAGCCACCGCATGCTTCAGCTTTCGTCAGAATCGGCCACTCAGCGCTACAGATACAACAATAGAAGAATAGAATAGAATAAAAATTTAATTATAGAATTTTACGTTTTACATTTTTCTGTCAAGCACAAACTTTAAGAAGGAGAAAATTGTCGAGCAACATGGAAAAATCCCGCTACAGCTTTCTGTTGCTCAATACGTGCTACATAAAAGTCTTTTTCCGAGCGTGAAATTATTATTATTATTATTATTATTATTATTATTATTATTATTTGATTTGTAAAGATATACACAGGAAAGAGAAAGCGAGGAGCAAGGCTGGCAACTGCCACCAGAAGGGGCACAACGCCTGCCTACTCTTCGGAAAGGACGAGACAAACATAGATAGGAAGGAGGGGAGGAAGGAGGAAAGAAAGAGCGAGATGACAAATCTCAAAGAATAGAGTACAACATACAGTAGGGCCCGTCCCTGCAGGTCAAGCTACTAAAGAATGTAAAATAAAAGAAATAGTTGCTGCGGGTTACAAACGTGCCCCTAAGTTCGTTGCTTCTAGAAAAGTAAGGAGAGCGCGATGAGCCTGATCACGTCGAGACGCACAACCACTGGGGTATAAACATTCATCTAGAGTCGTGCACCGCAGGGCAGATGATCTGAGCCCCACGGGTCAGCTTCGCACGACCAGGCTAAGCACACATATCTCGCTGAAATCGCAAGGTCTATGGTGGAATGCTCCTTTCCTCTACATATAATTGTAGGTGAACCGTCGTTCAGTAATTGCCGATCATTCTTGATAATAAGCTCGTTAATTTCTGCGCCACGATTGTCGTGGGGGCGGCTACACTAACGCGGATGGTGAGCATTAAAATCTCCGCATAACACAAACGACGTACCACACCGAGACACTAAGCACTCAAGTAGTGAGGTATCTGAAGAACGTGTAGGCCGGACGTAAATGCTTGCCACCGTCGTAGTCACACCCTTGAGGCTCACAGTAACACCTGTGCACTCAAACTCACCATCACAGATGTCATCAGTGTCAAGAACCATGAAATCCAAGTCAGCACGTACGCAGACTGATGCTTTTGAAGCATTGCGCGTATGCGTCGTGTACACACACTGGAAAGAGCCACAGGTTGGTTCCGAGCACCGAGTGTTACTGTGGACACCCATGAAGCCTGGCAGTCGATATTCGTCTTTCCTTACGTTAGTTTCCTGAAGCGCTATAACGTCTGGTGGAGTCTTCATAGCGATGAGTCGAAGAACTAGATCAGCGTGTCGTGGTCGCAGCGATCTGACATTCCATTGCAGCACAAAGGGGCGAGGCTGCTGACAACTGATAAGATTGTTTCCGGTAACACGTCTATTGAAGGTCGTCGAGGACTGGAACGAGGGCCTCCAAAAGTTGCTCTGCTGCTGATGCTGCTGGTGTCTGACGACCGGCGATTAGAGACCTGATGACCCACGAATACACGCAAAATTGCCGCGCGACTGGCCTCTCGAGGCACTTTGTGTGTATTCGCACGCACAACCAAGCGACAGAACCAAGGACAGAACTACACGACGGCAAACAGCATTATATCTTGGTTCTGTCCAGCTACGTGGTATATGCATATTTTAAAATCTTGGTGCATGATTGTTGGGACACAGTGCATAGCCTACTGGAACAAACTATGGAAAGCAGCCGCCATATCTCAGCGTCGACTGAACCTTTCGTTACGGTTATTGCCAAGATATGTATGTATGTATGTATGTATGTATGTATGTATGTATGTATGTATGTATGTATGTATGTATGTATGTATGTATGTATGTATGTATGCTGCATGTATGTATGTATGTATGTATGTATGTATGTATGTATGTATGTATGTATGTATGTATGTATGTGTAGCGCCAACCGACGCCGCAATTCGGATGCGCTCTGGTCGGCACCTCTCGGCTGTCGAAGTGAAAAATAAAGAAGCGCAGCGCGTGCTCGAAGCGCAATCTCAGCACGCGCAGTGTCGTTCTCGAAGCCAGCCACGCTGGTCGTCGCAGCCGCCGCTCGGCTCGCCGCCTTCGCCTTCTGAGTAGGAACGACGGCACGGCTCGTGCGGCCGCCGTCACGTCCCTCCTACATTGGTGACCCGGGAGAACGCGCCTTCCACCGAACGACACGCTGCCATGGCCACCTGGCCGGAGCCACAGTTCAACCCACCACTGGCGCCGTTCTCGTCCAGCTACGTCGGCGCATGGTTCGCCCAGTTCGAGGTGGCTCTGGAGCTTAACCACATCTGGATTCAGGAGCTCAAGTACGCAGTACTCCTTGACGTCCTGCCGCTTGCTCTCCAGCTCCACCTCGGTGTTCCATCGCCTGGCACACGCCCGTACGACGAAATGCGGCAGTGCGTTCTCGACTTCTACGGTGCTGCCTACCACCCTCTTCCAGAGGTAGACCACGCGGTGCGCGAGTCATCTCTGCCAGCACCATCACCACCAGCACAAGACGCGTCTGCTCCTGCACCCGCATGCCATCGTCCTCAGGCCACCTCATCGCCGTTATCGCCACCAACGATGACACATGGCAGTGGAGACATCGCCGACCCAACGCCGGCTCCCGTGCCGCACCCCATCGGGTCTGTCTCCGACTTCGCTCCTGCCACTGGGTCTCTGACTGACTCTCTACCCGACCCGTCCACGCTGTCCGCTGAGCCGGCCTCCGATCTGACGCCCGAGCTCTGCACCGTGCCGACTCCGCTGTCTCCGACCTTTCCGGCTATCGCCACCGTGGACACTCACGACCTTCTGTGACCTCCGCTGCATCCCACGTCAGGCGTCCTCAACGAACCACGGACGCTCCTGCGGGCCTTGACCCCCCTTTGCCCGACCAGCTCTTGGCTCACTCGCGACCTATCCCTTCGCTATGTACCCCGACAGGCTGCGCCGCGTCCACCTGCACTGCACGCGTCGTGGCCCTTTCAGCGCTTCAGCCGAATGACTCTTGTATGCACCCTGCACGCGGTGCAACGGCGCGGTCTGCGATGCGCCGCCGACGGCGCTCGTTTGGGCACCGTCGCCGCATCATTCGCCTTACAGGCCTCCCTGTACCTCCTTCCTCAAGAGGCAGGTGGCGTCCGTCATATCGGTGACTGGACGCGCTTCTCCCGACGGCGTCCGTTCCGCGAGTCCCTCGCCCGTTGAGGAGCACTTAGTGCCGCCCGCCTGAGCGGTGGTGATGACCCGATGCCTTCACGTTGACAACTTGGACTGTCCACGGCCACTTCTGAAGCTCAGTTTCACTGGTTCCCCATTTCGACGTTCCGTCTCGGCGGGGGTCCCTGTAGCGCCAACCGACGCCGCAATTCGGAGCGCTCTGGTCGGCGCCTCTCGGCTGTCGAAGTGAAAAATAAAGAAGCGCAGCGCGTGCTCGGAGCGCAATCTCAGCACGCGCAGTGTCGTTCTCGAAGCCAGCCACGCTGGTCGTCGCAGCCGCCGCTAGGCTCGCCGCCTTCGCCTTCTGCGTAGGAACGACGGCACGGCTCGTACAGCCGCCATAACGTCCCTCCTACATATGTATTGTAAGGCAGCAGCACAGCTGTTGTCTCGACGCCTTTATTCGGCTGAGCCACGCGCTGAACGAAGATGCCGCGCACAGTGATGTATGTATGTATGTATGTATGTATGTATGTATGTATGTATGTATGTATGTATGTATGTATGTATGTATGTATGTATGTATGTGTATATGTATATGTATGTATGCATGCATGTATGTATGCATGTATGTATGTATGTATGTATGTATGTATGTATGTATGTATGTATGTATGTATGCATGCATGCATGCATGCATGCATGTATGTATGTATGTATGTATGTATAGGTATGTATGTATGTATGTATATGTATGTATGTATGTATGTATGTATGTATGTATGCATGCATGCATGCATGTATGTATGTATGTATGTATGTATGTATGTATGTATAGGTATGTATGTATGCATGTATGCATGCATGTATGCATGTATGTATGCATGTATGTATGTATGTATGTATGTATGTATGTATGTATGTATGTATGTATGTATGTATGTATGTATGTATGTATATATGTATGTATGTATGTATGTATAATACCCTACATCAGTATATTATAGAAGGGAGGGGCAAAAACATAATCTAATACAACATAAAAGCACAGTATCGAACAATCGAATGCAAAGTTAGAGGGTTATACACGGAAATTATATATACGGAAATTTTCGCCCACGGGACGGAGACGCCGGACGCCGACACCGACACCAGGTTTTCTGCTACACCGGGCCCTTAACGCTATCGCGTCAAAAGTTAAAGACGAGCTTGATTCCTGCGAACAGCTAGCATCGGGATCTTAAGAGCAGTTTTCATTGGAGCTCCACTCGCTTTGCGATGGCAATTTGCTAATATAAAACGAACAGAATTTTTTTGTACTGCTTCGATTGCGTCTTTTAATATGGAGAAACGTGTATAGCCTAAACCGATGAGGTATATTCTAGCTGAGGACGAACGTAAATGGTGTACAGAAGTAATTTTAATGAAGACTGCGCGAAACAAAAAAAAAAAATGTTTTTAGGTATCCTAGAGTGTGGTTAGCTTTACATATTATGTGTTCATTCAGCATGATGTTTTCATGATGTTTCGTTAGTTATGCGAATGCCAAGGTAACGATACGATGTGGCAGGTGTGGCAGAAAATGATTTAGTACATATGCAGGGAAAACTGTGCTAGAACGTGACATTCACATACATTTACATTTGTTAGCAATAATTAGGTTCCATATGTCACGTGCGGCACCATTTGTGAGCGCGGTTCATGCCAATGTGAAGGCTATTGACGTCGGAGGTATTAGTTATTTTGCGATATCAAAATCGAAGGCAAAACGGGAACGCAAAAGCACCCATTTAGTGCACAAGTAGGCAATGAAAAAGTGTTCTGCCACACGAGTTGCAGCAGAAGGTCTCTGGCCACTTCGCGGGGTAGCTGGGTTTACAAGCAGCAACGCAGCCGTATGTGTGATTCCAACGGCATTTGCTTATGACACCTCGTGCACCGTGAAAGCGTGTCAGGTTCAACCGAATGGTCACTACCTCGCAGCGCTTCTTTTCTTCGATGTTGAATCTTCTTTTTGCGAACACAAGCTGGCAATGTGGAGAGCTACCACAGAAGCGCTGTCTCCAAACGTCACTGAACTTGTCAATGCCGTGTTTGCTGCTTCACCACGTGGTGCTCTTTGGTCAGCAAGTGCACCAGGACGAAGACGGTTTTCTTGTTACAAACAAATCAACGTTTATTTTCTAAACATGCAGCACAGCAGCGCATCACCCATCTGTCACCAACACCTTGAGCAGCCGCAGCATCCAGCGAGCGGGGCTTCTAGCTCTGACCCCAGGCAAGTGGACGGCGAGACACCGACACCATGGAGGAGAGAAGGACTATGACATAGCGGAAGTGGCGTAGTGGGGCTCCCGTACCTAAGACAAGGATATGTATAGAGGCCGATGGCGGGTTCACTAGTGCCAGCCGACGCCGTGCTTTCCGTGAACTCCGACTCCACCGGCATACACTCCGACGCTTCGGCCGCCGAGACCTCCGTAAAGGCCGGCACTCCCGTATCCGGCGGCACCCGCTCCGTACAGCCCGCGGGCGCCTCCGTACACTGCTCGCGGTCTGACCCCGGCGTACGACCCGGCAGCACCGTACTTGGAGGCGAGCAGGTAGGCCGGCGGTGAGGACGACCGCAGGGCCACGTCGGCGGGGCTCTCGCTCTGCGTGCCCGGCTCGTTGGTGTCGACGACGGCGCGGAAGCCTCCCGCGTCGGCCGTGTACTTGACCTTCCGCTGGCCGCCTTCGGCCGTGCTCAGGGTGTACTCTCCCTGGACGCTGCCGCTGCCGTCGCCCACCTCCTGGCGAGAGCTGGACCCGTCCACTCCCTGAGCGACGTAGCCGAAGCTGTACGGCCTCGGCCTGTTGTCTTCCTGGCCCCTGTAACCCTGCACGAAGCACGACACGTTGTTAACCCACGACACTTTGTGAACGTGGAGGCATATATAGCCAGCTCTGACCCGAGGTGCAGATAGCGCTTCTGGGTTACGTCAGGCAGGCGGCAGAAGCCAGTGGAGCACTGGTCTTGGGGCCCCACCCATCGAGCTCATAACCTTTCACCCCAACCCCTCTTCAATAAAGTTATTCCTCCTCCACCTCTTACGCTAGAATTGTTACTGCCAAGTCTGATATTGGACATATTATTAGCGATGACGGCCATCCAATGGCAAAGAGCACTTATTAACGAAAATTTGTGCATTCGCCCCTTAAGTTTAACTCATGACACGCTGTGTGCAATTGAAACGTTACGCAGCGTGTCTAAAGAAAGTGCGTAGACGACATACTTAAGAGAGTTCTTTCAGATTGCTTTTGCCGCAGAGGCTTATGTTTTAAAATGACTTGATTTAGTGATTAGACAAGTAATTGTGAAAATCAGTATATTTTTAACGGAAATAGACGGATGATTGATTATAATTTATCTTGGAACTCGTTATAAAGTCTGAGGACGACTGACTACAAGTCTTGCATTCAGGTCAATCGTCTAACTATGTGTTGAAAAGTTCCTCTAATTTTTTATAATTACTTGTCTAATTACTACGTCGAGCCTCCAAGGTGAAAAGAATTTCGACAAAAGCATTTGATTTTAGCGTCTTCACTACTTTTAGGGAAACTTGAAACGCATTTCCTGAGACATCCTGTATAACGCCGCAAACACGAACCGACACTGTGATAAACAAATTCTTCATAAAAACAACTACGTTGTGTCATTGTCACTTGCGAGCTAGACAATGCCACGTCAGATCACGGAATATCGTCTTTCTCGGGAGTGGCGATTGTAATAAGGAAACAAGAAAAAAAGAAACTACATGCTTTTATAAAGCCTTATATGGCGTTCCGGTGGAACATGCCGAGCTGTAATCACTATGGTCTGCCATTTATCTGGCCACTTACTCCTCCATAGTATCCGCCACCGCTTTCGGCGAGGTAGCCAAGTCCAGCGTAGCCGCCTCCGATCCCAACGCTGAGTGTTCCGAGACCGCCGACAGCGCCGCCACCGTATCCACCGCGGAGAGTACCGGCGTTGGCCAGGACGGCGAAGAAAAGAGCGCAGGAGATCGCTGCCTGCGCATGCGTCGAATGCACCTCTATTAGCAGGAGTCACGTACCCAAGTATTGTATGCAATGTATAACATCATTAAAGTGTTAACATGAGGCGTACTGTCCCAGTATACGCTATAGGCTGCAAACGGACAGCTCAGCGTAAAGTTATGGGAGGCCCCCTATCGACATTGTATTAGGCCTGCGAAGAGCAGGTGAAGTACGAGATGTGTGGCAGTATTCTAGCCACATGCTAGATGCAAAGTATAGAAATTTCTCCAAAATGAGTGCTGCCATTGACAGAACTCATTTTATTGTAGTTTCATCGTTTGCCTTCACAGGTTTGCCTTCATCATATACCTTCACCGCCAGCGACACCACGTGGCATCACTGTCATCATCATCATCATCATCATCATAATCATCATCATCATCATCAGCATCAGCCTAATTGTTTATGTCCACTGCAGGACGAAGGCCTCTCCCAGCGATCTTCAACTACCCCTGTCTTGTGCTAGCTGATTCCAAGTTATGCCTGCAAGTTTCCTAATTTCATTACACTGTCCAATTCTCTTCTGACTTGGACTGCGCTTTTGCCCCCCATTCTGTAATTCTAGTAGACCATCGGTTATCTGCCCAACGCTATACATGGCCTGCCTAGCTCCATTTTCTTCTCCTAATGTCAACTATGGAATATCGGCAATAGCCCCCTTTGCTTTCTAATCTGCACCGCTGTCTTTCCGTCTCCTAACGTTAGGGCTAACATTTTTCGTTCCCTCGCTATGGTTGCGCAGAACTTAATCCGTAACCGCAAAGGTGCCCAAGCCGTCGGTTTTTCGATCCATAAGCTCCGTTCCTGACAGCAGCAGATGGCTCAAACGTATATACGCCACGTATATATTTACACATTGCGTTATGATTGCAGCACGAAACTGCAGAAGACCTCCGGCACCTGTTTTGAGACGTTCAGAACCAACGACGGCACTCACCATAGATGCGCGGGCTTTGTAATTAAAGGTATTTCACATACCAATTAATAAATACCGCGTGCGCTGCTGTCTAACGGCCTGTAGGACTGCGCCGCACGTTGCAGAGTTTCTTGCTAGATGACAGGAAAAGATTTGCTACACTTACAGTATAGAAACTGAACGTGATCCTGCTAAAAGTATTGAATCTAAAGCAGAGTAAACAACGAATTAGACACAGGCTCTCATGTATTTGGCTTCTCATTGCAATTTACTCATCTGCCCAAACAAGGTATGCATATAGGTGTTCATTGAAACGAAAGCAAAGCGCGCCTACTTCCCGACGCCCGGAGTAGCCGCGCTTCGCTTTAAATTAGCCTATTTTAGCAAAGAATTACTCCATGACCTCAAAAACTTGAAAATTTCATATGAAGTCTTTGATCTCTTTGTGGCCAAATGTTACCTCGGCAGCTCTTGCTTTAGTGTGCATCTCCTGAAATTATTCTCCACGAGAACGATTTCATGGGTGCAGTTTGACAACAACAACAATAATAATAATAATCAAAGACGCCCTCTGTCCGTATAATGTACGAGACTCCCGAATTCGAGTCGGAAGTTTCGGGAGGACTCCCTCACCTTCCACATGCTTGTTTGCTGCTGCCGCTGCTGCTTCTGCTGCTACGGTGACGAGACTCCTTGTGTCCACAGATGCGGACGGCGGCCCTTTTTATACGCTCCGAGCCAATGCGGCCGAGCGTGCATGGCGTGGCCGGGATGCATGCAATAGCGGCGGCGATCCACATGCACTGGCCGCCACACACTCCCTCGCTCTAGTATCACTCTTTCCGTTTGGGCGCCGCCTTTGCTCAGCCTTCTGCCTTGACTGAGAAGGAAATGGATGCAAAGCTATCTGCAAGCCCGGATGCAAAGTACACCGTGTGTGCGTTCCTTCGCCTTGTCTGTTTAGCGCTTCAGTTATTTCACATTATGCGCGTTGTCCCCTGTCCGCCGCTCAGTCATGACGATGCTCAAGGACGTGGAGGTATAGACCTTTTCATCGGGCGAGGAGGAAAGGGCGCGCGACGAGCCTTTCCTGCTCTCTGGTTTGTGCGAGCCGGCGCGGCGCGCTTGAATGTGTTCCCGGTCGCGCGCTGCCGAACGATTTGGAGGTGTTTTAGCTAGTTCTGAGTGCAATTTACGGGATGTCAGTTCTTACGAGGTCGTCGAACAGCAAATGTGTAGCCTTTAGGTGCAGCAGCAGCTACAGTATCTGGAAATTTCTCTTGGATGGGCAAAAATGCGACGCGCATCAGCCGCGGTGTGTGTATGTGTTGTGAACTATGTTGGATGTATCGGTTTTCACTCCACGAAGAGTTGTAAATCATTTTCATCAGAATCGTTACACCGGCATCGTTCTCACGCATTTTAAGTCTAGTAGACTTCAAATCACTATGGCTACTTTAGCCTCCTGCAAGAGGCCGAAGGCTTTGCTCAACACAGCGAGAACTGCGGTTGGCAAACCAACATGGTTTACACAAGCTTCATGCTTCGATCGGCATTGCCTTTTTGCCCTGCAAGGCACAATAGACAAAGGGGATCGCATAAAGAAAATCCAACGGCTATTTGTAAGGACACAATTTCCTTAAGATGGGTGAATGCGTCGTAGATGACTTAACTTACGAGACTGAAAAAAAAGAGTTCATATGTCCTCATTTTGCGGCAAAATAAAACAGAACACAGGATAACGACGCAATCAGACTTCACATGGTCGTGCCGCATGCTTGGACCACTTGGACCTTGCGCTATAATAGAACAAAGAGGGCTATAACACAGCATTTAGTACTGCCTCGGACGCTCGCGCAGTTTGCAGCAGGTCGTTCGACCACTCGAAAAGTGTGATTCACACTGAACGGTATGCGGTTATTATTAACCAAATTATTTTGTTTGTGGGCGGAAACATTGCCCAGCAAACAAGGCAGTCGCCCAATGTATCTACAGATAACTACTTGAACGCTTGTCAAAGTAGAGAGCACGACTTATTCTCCAGCAGAGTGGTACCCACGCTGTTAGGATCGTCAAATGTTTCGTAACTACTCGTTGCAGCTAAACCAGAGCTTAGAATTACAATGCTGAGAATGCTGCAGTAAGGTAACTTTCGTGAAACGAATTTTCAGAAATACCTAACTGATATCTGAGGCTGATTGTATGCTCAAACAAACGCGCACACCTCGCGCTGCGTTCTCCTTCCGCCCTAACGCCAGCAGAAACTCCAGCCGCTTAATTACTTCAGACTTAAATTCCTTCACTAGGCCTCACAGAACCATTCCTCACGTAGAAGACGCCATATCATGCTAAATAGACCGCGCGAGTGCGAAACAATCCACCAGAAACTACCGCCGAGCGTATACCATAGCATACAACACGGGCGTTCGCCCAAGCCAGCATTCCAACTGCCCATAGATGCGCCACTGCCTACACAATGGCGGCGCCCATGAAAAAACGGTCTATAGTGATGTCAATGGAAGCGCTTGCATGTAGGTGCATGCAAGGCGAGCGGCTGCATAATGCCCTGATGCTTTCAGAACGTTCAGGCTTTTCGGCGAGGCAGGGCAACTCAATATATGCATTAAAGCTATAACACGTAACAGTATCTTCAAGAAAAAAATTAACATTTTGAAAGTATACGGTGTGTGCGTTCCTTCGCCTTGTCTGCTTAGCGCTTCAGTTATTTCACATTATGCGCTTAGTCCCCTGTCGGCCGCTCAGTCATGACGATGCTCAAGGACGTGGAGGTCTTATAGCGATGTCGATGGAGGCGCTTGCATGTAGGTGCAAGTGGTGCCGAGCGGCTGCGTATTGCCCTGATGCTTTCAGAACGTTCAGGCTTTTCGGCGAAGCAGGGTAACTCAATATATGCATTAAAGCTATAACACGTAACAGTTAGTATACCTTGAACATATATTACGAATCGCGTTAGTATACTGACTGCCATTCAAAAATGAAAAATATTGCACTTTGCACACGCCCTCGTGTTTATAAATTGTTTATGACGATAAACCGTCGACTTGGCCCCGCTCAAATTTCATGCATAGGTGGCATTTCGTGGTGTATGATTGAACTGCGTGAGTGAGAAAGAAGGAAGGCAAAGCAGGGATGTTAACCAGGAAAGTATCTGGTTGGCTATCCTACACTAGGGGAAGGATAAAGGGGAATGTAAAGAAGGGAGACATGTATTTGTACATGCTGTAGGGGGGATGCGCACCGAAAAGTATTAATTTTCTTCGTGAATGAGACATATCATCGTCAGTCTAAGGATTTTGAAAATCCCGCCACGGTGACGTATATAGGCGGATCTATTTCAATGTATGGGCGACAGCGCGGCATTTTTCTTTGTTTGTTTCCTTTTTTTTCGATTTTCTAGCCTCGTATCGTCGTTTACATGGAGGAAGAAAAATCCTCTTCCATGACCGACGACGGCGCGCGGGAGTTGGGTGAGAGTGGGGAACCACAAACTATCCAACCCCCCTATATATATATATTGCCACGCGCTTGTGCCATTTTGCTCCCAGAAGAAGACGAGGACGGTCTTGTTCACGGGCTAGCGCCTTGGTCTTTTGTCGGTGCTGCGCGGCCCCTTCGACGACTCGGACTTACTTTAACGGCCTCGTTTTAGAAGCTGCCTGTCTATTAAACGTGACATTTTTATGGTGGAGGTGCTGGGTATTTTCGACCTATGCAACAGACCCCCTCCTAGCAGCAGGAACGCTAGATCACAACCGGAGCTCACGCCAGTACACCGCGCCAGCCGGAGAATCCAGGGATTGGCCCCCGAGTTTGAGCCTTTACCTGTGAGGACAACGACAACGTCGGCAGGTATGGATGCTACATCCGGTACTACCACGACTAACCCTGCGATGGCTACTCCGGTACCTCCGGTACCTCCTCATTACACGCTGCAAAAACCACGCGTGCCAAGTCCCTTCCATGGCGACCTTCTTGAAGACGTGGAAGACTGGCTGGCAGACTTCGAGCGCGTAGCTCAGTTCAATGGATGGGACGACGAACCGAAGCACCGGAACGTTTACATCAGTCTTTTGGATGGTGCTCGCACGTGGTTCCAGAACCGCCAAGGCATCCTGACAACATGGCTTGAGTTCTGTCGCAGGCTCTTGGACACCTACGCCTGCTCCGATCGCCGGGAACGAGCAGAATGGGCCCTCCAGTCTCGCATTCAGAAGCCTAATGAGAGAGTGGCTATGTACGTGGAGGACATGGTGCGTCTTTTCAGGCGAGCTGACCCTACCATGTCGGAAGACAAGAAGCTGCGTCACTTGATGCGAGGCGTGAAAGAGCAGCTTTTTGGTGGACTCATTCGTAGTCCGCCCAAAACGGTCGCGGAATTTCTCACTGACGCCGTCGCCATGGAGAAGGCCCTGCACCAGCGTTCACACCAATACGATCGGCAAGTGAATCTCTCCTCTGCGACCAGCAGCCTAGGAGCTCTCACGACCGACGTCGAGTCGCTTCGAGAGATTATTCGAGTGGTAGTGCGCGACGAGCTGCGAGAGCTGCATCAGGCGCAGCCGCCTTCAGCCAAATTAGTCGCTAGCGTCGTGCGTGTTGAAATGCAGCATGCGCTCGGCGCACCACGTTAAGAAGCAGCACTTCAGGCCGCTCCAGCAGTTCAGGCGTTCACAACTTCAGGTGAACCTCGACGCACAACCTACGCTGACGTTTTAAGACGCACCGTCCCGTCGCCGGCGACACCTACCATGAGCGAATACCAGCGTGCGACTTATGCCGACGCATTCGTGCCCCCTATCCCTGCATCAGCGCCGCTACCCGCCGTCAACCCGTATGCGATGCTTCAGTCAGTGCAGGCGGTTCCTTTTTTTGGAGAGGCTCGGCCCGCCGCGCGTAAATCGGACATTTGGCGCATGCCTGACCAACGACCGCTCTGTTACCACTGCGGTGAGGCGGGTCATTTATACCGAGATGGCCAGTACCGCCGCCTTGGACTCCAGGGGTTTCCTGTCAATTCGCACCGACCACGTTTCGGACAACGGCCACCCGAGATTGAAGATTTTATCGCCCGACAGCGCGCGCCACCGTCATCAAGGCGCCAGTCGCGATCGCCGTCACCACGACCATCCTATTCGGGAGGTGCAACTCGGATGTCGCAAGGACGCTTTCCGAGCCCTCGCCTAGAAAACTGGCATCAGCGACCTTTCGAGGCAAGGCCGCTGATACTCGTCGTGCCGAAGACCTCCAATTGAAGCGACCTCAGACCGATGGAGACTTGACGACGCCGGTGTCTCACGCGGGAGACAACTTTTCCATGAACATGCCTGTGCTGATCGACGGTCGAAATGTTACTGCCTTAATCGACACTGGCGCTGACTACTCGATTCTCAGCGGAAAACTGGCAAGTCGTCTAAAGAAAGTCGTTACGCCTTGGACAGGGACGCACGTACAGACAGCTGGCGGACATGTCGTCAAACCGCTTGGTGTGTGCACTTCACGGGTGCAAATTCAAAATTCTACGTTTCCGATCAGCTCCCTTGTTCACCGAGAATGCTCCCGTGAATTAATACTCGGAATACACTTTCTTCGAGAGTATGGCGCCATCATTGACCTCCGCCGACGCTGTATTTCTTTCTCTACAAAGAATGCGACGACAAGAGACAGCTGCCGCCGCACAGCCGCTTTTCGAATTTCCGACGACAGCGTCACGATACCACCTCGTGCTAGTGTAATGATTCCGGTAACGTCCGAAGGCACACGCGAAGGCGAAGTACTCACAGAGGGCAACGTCTCCCTTCTGCTTACCCTCGGAATTAGCGTGGCTCGAGGAATCATTGACGTTAGGGATGGCCAAGCTGACGTCTTGATCACCAATTTTACAAATGAATACCGACACCTCTTCCGTGGCACTGCCGTCGCTTACGCTGAAGCCGGCGAGGACGTCATTGAGTGTTTCGCTGGTGGAGAAAGGGGCAGCGATGAAGAATGCGGCTCAGATATTGACATCAATAACGAGCTGTCGGAGGACAATAAGGCGGCACTGCGGGGACTGTTGTATGAGTTCAATCACTGCTTCGCGCGATTGTCTAAAGTAAGTCAGACGCCAATCACGCAGCACAGGATAATTACTTACGACGATGCACGTCCTATTCACCAGCAGCCGTATCGTGTTTCACAGAAAGAACGCGAAGCAATTCAACGACAACTCAAGGAGATGATTGACGATGGCGTCATCCAGCCTTCAAACAGTCCGTGGTCGTCACCGGTTGTCCTGGTAAAGAAGAAGGACGGCAATCTCCGCTTCTGTGTTGATTACAGAAAACTCAACAACGTCACAAGGAAAGACGTTTATCCGTTGCCGCGCATAGATGACTCTCTCGACCGGCTACGGCGAGCGAAGTACTTTTCTTCCCTTGACTTGAAAAGTGGGTACTGGCAGATTGAGGTAGACGAGCTTGACCGGGAGAAAACAGCCTTTGTCACTCCGGATGGACTTTACGAGTTCCGAGTACTTCCGTTCGGGTTGTGCTCTGCTCCGGCAACCTTCCAACGGATGATGGACACGGTGCTCGCTGACCTAAAATGGCAAACCTGTCTCGTCTACCTGGATGATGTGGTCGTATTTTAAGGCAGCTTTTCCGGACATCTTAAGCGACTGCGGCAAGTGCTCGAGGCAATCCGATCGGCTAACCTCCCGTTAAAGCCTCAGAAATGTCACTTCGGTTACGAAGAATTGAAGTTCCTTGGACATGTCGTGAGCGCGGAAGGCGTCCGTCCCGATCCCGAGAAAACTGCCGCTGTAGCTGCATTTACGGCTCCTACCGACAAGAAAAGCGTTCGACGCTCCCTGAGACTGTGCGCATACTACCGGCGCTTTATATGCAATTTTTCTAAAATTGCTGAACCACTTACTCGTCTCACGAGAGACGACACGCCGTTAATCTGGAGCTCTGAACAAGAAGCAGCTTTCGCCGAGCTTCGACATCGCCTGGCATCGCCCCCTGTTCTTGGGCATTTCGACGAGGACGCCGAATCGGATGGGCCGACGACGCTGCGTGTGATGACTGTGGTAGCGAGGAGACTCTTCAGCCCCTTCTCTGTGACTGTCCTCGCTACACTTCACAGAGACGATCGCTCGTACACGCGATAGCACGTTTTGACCAAAGACCTCTCACAGAGTAACTTATTTTAGCATGCCGACATCACAAGCCATCGCAGCGGAGGGCGACGAGGGCACTGCGGCAGTTTTTAAGGGCAACAGACTTGGACAAGCGGCTGTAGCCCGGACAGATGTGTTTATAGTGATGCAAGTGCAGCTGTGCTGTGCCACCTGTGACCGATTGTGATTGTGTATCTGCGCTCCTTTCTTTCTCTATCTCTACTTTCCTGTCAGTTTACCTCCCCCTCCCCTCTCTCCCCAGCGTAGGGTAACAAACCGGATCTTCTCATCTGCTTAACTTGTAAACTTGTAACCTACAGCTATGTCGGGACACTGGTAAGCATAGCTGATCACACGTTTTAAACTTGATTAAGACATTAAAAAAAATCTGTGTTTGATCCAGCTCATTTAACTTCGCACATATATTTTCATAGCGTACCACCCATTTGTGCTAAATTTAGTCTCGGTGGCATTTCTAGTTCTGCCACGGCAACGGGTTCAATTCTTCCTTGTTCGTTACACGCTCATAAAGTTCTAGAGCGCTTGGATACGTAATTTATTACCACAGCCTGAGTCGTCCACCCACTTTGAACTTTGCCTACATATCACCCATTACCTCGTCCTTACTGCCACCAAACATAAAGAAGCTGACTCGTTTAGTTCAACGAGGACACCTGGTGAATCCAGTATACGTATCATGCATAAAGAAACGAGGTTTTAGTAATTTTTCGTAACGCTCCTGAGAAGCCAGAAACGTTAAAACTTTGCGACACATTCCACTTAAGCTGCGCCCATTCCTTATAAGTATACAGTTTGTGAAATGCAGATTACTCTGAGGAATTTGGGAAACGTAGTTGATAACGGCAGCTTGACACTTTAGAACGCTTGCTTAAGATTGTTTTATTTTAAATATTTTTTTGCAAAAGCTGTATTCGACCAACACGCATTTAACATCGCATGCACAAACTCGGCGTAGCTTTCCCCATATGTTAGCAAAATTTAACCTCACTTGTAATTGTAATTACATGCCATGCAGGGCAGCGGTATAAGTTTTACGCCGCTCGTTAAACACCCGAATAGTGCTTCGGACTTCTTGCATACGTAATCTATTGTAAAAAGGCGCAATTAACCCACCGATTTGGAACGTTGCCTACACGTGCCTCTAATTTTCTGCAAATATGAATAAGGTGCCTTGATTACTTAACCGTAGACACCGGAGAAACAAACTGCGAGCCTCGTATGGCGGACAAAAATGGGGGAAAGAACGATGGTTCAGTTATTACTTACAACATTACATTTAAAACACGTACATGAAAGTTTCGCTGCGCATTACACAAAAAATTATCCCTATTTTCACGGACTCTGAAGTTCGTACCCGGTGCCGTTGTTTTAGGAGTCTGGGAAACATTTCGAGTATCGGCAGCATAACATCTTGGGACGCTTGAATATGTAACTTTCTACAAAGGCTGCAATGAACCCACACAGACTAAACATTTATCGCTCGTCACACAGAACACGATTTCTACTTCAACGAAATATAAACACTGTGACTCTCATAGTTTACCGTTACTCACCGTTACTCTTAACTAAGTCCCTTGTATAACGCATAAAATTTGGAAGAAAGCAGGTATTTAGTAAGTTTTTTCGAAGCACATAAGCAACCTACACAGTTCAAGCTTTCGGTATATATCAGTCGAAAAGTAACCCCATTCCTTTAAAATTTGAGATATCTACCTTTTTTTGCTTCGGCCAGGGAACGTGGGCTAGTGTAACTCTTATGTTGAAACAAAGAAACAACCTAAAATGAAATTAACCGACATCATCAGAAGTGGTACATTCGAGTGGCATGATCACTACGGCGCGTCATAGTGATCATTACCGACGGGGTACTGAGTACATCAAAATAAATATTCCCAATGTAGAAGAGATATACTTCTTCGTTTTACTACTCGATATTCGATTCGATATTGAATACTTACTATTAGTATTATTTTTTTCGAAGAAAGCTTCTTGCGTGCACTACGGTTGATCAGAGCATCGCGTGACGTCGTTATTCACCAGCGCCGCTCCTGCTGGATACTCTTCGAGTATGACGGCACATTTCACTGGTTTTTATCGAGATCCGGCTCGGATGGATCAAGATCCGGCTCGGACGCACAACCGCACGCACGCACGCACGCACGCACGCACGCACGCACACACAAACACACACACAAAACCCACATAATTTCCAGCATCAAACTTTCTGAACCACTGTTGCGTACTTTGTTCTTGTACGCCTCCGTTGTCTGTGATCTCCCTACTTTTCTGCCACGAAATTTTCAATCGCCTGTTGTTATTCTCTATTGCGGACATGTTTACTTTCCCCCTGCGGTCGCTGAACCCAAGGGCTTCAAGGACGCCAGAGGAGTCTAAGCCGACCGCTAGGCAGATATATATTCACATTCTAATAAAACATGTTCCATCGTTTCCCTAGCTTTACCGCATCAAGCACGTACTTCTCCCTTGTTGTACCTCACATTATAAGTACGCGTTCTAAGGCATCCTGATCTCGCTTCGTAAAGTAAAGATTTTACCTTTGAGTTATCATAAAATGTTTCTTTCCTATTTCGTTTTTTCATCCTAAGTAATCACTGCTATAAGGTTACTTTTCCATTACCGCCACCCACGAGATTGTCTCACCCTCTCTCACTTTGCGTTTGACGTTCTTTGTTGACATGAGGCTTACCATACCGGTCGCGTACTTGCTGGTAAGCTTCCTATAGTCATTTTCCTCTACTGTGAATCAATGTTTTTTCTGTACAAATATCGGGTCTTCCCGACCATTTACCTTCTTCCATTTTCCTCAGTCGTTCTTCATATTCAATTTTACTCTGAGCTTCCCTCACTTCAAAACTGGTCCAGCCCATATGACCCTGCCCAGCTTCATTTGTAGCCTTCCAGTGAGCGCCCAGTGCGAGGCGTCCCACTGATCTTTGGTTGCCATCGAGTTCTGATTGTACCCCTGAGTACAAGCAAAGAACCGCGTTTCAAAAAGTAAGTCCTGGAACCATTACACCTTTCCACATACCCCGGAGCACCTCGTACTTATTGTACCCCCATAAGGCTCTGTGTTTCCATATGGCCGCTTTTATCTTTCCATTTGCTGTTATTGCTTTTTCCTGTGTTTTCATGTATCTATTGTCTTGGTTTATCATACACTAAGTTATTTGTATTCATTTACCCGAGGTATTTCCTGACCCTGTATTGTATGGATTGGTCCTAATTGAATATACCATGAAACCTGATTCTTTAACGCTAAATTTCAATCTTAAGTTCTCGCCTTCCTGTCCACAGACATTAGCCAGATGTTGCATATCACTTTGCTTGTTAGCTAGCAACACAATGTCGTCCGCATAAAACAAACCGAGAAGCTGATGCTGTACTATTGTACCCGCCTGTTTGTATGAGAGATTAAACTTGATATTGCTTCCTTCTAGCGCCCTTTCCCTACACCATACTGTACACCATAAAGAGCAAGGGGGATAAAGGGCACCCATGTCTCCGTCTCTTCCTGATGTCAACTTGCTCCTCGCTCCTCATCCCTTCCCATTCAACGCAAACTGCATACTTTCTCGGTAAATCTCCCTCAAAAGCTGTATACAGTGTTTGACTAAGCCTTCACCTTCCAGAGTATTCCAGAAAATGTTGCGGTCTACGTTGTCATACGCTCCGGAAATGTCTAAAAAAAGTTTTAAGACATTACTTCGGTGTGAAGCGATGCGGAGCCATCTCGAAATTTGAGCCAAATAAAGACTGCCCTAGCCGAACGTTCAGCTGGTCGCAGAGAAATCGGATGAGCCACGCGACCAGAATTCCATCGGATCTCGGTCGCGCTCCCAGCTCGAAGTTGAAAGCGCCTCCTACCTTGTTCTGAGCTGGAGCGCGGCGCCCAGAAGGAACCAGGCGAGTGTTTTCCGAGCGCTGGATTTTGACCAGCCGAATGTAAAGCGCACCGCACGAGCGCTCGAAAGCGACAACTCGAATATACCACGAGTTTACATTTATTTTGACAGTGCACGACGGAGGCATAGTACTTCACCGTCATACATCATTCCAACACTCGTATTATAGCTTCTTTACGGCGCTAACTACCGCGTTTTTCAGCAAAGTTTGCCCTAAATCACTAGTAAGAGGTAAATTCATTTTTGATTGACGGATGCGGCGTTTTCCTTTTTTTGGGATCCCAGGGAAAAAAATGCAGAGCAGTACCGAGGCGTACAGAAAATAGTAATAACGACAATACAAAATTTTAGTAGATAAATAGATCGATTGCCTTTCCGTTGAAATTCTCCCCTGTTTTCCCCGGGCTATATCTTGTGTTGTGAGGCAGCAATCATTCGATATGGTTATGGGAAAGTCAATCGTGCCTAGAAAGCTTCCTCACAGGCAGGCCCGCGCAATAAAAGGCATACTTTGTTACGAGCGGAAAGATGCTGTAATCAACTATTCCTCCCTTCCCATACCGCGCTGTGAATGAACGCAGGGCGCTTATTTTGTAACGATTCTTTTCTTTATCCATCCCACCCTCCATCAGTGCTTGGCAAGCCACCGCATGCTTCAGCTTTCGTCAGAATCGGCCACTCAGCGCTACAGATACAACAATAGAAGAATAGGATACAATAAATAATTAATGATGGAATTCTACGTTTTAGATTTTTCTGTCAAGCACAAACTTTAAGAATGAGAAAATTGGCGATCAACATGGAAAAATTCCGCTACAGCTTTCTGTTGCTCAATACGTGCTACATAAAAGTCTTTTTCCGAGCGTGAAAGAAGCCCGCGAATACACGCAAATTTGCCGCGAGACTGGCCTCTCGAGGCACTTTGTGTGTTCGCACGCATAACCAAGCGACAGAAGCAAGGACAGAACTACACGACGGCAAACAGCATTATACCTTGGTTCTGCCCAGCTACGTGGTATTTGCATATCTTTAAATCTTGGTGCATGATTGTTGGGACACACTGTATAGCCTACTGGAACAAACTACAGAAAGCAGCCGCCATATCTCAGCGTCGACTGAACCTTTCGTTACGGTTATTGCCAAGATCAGCTTCAGGATGCATCAATTTTCATAGTATATACAGACGTTCACACTCATGCTTATAAGAGAGCTTGCGCAGTGCGCTTAGGCGAAGAAAGCGATGTGCTCGCGCTTCTTCTTGGTTTGAAAGTCAATGCTTGTGAGCAATTTGGACCACGTAAGTCACATTCTTTAGTGCGATGTCTGCGGAACATTGTAGACACTTTTTTGTAGCTTTGTTATTATTCATTCCTTGCTTTGAAGCAGGATGTTCGGGTGCTCTACGCAAGAGTGTGAACGTTTGTAAGTCATTATGCAACAAGAATATTAAGGCGAAAGCCTTTAATGGCTCATGCTCGCGGTCGCGTCCGTCCGTGCGCAAGAACCGTGCCAACTGTGGCCTCTCCTCCGCGTAGCGGGCACGCCGGTGCCCGCAGTGTCCTGGAAGGCACATTTCTTTGCAGTGAGTGTCGCGATGGCGAGCCCGTTCTCCACCAACGAGGAGATGGCTCGGTACCCCGGGAGGGTAATCGTTTTCATTCTCGTTTCCTGTAGCAAAATGACGTGGGGCCTCTCTTGCGGATCCCGGGTCGTGATGAACTGCACCAGTTGAGGCTTGCGCCTCCGTAAACTGGCGCAGTTCCACTGCCACACGATGAGCTTAATATCCGGTCTGGTCATCGTTGGGCTTGTTGGACCGGAGGTGGGCTGGGATGCCATCTTATTCGTCAGCCCACGACTGCTGGTTGTCTTCTAGCATTTCACTGGACACCGCCTCCGGCCTGGCGGCGTCGCCGTAGTGTAGGTCACAGAGCTTGGCAATCTCGTTCTCGAGCAGTTGTACTCTTAATAGAAGGGTCTAGTTGCTCTGTACTAGCTCGGTAAAGGATTTTTGCATGTGGTCTGAGGACCTCTGCATGGCAGGCTCCGTGGTGCTCACGTCCTCAACCGTACCTTGGGAGGAGGTGGCTCTGCGCTTGGCTGCCCTTGCTGCGGCTACTTCTTCCGCAGATGGTTGCCTGACGACATATGGCGTTTGGAAGCGTTGCTCGCACTTACGGTCAGCCGTTGGGTGACGGCCCCCGCATATGCCGCATCTCGCCTCACACTGGTGGCCTTCGGTGGGGGACGCTGCTCCGCATCCCCTGTACTTCTTCACACTCGGAGTCGAACATACATCGGCCCTGTAGTCCATTTCCCCACGACCGTAGCACACATAAACTTGTCTTCTATATAGAGCGCAGGGCAGCACGCCCGCGCCGCACATGACAAAGTTCGGCACCCTCAGTCCGTCGAACAGGACGATAACCGTGGTGGTGGCCTTGATGCGACGCACTTCCAATGCGGTGGGGTTCCGTTGGTTTACGATCATTGAGTGGAGCTGAGCGTCGTTGAACTCGGCGTCGACTCCCCTCACAACGCCCTTGCACGTATTGTCCGAGGCGGCCATGTACACGGCTACCTCAAAGACCCCTTCGCGAGGGCGGATCTGTTGAACTATCGCGTAAGCACGTGCGTTGATTTCTTCTGGTGTTGAGACGACGTAGATTTTGTGCACGTTGCAAGGGCAGATGATGTCTTCGCCTACCTCGTCGGGGGAAAGTGCCGCCGCCATAGCCAGCGCTTGTGCCACTCTAATTGTGCTGATCTTTTTAACGTCAAGGCCACCCCGTGGCCTAACGATGACTCCAATATGGTCCCGAGGCAGTTTCGGGAGCCTCGAGGCTGCGGCCAGCTTCTTCAGCGCGTTCCGCGGGGCTGCCGTGCGGCGGCCGCCCCTGCCGCCTCCCAGCTTTACCGGGCTCGGCGTCGACTTGGGAGATCTCTTGCCTTGCCTTCTTATTCTTGCCCGTTGCCGTGGTCCAGCCGGGGCACCTTGCTTCTTCGGGGGTGATTTCTACCCCCTCCACCATCTAGACTTCGGGCATGATGCCCCACCACCTTGGAGTAAGGCCTAGACCTAGCCCGTAATCGTCACTGGCGTTAACCCGTTAGGGTTAGCTCCGCACGGCGTGGCGAAAAGTTCAAAGTCGTATAATAGTTCCAGAAAATCACCAACCGAAATATATCCGGTATCGGCTTGATCCCCCCAACAAACTGCGTCGAATGATGCACAAATCAAGGCTTTTCGCGGACTTTACCATCGAAAACATTTGAGAAAACGGGGGCCGATGTTCTTCTAGGCGGACTACGCGTGGGGTTACAAATTCGAAAACGTCAAGGGTAGGAACCTGTGGCTCGACGCGCAGCAAGAGGGGCTCACCCTCGTTACGGATCCCTCCTTGCCAACGCGTCGAGGTAACAGCGTTTGCGTAGGCACCACACCAGACCTAAGTTTTACAAAAAAACATTGGCGATTCACAGTGGACGAACACGCAACAGGACCTGGGTAGTGATCACTTCATAATAGAGATTAGAGTCAAGGCGGGACCACGAAAGATCAGTGGTAAACAGCTAAAATTGGTCGAGTGGGACAAATTCAAAAAACATTAGACAGACGGAAGATTCGCAGGAAGCAATTCACGACATCGGGGATTGGACCGACACGGTGAAGCGGAACATTGCCGCGGCGACACGAATGGTCCCACTGGAATCGGAACTCGAACTCATAGACAGCAGACTCTTACACATGTAGGAGGGCTAACGCAGTTTGCAGGAAAGATGGAAAAGGCAAAGACACAACAGATCACTTAGGAAAAAGATAGCGAAACTAAACAGGGAGATAGTCACCCACAGCAGCTTTGCCAGCAACAGCGGGAAAACACCTGCAGTAACATGGAGAATCAGCTATATAGGGCTCGCCAAGACGTAGAACTTGCTGAGGTACGTGCTTGACCCAGAAGAGACGAAAACCGCGTATAGACAGAACATCAACAGAATCATACATGCGTATGAAGGCTCCAAACAGGACACCTTACGGGAGATCAGGCAACGGTACATTAATTCGGTCGCACCGGTAACGCATCCAGAATACGAAGGCGCAATCAACGAAGACCTAGACAGACCGATCAGCGAGTCCGAGATCAGGGCAGTGTTACATATGTTCAGCACCAAATCGGCGACCGGGCCCGATGGGATCACAAACAAAACGCTCAGGAATTTAGACGTTAAATTGATAAAGAAACTGACGGCATACCTCAACGCGTGCTGGGAAACCGGACACGTACTGCAGCAATGAAAGACAGCACACGTTGGGCTGATATCGAAGCCCGGCAAGCGACTGCAGCTAGAGAACCTCAGATCGATCTTCTTGACTTCATGCGTGGGGAAGGTAATGGAGCACGCGGTCCTCACAAGGCTGACCAACTACCTCGAGGACCGCGACCTGCTCCCACACACGATGTTGGGGTTCAGGAGAAACCTCTCTACGCAGGACGCGATGCTACAGATCAAACACCAGGTCATAAACAGCCCGACCAGGTCCACTAAAGCCATACTCGGCCTGGACCTGAAGAAGGCCTTCGACAACATAACGCACGCAACCGTACTGGCCAAACTGCAGGAACTCGGCCTTGGCGAACGAACGTACAATTACGTTCGAGACTTTCTCATAAATAGAAAAGCCAAGCTTACTCTCGGGGAGCTTACTTCCGAACAAATAGAGTTGGGTAGCACTGGCACTCCACAGGGATCGGTGATATCGCCCATGCTTTTCAACCTAGCTCTCTTGGGGTTGCCGCCCAAGCTAAACGAAATCGAAGGGCTCAATCACAGCCTACGCCGACGACATTACGTTGTGGGTTACCGACGGCTGCGACGGCCAGATAGAACACACGTTGTAACGTGCTTTCTAGAATGTCAACCAATACTTGGAGAACACCGGACTGACCTGCTCCGCGGAGAAGTCCGAACTGTTAGTTTACAGACCTACGCGAAGAGGCCGCAAGCCGAACGGCGAGGCGAACGACGAGGATTCCGGTAGGGACATACGACTAACGACGTCCGACGGGAGCCCTATACCCAGGGTAGATAGCATGCGGTTTCTGGGCTTACACATTGCGGCCAACGACCACGATGTCGAGACCATCGGGAGACTGGAAGGCGCGGTCGCACAGACCGTCAGGCTACTCAGACGCATAGCCAACAGACACAGCGGGATGAAAGAAGGTAGCATGATCAGGCTAGTTCAGGCCTTCGTAATTAGCCGAATAACGTACGTGGCACCCTACCTCAAGTGGCAGGTAGCGGGGAAGACAAAGATGGAACACTTAATCAGAAAGGCTTACAAACAGGCAATAGGGCTACCAATCAACACGAGCACGAGCAGGTTACTCGATCTGGGTCTACACAACACGCTGGGGGAATTGATAGAGGCACAGGACATGGTGCATTATGAACGTCTTTCCAAGAGCAGGACGGGCAGATACCTACTAGCGAAGTTAGGCATCGGGTATCACGCTCAACACAGCGCCAAAGTCGACGCACCGAGCAGCCTCAGGGACAGGTTGGTGGTCCCTTCGCTACCGATGAATATGCATCTGGAATACCACAGGGGTAGAAGGCAAAAGACAGCGCAGGACGTACAAAGGAAGTACGGCAACTGTGAGGAAGCTGTGTTCGTGGACGCAGCCAGGTACACTCGCAGGCGCGGCTTCGCTGCCGCGGTGGTAGATCACGAGAACGCTTGCAAGACTAGCGTCACGGTACGCACGGTGCACGCGGAGACAGCGGACCACCGCGGCCGAAGTGATCATCACCGACTCCCAGACGGCAGTTCGCAACTACGCCAACGGCCGCATCCCCCCCCCCTCCCCCTAGAGGCGTTACGAATCCTACTTGCGGGCAAAACTGAGAATACGGAAGTTTACATCGTATGGGCACCCATCCAAACCACCTCGCTCGCCGGCAACGAGGTGGCGCACTGGGCGGCTCGAGGGCTTATGGACCGAGCCGCCAACGACACTACCGCCGCCTCGGCCGCGACGTCTTGTGAGGGGGGGGGGGGGCTGAGTAGGAGGATCGCCTGACGAGTTACAGAGAAATCACACAACACTACAGACTGGCGAGGTGCGAATTTCCGCCACCACACCAGAAACTGAACAAGAGACAGGCGGTCGCATGGCGACAGCTGCAGACATGAACGTTTGTAAACCCGGTGATCTTGTAATCTCTGTTACCCAGAGCTTTATTCGTCAAACCAATATAATTTTTGTGAGGCCAGGGCAACCCTGGAACACATATTATGGGCGTGCGAACAAGGGGGGTTCCAGACGGGGACGCAGCCTCGAACCGAACGCGCTGGGAGATTACGCTGCTCAGCTCCGTCCTCGAAGACCAACTTTTGGCCGTCCAGCGGGCCGAGGAAGCCGCCACAGCTCAAGGGCTCGTGGCCGACGCCTAGGCAGGGGTATTCGCCCAAATCCCCGAATAACTCACCGGACTTTCAATAAAGTTATCGTTCTTCTTCTTAGGTATCCTAGAGTGCGGTTAGCTTTACATATGTGTTCAACATAAATATTTTCATGATGTTTAGTTAGTTATATGAATCCCAAGGTAACGATACGATGTGGCAGATTGCAAAAAAATTATTTAGCACATATGCAAGGCAAACTGTGCTAGAACGTGACATTCACATACATTTACATTTGTTAGCAATAATTAGGTTCCATATGTCACGTGCGGCACCAGTTGTGAACGCGGTTCATGCCAATGTGAAGGCTATTGGCGTCGGAGGTATTAGTTATTTTGCGATATATAACACAATCATCAGCAAACAATGAAGTTTGTGAGGATGTTATTAGATAAGTGATTTATATTACGAATAACAGAGGACACAGAACTGAGCGCTGAGGAGGGAGCGCCGGATTCAGCTAGGGCCATGTAGACGAAGAACCATTACTGGTGACAAATTAAACCCGAGAAAGAAGAAACGCACGAATCCCGTTAACGACTGCCGAGTTTATATTTAGTACACCTAGTTTATGGTAGAGTACCAAATGGCTAATTTTGCCAAAGGCTTTAGAGAAGTAAAGAAATATGCAATCAGTAGGAAAGCTATAACCACGATAAACATGTAAATTGTGAGTGAATGAGAGCAGGTGAGTCTCATAAGAGTAACATTGGAGAAATACACAATGAAAATTGGAAAAGAATTTGTTATATTCAAGAAAGTTCCCCAGATGAGTGAAAATAACATGCTCCATTATTTTACAGGGTGCTCTGGGTGTATATATGGGGCGATCGTTAAGTGCATTATGAGTTACGCCGGTTTTCTAGACTGGCATGACCTTCCCAATCTACCAGTCATGAGCTGATGAAGCAGATTGGTGATATGTGATATAAGGAGATGGTGATAGATTGGTGATAAATAAGGAGATGGTTGATTGTGTAGTCCATAGCCAGATTTCGCAGATGGGAAGGACTGAATAAGTGTATTGTTTAAAACAGTTGCGCATTGACGACTGTGTACAAGGTCACCAGTTGGGGTGCTGGTAATCGAAGGCAAAACGGGAACGCAAAAGCACCAATTTAGTGCACAAGCAGGGAAAGAAAAAGTGTTCTGCCACTCGAGCTGCAGCAGAAGGTCTCTGGCCACTTCGCGGGGTAGCTGGGTTTACAAGCAGCAACGCAGCCGTATGTGTGATTCTAAGGGCATTTGCTTATGACACCTCGTGCATCGTGAAAGCGTGTCACGTTTGATCGAATGGTCACCACCTCGCAGCGCTTCTTTTCTTCGATGTTGAATCTTCTGTTTGTGAACACAAGCTGGCAATGTTGAGAGCTACCACAGAAGCGCTGCCTCCAAACGTCACTGAACTTGTTAATACCGTGTCTGCTGCTTCACCACGTGGTGCTCTTTGGTCGGCAAGTACACCAGGATGAAGACAGTTTTCTTGTTACAAACAAATCAACGTTTATTTTCTAAACACGCATCACAGCAGAGCATCACCCATCTGTCACCAACACTTTGAGCAGGCGCAGCATCCAGCGAGCGGGGCTTCTAGCTCTGACCCCAGGCAAGTGGACGTCAAGACACCGACACCATGGAGGAGAGGAGGACTATGACACAGCGGAAGCGGCGTAGTGGGGCTCCCGTGCCAAAGACAAGGACATGTAAGGAGGCCGACGGTGGGTTCACTAGTGCCAGCCACCGCCGTGCTTTCCGTGAACTCCGACTCCACCGGCATACACTCCAACGCTTCGGCCGCCGAGACCTCCGTAAAGGCCGGCACTCCCGTATCCGGCGGCACCCGCTCCGTAAAACCCGCCAGCACCTCCGTACACAGCTCGCGGTCTGGCCCCGGCGTACGACCAGGCGGCGCCGTACTTGGAGGCGAGCAGGTAGGCCGGTGGCGAGGACGACCGCAGGGCTACGTCGGCGGGGCTCTCACTCTGCGTGCCGGGCTCGTTGGTGTCGACGACGGCGCGGAAGCCTCCCGCGTCGGCCGTGTACTTGACCTTCCGCTGGCCGCCTTCGGCCGTGCTCAGGGTGTACTCTCCCTGGACGCTGCCGCTGCCATCGCCCACCTCCTGGCGAGAGCTGGACCCGTCCGCTCCCTGAGCGACGTAGCCGAAGCTGTACGGCCTCGGCCTGTTGTCTTCGTAGGCCCTGTAACCCTGCACGAGGCACCGCACGTTGTTAGCCCACGATGCTTTGCGAACGTCCACAACCATAAGCAGGCGGAACTGGGCCGGTATTCACAAAAGCATCTTACGCTAAAACTATTACAGCCAATTCTGTTGCTAGACATAATATTAGCGAAGACGTCCATCCACTGGAAAAGAGCTCTTATCAACGAAATCCCCCCCCCCCCTTATATTTAATTCATGACACGCTGTGTGTGCAAGTGAAACATTACACAGCGTGTCTCAAAAAGTGCGTAGACAATATAATTAAGAGCTTTCTTTCGGATTGCATTTGCCGCAGAGGCCTATATTTTAAAATGGCTCCAGTTAGTGATTAGACGAGCATTTGGAAAATTAGTATAATTTTTACTGGAGAGAGACGAATGATTGATTCTAATTTATCTCGGAATCCGTTATAAAGTCCGAGGACGACTGACTACAAGTTTTGCATTGAGGTGAATCATCTGACTTTGTGTTGAAAAGTCCCTCCAATTTTTTAAAGCGAAGCTTTCTATGTCTCACTGATTCGTCCATGAACGCCGAAAACGCACTGCAGAAAGCGAACTTGCACAATTGAACTATCTACGCATCTGCGCGCACAATAGAACAACGGCGCATGACATACGTATCGTAGAACACTACATTTTACATTCGCAGTTGTACCGATAAGAACAATGGGAACTGCAACGCCACGCTACCCAGACGAACTGTATGTAATATCTCTCGCAACGCATTCCCGGCCGTCACTGGGTAGGCCGCGGGTTCAGCGCACGGCAGAAGAGGCTGCCGTACGCGAACGTAAGCGCGAACGCGATCGTGCCCGTAAGGCTGACCCCGTGTATCGGCAACGGCTGAGCCTCTGACCGTCTACCACAGCGATCACAAGGCAATACTGTGCAAGTGTAGTCATCCGTGAAAGTGTGAGTGTGTGCGTGTAATCAACGGCTACATGATCTAAAATAAAGGCTCTGCTACTTAACGAAGTTCGGTTTCCATCAACTTCAACGTTCAAAAAATACCGTCCTAAACAAACATTCAAATCGCATATGCATCGCATCGGGTCGCTCAGCATTTCTTGGGTTGTTTGCGTTGGTCGTTGGCTTTGGACTTGCACTTTGATTCAGTTTGCATGGGAGAAAGCTTCGCGTTGAACCGTCTTTCTTTAAGAAAGGGGCTTTGATTCTATAATTACTTTTCTAATTAGTACTTATACCCTCTGTGGTAAAAGAAATTCCGACAAAAACACTTGATTTCAGCGTCTTCACTACTTTTAGGAAACTTCAAACGCATTTCCTGTATAACGCCGCAAACATCACCGCCACTGCGATAAATTAATGCTTCATAAAAACAACTAAGTTGTGCCATTGTCACATGCCGATTTGTAATCACTATAATCCGCTATTTATTTGAACACTTAGATCAGTACGTCCACAGAACGCCTACTACGACTAGGCGTGCACAACACGGCCGAGGAGCTGATCGAGACACATTTATCTAGCCAACGAACAAGGTTGGCGGTTACGGAAGCGGGGAGGTCCATCCTCTTACGCCTGGGGCTATCTGCTCCTCTCAGCCATCCGCCGCCTCAGACTGTTAGCTTCACCGTACCTCCTCTACCTCGCAACATGCACCCAGTGCACCAGGCACAGCGAAGGGAGGCCCGGGCTCGGGCCATACACAAGCGATACGGGACTTTACCCTCTACAGCCTACACGGATGCGGTGTCTTACCCCAGACGCGCAGCCACAACAGCCACGTAATCGCCAACAAAGAACATTGGAGCAGCATTTCGCTCACCCGATACAATCCCCTCCAAGCCGAGGAAGCGGCCATATATAGCCCTCGCGCTCTCCCAAACACAGGTTGAAGTCATAGTGACCGACGCCCAACAGGCGTACCGCAACTTCGCTAGCGGCAGAATTCATGCCACTACGCTCAAGATCATCAATCAAAAGCCGCCAACCAGATCAGTCATGATCATCTGGGCGCCAGCTTATCACGGCATTCCTGGCAACGAGGTCGTCAACCACGTGGCTCGAGATTTGACCCACCGAGCCGACGCCGAGGAATCTGAACCCGAGCGCATGCACCCTCTAGTCTCATACCAAGACATCACACAACACTACAAGCTAACCCGCAGAACATATGCACCCCCACACAAGCCACTACCTAGAGAGCAGGAGTGATTCCTCCGAGCTCTACAGGTTAGTACATTCCCCCACCCAACCAGAAACCACCTCATAGCCCCTACACAATTCTCTCCGCAATGTCGCTTCTGCGCAGAGCCGGGTCCCTCAGGCACATAGTAGGGGGTTGCAGAGAGGCACCACTCAATCCTCCGAACCCTTACCACACCAACGAGCTTTGGGAGAGAGCCTTGGCCAGCTCCGACCTCGAAGATCAGCAACGGCTGATTGCGAGGGCCCAGGACGCGGCCCGAGCTCAAGGCATTCTGGAATGAGGACGCCTCTCCAAAGCTGCATTTACATATTAAAGATGTTTATTCTCTATCTCTCTCTTGACCCCTTACTCCTCCATAGTATCCGCCACCGCCGCCGGCGACGTAGCCACGTCCAGCGTAGCCGCCTCCGATCCCAACGCTGAGTATTCCGAGACCGCCGACAGCGCTGCCACCGTATCCACCGCCGAGGGTACCGGCCTTGGCCAGGACGGCGAAGAAAAGAGCGGAGGAGATCGCTGCCTGCGCATGCGTCGAATGCCCCTCTATTAACGGGAGTCACGTGCCCAAGTATCGTATGCAATGTATAACATCATTAAAGCGTTAACATGAGGGGTGGTGTCCCAGTGTACGATAAGCTGCAAACGGACACAGCTCAGCGTAATGTTTTAATCCGTAACCGCAAACGTGCCCGAGCCGGCAGTTTTTCGATCGATAAGCTCCGTTCCTGACAGCAGCAGATGGCTCAAACATATACGTCACGTATACAGGTACATATTGCGTTATGATTACAGTACGAAACCGCATCAGAGCTCCGGCACGGGTTTTGAGACGTTCAAAACCAATGACGTCACTCATGATGGACGCGCGGGCTTTTTAATTAAAAGCGTTGCACATATAAATTATTGGATATCGCGTGCTCCGCTGTCTAAGGGTCGGTAGAACTGCGGCGCACGTTGCAGAGTTTCTCGCTAGATGACAGAAACAGATTTAGTTCACTTCTATATAGTATAGACTCTCAACATGATCCCACTAAAAGTATTGAATATAAAGCAAAGCAAGCAACGAATTAAACAGAGGCTCTCACATATGACCCCTCATTGCAATTTACTCATCTGCCCAAACAAGGTGTACATATAGGTGTTCATTGAAACGAAAGCAAAGCGCGCCTGCTTCCCGACGCCTGGAGCAGCCGCGCTTTGCTTGAAATTAGCCCCTTTTATCAAACAATTACTTCACGACCTCGAAAATGTGCAATGATCATCTGAAGTATTTGATCTCTTTATGGCCAAATGTTGACTCCGCAGCTCCTGCTTTTGTGTGCATATCCTGAAACTATTCTTTACGAGAGCGATTTCATGTATGCAGTTTGAGCGTTGCACTATATGTATACGGACGCGAAGGCTCGGCTTCCTAAGACATTATCGTTTTGCCTATACTTACTACTACTACTACTACTACTACTACTACTACTACTACTACTACTACTACTACTACTACTACTACTACTACTACTACTACTAATGATAATAATAAAAGACACCCTCTGTCCGCAAGATCCGAGACTTCCGAATTTGAGTCGGAGGTTTCGGGAGGATGGTCTCACCTTCAACATGCTTGCTTGCTGTTCCCGCTGCTGGTGCTGCTGCTGCGGTGACGAGACCCCTTGTGTCCACTGTGGCGGACGGCGGCCCCTTTTTATACGCTCCGAGCCAATGCGGCCGAGCGTGCACGGCGTGGCCGGGATGCATGCAAAAGCGGGGGCGATCCACATGCACTGGCCACACACTCCCTCGCTCTAGTGTTACTCTCTGTTTTGGCGCCCGCCTTTGCTCAGCCCTCTGCTTCGACCGAGAAGGAAAGGGACGCACACGAACGCTCTATATCTACAATAAAAATAAACATTTTGAAAGTATACGGTGTGTGCGTTCCTTCGCCTTGTCTGTTTGGCGCTTCAGTTATTTCACATTATGCGCTTTGTCCCCTGTCCGCCGAGCTCAGTAATGACGAGTCTCAAGGACGTGGAGGTCCTATAGCGATGTCAATGAAGGCGCTTGCATGCAGGTTTATTTATTTATTTATTTAAAATACTCTCAATACCTGATGGCGTTAGAGAGAGGAGTGGTGAATCATTATACAATGTTAGATACATGCAGCAGTCTGAAAGGATGAATGAACCGGATTGCTGGCTACCGAGGCGGGGAGGTGGTTCCATTCGGATGCTGTCTTGGGCAGGAACGAATTGAAGAAAAGGCTTGTGCGGCAACTTGGTACTTGTACAATGACGTTGTGGTCGATTTGCGATGAAATAGGAGGGGGTGATGTTAAACGGTCATTTTTAATTCTGCGTTAGTATAGTACATTTTATGAAAGAGTGTTAACCAGGCGAGTTTCCTTCATGATGATAGCTCTGAGAGATGAAGGCTAGTTTTGATGGCTGATACACTGGCACTGCGGGAATAATTGGATACAATGAAACGTGCAGAGCGGCTCTGAATGGCTTCAAGTAAGTATGTTAGCTGTGCTGTAGGGGGATCTTAAATTGATGAAGGATACTCTAGTTTACACCTTACTAGTGTTTTATATAGTGCAAGTTTTAGGGAAGAGGGCGCGCGAGAAAAATTTCGTAGTAAAAAACCTAGTGTTCGATTGGCAGAGTTTGCCACGTATTCAATGTGAGGTTGCCATGACAGATTGTTAGGAATGTGAGCACCTAAATATTTATAGGAAGTGACAGAGGACAGAATAGAGTTGTTAATTTTGTATGAAGATGTAGAAACAGCACTACCATGACAAAATTTCATCATTTTACATTTGTTGACGTTTAATTTCATTAACCACTTGTTACACCACGAAGAAATGGTGTTAAGGTCAGATTGAAGTAAGAAGGAATCATCTGGGTTAGTTATTTCACGATAAATAACCCAGTCATCAGCATAAAGACGGATGTTAGACGTCAATTTCTCCGGCAGATCGTTAATGTAAATAATAAATAGAAGAGGCCCAAGGACTGAGCCTTGTGGCACACCAGATGTTACGAAACAGGTTGGTGAAACGGTATTGTTAGCAGATACGAACTGAGTTCGTTTGTCGAGGAAGCATTCAATCCACTTAAGTGAATAGGGGTCAGTGTTAAGTCTGCTTGATTTCAGAAGAAGGAGACAATGGTCAAAGGCTTTTTCAAAGTCTAAAAAGATACAATCAATGCAAGAGCATCGGTCTAGAGATGAGAACAGGTCATTAGTAAACATAACTAGTTGCGTCTCGCAAGAAATTTTTTTTTCGGAAACCATGCCGATATTTACTAAAAAAGTGGTTAGATTCAAGGAAATGCACGAGATTAGAGAAAATGATGTGTTCCAGAAGTTTCCCGGGAATGCTGGTTAACGAAATGGGTCTGTAGTTGATAGCGCATGAAGGGCTACCTTGTTTTGGAATAGGCACCACCTGCCCCGCTTTCCAGTCGTTTGGCAGCACACCGCATTCTAAGGACTGCTTGAAAAGTTTAGATAAAATGATAGATGAGTGGGTTATAGTGCCTTGCAAAAGTCTGCAGAAATGCTTCCACCTGATCCTTGAAGTTTCCCCTTATTAGAAAAAAAAGGTATATGCGATCGGAGCAGCTGCATAATCTCCTGATGCTTTCAGAACATTTAGGATGTTTCTCTGAAGCAGCGTAATTCAATATATGTGTTAAAGCTATAACAAGTAACAGTAAGTATACCTATACCGTTAGTATACTGAATGCTATACAAGAATGAAAAACATTGCACTTTGCAGACGCACTCGTGTTTCGAAATAGTTCATGACGATGAACCGTCGACTTGCCCCCGCTCAAGTTTCACGCAGAAGTGCCATTTCGCGGTGTATGATTCAACTGCTGAGTAAGTGAGAAAAAAGGAAGGAAAAGCAGGGATGTTCACCAGGAAAGTATCTGGTTGGCTATCCTACACTAGGGGAAGGGAAAAGGGGAATCTAAGAAAGGGAGATATATATTTGTACATGCTGTAGGGGGGGATGCGCACCGAAAAGTATTAATTTTCTTCGTGAATGAGACATGTCGGAGCTAACACGAGAAAGATTCAGCCCTGACAGCGTTGAGTTTTCGAACTGATATTTTTTATTCTCGCTCTGCACCTGCCGCGCGTTCCAATGCCAACTTCGTCTTCCTTGACGGGCGCCGCATGCTGAGGCGCTACAGGGCTCCCCCCCCGTAGAGCGTGAGCCATAGGAGTCGCCCAGTGAACGTGCTTGGATGTGGAAGTCCAGACTTGAGATGGAAGCTCCGCGGACGCGAGAGCGGCAATGTATGCAGGTTTTAGTCGATCGGCAGCCACGACGTCTTCACGGCCGTTGATGTCCAGCGTGAACGTTTTAGGTGTACGATGGAGGACGCGAAATGGGCCATCATAGGCCGGTGTGAGTGGTGGCCGTATTTGGTCACGCCGAACGAAAACGTGACTGCAGTCATGCAGATCCTGGCTGACGAAGACAGATTGGGGGTGTCGGTCGGCAGGAATTACAGGAGCAAGGTCGTGAAACGTGGTGCGCAGCTCTCGAATGTACGTAGCGGCATCATGAGTGGAAGGGGGCGACGACGGCTCAAAGAATTCACCTGGAAGACGCAGAGACACGCCATAGACTAGTTCAGCTGACGAGCAGCCGAGATCCGTCTTCAATGCTGATCGGATGCCCAGAAGTACGAAGGGGAGGTGATCAAGCCAACGGCTGGTGAGCAGTGAGGGCAGCTTTCAGTTGTCGATGAAGCCGTTCGACCATGCCATTGGCTGAAGGATGGTAGGCAGTCGTGTGGATGTGTCGAATGCCCAAGATATTGGCAAGTGCGGTGAAAAGGGCCGATTGAAATTGACGACCGTGATCAGTGGTGACGACAGAAGGGCATCCAAAGCGTGATACCCAGCCGTTTGTGAAAGCCTTGGCCACTGTCGGTGCTGTAATGTCGGAAACGGGAAACGCTTCCGGCCATCTGGTGAAGCGATCCACACATGTCAGTAGGTAACAGGCCCCTTGTGATGGTGGAAGAGGGCCGACGATGTCGAGATGGACCTGGGAAAACCTTGCGTCGGGAGGCCGAAAGGGGGATGGTGCAATGACCGTGTGACGGTGAATTTTAACACGCTGGCACTGAAGGCAGGTTCGCGCCCAGCGTCGGACGTCAGCATTGATACTTGGCCAAAGGAAACGAGATGTGACTAGCTTCTGGGTCGCACGAATACCCGGATGGCTCATGTTGTGCAATTGATCAAAAATTGCACGACGAAACGCTTTAGGCACGAAGGGCCGAGGAACACCAGTAGACGTTTCGCACGTTATTAATGAGGTAGAAAATGGAAGTAGGCACTCCGTGAAAGATAGAGACGTGGATGAAGAGCGAAGACTATGTAGCTCAGGATCGTTGCTCTGGGCAGCTGCTAGCTCTTCCATGTCTAGTGGTGGCTGGGTCGACAAGGCATCGATGCGTGAGAGTGCATCAGCGGCGGCATTTTCCGACCCGTGTACGTGTCTGAGATCCACGGTGAATTCGGAGATAAAGCATAGTTGACGGATCTCCCTTGCAGTGTAATTGCTGTGATTGCGATGGAAGGCAAACGTCAGGGGCTTGTGGTCTGTAACGACGTAAAAGTCCCGGCCCTCCAGTAAATGGCGGAAATGCTTGATGGCGAGGTACACAGCAAGGAGTTCTCGGGCAAATGTACTGTATTTTACTTCCGTTGGTTTGAGTTTTTGCGAGAAGAATCCAAGGGGCTGCCAACCGGATGCGTGCTGCTCGAGAACAGCGCCAACTGCTACACTCGATGCATCGGTGATGAGACGAATTGGGGCATCAGGAACGGGATGTATGAGCATGGTGGCGTCTGCCAGAGCCTTTTTGGCAGTGGCGAAGGCTGATGCGGCGTCGTCGGTCCATTCCAGTGGCGCAGCCGGGTCTTTTTTTATAGCTAATAGGTCGGTTAAGGGCTTTAGGAAAGTGGCACACTTAGGAAGAAAGCGGCGATGGAAGTTTAGTAGGCCCAGGAATTCTCGGAGTCGTTTCATTGATGTCGGGGGTGGAAAGTCTTGGATAGCCTTCACTTTGCTGGCGAGCGGTTGTATACCCTGTGGAGTGACAAGGTGGCGTAAGGACTCGATTGTAGCGACGCCGAAGACGCACTTATTGGGATTTATGACGAGGCCGTAATCATCCAGACGGTGAAACAGGGTGCGCAGGTGGTATTCATGCTCAGGGCCCGATGAGCTTGCTACCAGGAGGTCATCAAGGTAGGCAAATACGAAATCGAGACCTCGCGTGACCTCGTTGATAGTGCGCTGAAAAGTCTGTGCTGCGTTGCGCAGTCCAAAAGGCATCCTTACATATTCGAACAAGCCAAATGGGGTGATGATGGCCGTCTTCGGAATGTCAGCGGGTTCTACAGGAATCTGATGGTAAGCCTTCACTAAGTCAATCTTAGAGAAGATCGTGCACCCAGCCAAATTTGATGTGAAATCCTGTATGTGAGGAAGTGGGTAGCGGTCTGGTAAGGTGTGGGCATTGAGAGCGCGGTAATCCCCACATGGTCTCCAGTCGCCAGGATCTTTCTTCGGGACCATGTGGAGTGGCGATGCCCAGTTGCTGGAGGAAGGCCGCACAATGCCAAGTTCAAGCATGTGCTCAAACTCACGGCGGGCGATGGTGAGGCGTTCTCCAGAAAGTCGACGAGGCCGTGTAAAAACGGGAGGTCCAGTGGTCACAATGTGGTGAGTGACGGAATGCTTCACCGGTGACTCTCTGGTGTGCGGCTTCGTGAGGTTGGGGAAGTCAGCGAGAATTTTTGCATACGGCGAAGCAGGTGTGAGAGCTCGAAGGCTCGTTGACGAGGAAGTGCAGGGTATACCGTTGATGGATAGGCGCGTGTTGAGATCGATGAGGCGATGAGCATGCATGTCCACAGCAAGGTTGAAAAAACTGAGGAAGTCAGCTCCAAGAACAGCTTGTGAGACGTCAGCGAGGATGAAAATCCAGCGGAACGTACGGCGTAGTCCAAAGTCAAGTGTAAGAGAGCGTTGGCCGTATGTGGGAATGGCGGAGTTGTTGATCGCTTGGAGTGAGCAGGTCTGTTCGTTGCGACGGCGATCTGCACAGGAGGCCGGTATGACGCTAACCTGGGCTCCTGTGTCGACGAGGAAGCAAGCGCCAGTGATCTTATCGGAAACATAGAAAAGGCGGCATGACGTTCTACCAGGACCACTCGCCGCCGTCAGTGGCCGGTCGTCGCATTTCCCGACCAGGAGCACGGGCGAGTGCACTTGCGCGCAGAGGCCCCAAATCGGCGGTGGTACCAGCACATGGTCGAGGACGAGTCGTCCCGTGGCGCGTCGGTTGTCTGAAGTCCCGGAGAGCGTGGATACGTCGAGAAGCGACTGTGGAACTGGAACCTGGATGCCGATCGGCGATGCGCAGGTACGCAGTCATCGAGACGTCTGACAATGGCGTCCAAACGGTTGTCGATGCTCGCGAGCGCGGGGTCTGCAGCGGTGGCCGGTGGCGACGTGGTCATGGCGTTGAGGTTATGTGCCCGCGAGTAGTCTGCCACTCGATCAGCCATTTCAGCGAGCGTGTCTACTGGGACATCTCCTGCAGCGACGAGGACCGGGACCATGCTCTGCGGTAGGCGCTGAAGGAACAACTCACGCAAAAGCTTCTCCTCTTGAGAGGCGGAGGTCCCGCCAATGAGCTGGCGCATGTGTCGCAGGAGCTGGGATGGGCGACGGTCACCGAGCTCTGTGGCCGTGATGAGCTGTTGGAGTCTGCTGTGTTCAGACTCGGACTTGCGGGAAATGATAGCTTCCTTCAACGTGTCGTAGGGATGGCTCGGGTGCGGCGAAGCTAAAATATCTGTGAAGTCTTCGGCTACGTCCGGAGGGAAGGAGGACACCAGATGCCAGTACCTGGTCTGTTGGCTGGTGATTTGCCGTAGACGGAAGTACGCCTCGACCTGCAGTAACCATGTGCAGGGGTTGTTTGGCCAAAATGGTGGCAGGTTGACGTGTTGGATCGCAGCCACCGCAGCACTGTTAGGTCTGGCGTCTTCTTGGGCGTCAGGACCGGTAGGCTGGGTGGAAGAGCCGGCGGGATCCATGCGGGATGGTTGGGGTTGCGTGTTCATTATCGGGTCACCATTAACTGTCGGAGCTAACACGAGAAAGATCCAGCCCTGACAGCGTTGAGTTTTCGAACTGATATTTTTTATTCTCGCTCTGCACCTGCCGCGCGTTCCAATGCCAACTTCGTCTTCCTTGACTGGCGCCGCATGCTGAGGCGCTACAGACATATCATCGTCAGTCTAAGGATTTTGAAAATCCCGCCACGGTGACGTATATAGGCGGATCTATTTCAATGTATGGGCGACAGGGCGGCAGTTTTCCCTATGCTCTTCCTTTTTTTTTCTAATTTCTAGTCTGGCATCATCGATTACATGGAGGAAGAAAAATCCGCTTCCATGACCGATGACGGCTCGCAGGGGAGTTTTCGCGGTGTAGTGGGGGAGAATGGGGAACCACAAACTATCCAACCCCCCTCTTCTCTCTCTCTCTCTCTCTCTCTCTCTCTCTATATATATATATATATATATATATATATATATGTATAAATATATGAAAAAACTGTTGCATTAAGAGAAAGCCAGTAAATGCGTCTGTCACTTAATATTATGATTACCACCCATACACGTGAATATCAATCACACAAGGTGAACCATGGTGGACCAAAAATTATTTGCGTATATTCCCTGGAATTATTAAACATCTTTAGATGGTGCAGTTACAAACGGCTATTAGTGCCTTACAGAAGTCCCTGACCCAGCACAATAGCAGCAGCTGTATACCACGCTTATAAAAATAGACATTTGCTAGAATTTTAAGAATGCAAGTAATAATACTATTGGTGTATAAGTCTATAGTACAAATGTATCGATAGTGAAGGTAATATTATTGTCGAGGGTATATACGTAGAAGTACAGTCAACATAAAAGACTCACAATATTAACAAGAAAAAAAAACAGAAAACGTCAGAAGATATTTGCGACCTTGCAGAATTACGAACTAATTTCCTGCGAAGCTGTTTTTTTCGAGCTGTTGAGGTAAGAGTTTTAATTTCCTGTAATTACGCCTTAAAAGGTTACTCGGTTCCGTGTGAAACCTTGCCCGCATGTCACGCTTTCGAGCACTTACTGTTCGGAATGTTTTAGAGCCAGTATTTCAACAACATATATTTTACTTCGCGAAAACATTTACCATAGCTGATAAAATAGCATGCCCCCCCCCCTCCCCTCTATTTTTGCTAGATTTTATCTCGGTTTCGTTCTCAGATCTCCCAGAGCAGCGAGATAAATTCTGCGTTGTTCGTAAAACACTTTGATAAAGCTCTGGATCACTTGCATGCGTATTTTACTGCACGTTTCATACTATGTACACTACTACTATAGTAGTGTACTACTATAGTTTCATACTACTATACACATTGCGCATAACGCGTTCCTTATTTTCGCCAAATATATCCAAGGTGCCTTGATTAGTTCACCGAGTACCTCGCAGAAACCAACTACGAAAGTCTTATTACGCATTAAGATAGGAACAACAAAATGAGGGTTCAGTGATTATTTGCAAGATTTCTAACTGGACCAGGAACGAAAAAATTCGTCGGCCCTTCCAGTCCGTGAAGATGGCTAACCAGCGAAGCTGAAACGTGCGGCCCCGGTGCTTATCACTGGGTTAATCGCGAGGGTTCATTAAATTATTTCTCAAATATGAGGTTACGCACACGTTCGGCTGCGACGGAGAGAGCGACGTCACTGACGGTATGCCCGCAGTCCGACGTTGTCACTCGCGTTCGATGTCTCAAATAAGCTCGGCGGCGTGGTTAGCAGCATTCGCACGCCATTGCCGCTTGCGATCCTTCGATATTAAATTGTTTCAAAATTAAATCTGTCCGTTACGTAAGACAATCAATGGCTGATACCCCCGTAAACGCGGCCTCCCAATTGGTTGCTCCCCGCAGAAATCGGAGCTCCTTCTATACAAGCCTACGTGGGGAGGTCGACGCCCAGACCCTCATTCCCCCGAGAACTCCACGTGCATCAGCAACTCATACCTACAGTGCCTAGCATCCGTATCCTTGGCTTACGCATACAACAAAATGGCAGAAACACCAAGATGCTCAAGTAATTAGTCATGTGCACCAAACCCCTCGCCTCATTTCACACATCGCAAATCGACATCACGGCATGAAAGAAAACAACCTGATTCGTCTGGTAACCACCTATGCCCTGAGCAGGATCACCTATGTCGCACCGTACCTTCAAGTCAATGCGACTGACAAGCTCAAACTCGACACCATGATAAAGAGGGCCTATAAGCAAGCCCTACAGCTTCCAATTTCCACATCTAACGAGAAACTGGATGCCCTCGGCCTTCACAATACCATAGACGAACTTATTGAAGCTCAGCGTATAACCCAATACGAACGATTCGCCAACTCCACCACAAGCAGGCACATTCTCCTCACCACCCAATTCGGACCAAAAGTACACGTCCTTCCAAACATTCGCGCTCAGTTAGTTATATCGCCCATACCTCGTAATATGCACCCAGAACACAGTCAGGAGCGACGTACAGACAGAGCTAAACATCTACAAAAACGCTACGACCACGCCGCAGATGTAGCCTACGTGGACACCGCGGAATACCCCCACCAGAACGCCATGGCGGCCGCCGTAGTCGCGGGCTTGCAGTACCGCCTCGCCGCAGCCGCATCAATGCTCACCACTCAACCCGAAGAAGGAGAGGAAACGGCCATCGCCTTGGCCTATGCCTCTACCAATGTGCACTACATCATCAGCGATTGAAAAACGGCAATTCGCAACTACACAAGAGGACTCATAGCACCCTAAGCACAGAAAATACTCTCCGGCACTCCCGCGTTAAGGCAACTCCGCGTACAGATCATCTGGGCCAGGGCCGTAGCCAGGGGGGGGGGGGGGGGGGTTTGCGGGGGTTCAAACCCCCCCCCCCCCCGAAATTTTTTCCGAAACCCTCCCCCCCCCCGCCCCACTTACCCACCCTTTGTTCACGTTGCTTCGCGCTGACATAATTCAAGGAACCGGTGCTACTATATCACAATTTCATTCCTGGGCGCTTCCGTTTGGGTTGGTAATTTACAGCGAATCATTTCTGCATATGGAAAAAAAACTGTCACGGTGTTTGTCAAGGCTTTGACGCTCTCTGAGGTTTTGGGCGAGAATGTGGCGGCCGCATTCTGAAGCAACAAATGCGGCAGCCGCATTTTAGATGAAGGCGAAAATGCTCGAGGCCCGTTTACTTAAATTTAGGTGCAGGTTAAAGACCCCAGGTGGCCGAAATTTCCTATACATTTCCGCCGCTTCCCTTCAGGTGCCGGTTAGGCCGCGCTCGCGCTGGATCTTACGCTACGTTCACACTTGGTCTCGGAGCTGTCGGAAGCGGCAAAATCTTGCAAAAATCCACCCGCTATAGGCGGCAAAACAGGCAGAAAAACAAGCGGCGAGCCAAATCGGTTTCGGACCGATCTTTTCGCTATGGCGAAGCGGAAACGCGGCGGAAAGTCGTTCTGCTCGACTGGAAGCTACGCTAGCATGTAAACAACCGGTCGTAAAATTGAACATGGCACCAAAAGTGTAGGCTGAAATGCTGATCGACGCGATCAAGAACCACCCCTTGCTCTACGACAAGAGTGGTACTAAAACGTACTGTCAGCAATACTCGCGATAGTATGTCGCGCGACCGGAGGTGCGGCAACGAAGCCTTGGCGTGACCCAACTTCTCACGCTTTTGCAAAGCCAGGCGAACCCACCCCCACCGTTTCCAAGGTGTCCGCGTCTTCCGTTTATTCATTGTCCATTTCTAGAAAACAAGTAGGTAGAAGTATAAAAGCCATTTCTTCTTCCACTTCCATGTCAGACACTAGTTAGGCAGATTCCTCGTTGGCGCTCCATAATTCGCTCGCACGTGCACGGTATGTTGCAGAAGTCGCGGGGTGCTTTTCTCGTCGCGACGATAGATTGGGAGCGTAGGTCTCACGTAGGATGCGCAGGCGTCGGCGAGCCCCAACACAAGGGCCAGCCCGGGTTTTAGCTGTGGTGTTCCCGTTGCCGCTTTGGTGTCCTGGAGGCGCCGACAATAATACGAAATGATGAAATGTTATAACAACTTGTAAATAAAAGCTAATAAAGAAATATAATCACGCCTAGGCACCAACCTGTGACTCAGCGCTACCGCGCCCGTGTGAGGAGAATCACGGAACGCCAACGAGGAATTTACCGAAGGTCACAAATGACACGCGAAGTTGCACAAAATGATCACTTTTGATGACGGGTGGGTCAATGAATGAACATACCGCTCGAAATTATGCGATAATGAGCGCCACCACGCCGACAAACGTACGCAGACTAGATGGATGTGGACGAAAGCGGGATGTGGACGAAAGCGGCAGCGGCGGTAGCAAAACAAATGTGAACAACTTGGACATGCGCGGAAAAGATTTTCCGGCCGCTTTGGCCTTTCCGCCCGCTTGCCGCTTCCCAAGTGTGAACGTAGCCAGTCTGCGCGCGAAACGTCTCTTGTATGCGATTGCGCCCCTACGGAAGGCTGGTAGTTACTGTTGTGTTGTTGAATCCCAAACCAGTAATTGCGCAAGGCTGGTAGTTGCTGTTGTGTTGTGGAATCCCAAACCAGCAATGTACATACGAAGGGGTTGATGCCAGCAGTGAAATTCCACCGACTCGCAACAGAATGCACGAAATAGACAGCCGACAAGCATGGATTACTGCTGTGCGCAGTAAAGCGTAAGTAAACTCTTGTTGCAGGCGCTGACAGTTCTCGTCGGAGTTCACGCGTCCTGAGAAATTGATTATGTGCACTATGCACTGAACAAGACCGGAGTTCATTCCTGCATCACTAGTACACCAATCAGTCGAGATCCTGTGAGGTACAAGGCCGCTTCCTGTTTGCACCGGCGTAAGTTAAGCAGAAATGAGTTGCACGCACTACTTAAAATGCGTACACATGCCATATCTATGCTGTGCGGTGAAATATTCTGTACAATTCTGAATCTGTTGACGTAAAGGCAAATGACGGCTGCACGCTCGCACACAGCGGAAGACACAGCGGCCCATGCACTTGCCGCAGGAAATGCAACCCTCTCGTATGAGGGAGCTCGGCGACGAAAGCTTCGAAAAAAAAAAAGCCTTCCCCGTGTTTGCGCTTACTTAAGTTTTCTAGCGCAAAGACGCAGCGAACAAGTTATTGCTATGGGAGTATGTATAGCCTGGTCACGCATGCATTTTCACGTGTATAGCCGACCTTGACTTGTGAAACGCACTTCGCCCCGACGAGGACGACGCCACCTACGCTTAACGAAGATTAACAATTAATGATGACATCTCCGATCGGGCGGGTCGTCTCAATGATGCGTTTTCGAAGACTGGTCCATTCAGTGGCGCGATGAGAGACCGTTGCTCCAAACGCCCACTGTACCTGTCGTACTTACTGTATTTTACTGAGCTTACTTTACTGCTTACTTAATTTCTTCACAAGCACATGCGAGGGGGGGGGGGGGTCTCATGTATTTGATATACATGTATAGAGTCTGCTTGAACTACCGATATTTATTATCGATCACGCCACGTAGAGGAAAGCAGACGCTTGCCCCCCCCCCCCCCCCCCCCCGGTTGGGCCGGTGAACCCCCCCCCGAAAAAAATTTCTGGCTACGCCCCTGATCTGGGCCCCTGGTCATTCGGGTCTGGCTGGAAACGAAGCCGCCCACGATGCCGCCCGAGCTCTCGCACACCAGGCGCATCATCCGTCTCCTGCGTCTTCCGATCCTGACGAGCCCTTAGTTCTGCATCGCGGTCACGCGCGCGACCGCATGGTCACATTCAGAGAAATCCTCCTCCACTACTGCAGAGAGCGATTACGCTACCCCCCAGCACACAAAACACTGAATAAATCACAATCCACCACTTGGCGACTACTTCAGACGCGAACTTTCCCAAACCCCGTGCTATACCACCGAATTTATCCCGATGCATACTCCCCAATCTGCAAAGCCTGCGAAGCCCGCGCTGACCCCGATCACATCATCTGGGCATGCGCGAAAGCTACACCCACCAACACCCACCGCACTAACACTACACGCATGATAACTACGGCCGAGCAGTGGGAGACGTTTGCTGCTCAGCTTGGACCCAGAAGAGCAGCTCTGGCCCGTCCGGATGGCCGAAGACGCCGCCAGAAAGCAAGGGCTGGCCGCCGTCTGAGGAAGGGGAGGCCTGGGGGTTAGTCTCCCAACCCCCGCCGCCCCCAGACCCCATCATGGACACAATAAAGTTTTATCTCTCTACCAATTGTGACGACCGAAGAGGAGTGAAATTCCACGCTGGAATGATGAGCGGCAACGGAGCCAGCTGTGGGAGAAGAAAACGACGACGAACGCGGGAGCATGGCACGAGCGCGTGGCGAGCACGAGCACGAGCGCAACTCGCGAGGGGCGCAAACGAGCCAGCTGCGGAAGAAGACGACGACGCTCGAGGGGATGCTTATGATGATAGTTTTCTGTACACAGGCGATTTTGCCTAGCCATATACGATTTCGCCTAGACAAAAAAAACCTTCGCTTTAAAAATTTTGTCAGACATGGCACTTACCATGACCACCACTCCCATTTCCACGAAATGTAAACTTGTCACCTACAGCTATGTCGGGACACTGGTAAGCATAGCTGATCACACGTTTTAAAACTTGATTAAGACATTTAAGAAAAGCTGTGTTTGATCCAGCTCATTTAACTTCGCACAGAAATTTTCATAGCGAACCACCCATTTGTGCTAAATTTAGTCTCGGTGGCATTTCTAGTTCTGCCACGGCAACGGGTTCAATTCTTCCCCGTTCGTTACACGCTCATAAAGTTCTAGAGCGCTTGGATACGTAACTTATTACCACAGCCTCAGTCGTCCACCCACTTTGAACTTTGCCTACATATCACCCATTACCTCGTCCTTACAGCCACCAAACATAAAGAAGCTGACTCGTTTAGTTCAACGAGGACACCTGGTGAATCCAGTATACGTATCAAGCATAAAGAAACGAGGTTTTAGTAATTTTTCGTAACGCCCCTGAGAAGCCAGAAACGTTAAAACTTCGCGACACCTTCCACTTAAGCTGCGCCTATTCCTTATAAGTATACAGTTTGTGAAATGCAGATTGCTCTGAGGAATTTGAGAAACGTTGTTGATAACGGCAGCATGACACTTCAGAACGCTTTGATTGTTTTGATTTTTAAATATTTTTTGCAAAAGCTGTATTTGACCAACACGCATTTAACATCGCATGCACAAACTTGGCATAGCTTTCCCCATATGTTAGCAAAATTTAACCTCACTTGTAATTGTAATTAATGCCATGCAGGGCAGCGGTATAAGTCTTACGCCGCTCATTAAACACCCGAATAGTGCTTCGGACTATTCGTAGTGCTTCGTGCATACGTAATCTATTGTAAAAAGGCGCAATTAACCCACCGATTTGGAACTTTGCCTACAAGTGCCTCTAATTTTCTGGAAATATGAATAAGGTGCCTTGATTACTTAACCGTAGACACTGGAGAAACCAACTGCGAGCCTCGTATGGCGAACAAAAATAGGGTAAAGAACGAGGGTTCAGTTATTACTTGCAACATTACATTTAAAACAAGGACATGAAAGTTTCGCTGCGCATTACACAAAAAATTATCCCTATTTTCACGGACTCTGAAGTTCGTATCTCGTGCCGTTGTTTTAGGAGTCTGGGAAACATTTGTAGTGTAGGCAGCATAACACCTTGGGACGCTTGAATATGTAACTTTCTACAAAGGCTGCAATGAAACCACACAGACTAAACATTTATCGCTCGTCACACAGAACACGATTTCTACTTCAACGAAATATAAACACCGTGACTCTCATAGTTTACCGGGGAAACCCAGAGCAGCAACTAAGTCCCTTGCATAACTCTTAAAAGTTGGGAGAAAGCAGGTATTTAGTAAGTATTTTCGAAGCACATAAGCAACCTACACAGTTCAAGCTTTCGGTATATATCAGCCGAAAAGTAACCCCATTCCTTCGAAATTTGAGATATCTACCTTTTTTTGCTCCTGCCAGGGAACGTGGGCTAATGTAACTCTTATGTTGAAACAAAGAAACAATCTAAAATGAAATTAACCGACATCGTCAGAAGTGGCACATTCCGATAGAAAAAATTCAAGGCAGTGTTGTAATGGTATTGTAACGACTCTTCACGTTCGACAGTGTCGTTTTCTTCTTAACGCGCGCTTAGGACAAAACAAGAACCCGACACAAAACAGCAGAAAGACCCCACAGGACAACCACTGCCAATGTAATTCGTCACCAACTCTTTCAGCTGTAGACATTCCTGCATATCGCTTTCACCAACTTATCTAGGATAATTGGTGATGACACAATAAATTTCGACAGCCTCTGGACTAGATTCAATAGCTCCGGTATTTGATAATCCAACAACTTCACGCCATAAGGCACGCCATCGTTGGACGCGGCTGATTAGAATACTTTATAATCTCTCGCCCTTAGAATAAATATAGCAAGCTAACTTTATTTTTTCAAATATGATTGGGCGGTCCCAAAATCTGGCCATGATGGAAGAAGCAAAACGGGAAAATTCTCATGGCGGGAACTGCCCAGCGCCAGCCTTCTCTAGAATGCCAGCGTGTATGGCGCACCCCGTTCGTCGTCTGCGACAGCTCTTCGCGACGAGACACGAAAGACAATCCCCACTGGCCGAAAAGGAGACACGCAATTAAAAAAAGCCCTACTTACTTGGCTAATGCATTCACAAAGAAAATTGGACCTCAGCTGTTGTTTCGTTGCATTTTCCAGCGTGTAGCCCAAAGTGGCCGCTTTCAAATGTGGGGGAGGGGAGGGGGGCCAAAGGCACACTTTGCGCCTCCACTTCTGACAGCGGGGGGGGGGGGGGGGGGGAAAGTGCCCCCCGGCAGATACGCCAATGTTCGCATTACGCATGCGTCAACTGGAGTTCATATAAATTTTGCACTGGTCTGCTCAAAAGTTGATAATGACCAAAAAAAAAAAAAA